>NW_005178033.1:0-636990 GCF_000258705.1 Coccomyxa subellipsoidea C-169
CTAAACCCTAAACCCTAAACCCTAAACCCTAAACCCTAAACCCTAAACCCTAAACCCTAAACCCTAAACCCTAAACCCTAAACCCTAAACCCTAAACCCTAAACCCTAAACCCTAAACCCTAAACCCTAAACCCTAAACCCTAAACCCTAAACCCTAAACCCTAAACCCTAAACCCTAAACCCTAAACCCTAAACCCTAAACCCTAAACCCTAAACCCTAAACCCTAAACCCTAAACCCTAAACCCTAAACCCTAAACCCTAAACCCTAAACCCTAAACCCTAAACCCTAAACCCTAAACCTAAACCCTAAACCCTAAACCCTAAACCCTAAACCCTAAACCCTAAACCCTAAACCCTAAACCCTAAACCCTAAACCCTAAACCCTAAACCCTAAACCCTAAACCCTAAACCCTAAACCCTAAACCCTAAACCCTAAACCCTAAACCCTAAACCCTAAACCCTAAACCCTAAACCCTGAACCCTGAATATATGGACACCCCAACCCCAAAACACTAGGTGTAAACCCTAATGGGCTCCACAAGACTATAAGGGACATGATCACTATTTACAATGTGTAATAGCTCCAAAACGGCATTGTAACTTTTGGTGAGACATGCATCAAATGAAAGCCCTATATGTATATGTTCCATTCCAAGTCTTTCCACTATGCCATAGGCCCCCCTTTTGAGGAGCTAGAGCCTCTAGAAGGCTGCCAGGGTCTTTATGGATTTCTTATAAGGTGTGCCACCTCCAAAATGGCATTGCAACTTTTTCTGGGACATGCATCATGTGAAAGCTCTATGTGAGTGGGTCCCATTGGAGGCCTTTGCACTATATCATAGGCCCCCCTTTGGAGGAGCTAGGGGCTCCACAAGACTAGAAGGGAAATGATCACTTTTTTCAAGGTGTGATAGCTCCAAAACGGCATTGCAACTTTTGGTGAGACATGCATCAAATGAAAGCCCTATATGTATATGTCCCATTGCAAGTCTTTCCACTATGCCATAGGCCCCCCTTTTGAGGAGCTAGAGCCAACCCTATGCAAACCCTAGCCTAAAACCATGTTTGAGGCCTTATAGAGAGCCAAAGAGGTCGAATTTTCAAATTATGACTTCGTAGGCGTGATCAGCACATCGAAATTGCCCAAGATCACCCTTAAAACGGGGGTCCATTTTTGGACACCCCAACCCCAAAACACTAGGTGTAAATGATGAGAGTAGGATGATAGTATGTGTGATACTTTCATAAGCATGTTCACTGGCATCCGCTTTGTTCAATAAATATTGCAAATGCAAATGATGCGGGAGCGCCAAGCCATAGTGTTCTCCACAAACGCACACCCATGTTCATGCATTCGGAAGCAGACGAGACGTGCCACAACCAACCCATTGCTCAGATATCAGTATACTATTGGGCAAATCTTACTTCCAATTTTGAACGTCTAGACGGTCAGAGGGCTACGGGCTACAAACTAGTAGGTGAATTCTTCAGAGAAGATGTTGTCCACATTGCTACCCCACTCCTCATGATACCTCTTCCTCAATGCATCTCCTGCAGTGACCCCCGTGTTTGCGATGACTTCCAGTGGCTTCAAGAATGATTCCTCCCCCTTCCCCCGGGCTTGCAGGCCTTTCCGCGATAGCGCCAGCACCTGTGACATCACAGCACTTCAGCAGGCAGCTCCAAGGTAAAGCACCTTCCAGAGACTTCAGCAATGAGATGTACATAAATACAGGTGCTGCCACACAGGTCATGGCCGATGACATGTAACCATTGTATGCTTGCAAGTCAGCCTCAAGGTGCAAGCCTTGCATCAGCCTCAAGGCCCAGGCTAAATTTCAGCCTTGCATTGCTCTGGCATGCATGGGGTGCTTGGCCAACCGAAGGATTGGAACACAGGCTTTGAGGGCATCTTTCCCGAGAGGAGGGTGCCCTTGCCAGGCCTAGGGACCCCATCGAGCAGGCGGGT
This sequence comes from Coccomyxa subellipsoidea C-169, assembly GCF_000258705.1. NCBI lineage: Eukaryota > Viridiplantae > Chlorophyta > Trebouxiophyceae > Coccomyxaceae > Coccomyxa > Coccomyxa subellipsoidea. The sequence continues at coordinate 1,971 of NW_005178033.1, forward strand.
GAGACAAAACACTCAGCTATGGAAGTTGATGGAGAATCTTCAAGACAGCGGGGATTGACGCATCACCTGCTTGGCCACATCCTGGACAGTGCCGTCGTGGAAGGGCGTCTTTAGGCCGGTGCTGGGAACACTGTCACGAAGGTGCTGGTGATCCTCCATAGACCAGCCCTTAATCATCTCGTAGGCCTCCGTCTGGATTTCCCTGCGCACAAGCCCAGATGCATTGTCAAAGCCTCTCCGATTACTGTATCTTTTTTGCAATTAAGGAATCCACTGGCCACGCTCCGCACACACTCATATGCAGAGGCACAGAATCCAGCAGGGGATACATGTCGATGTGGGCTGCGGGTCAGCTCAGCTGCCTCTACAAGAGCTGAAGAACACCCTTATCCTCTGATAAAGGGTTCCAAAAGTGCAGTGCGGCATTAGTAAAGTCAGCACCCACCTGGTGTACAGCAGGCCAACCCAGAGTGCCGGCAGCGCGCAAATAGAATCCCAGGGGCCGCCGTCAGCGCCGCGCATCTCCATGTAGCGCTTCAGGCGTACCTCTGGGAAGATGGTGGTCAGGTGCGTCTCCCAATCCTTCAGCGTGGGGTACTGCCCTGCATGCCCACGAGAAGCCCCCCTTCAGCTCAACAGAACAACAAATTCCCAGTCAGCCAATAATTTATGTGAGATACTGCCCAAATTGACTGCATGCATAGCTATTTCTTTTTGTGTAGACAATCATGAGCTAAAGCTCTACAGTTGCTGGTAAGCATTCTTGTCAAAAGCCAAGGAGGTGTGATCACGACACCCGGTGCAAGCGCTTGACAGCTGCGGAGATGCCAATTAGAGCTATTGTGTGCCTTTGCAGGTCGCGGAGAGGACAGGTGTAAGTGTGTCTTAGCACAGGAAGACTTTGCAGTTGTGCATGGATCAGCGCCGCACCTGGTGCAATGGGCAGGCGGCCTTCCAAGTACTCGCGGAAGGTCCCCCGCTGCTGCGTGGCATCCTCGTAGGTGCCATTGCGGTACAGGAAGTACATGGGCACGTCCAGCGCGTACTCCGTATAGCGCTCAAAGCCAAAGTCGGCGTCCCAGACAAAGGGCAGAATGCCCGTCCTGTCTGGGTCCACATCTGTCCACACGTGACTCCGCCAGCTGATGTAGCCTGCCCATGCGACGCAACAGCTCAGCACTCAGAAGGGTGTGCTGGCAGTCTGAGCGCCACAAACAGTTTGTTTCTGTACAACCAAGTGTTGCAGAAAACAAAAACAGTTAGAAGGGTCCTTCCAGGACAGCAACAGCCGCCATCACGAGCAGGGATATGCTTGCTGGCACAACACCTGTGTCCTTGCCGTCTCTGAAGGGCGAGTTGGCGAAGAGGGCAGTGGCAACGGGTTGCAGTGCCATCCCTATCCTCATCTTTTCCACCATGTCTGCTTCGTCCTCAAAGTCCAGGTTGACCTGCAGACCAAGCAGCAGACCATTGGGTCGCGTACCACGGGCTGCAGAAATCATGCTCCACTCCTTCATATCAGCAAGTAGTAATACTGTAATGCAAAACCAGCGAACAACTGAATGCTAGCCAACAGTGGCGCAATATTCATACCTGGATGGTAGTCGACCTGAACATCATGTCATGGCCCAGTGTGCCCCTCTTTGGCATGTACGAACGCATGATCCTGGAAAACCAGACCATCATTTCAAACCACAGAATCCAGCAAACAGAAGTCTTGCTACATGCAAAGGCACACAGTCACAGCCAAATTGATTTTGTACTGGCACTGCAGGATAAGCATTTCAGCTCACCTATACCGATGCTTTGGCATCACAGGCACATCCTCCACCCTCCATTTGGGGTCAAAGCCCAGCCCCAAGAAGCCAATCCCCAACTCCTTCGCAATTGTTTTGGTCTGCACAACACATGCGTAAACTTGGGTGAGCTCACCCTAAACCAATATTCCTAGTCAGCTCTGCTGGAGATCTCATGCATGAAAGGAAACATTGCATCTGCAGGAAGCAAAGTCGCGGCTCCCTTGGCAATGCATCACCACAAATTGTGGACTTCCTCTTGACAAGCAAGCCTGATCGCACGATTAAATTAATCAAATCCGTGAGCACCCACCTGATAGAGGTGGTTATTGGTCTCTGCGCAGGTCATGTGCAAGGTCTCTAAAGGAGCGCCACTCAGCTCAAATTGGCCGCCAGGCTCCAGGCTGACACTCTGCCCATCCAGCTCTGCACCGATGATATACTCGCCCTCCATCACCGGCTGCCAGCCAAAGCGGTCACACAGACCCTGCAGCAGCTTCTGGATGACGTCATAGCCGATCCTGCTGTTGTCTGCAGTGTTGTAGCCCAGCTTCTCATGCTCCGTCCCAATCCTGCGGCCAGCAGTTCTAGCTCAGCATCGAATCATTTGCAATACGATTGCGATTTTTTTGGTTAATTCTTCGCAGCTCGCCTGGCCTCATAGATTTCAGGAGAGCAAGGATGCACTGCACAAAGGATCCTGGTAGCCACGATCTTGCATACACAACCGCAGGCCACAGCGTCAGTATAGTTGTGGGCGTGAAAGACAGCGTCTTTCGTACTTATTCTATTCATTTGCAATTCAGTACCAACATGCAATCCCCGCAGCGTGGGCGACAACAGTATCAAGCAATTGTCATACCTCCACTTTTCGCGGGGCTTGCAGCCAGAGGCCAAGTACTTTACAAGGTCCTCTTTAGTTAGCTGTTGCGTTGCTTCAGGGGCGATCGTGCTGGGAGCTGCGCTCATTCTCGTCCTAGGGTAAGGAGTCGCTAATCTTTGCTTATGGCTAGGTCCAAAATCTCGGCCGAGAGTGCAATGCCTTGGAGTCAAGCAGCCAGTGCTGAGCATCTGAAATCTTTTGTATGACTTGGCGTGCTAACACAGCAAAACCTGAGACTCTCGAAGAATGACAGCACCACTGCTACAGTGCATGTCTGTCAGCACGCCTGTGCTTATGAAGGGGGACCTGGGAATCAGACAAATTTCTATTGAGTGGATATATTATGTTTATATAACCGCCGAAATAAACCTCCGATGCTTAAGGTGATCTGCTTCGCACATTATGAAGTAATTTAGGGCGAGGTGAACGCACATGACGATACGCACCTGGCAGATGACATAGATGTAACCCCAGTGATGGCATTGCAATACCTGAATTTGCCTCCGTACCAGGATGTTCTGGTCCCGCGAGGATCTTGCACCACTTCATGGCGCTTGCATCAATGGAGGGTGGGTAGCAGCTGAAGGACATCAAGACAGGGTAGCTGTCGGTCCATTCGAAACCTGCAGTGCAAAAGAGCACCACATTTAGCCGAACGACGCCCACGTATTAGATCAGCATGCCAGGAAGAGGATTGCGCATGCGTGCCTGGGCTGAAGAGGTGGATGAGGAAGAAGCAAGCTCACCCATCTTCGATGAGGCCACTGGCCAGTACCGAGCGAATGATGGCGTGTGGCATGAGGGCATAGAAGTGGAGAGGGGAATCTCCAAGCAGCGAATTGACACGCGTCATGGCTTCTATCGCAGCATCGTGCGCTCACTAACTTAGCCAGACCACTCCAGGTTGTAAGGCTGTACTTGAGCCTTTGAACACGCATTGATCTGCATCCCTGTGCGTTCAGGTGCGAAACCAGCAGCAAAGAGATGAGTATGAGCAGTCCTGGCAAGATGCGTACAAGGAAGCTGGCCCCTTTCAGCAGCGCTGGGGAGTGGGTGTGAAGGTTGACGAGAGTGGGATGAGGTGGAGCCAGTATGCTTCTCATCCAGTGAATACATTTGCAAATCCTCTATTTCGAGTAACATGGATGGTGTCTCAGATTTCTAACACGGTGCCTGTGCTGCTGCAGGGTGGAACAGCCCCGTTCAGAAAGAGTGGATCATGCCAGGGAGCATGAATGGGGTTCCAGAACAATTGATGCTGGTGGAAGCATTGATGATGACAGGTAGTCACCAACTTGCAGCAATTTTGCACAATTGAGAGACTCTCACACAATCTGTAGATGATTGTATGATTGCTCATTCCTCTGGTTCATGGCAGGGTACCCGAGTCCGAAGAGAAGATCTGGTGGCGCCGTCCTGTGGACATCGCACAGTCAGACACGGTATAATTTCTTTGATACTTGACAGCATATATGCGACCTCCACTGTTGCCATGCAGTTGTAGATTTCTTTCTACTCCTGTGAATAATTTCACCTTGCAGCAGGGCAAAGGTACATATATGGTCAGCACTACTTCTGATTGCGCAGGTGAGAGTGTTGCAGCGCAGAAGTGTTGCCGGACCAGGAACGTCCGCACCTGTGGAAGATGAGGGACGCTCACATTACAGAGCTGAGATGTCTGGCTACAGCGGTTCTTTCAGGTGCACACTGTCACTTTCTTTGCCTTAGTGATCTTCGATTGGCCTGTCCAATGGAGCACTGTAAGCATACACTGTAGATGTAATGAGTATTGTGACTGATAGTGGCGGGTGCTGTGCAGATCCGGGCGGGCGGCTGCTGGGAGCCGCCTCAACACACACAACAGCGATGCTGCTGAGCAATACAGGGGAGATGAGTACAGCCGAGCGAGCGCGCATGATACCAGCAGCAATGTGCCCTATACAGAGCGTCGCGTGCAGGGCCGGCCGCCCATGACTCATGAACAGCTGGAGGCCACTCTGTACAACACCCACCTCTCTGGCCGCGGCCAGGTTCCTCCAACGTGCGTGCTCTTCAGGGGACTTGAATGCTACATTTTTCAACGTTCTGGACTTCTCAGCTGTCCGTAACGGTGAAGCAGTACCAAGATGCTGTGTAGATGTAGGGGAAATTTGGCATACCCATCATATGGAGCGGCTCAGCAGGAGCAACACTATCAGTGCAGCAGTCAGGTGCCTGCTCTCCTCCTGCACTGCTTGTGAGGCAAAGGAGCATTATCTCCACACAAGTGAAAATATGCATCTGAGCCAGGGCTTAAATGAGTCATCACTAAATTCGCATTCTGCTTCAAGTACTGTGAGGGGAATCTTGAAGCCTTGGTGGTTGATTGCAGGCAGCGCAGCAACCACAGCAGCAGCCCATGCAGATGCGAGTGCCATCCATCGGCTATGATGGCATTGCCCTGGGTGTGCCTGTCTACGTGCAATCCCACCCTGGCACCGGTGAGGCCATGGCTAACAGACGTCACTTCACGCTGTCTTGTCATAAGATTATCACATGATCACTCGAGTCTTCAGGCTGATTTGCCCTGTCTGATCCTCCATGAATGACTTTCTATCAGGTTTGAGAAAGAAACCGTAGTTGTTCTACAGTGCATCATCTGATCAGGAAGTATCGTCCAGGGCCACCAATGCCGCTGGAGCCCATGGCAGCTGAGCGGCATGCGCCCGCAGCAGCGCCGGCCGGGTGGGCATACGACTCAGCCATCAGCGGCTGGGGCGGCCAATCCCTGCCAACACCCCAGATTATCACCGCCTCACCGCAGCCTGACCCTCCGCAAGGTGCGAACTGTATGTCTTCACTGCGCATGACGTCATGCAATAGTCTCCAAGTCCTGATCACTTGGCTGAGGTGGAATGTGTATAATAATGCCCCTGAGAGACGGGGTGATGAATGAAACCAGAAGTAATCAGCACCAACCCATCAGGGTCGATTGGCCTCGAGACCTTTGCGGGCGCCACTTGTTCTTGCATGCAATAACCTCCGCAGAAAGCCACGAATGGTGCTTGACTTATCATAAAGGTGCTAGAGCTGAACTGCCAATGTGGAGGACTGAGAGGAAAAAATGGTGTGCATGCGTGGCAGATCACCCAAGTGCTGAGGAGTTTGAGGCAGCAAGGGAGAAGGTCCGCTTGGGCTTCCAGGTCTACCGGCCGCCTCCCCAGCTGGGCCAGCCCTCCTCCCTGGAGCAGGTACAAGTCCGTGACTCAACAGCTTGGCAGCCATACAGCTTGGCAACCGTTCATTTGGTTCTAATGAATGTGCTTGTCGACATGGCTTAATCATTGCTCCATATCTTAAGCAGGAGCTGGTATACACACTTGAGTCCCCAGCTTGGTTGCGCTCCATTTTTGCAGCAAGATGGAATCGTCTTAAAGCGCTGTCCACTGTTCAAAGCTTGCAATACCTGTGTGCAGGAGCTGAAGAAATCTGGCAAGTCAGAAGGGGAGCGACCTCGAGCAGTGCCTGTCCAGGCAGCTGACAAGAGCAGCAGGGCCCGTCAGCAGGTGCCTGATCATGCCTCGACTGCCTCCAAGCGGGCTCAGCACTCCAATGCAGAAGCAGGAAGGAACTCGGCGCAAGCCAGTGGGACCAGCAAGACTCCTGGCAAGGACTCAAAATCCACAAATGGGTATGCAATTCTACACTTCTCATTACTCATTTCTCAGCTTCTGAACAGCTATTCGTATGGCCTATTAAATAAGGCACTATCAGTTTCGCAATAAGTGAAAGTGTCGTGACAATGTCTGAGGTGAACCCGTCATATTGGCGCAATTTTCTGCCAGAGCCTCACTTTCTCCTGTGTGCTGATCAGGGCGCCTGCGAAGCTCTCAAGGCGCGCGTCATCTGCGGAGCCTGACAGCGTCAGCAGGGACGCAAAGGCAGAGAGCGCGCCCGGCAGGAGAAGCAGAACAGGAGCTACCGCAGAAGTGCAAAGACATGACAGAGCTGCGCAGCGGTCGTCGCCCAGCAGAGCAGACAGGGACTCGCGCCGCAAAGAGGGGGCCGCGCACAAGCGCGCGCAGAGGGAATCTGCAGATGCCAGCGGAGGCTTGGATAGGAGGAAGGGCAGCGGTGACAGGCGAGCGGTGGCGGTACAGACGGTGCCGGCAGCTTTGAAGGAAGTGCCTCCTGGTTTTGACTCTGGCAGTGCCTCCAGGCAAGATGAGCAGCGCAGGCGGCCAGGCATCGGCCTTATCAGGTCACTGGTCGGCGCGCAGACAGCCGCAGTGCCACGGGCTGACAAGGATCGATCCCCGGCTCCGAAGGCGAAGCCGGCTGCGAAGTCTGACGCCCCCCCGGCAGAGACCACCCAAGCAAGGAAGCCAATCAGGAGGGAGAAGAAGGGGCACCGCGCGGATGCCAATGGATCCTCCCAGGAAAATGCGCAGGCAGATGCTCGAATGCCAACCAATGATGCGCAGCCAGAAGCGCCGCACAGCCAGAGGCAAAGGAAAACCGCGCAGAAGGCAAAGGAGGGCAAGGGCGCTATCAACGGTGCACAGAAGTCCAAGGATGCTTCTTCCGGGGAGCTGAGTGGAGCGCCACCAGGCCTGGGCCCGGCTGAGGCAGGCTGCAGCGCAGCCGTTGAGAGAAAAAATGCGGGAAAGGGCAGCGGCGGCCAGCTTGGCGCCTCTAGAGCTCTGAAGCAGGCTTTGGCGCCCGCTTACTTCGAGAAGCCGGCAAAGCAGCAACAGCCTCGAGAGTAGACCGCCTGAGGCAGCATCCTCACATAATGGCACACGACTTTCTTTGATGGGACGGGCTCAGACATTTACACAGCCTGTTGACAGCCAGAGGCAGCATGGCCAGCTCCATACCTTTGTTTTTTGCGGGTTGTGGGCAAGAAGATATGACAGGAAGTTCCAGGTGTGCTGTTCTAAGCAAAGACGTAGCAATCTCAATCACTGCTTCATATGCCGGTCTTCAGGTTGTGAGCACCAGTGTTATGACCCTTGGGGCATGCATTTCTCAAAAAATTTGTGCCGGCAATATGGGAGCCGTCAACCATGATGGCCCATACCTTGGACCAGGCTAGCATCCTGCTCTATCTGGAAATGCCTCAGTTGCCTTGCATGCAGGCATGAGACTGAAAAAAGTTTTGACAGCACCATTCCTGTCGCCCCTCTATTGTCTCAAGGTTATATGCTGCGTAGACCTTTTTTCCGGTAGTCAATACTTCTGAAGTTGGGTTTTTTCATGGAAGGGCATGAACAGAATGAAGGAAACTCTGAGGACTCGAATGACAATCGTGCAAAAGTGTGTGTGTCTGTTTGCTCTGTTCACGGTTTCTTTTTGCTCTGATGTTGCTCTGCGCGCCATTGAACCTGAATCTGTTGTAAATACAGTGGACACGTTGTGCAGACAGTGAGGGGTCTGTTATGCACATGATGAAAGATATTCAGGATACTAGGATTGACATGGCAATTGCAAGAACAGCGCATGCAAAAACACAGAGGCAACTGCAATCAGGCATATGCATTCCCAACAACGGCGCATGTTGTCCATTCAAATATCAAATGTTGTCACACGAATGCAATTAATCATAGCCGGCTGCAGCCCTGCGCTTCTACTCCCAGTGCCAAGGCCGCCGTCTTCACAATAGCGCCCAAGAGCTCAGGAAAACTGGAGTCCACGTCATGTGCACCACCCTGTCTCATCATCCCCTGCGCAGACAAATAAACCTTTGAACACATGGCATCTCCCCGGACTGCCCCGTACTTACGAGTAGTACGGCCCGATTTCCACCTAAGCCTTCGCATGCCTCATGTGCTACTGGCACAGTACTAGCTAGGATGGAATCATGATGGAAATTAGGAGACTCATTCTCCCAGGAGCCTGCTCCCCTTTCATTGTAGCTTAGCATATACAAGTGACAAAATTCAAGGACCCAAGTCGGGCACAGCAAGCTAGTAGATGCACCATTTTCTCCTCGTCATTATCGGAGTTGCAAGTGCTCTGCACCTGAAGAGGCATGTCCGATCGCAGACCGAGGGGCGTCACCGATGCCCAGCCCTCGCGAACTGCCCACGTGTCCGCGCCAGGTGTCATGTCCCTGCACACCATTTTTTCCTGGTTCTCACCCCTTTCAATATTCAGGGGGTTTACATGCTGCGGGGCCAGACAACAGAATGAAACAGCATAAGGCACAACAGAAGGGTCGGCACAAGTTGCGGCCACAGGCGTTTACCCATGCAGGTCGCACCGGGAAATCAGTACGGGAGACTCTTAAGTAGAAACAACATGGATGTAAAATCATGGCTCATGGGCATACGCACCAGCGCATGTCACCGGCAGCATTGCGGAAGGAGCGAGTGTTCGGCATGGTGATGACTGTGCTGGTGACTGCCCCCTCATCCTGTGGCACCTCCTCAAAGATCTCCCTGAATGCCGGGAACACGCATGCAGCCCCCTGCAGTTGAATTAAAAAAACAGCCATCGAGACTACCGTCAAACCAATTGCCGTCCTACAGTGATGGTTGTGCCTTTTTCTAGACAGTACCGCCGCATCAGAATATATCCACAGGTCGTGCAGTTCTTACATTATGACTGAGATGTAGAAATCGAGGCAAAGCAAGCGCCAGGAATAAAAGGAAGGGCTGCAGGGCACGTGAAGATTGTGCAGCAATGAAACATTCATCCCAACTTTTTGCACCTTGTGAGATGGCATGTATGGGTGCAGGAAGGGGCCGGCACCTGGTGGGCAAGGTGCAGTCCTTTGATGGACTGCAGAGGTCCAGCTGGCACGTTCACATTGATGATGCAGCCGGTCATCTTCTGCAGCCAGGAGGCGTCCGTGCCTTCCAGCAGCCCAAGCACAGCCTGTTCAAATTCAAAAACGTCACCTTGCCTAGGTGCCTATCTGCTATCATCTGTAAAGGAATGGCTTCTCAAAACAGAGATCTAATGATTCAAACAACAGGCAGTCAGACCCAGAGGAAGCATTCCTACCTTTATAAGAGCTACGGTGTAGACAGATGCTGCCGCATAGTCGGCTGCAGACTTTGCCCGCACATCGTCCAAAGAGACTGCGAGAGAGGGCACACCCTGCGCAGAATCCATTATTCATGTGACAATGAGCAAAAATATGCCACCACAAGTGGTACAGATTCCCTTACGTGACATTTCATAAGAGGTCCCACCTTGCACGCGGCTTCTCGAGCGGCTCCCACTGTGCCACTGTAGATGACATGCAAGCCGCAGTTGTCCCCTCTATTGATCCCAGATATGACCAGGTCAAAATTTCTGTCCTGTGAAGGTACAGCATCAACAGCACATCACTGTCGCATCGACATCACCACCAAACCACATTACTAGAGGACATCAAAGGGCATTTAGTTATTAAGCCGCACCTCAAAGATGGGCCCATTCAGGGCCAGCATAACACTGTCCGCCGGACTCCCAACCACCTGAAGCATCACACATTGTGAGTCTGCATGCTTTCATCCAGTGCACGCTGGGTACACCAGGATTGTGCAACGGTAATGAAAGCGGGGAGAGTCAGGAAAATCCCACCGCAAAGCTCTGCTGGGCTCCAGGAACGTTGATTGGGAAGCATGCCAGGGGCCGACCTAGAGTTATGGCATGGCTCTGGCCTGACTGCTCCCCAGACGGCCCACACACGCACACAGTGCAGAAATTTTGCCTCACTAGCTCTGCCACAAGGGCTTGCAAGCCAGGTGCATTGATCCCATCGTCGTTGCTGATGAGCAAACGCTTCTTCTCCATGTTTGCTGCTTTCTGCCCTCCACTGCTGGGGCCAGAATAACGAGGTCTTAGATGTCCTTGATGTAAATTCTGCGCGCTTTCAGAGTTGTTATTTGCTTGTTGACATAGGGAATCCGAGAATCAAGATGAACAGATCTATACCTTCGATGTCGTAAAACCAGCCGCCCGTGGAGCCTTACCGGTACACAAGTATCTCAGTTAGACTCTCAAGAAATTATTCGATGCCTTCTCAATGCTTTATTACGGACACAAGGCAGGATTTGCGTTGGAGACGGTTACAAAGACAAGCAGCGAAAATTGAAGGCTGCGCGCGGATCTTTTGCAGAAGTCTTCAATTTTGCAACTTCCCGTTATTTGTCGATCAGGGATATCATCAAATGTCAGATCCAGCCAAAGTAAAGGTACACGTGAAGTGATGTTCGCACGTGCTGGCAACAGTTCCCATGACTCCATGAGCACATTTCAGGGGTCCTGCTGGTTGGTTCGCAGAAAGAAAACCACTGTGAGGGGGAAGAGCCCCAAGAGCGCAATCGCAATCGCAATGCCTCTTACACCCATTGCGGGCATGATTGAGGTTCAGAATCTGAATTGGCAAGCCTGCCACAATACCGTATGACAGTGACTGTCACAGCACCGCAGCAGTGTGCAGCGCCTTGACAATTCAATGACTCATCAACAGCTGCAACAAACACGTTTACAACTTTACATGGACAACTCCACCAGTCTGCCTGCAGCAAGAACCTCACGCAAGTAATCAAAGCCCACTATCGGATGTCTGGCTCAGACTTGTCTGGCTCAGACTTGTCAGACTCCTGTCCTCCAGCAACCCCTGCATGCTGCGCTCCTGCTGCTCCCTCTTCCGGCGTATCATCAGGGACAGTTGTGCTGCCATTTTCCAGGACATTTACCGGTGGAGCTTGGCCGCCCAAATCAGGCTCAGCAGCGCTTTGACTGCTCTCAGAGATGAAGGACGTCCCAACAGCTGGCGTCACCACAGGTGCAGAGCTGTCTCCCAGCCTGTCAATGTCTGCTGCCATTGCGGGCGACTGCGCATCAAAGCACCAAAAAGGTTCAGACAGTCATCTACAAGGCACTCTTCCTCATGGCAACATGCAGCTAAAGGCAGGTAGATCTTGTGGCGGCAGGATGGGCCTTTAGGCAGTCTTGCCACCATGTATCACATTTGCCTCGGCACATTTGCAACCAGCAAAGCCTTACCCTCATTTATACAATGCGCAGAGTGACAGTCCCCGCGATGGGGCATATAAGGCATCTTGTAGGCACCCTCGACAGACATGCGCTGAATAAAGGCAGCTGTGCAAATAGTTCACCTGAGTGTTTGGGAGGTACTGTGATGCGGCCCCGGCAGTCAGAGTCCCCAGCGCAGCGCTGGCCAGGTTGAAGCCGCTGCCAGGCATGTGTGTGCGCTCGTGCGGACCGTTGGCAGTCGCCGGCAGAGTTCCTGGTTTTGTGGTCGAGCTGCATTGCATGCGCACAGTCCTTCAGCCACGCATGCCCCCAGCAGCAAGACACGTCAATTCCCCTCTAGGCAGGATACCTGTGAATTTCTTGGTTGCTGACAATTGTTGACAAAGTTTTAGCGGCAGAAATTCACCCAGCTAGAAGAAACGACAGCAGGTTCGTCCGACCTTCATGACCCGCCATTACTATGAATGCGAAAGACTGCTGCTCACCTGCCAGGTGGCGGCTTGGGGTTGTCATTGACTGACGGCAGAGAGTCTATCGCCGGCCGCGGCGGCGGGTTGCTAGCCGCTGCCACCGTGCTCGTCACAAGCAGCAGCTTCTCAAGAGCCAGTGCCTGCACCGCACAATTCGCCAGGGTCACTGCTTATTGCTGCCATTACAACACATCCAATGGCGTGAGGACTGATTTGACCAACAGAAGCAAAAATCAGCGCAAACGCTCTCTCGCACGCCAACAAGGAAGTTCAGGACCTGCCGAGGACTCAGATCCTTGGCAAAAAAAAGGCCACAAGCACCACAACACACACAGTACCATTTTGTCTGCATCACTCAATCACCCCCATGATCCTGTCTGAAGAGTAATGGGTGACAGAAGTGAGCACACCAGCTTGTCCAGGCGGGAGTACTGCTTCTGCGGCTCCAGCAGCAGCTCGGCCAGGCGCTGCAGAGTGAAGGGGGCCGCGCCGCTGTGAGCGCGCACCGCCCGCGTCAGCCGCTCTATCATCTGCTCAGTGGCCTCCCCATTGGCCGGGGGCGGCATCGGGCCGACCTCCACCTGCCATGAGCGAGGGTTTAAGTGGCACTGGGGTTTTTGTAGTCATTACAGGTTTTACAGTACTGAAGGACGGGTACGGCAAGCAACACCTTAACCCAATGACGGGAAACGCAGAAACCCTAAATATCGAGCAAGAATATGTTTCTTCAGCATGCTGGGCATTTGATGATCATTGTGCGCCATGGAGTGCTTTCCTGGCTGCAATATGTTGTCAGGGTGCTTGACAAAGCAGACAACAAAGACAAAGCAGATTCTTGCTGTCTATGGATTATGGAGCACAAGATAGAAGCATACCTTGGAGATTGCATCAAAGTCGAGGAGGACCTGGGACAGCAGGTGGCTCACCAGGGGCTGGAGCAAGGTCCACTCATACCTGTTCGAAGATACACACAATCACGCCTGTTGGAGATTGCATGTAGGAAAGCAAATGATAAGAAATCTTGGGGCACATACGACTCGCAAATATATCCAACCTGTTCCTGGGAGTCCGTACCTGATGGTGCCCGTTGTAGCAATCTCGGCCAGGACTCCACGCAGGGCCGGTGTGAGCTTCTTTTCTGCATCAGGAATCCTGTACAGTAGCAATGCACACGTCATCGATCCGCGAACACGTCTGAGTGTTGCTTTGTTTTGCACGTCAATGCTGTGTCCATCAATTTGTTGTCGTCGTCCTGATGGGCCCCTTTCTAGTAAGAAAGTGTCATGAAATTCCCTCTGCTTTTGCAACAACAATCAATAAATGACAAAGCCATCGAATCCTCCGATGTCCTCAAGGTCCTACCTGTCAAAGGATCGAAGGGCGTCTTCGTCAGCGATCAGCGCCATCCTCTTCTTTACACTGCCTTCATCAGTTCAAGAGATTTTACAAACGATATGTTGCCTCGATACACAGCAATTGGCAACTGCTATCCAAAGACCCGTATGTGAATAGTCAGTTTTGACCTCCACGACAGGCGTTCCCTCCTTTTATTTCCCAATTCCGAATCTTCATTGTTCTCAATCAAGTTCTCGCATTTCTTGATCAGGTAGGTTCAAACAATTCATGGGCTCCCCATGCCTGTGATTATTGCTGTCCAATTCCACTCCACCCCGGGCGTCGTCTCACAGCGCCTCGCAGCCAGCGCTGCACTTTCCGAGAGCCAGCTGCACCCGTGCTACCAGCAAAGCCGCCGTCAAAGAACCACGGATCAATCTGACTCTCCATCTGCCTGCCATGCAAAACAGCGCCGTCCTCTCTGCGTCCTGAAGCAGATCCCGGCGGCGGCTTTGCAGGCGCAGGCGCAGAGACAGACGAGTCCACAAATGGTGCAGCTGATGGCGTGGAGATTTTCAAGCTGGGAATGGTGCGCAGAGCGCTGTGCATTGCCTCCCGGACCCATGCAGGGGGTGCCAGCAAAGCAATCTCCGCATGCAAGCCGGCCGCATCATCGTACGCCGGCACCTCCCGCAGCTTCTCCTGCCAAAAGTCCCACATGAATCGTCAGCTCTGTGAAGTTTTCTTACCTAAAAATGGCCAGAGTGAGTCAAGCAAGTGTTTGTCAGCAAGCAAAAGCAGATTGACATGGCATGCAGGCCAATGTATCCTCGATTGCAAATGAGAAACTGCCCCAATTAGGGCAGCGGCAAATCCTGGCTTCTGAGGCCTTACCTGGTTGCCACGGAGCCAGGTTGCCCACTCTGGTGCCAGCAGCGCATGTAACATGGCCAGCAGCTGCTCAAGGAGTGTATCTGCTTGCTCCTCAGCCATGGCAACAGCCCTGCGCATGAGTCTGCCACTCAGATCACCCTGGAACAACTACAGATGGTCCGCACAAGCATCTTGTATCATGTGCAAGGAGAGTTCCGAGTCTCTTCCAATCATAGACTTGTGAAATTCCCAATGTTCCGAGCTCCCCAGGCTCGAATATGATTTCTCACCATCGATTTTGGGCAGGCCATGTCCTGGTGCCTTCACATTGACAAGCATTTCTGCAGCATTGGGCGGGCTACCCGCGTCTCGTTTCTGCTCTGCAACTGAGTAGCAATGCAAGCAGACATGCACTCGTGCCTCAAGATTGCAGGGTGTGAACTGCACCTGTTGGGTGGGCTATACAGTTGGGACGAAGCCAGGATTGGCAGCAGCGCCCGAGCCAAGCAGTAGCGCAGGTTCTTAGAGCGATCAGCCTCCCTGTCTGCGTACACGACTGGCAGCAGCGGCAGAAGGATCTGCACTCGCACTGAAACTGCTGCTCGTACGCCCTCCGCTGAACCTGTAAACATACCCCTTCCAGTCAAAAGTGCCTGCATAATTGCATGTTCACAACTTTTGCAATGCTTTATCATGGGTTGATTCTTCGCAGATTTGGAAGCTGCTCTCGTGTTGAGCCCGAGACGCGCATTCGTGCAGATGCTTTTATCTCAGTGAGTAAATGCGCCTGCAGCCGTTTTCTGTGTAGGAAATTGCCAGCCTCCTAAGTCTAAAGATAAGGAAAAAGGGCACAAAGAAGCTGACAGCCCGCACCGACAGTCTGCCGCTCTCTGCCATGGGCCGACATTCGCCGCGCTTTGCCAGAGCCAAAGCCGCCGCCAAAACCTTTTGGCTTGCGCGCAGCGCTGCCGTCCAAGCCCTCGCCTGAGGCCTTGGACTGAAGATCCCCTGCGGCGGCTGCTGGAACTGTGGGCGGTGTTTCTGTAACAGCTTCCTCCTTGTCTGCCTTCAGGATGTCCCCCAGCGTCTGCAACTGCCGCACTATCTGCAGCACCACAGCCATGTTAGGGAAGCAGTGTAAGAGAAACCTTTTGCCTTCTCATGCTGAGTCACAAACTGGTCAAGACATGTTGAGACATAATACTTTTTCAGCCACCCGCTCAAGAAACTATCCGCACATCGCCAATCCAACGACAGCGGAGCAGAATATTTCCAACACATCACAGCAACTGTGCAACAACGCGCCACAGATATGCGAGTGCTCGCAAGCCGAGGGCCTATTCTATATGAACGCAGGGTCTAAATGTAGCTATAATTTGTTAAAACAAAAAAAATCATAGACCATAAATTTACCTGCTGCGCAAAGTCGCGTTGGCGGCTCTGGTCACTGAGCGCCAGTCCAGTCAGCGCCAGGTCAGCAAAACCGGCCCCCACTGATTCCGCATCCGCGCTCGGACCTGCCTGATCTGGCGGTGTCACTGGCACACCGGAGCGCTTGCCCAGCACTTGTGCCAGGCTCATGTGGCCCAGGAGGGAGGACGAGTCCTGCGCAGCAACGACAGCATTGCTGAAGAAGCACTCGGATGAAGTTTTTCCTTTCATATTAATGTCATTAATTCATACATCAAGACAAATAGAATGGTTCGAGATTGTTGATACTGTCCAAAAGTTTGTTAGTCATCGAGCAGATATGCACATTTGGTACATGTATTCTACATGCTCTGGCCACCATATATGCATCGTTGTGTGGCAAGGCAACTCGTCACCCTTTGTTACTGAGAAGAGCCCAGTACCATATTGTGTCTCTTAGCCCACATGGGCTTTGAAGCATCCTTTCTTTTTTACATTCTTAGGGTGTAGATTTGATTATGAGACTTAGCTAGAAGAGAGGTATGCATGGATGGCAGCTGCAGCGCACCTGCAGGACCCAGTCGGTTTGCTGCAGGAGGTACTCCCCTATGCCGCGCCCAAGCGCCCACGCCATCCGTGCAATCAGCGCTCCCTTCTTCGGCCGCTCTATCAAGGTCGCCAGCACCTGCACGGTCACAAAAACCATCACGTGTATGCTGAAGTGAGGTACATCTGGTTAATACTAGCATTATTTATATTACGTGCACTTCCTGCCAGAGGGAAGGTGCGTCTGCAAAGAAGCTGCAGGTGTCTATTATAATATCACATATTTCTTGCCAAGAGGCAAGGTACGTCCTGCAGACAAGCTGCAGTTAAAGGCTGCCAAATATACCACCCCTTCTTGGACTCGCCAGATCCAAGCAAGACCCACTCAGCCGTGGGCACGGTGCTCAATATAAAAACTGCCCCTCGCCAGCCAGGCCAATATCTCAGGAATCAGGATGTAGGGTTTCAGGATTTTAGTGACATCTTTAAAATTTAAGATTTAGGTTATTCTTCGATTATGCAGATAATCCAGATTTCCAGGTACAGAGAAACTGTCTCGAACCTGTGAGGTGAAGGTTTTCTCGGCCTCGCTGGTGCGAGTCATGCCGGCGTTGGCCTCGGCAAAACCCCGCCCGGCCGCCTCCCGGGCCCGGCCAGCATCCATGCGCTTGCGAGCAGCGGCCATCAGCTGCGGCCAGGACACAGAACCCTAAATTTCTTTTGTTTCTCATGTATTTGTATTTTTTAGGGTTTTTATATTTTTAGGATTAACCTAAACCCTAAACACTTTCAGGAACTGTGTAATCAGCAACTGCAATTTTTGACACCCAATTCTGTGATACCCAGGGGTATATTGGCATAAAGTGATCTGAAGGGAGGAAAAGGAGAAAAGGAAGTAAAAAATGTCAATGTTACGGTATGCATTGTACAACATTGTACAGGTAGCAAAAGGAGCACAGCAGGCAATACGGTATTTCCGTTAAGCGTGTTGTGTGGGGTTCTGACTCTCCCACTGGTCCCAATCTCCCACTGGTCCCAAAAATGGAGTTCTATGGGAAGACAAAACAGTAAGAAAATAGAACAAGCAGGAAAGGAAACGCACAAACAAGCGCCCATATCATTACAACAAATTCTGCAAGCCACCAAACGCAGTCAGGAAAAAAACATTCGCTGCACTGGACAGCTGTCAGGGCGGAGTTTGCACCTGCGCATCAAGCAGGCAGCGCAGCAGCAGCCAAGAGACGGCAGCGTTGTCTGCGCTCGTGCCCTGAAGCAGGCGGCTGATGCATGCTTCGTTGCCGCCTGCGAGCGGCCCTGTACTCCCTGAGACCTCGCCGGATACCAGAGCAAGCGCCACAATCCTGGTGAGTCACCACATGCACAATTTGAATCAGCACCACCGAATGTCTCAGAGAGATCTTTGTTGAACCGCAGCGTCAGACACAAGTCACAATCCACAGATTCAGGTGAAATTGCAGGGTTATCTGACTTAGCAAACTGGAATGTGAGGACTGAGATACACATTCTCACGCATCTCACATTCAAATGTGAATTTGCTCCAAGATGCAAAAGTTTTGAGTCAGATTTTGGGAGATTGCATTGGTAGACGCACAGGGGAGCATAGACGTCCGGGTTTTGCACAGGATGCGCCGTCAGCTGCTCATACAGCAACCTGGGCCGTGACAGAAAGACGCTCTGGATTGAAGTATGTTGCAAGACCGCTGTCAAATCGTTTGCACCCTGCTGCTGCTCTAATTCCGCCACCACCTGGCATGAACAAGATGTTGCCAAAATCATTTTTACTTTTTCAAAGTAATTAGTTGATTTTTTACTTATTTTAGGGTTGGATTTATGAGGGTTCAGGGTTTAGGCTTGCAACACGGCAAATTTTTTGCGAACCAAAAAAAAGTCACAGACACGCTCATGGACAACAGCAAGATGTGAAACAGGAGCAGGTGCTTACCACGAGTTGTTTTCCAACAGCGTTCCAGGCAGCCTTGAAGGGCAGGCGAGCTTGGTGCACATCCAGCATCCTTGCTTCCAAATCCAGCCCACACCCTGCACACCCACATGAGTCATTAATTGATATCTTTGTTTGTACTGTAAACCCTGCGATTCGGATGGATGCACCAGATGCCCTGAACTTGCTATGGATCAGCTGGCAAGGGATGCTCCTCTTCTGGCTGGCCTCAAAGTCTACAGCAGTTGAAGGGTCAAAACCTCTCCATGCATGTGCTTTGCTGTAGAATCACTTTACTTGTTGAGACGCCCTCCAAAACACTCTCAAGAGACTCTACGGCCTTTGAAAAGGCAAAAGGCAATCTCTAAGAAAAATAAAGATCTTCGCAATCAACTCTGGGCCTCAACACAAAGCCGCTTACGGGGTCTTACGCCTGGTTCTCGAAAGAACGGCGGGGTGGTCAAGAGGGCAGAACCCCAGACAATAAAGCTAAGGTATTACCTGCGCCGGTCTCTGCGCATGCTGAGGTCAGCAGGTGAGTCATCGCTATGGAGCCCAGCGCAGCGTGCAAAGCGGGCAGGTGGCACAGCAGGCAACGGAAGTCAACAAAGCCCCTGACGACGCACTGCGCCGCGAAGAGCATTGCTCCTTCCACCTCAGCTGCACTGTCCACCTGAATGCAGATGATTAATTTTTTCACGCGCATGTGCATATTATATAGGGTTTTGGGTTACCCTAGGTGAACTTTAAATCTAAACCCGAAGTATTGTGAGCTGCATATGTCTAGAGCTATCATCAGGAAGGTCCTGTGTTTGTGCTTGAATATAGCAGACGACTCATATAAAGCTTTATATAAAGTACAGAGAGCACTTGCTGGGGCATGCCAACAAGCCATGTAGCACCCCATGTGAAACCTGCACACCAACCAATTCCAGTGGTGTAAACATGGGGTAATGTCACACCCCTAATCCCCATGCATTTTCTCGCCAAGAAAAACTGGGTGATTTATTCGACAGCACAGCGCAGACAAGAGGTGCCACCTGGACTGCGCACAGAGCGCTGCAGAGGCAGCGTTGAAGCCAGACAGAGAAGTTGGTGTACCCATGCCGGCGCATGAGATAGGAGGTATGGCCCAGACACCGCATGTGTGCTTCCCTGTCGCCGATTGACCCTTCTTCCTTTGAGCCTGCAGGCACCTCTGTCATTTCATTTGTACTGCAGACTGCATGCAATGATATTTTGAGTGGGTGAGGGTATCACTTGCAAGTCTTATCACTATGCCATAGGCCCCCCTTTTGAGGAGCTAGAGCCAATCCTATGCAAGCCTTAGCCTGGAACCATGTTGGAGCCTTATAGAGAGCCAAGGAGGTCGAGTTTTCAAATTTTGTCTTTACCAAGTTTGAAACGTCCCACAGTGCATATGTGTCAAAAACCCACTCACATCATTGACATCGCACATCATTGCAGCTGCGCTGATTGCTGAGTCTGTGGTGTGTATTGGGGGGACAGTGAAGATCTCAGCCATTTCTTTGGAGCTGAAGAGGTTCGCTGACCTGGATAGTCCTCAGCTGCGGTGCGCAAATACGAGGACAGGACAGCAGTGCAGATTGGCTGCAGCTCCAAGGGCTCCAGCTTGAGGAACCTGGGGTCTTGTGTGCTAGCTGCCACCATCGGGGATACTGACTGACCGGCAACCTCCTCAATCTGTGCACAACGGATCCCTGTTCCTCAACTCCATGACTCATGCAAGCCCAGATATCCGGATCGTTGTTCATTTCACAATTGACATGATACATCCTGTAAAATCATTCTCAACGTCCTTGCTAGTGAGATCAGCTTCTTGCCTGCGAGATTTTTTCTTCTCAGCAAGACTGCCAGAGTGGACATTGAAATGAGACGATTAATAATTATGCTGGCGGGGTTCGATATAATTCCTGAACAGTGTGCCTACGCTGAATAGGTCTTGCTTGAATCTGGCGAGTCCGTCAAGGGGCAGGATACGTGGCAGCCTTTACCTGCAGCTTGTCTGCAGACGCACCTTGCCTCTGGCATGAAAGCGTGTAATATAATAATATTAATAACTGTAAAAAAGAAAAAAAAACATGTCAGGTGCTCGGCATACCTGAGCAGAGTCTGTGCAGCTCCTGAGATTGCCACAGATCCCCTCCAGTCTCAGCTGCTCCTGATGCAGCATCTTCTCATGCAGCTGCTTCTGCTGCTCAGAGGAGCCTGGGATAAGGGTCGGCTTTGGGCTCAGGGGGCAGGAGGATGGCAGCAGGGCCAGAACAGGCGCGGAGTCCTTGTCAGCAGGGGTGGATGACAGGCGGGATGCCAGGAGTCCAGTCAGCCAGTGCTGCGGCTGTGTCTTCTGCAGCGTGGACCACCACTGAGCCACCCCAGGATTGCTCCTGCATTGCCAAATACCCATTCTCAACTTCTTGAATGGTACAGCCAGAATGCAGCCTTCCTAAATGGCAGGTATCTTAAAATGTAGCATGCAATGACCAGGGTCCTACAATAGACAGCACATGCGCAAGTCCGAGTGTGAGGCACAAGGACTTGCAACTTTATGTTGTCTCTGGTAAGAACTTGGGCCCTAGCCAGCTGTGGCCGCAATATGTTGGTAGCAATTGCCTGTTGCGTATGGAAAGGACAGCACACGCAACCTGTGCTGCTTGTGATGCAATTGTAGTCAACAGCCCAGCCACACAGAATTTCGGTCTAATCTTGATCTTTATTTTTGTTTACGATATTTTTGGGGGTTGAGAGTTTTGGGTAAGGAACATATCTGAAAATGGTTCCCGGAATCTGACGTGGGTGTCCCTGTCGCACCTATTTTTTTAGGGTTTTTGGTTTATGGTTTAGGGTTGACCCTGTCGCACCTGTAGGCGCACAGCACAGCGGCCGAAAAGTCCGCGGCCTCCCCAAAGTGCAGCAGGCCCTCCTCCCGGGGGAGGGGGGACCCAGACTTGGCAAAGGCCCACGCGGTGGTCGCAGACAGCAGCTTTGCCAGGCAGCCCATCGCAGCAAAATTGCAGGAGCGCACTGACAGGGCCGCCAGCAAGCAGCCCTCTCCCACCCCTGATTCATCCACACAATTTCAATTAATTCTACATTGGGTACACTTCGCACCAAATGACACATGAACGCAGTCAGCAAACAGCCCTCTCCCACCCCTGGTTCATCCACACGATGTTAATAGATCATTTCCTGGCACCCGTCCATTGGCGAGCACCTCCGCAGTATTGGGCGGACAAAACAGTCTCCAACGCATGCACATGACAATGAGAAGATATTGCACTGGTGAAGATTGCGTTCACTGCGCGCTGAATCACAAATATCTTGGATGCATGACATGTAAGATAACAAGACACAAAGTCTCGCTCAAATAAAATCACGGATGAGACAGCTCTTGATCAGAAAATCTTGTGTTTGAGAAGTCTGAGAGACACCTGTTTCCTGCCACATCCGGTCCGCCGCCACAGCCGAGCCTGCGCAGCCAAGCAATGAAATTATCAGATATATTCTTGTTGTTCCCAGGGAATGCTAGATAATATTGGATAGCACTAACACCTGTTGTCTGATTCTGCGCTTGGTGCTGGAAAGTTGATGTTCAAAACTGCAGATTGCCACAGTGCCCAGGAGAGGCAATGGAGAGCGGCTGAGAAAACGTTCAGGAAGACTCGTGTTAACACAGTAAATTGGCTAAAACAGTGTCTTATTTCTATGTGGAAAGGCATTGAACCATAATGGGCACTGACAGAGATAGGTTCGTTTCCTTGTCCAATGATAAACTCGATTCATAGAGGGCATCATCTGTGACGTTTTATGTTCTCACCTTGTGCCAGGGACTGTCCAGCGTTGGGCTGAGGAACGGAGGGAAGACTCATACGCCTGAGGCGAAGCATGCGTGCGATGAGGAGCACAAGCAGCGCCACAGCCTCTGTCAAGCCGCCAGCCGCCTCGATCAGAGCCAGACCCCTCAGAAGCCAACCCTCACCCCTGCACATTTTCTTATTTGTTTAATTTTAAAACAAATAAGAAAGGGTCCTTTTTTAAGGGTCATTTTTTTTGGTTTAGGGTCATTATTTGACATCTATATTCTAGGATTAAGTATGCAGGGATAAAATTTCTCAAAGCACTTCGGTTTCCAACATGACAGAAGCCTGCTGCACCGCCGGAATTGAAGCTCGCTGCCTTTTTTTTGGGCCACCTATTCCGCACTGCTACATGCTGTGATCAAGTCAATTCTGCTGTGAATGAAGTGCACGAATCAGCAGAAGACAACCCGGATTTGGTCCTATCAAACACCAGGAGGATAGAGCAAAGTTTTAGGGTTTCTGGTCACAGGATAATACAGATAACAATATTAAAAGTTGAAACTTTACCCCGAAACATAGTCAGAGAAAGTAAGACTTGCCTGTGCCAGCTGCGGTTGCCAGGTGTCTTGCCATCCCACATGAGTGTCATGCGCAGTTCATTCGCCAGCCAACGCGTGAGGCATCGCCTTTCCCACGGCCTGACACACCAGAAAACATATCTTCTATATCTTGTTTCACCCTGGAATATTATTCTTACTATTATTGCACACTTTCCTGCCAGAGGCAAGGTGCGTTGCAGCAACCTATCGATAATACCTTTCAGCCTTCTCTGTCTTGGCACTTTCTCCACCAATGGCATGCCAACCAATGAAGTCCAGGTCATCCCTTACGAAAATCATTCCAGGAGTTGACAGGCCTGCCTAAAAACTAGTATTCCTTCAAACCATTCGGAGGCTCACAACGAGAAAGCCAGTTGCTGGCTGACCCAGCTGCAGGCCTTCACACAAGCCAGTTTAGGCAGATTAGTTGGATTGAAAGAGACACATTATGCTTCAACCAAATCAGGCGCCATGTGATCAGGCAGTGCCATACCTCATTTGCAGGATGGCGTCGAGAATGTCACAGTCAGGGATGGTTGAAGCATCGGGCTGCGGAGCCTCCAGCCTCAATGCATGTGCCACCAGTTTCCTGACGGCTCTGAAGATCGGCCGCTTTGCGCCACTGCTTCCAGCCTCTGTTCAGCCAAACACTCAATATTCGATAAATGCATCTAATGACAGGCTACAGTCTACGTAGGGTGTTTGAGGTTCCAATGGGGATGCGCAACCAGGCAGTGTTTTGTTTCGGAGTATCCAGTCAAAGCAGGCTGGCTTGTCCCAAACGCATGCCGAGCACAGTGCCTCGGAACTGCTAGGGAGTAGCAAACAACACGGGGCAATCTGTTTTTATACATGAGTGATGCATGTGCAAGATACTACCTGGACTGCTGCTGAAAGTCCTCCTGCCAGGCTCTGCTCGGCCGCCCTCTGAAGACAGAGCATCCGGGGAGGGAGATTTCTCCGTGCTGCTTCCACGCTTTGCGCGCTTCGTTGCCGGCTGCCAGTCCAGGAAGGGGTCCGCTGCAGCCTCTGCTTCCCCTCTATGCCTTCGCTTGGAGCCTGCCGGGAGCGGTGGCGACCCAGAACCTCCTTCCTCGCTGCTCCCTCGGCTGCGTAGCTCTCGTTTCGCGCTAGCCCCCCGCTTGCGCTTCGCGCCAACTCCCCTGAGCGCCACGGAGCGCGTGCGCGCGTATTCCACGCGCGCCGCAGACCACTGTTCCACTCCGGCCGCCGGCGCCAATTTTTTGCTTTTTCTCGTCGCCAGCTCCGGCGCGCTTGCCGGCAGCGCGGAGAGGCTCTCGGCCGAGCCTTGGCGCAGAGGGATCGCCTCTGCAGAATCAACTGAGACACTGCGAGCTGCCAAGCCCTGGGAGTTGGCGCCTGATCTGGACCGAGCAAGTTTTGGCGCGGGTGCAGATGCCGATGGCGGCGGCATGAGCGTGGGTAGATGCAGCTGCGGGTGCAGGTGCCGCAGGAACGCCCTGTGACGCCCGGCGCGCCCTCCTTGACCCCGGTTTTGCTCGTCCAGCAATCCCTGCATCGCCATTTGAAAATAAATCTAACATTTATGCAGAACATGAAAAGACTTGCATTTTCATTGCTATGTTGGGTGTAAAACCTGCTCTATGCTGGTCGCAGGAACGTTCCCTGGGTCTATGGAACCAGGTTCAAGCTTCTGAAATCCTGCTGGTTCAAAATTCAAGTCTCAGTATTATCAGTGTGGGAGAAAATCAGTGTGGGAGAATACTTGTGGAATGTGTGTCACACCCGGGCAAGAAGGGTGTTGAGGTAGAGAGCAGGGCAGAAGAAGCCGCCAATGGCAAGGTCCACCACCAACTCAGCGGCATGCACAACTGCGGCGCATTCTTCTCCCAGCCACTGTAGCACAGCCTCCTGTAGCGAATGAGATGCTCAGTGGCTCAAGCTCGAGATTGACAATAGTCTTAATCTCAAGAAGCAAACCCTTTGGTTGGACAGCATCAGGGCAGTCCAGATGCAATTCTCCTGGCTCGTGCATACAGCGGTTTGACACTAGTTCATTTTTTCATCACTGTGTTTTGCACAGTTTGAATAGAGGCAAGATGGCATCTCTGGACCTCTGAATTGCTTCCACAACAAGGAATATACTGGCTAGGCAATAGATGATTTGATGTATTTATTCAGAACATACATCAAGCAAGTCTTGAAACGCAAGCACCTGCAGGACGGGATCTGGCGCTCCAGTGGGAAGCTCCGCGGCAGCTTCAGGGCCGCGCTGCCGGCGCAGGTGGGCCGCCAGCTGGCGCATGATGTCCAGCACAAACAGGCGCCGCAGCGGTAGCTGACCCGGCAGCTGCCGCGGCTTGGTGGCAGCCTCTGCTTCACCTGCCCAACCCAGAACTCGATTTTACCACAGCCGCTTTGCGTATCTTGTAAGAGATTGCCCACCTAGAGGTGGGCCTGTTAGTGACCTAGAGGTCACTAACAAACCTCAGGGTCCAGAGAAAAACAAAATAAATCGCAGTGAAGAAAACGGGGGGGGACCTGTCCATCCACAAGAGGAAAGGGATCTCACCTGTGCAACAGATTGTAACACCTATTTCTTGATCTGTTGTCTGTCTACCATGTGTTTTCCATATTTGCATATGTCTTTGTGCATACGAATGGGATTTGGGTTGACAGTCTCGGAGATGTCATGGAGCAAAAAGAACATCTGCAGTCCTAGGCCCAGGTGAGGCCACGTAGACACCGAGCATTGAGAAGAACATGAAACTGCAAAGAGGATATTCATGCGATACTCTGTGCAGTCAAACAGCAGTGGAGCACCTGACTGCAGGCATGGGATGCTGGGAGCGCATGCCCAGCTGCATGCCAGGTGCACGATTAGTAATGGGAAGTCTGCGGAGGGAACGCAGCGATCCAGGCGCCCATGCAGCGCCTGCAGCGCCTGTGCTGCGCCCGACACCGGCAGCGCATCTTCCAGCACCTGCGATCCAAAATTAAGCTCTCGGATTTAAAAAAAACCTAGAATTGAAATTTAAAATATTAAAGTTTCCGAATGAAACCCCTGCTAGTGCTGTGAGAGTGTCTGCAAATTTGGCATCTGGCAAGAGTTCAGCACTGCGGGCATACCTGCCCACAAAAAGCAGCACAGCATGTTTCCACTGCGCCACACAAAGGACATGATAATAAAAAAATCGATTAGCTAATTGCGCGGCTCCTTGATAATAATGACCAGGTGCTCCATTATGTCAAAACCCTTGCAGGGTGGAAGCAGATTACATCTTGTCAGCATCCCAAGTCACATGCACTGCAGGAAACAGAGCCTAACCTGGACGGCTGAAGCCTCATCATAGGACAGCACGCGCTTGTTCACTGCAGCGCCCAGAGCAGTCGCCTGGTCTAAGACGGCGCTCAGCGCTCCCTGTGCCGCAGCGCTGCTCAGGCCGGCTCCTGTGTGATCCTGCTACGCAACACCAGCCGTGAGAAGCAATGGAAATTTTCAAACTTGACGTGAGAGTCATGGTTGCACAGTCTCAAGGCCATCCTTGCAAGCATATTACACTCTAAATATCAAAAAAGAAATACTTGAAATCGAAAAACCCGCAGATGCAAGCTTTAACCCTTACCCAGCTGCACAAAATGGTAGGCACAGGATTGAAGGGTGCATAGGGAAACATGCAAGATCATTGACGTTGGTTCATGCTGTAAAGTGACAAGACGGTTGTTGCGGACATTCTCTTAAATGTTTTGCGTGTAGAGAGCATGCGCTGTAAAGAGAGCATGACTATGGAACTTCAAGAAATAAAAATCACCTTTATGTGGGCAGAGGCATCGAGGGCGGCCTGAAAAGGCTTCAGGTCCAGTGCGACCAGGCTGTGGGGGCAGTGCACAATCACATAGCGCATGGCAAGGGTCAGGCCGACGCCTATCTTGGCTCTGGCTTGTGAGCGCGTAGATGCGTAATCCCCCGAGGAAGCTGCGCCTGCAGCTGCCAGGTGGCGGCAGCAGATGTCCAGCAGATTGCGCACATGCAGCTGGGATTGCAGCACCTCCTATTCAGGCCGCAAACAATTGTGAGCATGACACATGTACGAGGTGATACCTGATTATGTTTTATCTGAAATGTTGCACCATCAATCTGAATGTCCCGACAGTGAATGTGGCCCAAAGATTGCTGAGCCCATCAACAAGAACGTGCCTGCATTCCATCCAAAGTTTGGCAATTCTGACACTGTTCTGGCCCAAAAATGCGTCAGTGAAGCTCTTGGCTGGTGCTTGGCTCACCTGAATGCACAGCTGCAGCAGCGGCACAAGGCAGACGGTGACGGCCGGAGAGCGGCGTGCCCTCCCCAAGTGATTCAGCAGCCACACAACGAGCATGTCCATATCCACCAATCCCTCCCTGCGCATGCATAGCATCGGCACATGTTAACTTTAAGACATAAACTTCCCTGCCACCCTGAAAGGGGAGACCCTTCTCGAGCTTCAGTTTACGCAGCTGTGGGATGAAGTATTTGCGGCGCCTATGCGGGAAATCTTACCTTCAGTCTTTGTTGCAACGAGACAAGGGGCGGAAAACAAGTTTGTATGCTCACTCATGCCACAAGGATGGCATGCAAACAGATCTCAGGCCTGCAAAAAGATTATCCAGCGCCATAAGTGGTCAACAGATCGTGAATGTGGCATGAATTTACCTGTAGGTGTGTCCAGCTAAGCATGCGTAATAGTGCCACCTGGAGCCTGTGTCGGGAGGGAATGCTGCCGCCAGATCTGGCAGCACCCAGGGCCTCTCACTAGCACACGGCCATGCCACATTTGCATGATGACTTGGCAGTTGCTCTGCAGCTTCACTGGCTGTGCTATCTGCATCAGACACACAGCTCCGTTCAAGCAATTTGCATAGCTCTGGGCTCAGCTTTAATAGCTCAGAAGATTACTACGCTGACTAAGAGCTGAGGTCAGACAAGTGGTGGTCATGTGACCAACAGAGTGCACAAGGCAGCAAGATGAACATTGTGTAGGGTATATGTTGGGGACTAATTGCACCCCCGCGGAATTCCATGCTTCTGCGATGTTATGGGTGGAGGCATCTCAAGTTGTCTTGTACTTTAGGGTTTAGGGTTTAGGGTTCAGGATTTACAATTTGATATAACGCTAAAATGTAGGAAGGGAAGAATTGGGAAATCAGCATACCCGATAGTGGGGGTGTGGCGGGCTGCGGCGGAGGACTGCTGCCAGGGGAGCTGTAGGGCAGGGCAGAATCTAATTCTCCATCCAACGCTCTCAGCAGGTCCCCAGTCCAAAGCTTGGCACGCACTGCTGCCCTGTCCTCCCCCTTCTGCCACTCACCCCTGCTCACAGGTGCAAGTGTATATGTCATACTGTAGTGCTCATTCTAAATCCCGCAGAAAATAATATTTCTGGCCAAAAGGGTTATGAATTATAACTTATAATAAAGGCCCTCGTACAAATTATATGACGATTTTGAGACCATATTTGGGAGGCTTAACCAGCTCTCGATAAACACAATCCAATGGAGCATGCCCTCAGTGATGCAGATGATACAAAATCCCCCAAAAGCTTGACTGCCGTAAGGTAGAAAACCCCCAAAAAGCCGGGGCCAACAAAAGCCAGGAACGCGGGGCTTAAAAGTGTCTCTCGGGCACTTAAATTTCATGGTGCCATGTCTCATAGCTGTCCACATTAACCAAGGTTGCAGGTGCATGCATTGATGACACAGCCTGATACAGCAAATGCACATTTTTCCGGAACACGGCTTTTGATGCCCTCACGGAAATATTGCAAGAGAATCTGGGGATGCATGTAATTTCCAAGACCCGGAAAGGGTTCACCCCTGAGACCGCATGCGCTGTCCAGGGCAAAGCATCAATAGCTCTTCTCCTCGGACACTCCCAGCCGTGTGAAGAGGACTTGGACACCAATCTTGCTCAATGCTTGCCCGACTCCCGGTCACTTTGAGTCGAACAAAAAATCTAGAATTAACAGTTAGTTTTATTACCCTAATTTATTGTATTGTTTAGGGTTTTGGAAATTTGTTTTACCTTAATAAACCCAAATTTGGACAGAAAAAGTGTCACCTGTGGATGGTGTGGATGCGGATGTACCAGGCAGCGCGCAGTGGGGGGACCTGGAACTCTGCCAGCCACGCAAGGTTGACCGGGTCGGCAGGGTGCGCCGGAAAGATGGTCTGCGCCAGCTTCGGCAGCGGTGTGTCCCTTGCCAGGTCCTGCAATATTAAGAATGTCCCTTGAAAGTTTCCTGGACTGACACTTCCTGTGGGACACCCTCTTGAAAGGAGCAGTGGAAAGCGGGATCAGGAGGTCAATAGAATGAGATTTTAGGTATTGCAATGAAAGAAAAGGCATTGCAATCAAATAATGTGCCATATGTACACCCCACAGCAAACAGTTGGGAAGGTACAAGTCATGAGCACGCTGCTTCCCATTTCCAGGTCCGTGCGCTAAAAATTGTGACAACAACAGAAAAAAAGAAAAATCTGGGGCTGACATGCCCCACCTTGAACCACTGACGTTGCGGCTCAGGGCTCCACCGCGACTGCAGCGCGCGCAGCCGCGCATGCGCGCTTCTCACGGCCACCTCGCCTGCGGAATCGCCATGTGCAGTACGCTAAGCTTCTTTGTAGCAATCACTTACGCGCCTCTGGACTGCTTCGTGGAATCTGCCTAACGCCTCACAGTACAAGTGCAGCGCAAGTGCAGGCACTATATCCCCTCCAGAGGACCTTGCTGCTGCTGCGCTTGCATATATTCTGATTAGTAGTATTGCACGCTTTTCCTGCCAAGGGGCAAGGTGCGTCCTGCAGACGAGCTGCAAAAAGGCTGCCACATTGCTACCCCTTGTTGGACTCGCCAGATCCAAGCAAGACGTAATCAACCCTGGGCACGATGCTCAGTATATATACAGCCAACAGACGCCAAGCTCACTAAAATGTGCTCTCTATCATTTCTTGACTCTGCAATTTCGATCGCCCTCAGTTCTAAGGGAAAATCGACACCGAGCCCCGACGGCGGCCGGAAGTTGCGCGGCGGCTGCGGGAACATTGCTGACTCAGCGCTGACGTCAGTGGTGACGTCATCGTCTCCCAATGCCACGTCATACGCCCGCCCCGACCGCCGCTTTTCTGCCTGGACGGCTTGTGCCGCCTGTAGCTGCTGCCAGATGCTCTGCGCAAGATAAATGTGGCAGCGTGTCAGCATTACATGTCTGAAATGAGATAGAATCAGCAATGCCTCTCACTTGGTAACTTGCAGGAACCCCCTAGCAGAGTATCTCAGGTTTTCATCTGCATGCTGAATAAACTGAGCACCGTGCCCACGGCTGATTGGGCCTAGCTTCAATCTGGCTAGTCCAACAAGGGGTAGGATTGTGGCAGCCTTGACCTGCTGCTTGTCTAAAGACACATCTTGCCTATGGCAGGAACTGCATGCATCTATAGAAGTACAATGAAGGTCCTGCCAGTTTTTGTGCTGCCCACATCGCCAGATCAGGCGTACCTCTTGGAGTGCTGCCCCGCGCGTTCCGTCCCAGAGCTCCCTCCTGTGCGCGAGAGACAGCTCCACCTCTTTGGCTTCGCTGATGCCCAGTTCAGCCTCGTGGCTCTCCTTGTAGCCGTGCTGCAGCGCCGCCGCGCTCAGCACATGCTCCTGAGCACCCTGCATTGGATGTGCAGATTTAGCGCCTGCAGTCCGCATGCTTGTGAAGACAGGATGGCTTTGTGAGACTGTTGCGCAGAATGAAAAACATGATAGGCAAAAGAGATGTGGTGCCCAGTGGACAAGGGCAGACTATTGGGAAGATTGTGATCGTATATCTCCTTTCCATTGCAAGACATGTGAAGGTGATAGGATGAATTGATGGATTCAGCCACGCACTTCAGTGACTGGGTACACGGCAGGTTGGCCCAGAGAAGCGCTCAGAGGTGGGGGTCCCCAGCTGGCCATGGATGATCTTCCAGCTGCTCAATCAGCTACCTTCGTGCACTGCTAGCCGTTTGGCGTTCTGGCATGTCCCACAGCGTGCTTAGATGCCTTGGTTTATCCCAAGGACTTTTCATTTAGAATAACCAATGTCAATCATTTGGGTAATAAGGGGTCCTGCTTTGAAACCTGAGATCATAACCAGCCCGTGAATGTGCAGAGGAGACTCAGAAACAGTCCTCCCTTCACGGACAGGCTGCTGTACTGGCGTATTGAGGAAATACCCCAAACATCCACATGATCATATAACGATCTAGGAAATATTGTGAACATAGAAATCCCCAGACGTCAGTGCCAGACTCATGTGCACAGCATCACGTCCATCGAAAAGTCGATGCTCAGAGAACCAACGCCAAAGATCACTTGCCAAATATTACAAGCTGTTGATAGTCACATCTGCACAGCAGCTGTGGCAGTGAAGCAAAGCATCCTTGGAATTGTACGATGCAATCGAATGGATCAAACATTTGGCATCCAGCAAACCCTGCTCAAACCCTCTGAGTGGGAACAGCAGCTGCCGAGCAGCTTCCCTAACACGGTCTTTACGTTGAGACTGCGTCCCTTCTTCCGTCGTGATTCCGCTACAACCTGAATTAGCCCGATGATGTCGGAATGTTGAGTTATCTGCGACGCTTAGACAGAACTCACGTCCAATACCAGATTTGAAGGAAATCCAGCTCGCTCCGGCATGCGCCCGATTGGATTGATTCGGTTTATCCCAGCGCATTTCGGATTTGGGTGCTCTAGAATATTCCAATGCTCTTTATAGTGGGTGCCTTTGTGTGAGGGGCGAGATGCTTGCGTTTTGTCGAGGGTCTCGAGACCCCACGTCAGGCAAACGCAAGGATTAGTAGCTCAGCTTCGCGATATGCGAGGCTATACCTAGCCCAAGAGCTGGATATAGAATTTTTATTCAACCGGGTACTTTGACCGAAAGTTTTCAAAATGGAGTTTCGGCTCACCATGTGGCAGCGGATCAGCATGACTGCAGTCCTGGCTCTGGCCTTCTCAATGGAGCAGGCGGACGTCGGCGTCCTGCAATCCATGTACGGCCCCATCGGAAGATCGTTGCAAGTCTCTGCCGTGGCTCTCGGTACCCTCACCACCTGGAGAGGCGTCGTGCAGGTCTTGACATCTTCCCAATCACGCCCATGTGCCCATAATACCTGAAAGCCAATCGAAAGCTTCTGCATTCAATCCCGCCATGCGCTAATAAATCATTCGCTACGGGTTGTCGACCGTTTTAGGTCTAGCTGGCTTGGTAACGGTCCTTGCTGTGCACTGCAGGCCGTTGCAACACCTTTCGTTGGATCTGCTGGAAACGTCCTAAACCGCATATTCTTGGCCTCAGCGGGAACATTTATTTGGGGCATCACCAGCGTCGGCATGGGCGCTGCACACTCTTTCTCCCAGGTGCGCAGAATTATGTACATACACAACTCCCCTTCATGAACAGCATGGCAAAATGTACACCTCCCAGCATTTGACTCCTGTTGAAAGCTCTGTGCAGTAGACACAACGACAGAAAGATAAACCTGATGCTGACACTTGGGGACTTGTGTTTGGCAACTGATCACATCAGGTCAGGCACCAACTCAGCCCTTAGGTGGTTGGAAGCATTGTGATTTGAGCTGACTAACTGTATTTCTGTGACTGATCAAAAGCTGGGGTGGTGTCAGGCTGCGGCGTTTTCCAGCCTCAATGGGATCGGCTTGTGCCTGGTGCTGTCGTCAGTGCAAAGCGCGCTGGCTGACATCTACAGGCCAGAGCACCGAGGCAAGGCCTTTGGCGTCATGCTCACGGCTGCCTCCGCAGGTGGGCAGCAGGCTTTGACCAGGAGGCGTTTGACTTAATAATTTGACGGCCCTCCAGAATCCCTGATCGGAATGACACTTACGTTCAGTGTTAAAAGAATCTCTTAACAATTCTTGCAGCTTTTAGGAACCCTGTTGCAACAATCGTGGGCAGCGGTAGCCTGCAGCTTTAGCCCATGAACAGTCACAACACTCCCATGGATGTGCAATTTGGATTGTGTCAGAGTTGACTGCTTTTGTGCGATGCAGGCCAGATAGTCTTCAACTTCATGGCGATTGCAGTTGGCGGGAGGCAGGTTGGCAGTCAAGAGGTGTGTTGCTACTATATATCAGCTTTTGGAGGCCTTCACAACTACCTTAGCAAGGGTTTCATTGGGCCGTTGAAGCAATATGCCAACGTCCTTCTGCGCCCTATGCCGCTGTCACAAGCTTTGATGAACGCAATCCCGGAACGCAATCCCGGAAACAACCTTGGTGTGAGCCTGGTTAGGAGATTATTGTTATTACAGGTCGGCAAACCCAAAGCCAGAGGCCATAGGGCATACACGCAGGGCTCCTGCAGCCACATCTGCGGGGCCTTCATTTGTCTGCAGCCTATCACTCACTCGTTAGATATATCTGTCATGTAGGGGTGGCGTTTTGTATTCTACATGATGGCGGGGGTGGCCGGCCTCACAACCATACTCCTGCTCATCTTTGGCATTGAGCCGCGCAATTTAATTGCCAAGCCGCCAAAAGGTCCCAAGCCAAAACCGAGCAGCCCAGCACGTGGGACGGTGCAGCGTGGTGTAGGAGCCCTCAAGGTGGGCTTCACTTAAGACTTTTTCTAATCGCATGTATGTTTACTCGCGTTGAGAAGCATGTGCACGGTTGATTGGGTCTTGCTTGGATCTGGCGAGTCCAACAAGGCTTAGATTTTGGTAGATTTCACATGCAGCTTGGATGCATATGCACCTTGCCTCTGGCAGGAAAAGAGTTAAGTAAGAGTTGGAACAATAATATGCTCCTTGCACAGGCGACCTCAGGAAGGAAAGCAGCTTTGAGACGTGCCATGATGGCATGAGTCATATAGCTTTTGAGCGCACGTGTCTTTTGATGTGGAGCTACCTTTGCTGACTGCAGGCGATAATATCGGATGCGCACCAAGTGTTTGGGGTGTGGTCTTTTGTGGTCATCCTTTTAGCAGAAATCATTATGGTGTGCGGAGGCGCTGGTGCAGGCTACCAAGTGTTGTATTTCCAGGTGCGCTCCTTTTAAGATGCGGCCCTCAAACACCATTGAAATCTTAAAATATTGCAGTTGGAAATGGGGTCGTATCACCCTTGCACAAACTTTCAATCTCTTTGGAAAGCAAGGTGCTGCCATTTATTTGTGCTGATGTCAAATTTAAACTGCGGATACATTTGTGGCTCGCTATTTCACTCCAGCTGGCCGGGGGCGGCATAAACATCTGAGCACTATTCTTTGTTTTGATCGACTTCTGCGTTGATTTGGTGCATTAAGTATCTATATGTAGCGGTCTGTGCCTGTGGCTCTTCTGCAAACGCCTTGCCTCTAGCAAATTCAGTGGGTAACAATAGTGATAGTATTAATGTTGCTGAAATGTTCTTGTGTTTGGGTGTCCTTATGTACAGATCACGGGGTTCACTGATGTGGACACAGCTACGCTGAATCTGTGCTTCAATGTTGGAAACGCGGTTGGAATGGCGACTGGGGGATTTATAGGCGATGCGCTATCAACTCGATTCCCTCGGTTTGCCCGGCCGCTCGTGAATCAGGTAATATTGCATGCATGCGTACCACGTTGCAGGCAAAACAGGGTAAACATGCACTAAGGGAGGTCATCACTGATATTGATATCATCTAATGGACTTGTAGAAGGACCTGGAATGTCTGCAAGATCCGCAGCAAGCTTTGCAGAGCTTCCGCTTGGTGAATTAGTTAGCTTTCTTCCCTGTCATGCAGGCGAGCATGGTTATTGTTGCTCCACTGTTCCTCATACTCTACAAAGGCCTGCCAGGTGAGCATCCATTGCAGCTTCAGCAATCATGCCAGTGACTCTCTGACAGATCAGTCATTGCAGATGTTTGCAGATGTCCGTTATAGCCATCCTTAAATGCCTGAAATGGTGTGTCATTTAGCCCAGTGGCATTTCAGCTTGTAGTTTCCGCTGTTGAATGTCCCATTTCCTGCATAATTCTCACAAATTATGCACGAATGTACGAATAATGCATCCGTGATTGTCATGTTTGAAAATGGCATGCAGGTTCTTCTCTGCACACAAACGGTGTCCCGGGCCATTTGCACGACCTGAGCCGGTACGGGATCCTGCTCTTCTTCATGACGATTGTAGCCCCCTGGGAGCAGGCCAATAACGCCGCAATGTTTGCAGAGGTGAGCCTTTCTTTATCATGCTCCATTTCCTGTCACAAATGTCTACAAAACAGCAAGCAAGATTGCCTGCACGTGCTTGAAAGAGTCAGCCAATCAGGTGGGCAGGCAAAGAGCTGCAAGTTTGTTGACAAGTGGATATTCTGCCCCCATGTGCCAGTTTAGCATATTACTTTGCTGGACCTCACAAGAGCCCAACATTGCCAAGTTCCACGAAGAGTAGTATTGCCTCATGAATTTTATATTTGCACGCAAGGAATTTGCATCCCAAACAGAGTAGAGGAATTTTAGAAAGAATCAGGGGGCATAAAAAAGGGGGCAGCATGTGAAAAGAGGCTGTCTATATCTTGCATCTTTTCCAGGATTTCAGAAGCTGGGTTTTTGGGGGTGAGGCTATAGAAAGTGCGGGAAAAACGTTGATATAATTATAATTTGGTTGAGATGCAGTCTGTGCACTGCAGGTGCTGCCTGAAAATCTCCGGTCTTCAGGGTATGCATTCGACAAGGGAGTCACCGGGCTATTGGGCGCCTTGGCCGCTCCATTGGTCGGCCTTCTAGCAGAGAAAGTCTGGGGCGGTCATGGAATCACTGACAACTCAGCTGCAGCAGTAGATGCAGCAACAGATCCCAGTGCCCTACAAGCCACCTATGCCAAAAACATCCACAATGCAAGAGCACTGGAAAATGCGCTGCTGTCTGTCATGATTGCTGCTATGGGACTCCGTGCTTTGGTGTACGGTCTTTTGTACTTCACACTGCCGAGGGATAGAGCCGCTGTCCAGGAGAAGGAAGCAAGGAATTCTGGTCATCCTGCTGAGAACTTGGCAGGGACTCATTCTAATATGAGAAATTCTGACAGGCAGTGTGAGATGGAAAGGTGGGCTAGCTATCCCCCGCATGCAAGAGCGAGCGCTAAAAAGCATCAGGCAGGTTCAAAGTCTGAGATGCAGCGCTTTGTCAGCTTGCCAGACCCTTTAGACAGTCACCTCCCATGACATGATGTGGGCTTGTGTGGTGATCGCGTGATGTGCATTTGCTCATGTGATGACTGAAATCTGCGTGAATGTCTTCCTCAATAAGATTCATGTACAACTGAGGGTTTGACTTCGGAAGTGAGGTTCGAGGTGTCCGAGGTACCATATATTTTACAATTGCTTGATGAAGTTTACTTGTCTGTTGGAAATTAGGAATTGCGTTTCAGTTGTGCAACCTAATCTGTCCTGAAATTTCAGGACAGTCTAAACTGCCACGCTGGCAGTTTAAACTGCCAGCGTGGCATAGGAGCACTACTAATATAGTCTAGTAGGATTTACTAGGTTCCCTTACATACAATGCATGACACCTGTAGCGATTATTTCCTTAGCCATCATACTCTGTTTTGCGGTGGGAAGTCGTAGGCCTAGGTCCATGAAGGGCAGTCCACGAGACTACAAGATGTGCTTCACCCTGCAGTATGTGAGTCATGCAGAGCTTCTCTAGAGACGCTCACCTGTTGTATTGACCTTGACTTGCAAGACTTGCCCAAGTTGGTGGTTCTTGTGACAAGGGCGCGAGATGAGTCAAGCTTGCGCTGCAGTCCAATAAAAGCAAAAGGGTGACCAGGCTTGAGCTGTCTTGGAAGAGGTGCAATGATGGCACGCATGGCCTTTTGGCAGCCATGCAGGAGTGCAGCAAGGCTTGCAGGATGCGGACAGATGAAGTCAGGGAAGTAAGCACAGCAGTGTATCCCCAAGACGCATGTACGGTATCTACGGAGCACTGAGGCCTTGTCTCTGTCGCGCATGCAAGGGGTGTCTTGTCCGAGAAAGAAGTAGACCCTCATGTGATCGCTTAAAGTTGATTGCTGCCAATTTGTCAGGTATCTGGGACCACCGCTGTAATCTAGGGTACAGTGTAAAATTTACACTGGAAATGATGAATACTGTATAGCGTGCACTGTACAGCACATGGGAAGTAACAATTATTTATCAGGAAATTGCTCATTAGACAGATCTTGCCCAGCAAAAATGCAGCTGTCGTAGCTGACTTCAAGGGGAGCATGCGTTGCCTGTCTAGGCAACGGCGAGCATGTTCAGATCGAGAAGCATTGCGTGGAAATCACCAGTCCTAAAAGTTCTTATACCGCTGCATTACTGACCAGCAAAGTCAGAAATCATATAATACACTTATAAATGGCGAGCGCTACAATGCTTAATTGCACTGCGAGTGTGGGCATGCAGCGATCTACTCTGCTAGGGCAGAGGAGGGTCACTCTCCCCACAAGGGTATGACTCATGCACTGTTAGACTGGTGACGCTTGGATGTGTGGGTCTCTGGCAATATACCGCTTTTCAGTACCTCAGTGCATTTTGCTCCATAATATGTGATTGTCTTATCCTGGACAGTGCCGAGCTCAAGCGTGATGTATACCTCTGTAAAGCACTTACTTCTTTTCTTGCATTGAATAAGGTCGCGGTAGTCGCTTACTTGGGTGCAGTTCTGTCTATTCTTCTGAGACATTGCCAATCGAACGTATTGCCAGCAAGGCTTGTGTCAACGCCCCATGATCAAATGTGCCTTCTGATTGACAGATCCGGAGTGGAAGGATCTCGAGGTCACTGTCGGCAAGGACGCAGGCATTGGCAGTCGGCGACAAGGTACCAAACCGAACACCAGATCAACTGAAAGTGGCAATCTGGGCAAGCCTACTCACCTGAACAATGTCAGGAGGACTATCATGTAGCAAAGGGTGCAGAAAGGCGTATAGTATGACTTGAATCGATTAGAAGACGCAGTCAGGTGATCAAGCCTATGGAGAGTGTTCGAATTGTGTTCATCTCTTGCAGCTGCCAGGCGACATCAAGCTCAACTACTTCGATAAGGAGAACAACATGCAGGAGATCAGCGTTGAGGAGCTCACAAAGGGCAAGAAGGCAAGTTCTCTGCTTTTCTGAGCACGCGAGAAGTGTAGCACTGATAATGAAGCATACATCTGTCGGGGCCCTTCCTCGTGGTGCATCCGGTCATGCTTTAAGCTATCCCCAGTGATTGGGCAAACGAGCTTGCGACCTCAAGCATCAGCAGAGATTCAGTGCTTCCAACCAGGATTGTGTTTTATTCATACCACAATTGACGCAAGGACACAAAAGGCAGAGCACTGAGATGTGTGTGTGTGTGTGTGTGTGTGTGTGTGTGTGTGTGTGTGTGTGTGTGTGTGTGTGTGTGTGTGTGTGTTTCCCTGTCTACTGTATTTGCCGTACTGGGTTGCAGCTCTATTGGCAGGATGATCTTACCGTGTGTCTTATGTCAGAGTGTTTAGATGCCGTGCCCGGCGCTGAATCTTAGAATAAGAGTCGGGCATCGGATCAGGTCTGAAGATAGCCAGAAGCGATGTGAACTGACTGACTGCCTGTGTCGGGCATCGGATCAGCCCTAACTCGGCTGGAAACGATGTACCATACTGGTCACGGTAAACCGTGCACAAATTAATTGTTTAAAACCAGTATTCTGATTTCTCTGACTGTGTCGGCGCAGACGGTCATCCTGGCAGTGCCAGGGGCGTTCACCCCAACTTGCAGCCTGAAGCACCTGCCTGGCTTCGTGGAGAAGGCGGAAGAGATCAAGGCAAAGGGCGTTGACACGATTGCATGTGTGGCCGTCAACGATGCCTTTGTGATGGACGCGTGGAGCAAGAGCGTGGATGTTGGCGACAAGATCCTTATGCTCGCGGATGGCAGCGCCATTTTCACCAAGGTACATTTCAACACCGAAAACCAAAAAGAATGGAAAGCATTTATACAGGTGGTGCTCGAGATACATGGTCCTTAGGCCTGGAAAAGGAGGTGTAAATGAAGAAAAGAACAATAGAAAGGCTGGTAACACTCAGTGACCTCAACATGAAACCATTTTAATTGGTTTGGTAAGCGGCGCAGCCGAGAAGGCTGCATGCGCAACCAACTCCAGTCCTTGAAACCAAGCTGCTGCTTGTTTGTGAGCTGTTGCACTGTTCACCAAGGTACAGAATTCGGAACTAAGATTCTGCATGGGCATGAAACCTTGCGCTGTCATCTGCATCCTACATGCACGTGGAGCCCTTTTCAGCAGTGTTTGAAGGCCATGGGCCAATTCCTCGTGGAAACATATGTTTGGCAGCTGCGCCGCCTGGGTTGATGAGGTGCTTGCCGTGGGTGGCAGAGTGGTCTTCTTAGCAGCCTGCCCATGGCTTTTTGGGATCGTGGTTGGACTTGGCAGGTTTCACGCGCTACAGGTTTCTTGTCAGCCTAGACATGGACACCGTCAGCTCAAGCATTTTCACACTCCTGGCCGGAAGCACATGCGAAAGAATATTGTGATAAGCTGCTATGGGGTGGGTTCAGTCTAGACAATAAGCTGAGAGTATTTGTGTTGTGGCAGGCAATTGGCGCTGAGTTGGACCTGTCAGACAAGGGGCTGGGCATCCGCTCGCGCAGATTCGCCCTGCTGGCAGATGACGGCGTGGTGAGTCACTGCTCACGCTTTCCCGCACAATCTCAATTTGATTTTGTGGAAAATCTGGCTCATGCTGCAGATCAAGTGTTTTAATGCCCTGACAATACAGCGATTGGAGTCCAGTCCTCGCGAGGCTCTAGCTCTAGGTTGGCGACTGGATTGTAAACTGCGTGACTGTGGAATCAACATGGCGAGGCAGTGATGATTTGCACAGCACAGTGTTTGCCAGCTCAGCACAGCACAGTAGTGACCAGATGTATACTCTCTGTCACGTTCGCAGGTGAAGGAGCTGAACCTTGAGGAGGGAGGTGCTTTCACAGTCAGCAGTGCAGACACCATCCTGGCCGCACTTTAAATTTGCGGCTCAGCTCAGCTCCCTTGCACTCCTGCAAGCAGTCCGCCAACTTGCTCGAGATGGCCAGTATAAAACACTTCAGGGCACTTTTGTGTTGATACTGATCAGCAGCCGAGCCTTGCTGTTGAGGACGATAGGACCTCTTGCGAGCGTGCAGGCCTCTATAAGATATAAAGTACATAAAAAATACAGAAAAATAAGCGCCCACAACAGATCCTTGAGCTGTGCATGTGCATGCAGTGCAGAGATCGCAAGTGAAGGGTCTTGCATTCTACACAGAGTGTCAGTGTTTGAGAGGAACCTTGGGTATTGGGGTTGGCATGTGTGCGGCACGTTGCTGATGAAAGCATGAAGAGGTTGTGCAAATAATCGTCCCCACATCGGCACGGCACAGTTTTGTAGGTTGTAGAGAGGATGACATGCAGTGTTGCTTTTTCCAGCAAGAGTGGAGCCCTTGAAACGAACAGGAGGCATAAAGAGCTGTGAAACTCTTCACAGCAATATAGGTGCCACTGGCTGGCATCAGCGTTTTCTCAAATCCCACCGAGGGTGTAAGCTTGGATTGCTGCATAAGTCAACATGACTGCGAAACTGATCCCATCTTCTGGTTAAATCCGCATGCGACGAGATTGAAAATTTTCTCGCATCTTGCAGATTATGAAATGAGGGGCGTTACGATGGCGTTACGCAGACGGGCAGGAGACATCTGCGAGATCGAATCTCCGCTAAGCCTTGCATTCGAGCAAGTTTAAGCTTCTTGACCAGTTCTATTTGGCTTGAGTGGCGGTGAAAGATTACAACTCGCAAAATCCGTCCTGAAACGAACAGAATGGTCGCTGTGCTAAACTTATTGAATGAGGAAGAGGTTCGAGAGCTGCGTACTCTAAACATCGATGAATATGCACCTCAGGATCCCCAGTCAATTATGTCGGTTCCGATTCCAACTCAAGGTGAGCTTTCTCATTTTAAAACTCAAGAAGTGTTCTAGTGAGTTCAAACAGAGGCACTGTGATCCATTGTATTCAGAACAACAAGCAAAAGCCAAAAAGACCATTTCTTTTCCTTTGCAGGAACAACAGGCTTCATTGACGTTCCGAGCAACAACTACCCATTTTATTCTGCAGAAGAAAAGTACAGGCCAGTCATGCAACAGGATAGTGGCCAGCTCTCAGGTTCTCCCTCGTCCTCCCAACAATTTCCCATACTTTAGTAACTCTCCATTATCATTCTACCAACACTTGTCCATGCTTCAGTGCCTTTCCAGTGCTTGAATGAATTGCTGGCACGCGACAGAGTGGAAGAGGATGTACGAGCCAAGTGCAGAGCAAGCAGAAAAGGACAAGCGCACAGCTTTCACCAGTGGTATCCCACATGGTGTGCAGTCTACTAGACCCCTCTCGTTTGCAGTATCATGGTGTCAATGATGATGTGAAGGCGATGCAAATGAGGAAAGCAATGATGCCCAGTGAGAGTCAATAGGCTAGGGCAGAAGCACCAAATTCCTCTACCGCATGACTGGCCACCGTGGTGACCTCTTGATGCTTGACAGGTTCCCAACAAGACGAAAGTCAGCATATCAGCAAAGATCAGATCACATTGAAGTTTGAGTCAGACAGTATCAACGTACAGGTGCGTATGGTCGTATGTATCCTCCTTGTGCAGATGCAAGGCGTTTGAAAATGACCGAAGTCCAGCTTGAAAAGGTTGGGAGTCAACCGTCAAAAGCATCTCAGAGCGATTCCAGCTACATGAGGGGGGTTGCAGGGTGGAGAATTGACATCTTTTGAGCTTCCAGTTAGTCCAGCAATCCGCATTGTGGACTTGCAGCGTTTGATAGCGGTGCGTCTGGACCACAATTGCCGATTTCTTCTTTTAACCTTCTGATCATGGTCCTCACTGAGTGGCAGTGAATTCGAGCCAGCTGAAATCCCTGAGACTGCTCTCCTCATTGACGGAGTCACGGCATGAGATAATACTGGCATTCAAAGTTGCGGTGTTACTGTGCATGCAAAGATAGGCTGCAGACTACTGTAGGCCCCGCAGATGTGGCTGCAAACGCCCTGTGTGTATGCCCCATGGCCTCTGGCTTTGGGTTTGCCGACCATGTAAGAAAAATAAGGATAATGATAATAATGAGGCATGGGAGGATTCTTGCGCGCAGGACAAGTTCGGAATTGCGCCTGGCTTGCAGCGGCTGTCCTACGCTGGAAAGGACTTCAATGATGCGCAGAGGACCTTACACCAGTAAATCGCTGCTCTTCCCTGCATTACATAATGTATACATTGTATTGCAGTTGCTCTGAAAGAATGCCAATTGATCATGCACCGAGTCACAGTTCCTTTGAGTAAGTCACAGATGTCGCAGCGAGGTGTAAATTTTTAAGAATGATGCTTATTGCTGTTGTGGTATGTGCTCCTCGCAGCTATGGAGTGGCATACTGGCACAGCAAGTTTCCGCACTGGCCAATTAGAATCACCTGGCGCTAGCCAGATGCTGCAGTCACCGACACATGTATTTTTGAGATCACACAAAGCAAGTCACTAAAGTGAAGAGAGCAGACAGACTTGCAAGACTGCCAGATGCAATAGGAGTTGGCATATCTGCTAAAATGAATGCAAGGAATTCAGCTGATTAGCGGGCCTTGAAGCAAGCCAGGATTGTAAATGCTGCAGCTGCTCAGTTATACATCTCGTTCAAAGAGGCCAGCAGGTCTCTCCGCTTCTTCTCTGCCTCGATGTCCTCCTTTGTCTTGTCAATCTTAAGGCGTATCTGCAAAACCAAAAATTCACACTCTCAAATCTTTCCACCCATGAAGAGAAAACAGTGTAGCAGTATAATTAGCGGGCATCGTGCTATTATTTGCTTGTGCACAAGTCTTTGAAACCACGCACCTTCTTCCCAGATATGACGCTGTACTTTTTTCCATCTCCATGAAGATGCTGCAGGTGCACAAATCTCTCAGAGCAGGCACACACGCAGATGGCTTCGCAGTTCGAGATGGCTTCGCATCCGAGACAATAAAGAACACAGGCATGAAAATGATTGCCAACAACTACATCTGCCAGCAATCACCTTGGAAAGCTGAACAGGCCCCTTGTCTTTGTCCTTTCCCTCTGACTTCCGCTTCTTTTTCTTGTCCTTGTCCTTGCTCTTGCTCTTCTTCTTTTTCTTAAGTTTCAGTGACTTGTCTTTCTTCTCCTTCTTCTCCTTTTTCCTTCTTTTCCTCCGTGATGTGTCGCTGCCATCCTCCGAGCTATTGGTCAAGTCCCCACACTTGAAGGACAAACCTCAGTAACGAGTGAGGTTGGAATAAACCCCAATTTCTGTATTACAACTCTGGCGTAAAAGAAAATTTCTAAAGTACAATACCGATCTGACGCCATGTTACCTGATTAACTGGCTTCTCTCCCTCGGTGGGTCAGCAGAAGCATCAGTGGCCGCATCGCCTTGTGCAGATGCTTCTGATCTGCTAGGAGGTGGAAGGGATCCATCCGGGTCAAGTTCTCTGGCCTTCTGCCTCACATCTGCAGAAGAAAAAGACAAATCTTTCACTGTGACGAACCAGTTTCCAAACGACTTCCACAGCCAAAAGCTTCAGAGGTTGGTAGAGCAGGCAGAGGCTCTCCCAGCCTGTGTCGCGTAGAAATTGGGCTAGCACAACAAGCGTATCATGTGATGCACACCCGTGTCGCTGTTGCTGGCGCTGGTAGCACCAGAGGAGACCTCACTCGACACATCAGAAGCTCCCATCCCAGAGATTGTCTGTCAACTTGCCGTGTGTCACTGCTTGTACAGTCCTACTTTTTCGATGGACTAATGTTATTGCTACATGCACAGCGGAAAGTGTTTGGCCTTTGGGATTAGCAAGAATCCAATTGTGACTTCTCAAGCTCTGGCCATCAATTTTGCCCAGTTCCAGATTCTGGCGTTCCCTCCATTTCCTCGGCGGTTTCACATGAAACCGTCATCGAAAGCGAAGGACTTCTAATTGGAGTCTCGCCATTCACTACACCAGGACAGAAACTTGAATTTGTCGTCTCTACAAAAATGTTGGGAGAATAAGTCCCGAGCCAACAGAGATGTTCTATTTTCAAAGAGCCTGCAGCTACAATCACCTTTTGCATTTGCATTAGTCTTTGCTTCATTCCGGGGTCTCAAAATTCTGGTGGAATCATAACATATTACAGGTCCTGT
The DNA here is from genome assembly GCF_000258705.1 of Coccomyxa subellipsoidea C-169. NCBI lineage: Eukaryota > Viridiplantae > Chlorophyta > Trebouxiophyceae > Coccomyxaceae > Coccomyxa > Coccomyxa subellipsoidea. The sequence goes on from NW_005178033.1 coordinate 45,862, forward strand.
CACGATGCTTCAGTCACAAAGAGGAATGAAGGTGTTGGTGGTGGGCAGTCGATGCGTGGGGAAGACCTGCCTCATAAAACAGTTTTGCAGGTGCACATTCACGACGTGCTTCCCCGCATTATACACGACATTACGGGGCTAGCAACAAGCCATAAACACTGCTTTGGTTTCGCTGTCGTCATCTTAGCACACACTGTGCGAGACGCAGGGCAACATACAGCGACGAGTACACGAAGACTATGGGCGTGGACTTCATGGAAAAGGTGCAGCGTGTCGGCTCTGAAGACGTCAAGCTGATGTTGTGGGACACTGCCGGGCAGGAGGGCTTCACTTCGATCACACGCTCTTACTACAAAGGTGCACTCGCTAGCCTGCCTGCCACTGCAAGCATGGCCACTCAGGGACTCGCACAGTTGCTTTCGATCTACAAGCAATGGAATACTTAAAAAGGGTGAATGAACTGCTTGTAGGCGCTGAAGCAGCTGTCCTCGTCTTCTCGACCACTGACAGGGCCTCTTTTGAGGCACTGCCTGCTTGGAGAGACAAGGTGAAGGCCTGAACTTGCTAGCTCCACTCAAAGATCCCACCGTTTGCATGTGAGCAGTGTTTGCTACTCTGTCTCTCTGATCAGAGATTGTGCACATGTCGTGCGCGACCATGATGTCAAGGTTTAACATGTGCGCGGAAGTTTGTTCTCAGATCAGCAGCTATCCTCTGACGGTTTGTGCGCAAAGCTCGCAAGAAACTGTCGCAGCAACCACGTGCAACTCTCTCTGGAGGTGCAGGGGTTTCCCTGGCAATGATTGCTGCAACTTTGTTCCCCTTGAATTTGGAAGATAGACTTCAAATTTAATATGCATGCACTACATGCAGGTGTTGGACGAGTGTGGTGACGTTGCAATGGCGCTGTTACAGAACAAGGTGGACTTGATCGAGCAGTCTGCGGTGTCCAGCGAGGAAGTTGAAGCCATGGCGCGCCGTCTCAACCTTTGCCTGTACCGCGGCTGTGTCAGAGAGGACCTGAACGTTGAATCCGGTAAATTTCCCATCAATCATTCTTTAAAAATTCCTGTGCTTAGTTGAGTACCGTATTTCAGTTGCGATGACAAAATATTAATGCTGTAATGCAAATTTAGCGGAGTGCAACGAGAGACCTACATTGATGTCCACCAATGGGATGCTTTCTAAAGTTGAGGCGAGTTGCCGGCCGTGGACTTGGCTAGAAAATGCATGCTTGCAATGCTGGTTTCTTGTGAGGATTTGTGCTACTGCAATTAGTGTCATGGACGCAGACAATGGAAGTGCTGAATAGCAGAGGCAGATCGGTGTTTGTGTTCGCAGTGTTCACATATCTAGTGGAGCTAGCGGACAAGAAGGCCAACAGAAAAGCAAGCAAATATGTGGACAGCAGTGAGAAGCCTGAAAACAGCGGAGCTATGACTCCGAGGGCTCGTCTAAGCATGTCAGAAAGCATAAGAAACCAGACCCAGCAGAAGAAGCAGCAACCCAAGAAAGACCTTGTTTGCCTGCTAATGTAGATCTTTGTGTGCAATTACTGTACCACTACCTCATGCCCATTGTGTGGGAATCTGTTGTCTCAAGATCAGGATTAAACAGACGAAGTCTACACCTCCCAAATTTTCATTGTGCTTACAATTTTGAAAGAATGGGCGCACACTCTTCTGGAGGCGCGCTGGGAACCACTCAACGAAGAGATGACGTTTGCAATTTATGTGATTTAAGTTCCTAAGAGAATTCCCTGCTGAATCTGCCAATAACCAATGCGGTGCTATCAGCAGAAGAAGCAGCTCATAAACGGCCATTCGTGTTCCCAATGACTCTGTCCAGAACCGGCATGGCTTCAGGGGATGCGTTATATCTGGCCTGCAGGAATGCGCGCTGCATATCTCCCTTGCGGCCCTCCCTGCGGAGAAGCACTCCCTTTGCCAGATACCCTCTGAAGTCCGACGGGTTCTTATCAATGATCCGGTCATACACCTCCATCGCCTCTGCATCGTGCCTGTCCCACTCTGTGTACACCTGCAAAGCCACCCACATCAATTCATCAGACTCCAGCATTACCCATTGAGGCATTGCACAATTGAAAAGCCATTTTCTATGTGTTCAGGGCCTGCATTTCGGACCGTGTACGTTAAATGTAAGCAGTGCCCCATTGCCCAGTGGCCTTGCATTGTTCTCTGTCATGAAATACACAGCGTTACAGCATTGACAACAGTCCTCTCAAGACCATACTGCTTGACAAGCAAGCAGCTTGTCAACTCCTGATGAATTGACTGGGGTTGGATACACAGATTTTTTCTTTGAAATTAATGTTTCATGCACTTTGAAGGCGGAAAAAACAGCTCACCCGCCCAAGCAGGAGGTCGAGGTTCACAGCGTCCAGCCCCTTGCCGGATTCCGCCAGCTTCCGCTGCTCCAGCAGGTAGGCGGCAGCTTCCTGCTGGCGCCCATCCGCGACTAATGCCTCAGCTAGCCCTTGCATCAGCGTCAAATCTGGCTCGGGAGCCTCCGCTGCTGCGCGCTTGTATGCTGCCACCGCCCCCTTGAAATCCCCTGCCCCGCTGCGTACCTCCCCCTGCACAGTCAGCACACATGATGTGTGCGTTTGGACATGGCAGAAAGCTCCAGCTGACAATTAATATCGCAGCTTCAGGGTACTTCCCTGCTTTTCCTGAGTGATCGACACTTGGAGGGGGTGTTTGGTTTGGAGACTTTTGCAATCAAAGTATCAGGACAGTCATTCCTCAATTTCAGGACACATGCTTGGCTGTATCTATATCAGTCTATAAGTGTATCTGTATCAATTGCTAGCAGATTCTAGAGTTCTTCCCATTGACATGCAAGCTCTAAAAATCCCTCGTGAAAGAGAACATATGTACCGGAATGCAACAGTCTAGTGGCTTTGGCCTCTGCAGTAGAACCCAGATCTGCTGTGTCAGGTCTCGAAAGCTCAACCCAGCCTTGCTGAGTTGTCAAGATCCCTGAGGTTGCCATCAGCATAAGTTCCCATAAGCAGCTGGTGCTGATGTGGACCCATGCGCATGGCATCTCAAAAGACCTTCCCTTACCCAGTCAACCTGGGAAGGCTCTGATACCCGACAAGGCAAAACCTGATAATATCTGTTGGCAACAATGCTTGGTGGCTCACAGGCCACATTTCTATAATCACTGATCTTTCAACACATGCACATGTGGGGTCATGCATGCATCAGCAGCACTCTGCGAATGCAACCCGCTTTGACCCAGTCTCATGTTTGTCAGGAGCAACACATGCATTCATAGAATAAAACATTAAAAATAGGGGCTCACCAAAGCCTGCCAGGCGGCCAGGTCACTGGGGTCCTGTCCAGTCAGCTTTTCCAGGGCAGCGCCTGATTTGGCGCTGTCCCCCAGCGCAGCATACGCCCCGGCCGCGCGCCGAAGGGTGGATGAGTCAGCGGTCCCCCCGCTCAGCTGCGCCTCCAGCTCAGCAACCTCCCTCTCCAAGTCCTTCCTCTCCTGATCTCCCAACTTGCGCTCCTAAGGGATAAAACAAGATATAATCAATTTCTCAACTTCTGCTTCTGAGGGGAGCGCGAGCATACTGTATAACCTAAAGGATCACTACATATACTGATAGATGGGCAGAGACAAGAGAATGCACTTAGAAAACATACTATAAGAGAAAGTCATAAGGAAGATGCACAACAAAAAGCCATCAGGGAGGCCACTTGTGCCACATGCGCTGGACTGCATATTCATCTTGTTGAAGCAGGTTAAGAGAGATTACCTGCTGGCTGGATTGGGACTGTTGAGGGCCGCCGCCCAGATCACTGAAGCTGGTGACTGCAAAGACCGCTGCCAGGATGAGCGCGCCCGCCCCCAGAACAAACTGCAGCAGGTCCCATACCACTTACTATTCATCCCAAGCAATACTTTATGTGCATCATCCTTCACCATACGAGACTTATGGTAACGCTTCGTTGAATGACTATTTCAGCGAATTGGACACAGCAGGCGCTGAAGGAGAATCCACAGTTGCAGGTCAGTCCAATGCATGCCCAGCAACATCCCTGCACCTCTTGCTGATAAGAAGCCTCCACCCAGAGCTTTACGAGGCAAAGCCAATAGTCACTCATCAGCAACAAGGTGTGCTGATGAATCAAGTATCCCTTGAAGAATAAGAGTGCGCCCTAACATCCAGCAGAAAATGAAAGGGTGCGCCACCTGTCCAGGGCCAAAGCCGGCCTCCTCTTCAGCGCTCGCTTCGGCGCGTCGGCTGTCGGCTGACGGCCGTCGCGGCAATTGCGCCCTGCCGCCAGCGCTTGAAGAGGACGCGGGGGGTGCAGAAAAATCCGGCGACGCATCCAGAATGCTCAGGGGGCCTCCACCCTCAGCTGCAGACGGACCCCTCTCCTGCGCACGGCAGACATCTGCTGTTTAAAAAATATCACAAAATGGAGACGCTTGACCTTAGTGATCTCCAAAGCCTGTCTGATGCTGTTTGGAATTAAGTGAAGCCAAACGAGATCAGGCTGCTTCCAGCATGCCGCCTGCATGTGCACGTGATAGAGTCAACAGACTCGAAAACAAGCCCGTGCATAGTGCATGCTGACCTGCGATTCGCATGCATGCATCTGCCCGTCCGAGCAAGTGAATGTGCAGGCGCATGGGCCGTGATGCAGACAGCAGCGGAAGGCCCCAAGAAATGAAATCCAAAGGACATTCGTTTGTTTCTCAGGCCAATTTGCAAGTGGTATTTGCAGACCTCCTTGAAGTCATTTCATTGTGTGGTCTCCTTCTATAGAAAGCACAGAGTTTGGACACCGCATGCGCTGATGAGGGGGCGAGTGCTTCGGCTGAGCACCTTCATTTTGGCGCGGGAGTCGCGCTTCAGAGCTTCCAAGCGTTTCTGGAAGGCGACTGCCGGCTCATCCTCGCCCTTGGCCTTGGCTTCTGACTTGGTCAGAAACCGCTCCTCGATGCTGCGCTGCTCCTTTGGCGCTGGTTTCTGCTGCGTGGCCTCCTTTGGCTTACGCTGTGCCTTCTTGCCCTTCTTTCCCTCCTGCTCATTCACGCGAGACAACAGGTCGTTCCTCCTCTATGGAGCAGTGCTCCACTTTTTGATTAGAAACGTTGTCGGTACTCACAGCACAATCAGTGTGCGTTAATTGTATTTGCTGCCTTCATCAGGCCTCAAGGCTGTAATTCTGCGCCTTGTTGGACCTACCTTGACAGGAGTCTCTCGTTTTTCTTGGACTTTTCCAAAGCCCTGCCCCGCCATGACGTGCAACCGCATGTTTCTTCTCCGACCAGTTGCAATACATGATGGAAGAGTTCCGCATCCACAATGTGACGTCAGAGCCCCTTGAAACATGCTGCTGTCTGCAAAGCAGTACTACGATGCTTCCACCACTCGCTGCTGCTTGGATGCTTCAGATTATGTTATGTGCATGAGATAATATATAAAATTCAATTGCAATGTTTTGAGAGCATTTCACACTTCCTGCATTGTTGTGCAATCTTGTGATCAAAGCTGGATATGGTTCCACTGACTCACCTGCCACGGCGGCAGGGCTCGGACAATTTTCTTGCGCTACTGTGCAATTGTTCTGTACCCCACAGCATTACTGGAATTCTTGAGAGCAACTTGTGTGCTCGTTTCTGTGTCTGATTGTGTTGAGTGGTTTTGTTGAATTTTAGATCTTGATCGCACTGATCTGTTTAACTTGGGACTATTATATCAAAACATAAGCAATGGCAAATATTGTGAACGCCCCAGACTTACCTTCAGAAGACGATGAGGATGACGACTATGATCCAAGCAGGCAATGATATCATTTTTCTGCACAGTGTATTACTGATAAGCATGGAGTGTTTTAATTGCCAAGTGCAAGTCGTCGCTGGCATTGTCTCATCATCACAACTGTTTTACTGCGTTCAGGGATCCAGATGCAGAGAAGGAGGATGCCAATGGGAAGAAGGCAAAGCTTGCTGGTGGCAGATCGAAGCGGAACAGCGGCCAGATCGCATCAGGGGAGGACGTAGCAGACGAAGATGACGATGCAGACGCAGAAGAACAGCAAGAAATCGTCCCACACTCAAAGGCAGCCACCAAAAAAGCCAAGGTCAGAGGCATTGCTGTGCAAACACCGATGCTCTGCCACCATCCCTGGGAGATGCTCTGAGGCAAGACGATATTATGGCTGCAGGTGAATGCACTCTGGGACCAGCTGCAGCAAGGTTCCTCAGGAGCCAGAGCTAGCGATTCAGCAGGGGCCTCAAGCTCTGGGAACCCACCAAAAGCCCCTGCCAGGGGTGGGAATGATTGGGGTGCCCTCTGCCGACCCGTTCCCAAAGGGGCACCCAAAGAGGACAAAAATAGGGTGAGCAGACCCTCATTCTGCCTTGCTATGGAATATGACACACGAAAATTTAGTCCGCCATATCTAGAGGATCACCTGAGAAAATGGGGCCAAAGAGATATGGCCCAAATTAAGCTCGACATAACAGGGCTGGGGAGCTCCGCGTGACACCAAAGTCACTATTAGATGAAGGGTAGAGATTAGGAAGTCTTCAAGTGCCTATGTGCGGACCACGCTAGTTGAAGAACACTCTCATGTGCATTCAAATGTTGTGCTGGTACTGCAGAATTGGATGCTCCAGCTGGGGTTCAAGGGAGCTTCACAAGGGAGCAAGGGTGACAGCCCTGCACCAGCTGGCCAACTGCAGAAAGCGCCTTGCACGGGTGCAGAAACTGAAGGGGGCAGCGACAGACAAGAGTCTGGCCCATCTACTAGCAAGCCACAGTCCAGCACACAGGTCAGCCCCTGAATTCCATGAGAATGCTCAGCATGGGCTCCGAATACTCTTACAAGTCCCTCTCTAGTTGTTGTAGATGCAGGCTTGCCGCCAAGATCTGCAAATTGGTGCAGCGTTGCGCGTAATGGGTTGTTCACTTGCTGGACCTCCGTGTGAAGGAAGTGCCATGACCGCACGGAATGAAGTTTTCTGATGCATGTGCTGCTGGACGTACCCAGATCCTAGATCTCTATGAACTGGAAAATAAACATTGGATATAGTAACAGCAATAGCAATAGCAATAGTACTAACGCCAGAGTAATGATAATGTGAAGGTGCAGGCGTCAGAGTCAAAGCCGGCTGTGTCACTGGCGGCAGCTGCAATGGCGGCGGCAAAGGCGGCAGCCTCTTCATCCGCTAATGGCAAAATCGCCGTTACGGAGACTCGCAGATTTGCGGGCAAGAACATAGAGGTGCGCCCATTCTCAACCTCACACTATTACCCCTCCCAAAGTCTTCAGTCGCCTGCTAGTTCAATTCTGAAGCCTGCTGGGATCCCGCACCTGAATCCTCGCTGCTCTGACAGTAATTTACTCCAGAACTTGCAGCTAAAAACTCTGCATTAAAGGCTTAGAATTCTGTAGCAGGGCGAGTGGCACCTTGCTTCTGTGATGCCATTACGGGCATCCAGAGGTCCACCGAATCAGGACAATGCAGTCACACAGTATATGGTACTCCCACCCCCACAATCATCAAGTGCAAGGATGCAAAAATATCCTGACGCAGTACATACCTGGCGTGTCGCAGATGACGAGGCAGGTGTCAGTGTCGGCGGCGGCGGCCGAGGCGGAGGCGGAGAAACAGAAGCGCAACAAGGCTGGCTTGGACGCTGTGCTGGCATCACTGCAGGCTGCCAAGAAGGTCAATGTCCTCGACAAGAGCCGCTCTGACTGGAGCACCTTCAAACAAAGCGACACCCAGGCGCGGTCCCTATCCATATATTGGCATTCCGTTCATAGGCGCTCTTGAAAGCTGCTCTGGGACTATTGTGTGTGTGCCCTTTAAGATGGGGCACAAATGTGGCAAAGCAATGCATCATGTTGATGGTAGCCGCGCTCTCGAAGCTTGGCCAAAGCAGGCACGTGTCTGTAAAGCAAAGTGTGGAGAGTGCTGCCATTGTCATGAAGATTTGCTTTTATGCCGTGCGCGTTTTTCCTCCGTGTTCAGATTGTTTTTTACCTCCGTGAAGATAACAATGGCGTGAGGTTATCATCCTGCACTTTTCTTGATTTTTACCCTCAGGAAGGAAGCGGATAATATTATCAGCATGTCAACATTGTGCTGAGTGATTGCTCGATGTCTCCCTTGAATTCTGCGCGTCCAATGCTAATTTTTGTTACTTCTTCAGGTGGAGGAGGAGTTGGAGGCGTACAAGAAGAGCGGCGACAAGTATCTGGACAAGGTGGACTTTTTGAAGCGCTCGGAGCTGCGGCAGTACGAGAAGGAACGCGACGCACGACTGGCCGGCGACATCCGCTCGCGCGGCCGCCTCTAGCTGCTAGGCACTGCAGCCGCAGCGCCGCTAATATCAACTTGAAGTTCTACTTGGTTTCCGCAAGGGGGAGTGTTGAGATTACACCAGGTTATCTCCTGCCGTAATGTACTAGCGCAGAGATGGCTGCAGGGCAGGAGATTGCCCAGGCCACTGGCAATTCTCAGGCTTGCAGAGGCCTGTCCAGTTGGAAGTGGCCGGCCGGGGCCCGCAAACCCACGGGGCCTAGGCTCGATCGATCATGATTATGGTCAGGATGCATGCCCATGGAATCCGGAACGTCTCAATGCAAATAGCGAGTGAACTTGATAGAACAGCTTCCAAGATGTAATTGCATGAAGAGGAACCATATAAGCATCCTGGCTCCATCTCGCAACATCGCAATGCATGCACAGCTTCCGGCCGAGGCGCATCTGCCGTCGTGGCCTCACGATGTGGCTGCATTCCCCACTGAGTCACCATTAAAGGTCTGTGCCCCAGAATTGTCGATGCTGTTCGGAATCACCCAAAGATACCTTTTCTTCCAGACTACACCAAGTACTTCTAGATACTTGACTAATTTCAATTGCATCATGGACGCACATGCTCGGTCATCCGGAACTCTTAGCTGCAGCGGGTCGCAACTGTCCCAAGACAGCAGAGCATGCTTTGTGCACCTAGTGTCTCGCCCAGCACGACTCAGAACACGCAGATCAGCAAGCAGGGCTTTCATTGATACTAGCGAACCAGTTTCAGCGTCAGTACAGCACGACCAGGAAAGCTTTGGAGCGTCTAGACACAGATTGTATACAGAAGAGGCAGATCTGAGAAGATCGCATTCTTCTGATGGGCCTAGTATCTTGCATGCTCATCAATCAAGAAATATTGCTCGAGCTGCGGGATTCGCGGCTGTGAGCATAGCAGCGCTCCTGCATCCCAGCGATGCCCAGGCGTCTGAGCTCTTGCCACTGGACCTCTTCTCCAGCTTCCTGGTGGGCATGCATGCTTTGATTCGTAATCTTTATCACATTTGCTTAGTAAACTTAGCAGGATGTGCACTGACAAAGGAGTACTCTGTAAATCACGAATGGCAACTGTCCCTGTAAGATGCTATCCGAGTACTATGTTCTTACAAGAAGACGTCTTTGTGTCCTCTTGTGCATTAACAACGCTCTTGCCTGTAGGATGTCTGCAAGGCAAAATTGTTCACACTGAGACGCCAGTTATTTTCTTATGTGCAGGACAAAGTGCATGAGCTTGGTCCATGGGGGCCAGCACTCTTCGTGGTCACTGTTGTGGGCTGCGAGATGATACCCCTCTTCCCCACACAGCCCCTGGCTCTGGCCAGCGGCCTGCTTTTTGGGCCTGTCGAGGTGGGAAGCACCGTTTCTGTCCTACACGTGTCGCTTTCCTCTGACCCTCAAGAGACAGCACGTTGCCTCTCCCCCGCCCGCGCAGGGGATTTTTTTCAACAGCATTGTTGTGTATGCATCTGTCAACTCAGGCTCAAGCACCTTGCGGCCTCGCCGCCTTATACCTTGGTGGTTGCAGCTTTTGCATGATATTTATGCGCAAATATGTCGTCACTATTGTTGTTGCGTGCATTAGGCTACGTGTGTCTTTCTCCCTTCTCTAAGTATAATTCTTTGGCTTCTCCTTCAGTGTTCTGTTTTCTGGTCACAGGGGGCTGCATGTACCATTGTAGCTGCAACGCTGGCGGCGTCAATAGCGTTCACAGTGGCTCAGGGGCTGGGCCGCAAGTTGGCAGAGCGTATCATAGACAGCGAGGTTGGCGGTGAGTCATCCCTCACAAAAGGGGCTCTGGAGAATTGCATGCATGGCAGCTGACACCATGTACAAGAGGAGAATTTGATGGTGTACCAGAGACATTTGCTTGACAGAAGCTGTGCTCGAATTGAGGAGCTGGATGCAAATCTGCCGTCCTTACAGATCCCTCACAGGACGGGCATGTGATGTTAATTTAAAGAAAATGCACACCAACAGTCCTTGAGGCGGATATGTGAGCAGTTCATATATTGAGTATACATCGCTACAGAGTGCGTAGATGAGTGATGGCCTTGCCTGAGCATGTACAGCTAAGGTGGCTTTAAAGTGAAGTTAATGGCAATGCCATTGACACTAAAAAAATAAAAGCAACAAGTGGATGACATACGCTTGACTCTAGGTGAGTCATCTGGGGGCAAAGGGAACGCCGCGCAGCAGGCGCTGGCGCGAGTGCAGGCGAGTGTGGAGAAGGGTGGCTTCTGGCAGCAGTACTCGGCCGTGCTCGCCCTGCGCATGACCCCTGTCGTACCCTTCAGGTACCCCTTTCATTCCTTGTTACCGTGTTGACGCCCCTTGCCCTCTCATGTAATTTGCTGGCCTTCATGAACTAGATGATCTCTACTCGGGGTTCCGTGCATCAGCATAAATGGACTCGATTAAAGATGGTGGAAACCTCCTATGGCTTGGCAATTGCTTCCGGTGGTGTCCCGATAGTACTTTTCTGAGAGTTCCAATAGACTGCGTGCTTTGAAGGAAATATGTATACAAGGGCAATACACTCCAGAGCACTAGGCAAGAATAGAGGTCGCCTGAGTCGTGGACATTTTCAGATCCACTGCTTCATTGAACTTCCTAATCCATCTTGTTTTCACCAAGCCATTCTGCAGACTGGAGAGCAATAATTCAGGTGTTGCTTGACGTACCTAGTCCTTGAGGACTGTAAAACGTGTAATAATAATAATAATAATTCTGCATGCAAAAGCCTTTGCTGTGACTTCCGTGCCCATTGTTAGACCTGCATGCACAGTAAGCCCATTTATATATTGCAATTTTTGGTTTCTGAACATCTGCTTGACTGGTGCTGCAGCGCTTCCAGCTACCTGCTGGGCCTCTCATCTCTCCCCTACCAGCCGTTCCTGATGGGCACACTCAGCGCGATGGCCATCTGGGGGCCGCTGTATGCGACCATCGGAGGCGCCAGCCGCGCAGTTCTGCAGAATGGCGGCAACCTGGGAGAAGTTCTGTCAGGTGATGCTCGCTGCACATGTCAGATGACACTCAAAGACACATCGGCGACCAAAAGCTTGAAATGTGCAGGCTGATGAATTGGAAACTGTAGCAAATTGGGTCTCAGCGAAAGAATCCACACGGATAAAATCTGCCAATAATGCTCGAGTCAGGTGTTACTGTAGAAAGGGACTCCGCCCCAACAACATGCCCTACCAAAGTTGCTGTCCTGGCAATTCTGTCGGGGGGGACATTGAAAAGGTGCAGCAGCATATACATAGTTGATGGGGCACTTGTGCAAAGCTTGCTGGCCAGCAACAGGTACTGCAGCTGACAGGCGTTGTTGTGACAGAAGGTTCATGGAGGTGCCATCCAAACTATAGAGCCCCACATGAAGCACAGCTGGCACTTAGGCTGACTTTTTCTCTTCTCATGCGCAGATCTGCAGGCGCGCACAGGGCAGTACACAGAGAAGGCCGCAGTGATCGGACTGGTGCTGGGGCTCATTACTCTGGGTTTGTGGTCAACTGGGGTCATCAAGAGCCCCGACTCGCAGCCGAGGCAATAGTTGGAAGCGCTGGTGCCATGGCAGAAATTGACATCCGGCAGCAGGAAGTTGCTGAGAAGCTCCTAGGACCTTGCAGCGCTATATCATGTAAGCAGTGGCATCCTCAGCGTTTCTGCTGCACTGCATGCTGTACTTGCGCAGAGTCGTGCTCATATTTTCATCACTACAGAAGAATCACACAATCCGGTAGTCGTCCCTGCTTCGAAGAGGCAAGGCATGTTCTGTTTCTCAGAGTGAGAAGAGTGGACTCGGGGCGCAGTTAGCCGAGTGGTGGCGCACGGCAGGTGGCTTTCAATGCATGCCCACGAATATGCGCCTAGTTTCTTTTGAGATTCAGTGGCAAGAGGGAATTTGGATATCGACAATTAGAGTCTACTGAATCTGTAAACCGATTGGATTCAACAGCATGGTTGCTTAGGGTTGCTTGGCGGCAGTGACAACAATGTCATAGAGTGTTGTAACAATTGCACGTTTCAAGCATGAAGTTGAACCGCGCTGCATACGCATGACTTATCGGGACACACGTGAACCTTCCTGCTTGTACACACCAACCATGATCACCATGTGGCTCATACAGACACATGCAAGCGGACTGTCATCTGAATCTGGTGTAATGTCAAACGGACGAACGATCATCATGCCAATCATGATCATGGTCATGACAGCAGCCAAAAGTCCACATGCCTCTTGTAACATTTCTTGGCTGAAGTATAGTGTACACAATAGTGACTATACTATAGTATGCAGATGCAGCAAACCCCAATATGACCGATTGCGGCACACTTGATCTGCATGTCCTGACAAGCTAGCTGCCTACACATACTGTATATGCGCTAGTGCTCGGCAGCTAGCAAATGGACCTAGCTCTAAATTTTACAGGATCTAAAAGGCCTATATCTACAGGGTACACGTGGTTTTCAGCAGCTGGTAGGCTGCCTGCACCTCTTCAAATTTTTCCTCGGCCGATCGCTTGGTAGGACCCGGGTGCCTGTCAGGATGCCACATCAGCGCGCACTTTCTAAATGCCTCTTGTAAGGCCGCAGATGTCAGCGCCGCTCTGTGACTCAGCCCCAGCACGCGCAGGCTCTTGCTCTGCGCAGAATCTGCACAACGCACTTCTGCATGTCACTAGGAAGAACCGATGCGAAGAACCGATTGGCACAATGGTCCGCGCGATGGAAAACTTGTGGTGGGAGTGCTGCGATGGTATTGCAGAGTCAGGGATTGCCAGTAAATCAGGAGCTCAGAAAACCTTTCTTGCCAACTTGCTGAGAGAATAGATCTTGAATCTATTGTTAATCACGCATTCTGCATGTGTGCATCTTCAGGAGAATTTTTTCTTTCTGCTAGCATCTAAACACGATTCGAATGGCAGACGAGGGAAGCATTGTGTGACTGTGCCTTTAGGATGTCACACCTGCTGGAGTTTGGAGCGCCTGCTGCTGCCAGTTACTTGCGCTCTCAGAGTGTGTGCTGGCCCGCTGTCCGTGCTGGGTCCATGTGTAGCTGTAGCTCCACTCACCCTCATTCCCTCCCAGTCCGCTCATTTTCCAGTCCTGGACAAAGACAGCGCAGCGCGTCAAGCTTGAGCTAAACCATGTGTAGCAAAGCACAGTTGTTGATTTGGCTATACTCTAAGGGTTTAATGTCGTGGGGCTATTACAGGTCCTTCAGCCTGACAGTTTAATCCAGGTTTCTTGGAAGGGACATGATCGATTTGTGCGCACGCTCGCATAAAAGCACATTTCTGACAGTATCCAATGTAGGACACTTTTGAAAACCTTTTGACTTGATTGGAGAGCACCTCTGTCCAGTTGTAGGTGGAGGTGGCACGCCCGCTGGACCCCCCGGCGGTGGCCTCTGTGTAGAAGGCATAGGCCGGGTGGGGGTCCCATTCCTGCTGCCGCGCCCTCTCTCTCCCCAGCTGGGCTGCACCTCCCTGCTTCAGCCACTTCATCCACCCTGCAAAGCGCATGTCAGGCAGAATTTTACATCTCAATATTTACCAATTCAAAGAGTGATGAGGAGCATCTTTCTGAGAGAATCTGTAATGCCCGAAGGTTCCCTTGGCACGCTGCAAAGAGAGTTACAGCCTATGAGTGAGTCCTCAGTTTTGGTTTTGGCAGCAGACACGCATGCTTGGACCTTTTGATGTAAAAAGAGTTCTTGTACGATTCTGCAATATATCGAACAGGGAGAGCATGATGCCTCACCCTTCTTCTGCCTGCGTGTGGCTTCCACACTCCTGGTCTGTCCAACAAGCCATTTCCAGAGCTTCCTTTCCGCTCGATGCATGGCTTGCTCCTCAGAGACATGGGTGTGCACCTGTGAACACAAATCCCTCTCAGCCTTGAAGCTTTCAATCCCTGAGTCACAGAAGCCCAGTATGCAGCATCATCTCTTGTCTGGTGTGCATGTTTATATAATGGGAGCAATGCCAGCAGCTGGTGCTTTGTAGGAACATAATGGGCACGATGTCTTGAATTCCTGAGCCACAGAAGCCCTGTACGCAGGATCATCTCGTGTAAAATGTGCCTGTGATCGGAGGGGAGAGGCAATGTCAGCTAGCTGGTATTTGGTAGGAACAGAACGGGGAGGAAGCACAACATGCCTCCTCAGCTCGGCCCCATCCAGCGCTCCCACAAACCCCTTGCCACTTCCTGAGGACGCTCCTCTGTGCCTGCCGCTTCCTTCGCTTGGCCCTTCTTGTATCCTCTTTGTTGTCCTGCAGATGTCCACATGACTGATGCCCTCAGCACCCTGCCAGCTGTCCTCTGATGCGGTTGTAGATCTGATTGGTAATATGCAAATAGCGATGTCCAGTCTAGAATCATAATTCCTGATTGCTTGATCTGGCACAGGGGCCAACAAGGGTGGACTCTGAAAAGGGAATCTCGCACTTGATGGAAGAAGGAACCGCAAAACTTGGTACGGTGCTGTATGAAGGAGCAGTACAAAACGCTGTTCGATCGTAGGAGGCGCTGGACGTCCTGCATCGTTCTGGGCAAGAGGCAGCCTCTGACAGGCAAAACGGAGAAAACTGTCACATCGGGCTCAAATGGCCCTAGATCCCTTAACTTATCAGCATATGTAGCAATTCGTAAAGGATCACAAAATGCTGAGCTTTGATTTTTGTGCAGCTGTTAAAGATTGTTTTGGCGTTGAAGTGCTGGAGCCAGCAAATTCATGTGGCACCAAGTTTGGAGATGCTTGTTTAGGTCCTTGGATTTTGATACGAATTCACTCCTGCCCTTCGATTGTGATTATGTTGACGCAATCGCTGTTTAGAAATAATTAAGATAGATTGATACTCAACTGTGCCACCAAAAATCTCAAATCTCGAATCTCGCAACGCCAGGCATATAAGAAAATGGAACCTGCTTACTTCAGCATTGAGTTTGAGCCTGCGATGTGCGACCACATAATTTCTGTATACGGTTGAGTTCCTTCACAAATTAATCCGGCGGGGAGATTTTGATGATGGAGTCCAATATTCTCTCGATCACACGTCATGATCGTGGCAAATTGCACTGTACTGTAGACGAAGCTGTCAAGCTCACCAGTGATCGACTTTACATTTGGATGAGAGGTAAGTGATCTGAAATTTTACACATGGACATATAGGCCCAAGGACATTTTTCCTCACTCCCCGGATGGCTTGATCAACTGCTGATCCTTGAAGAGTTACGTACAGACGCACTTGGAGCGGCCAACGCAGAGGTGCTCACAGAAGTAGCTGAGCTGCTGAAGCCTGTGGCAAATAGGAAGCCTCGCCTGGATGTGGTGCCGTTGTTGCCTTTTTCCAGCTGGTCGCCAGGTATTTGGCATGTGCCTATCTAAAAGCACCATTTTGCGTCCAGAATTATCATACACGTAGCAAAAAGTTGTGCACATCCAGCTTAAATGGTCTTAGAGGTTTCTGCACCTTGCAGGGAGCGTTGCAAGCCTACCAGATCTGGGAGGCGTCCTGTTGAATCCTAGTGCTTTGAAGGCTGGAAGGGCTCTTGTGGATCAGTTGAATCAATTAAGAAGTACAGATCTGCCTCTTCTGCAAGAAATTATACTGCAAGAACGTGATGCAGCATCAGATGACAAGCCAGGCACGCTGATTTGCCCTCAAATGTCCTGTCAAATATTGGCCAAGCCCATGTCTTGGCCCAAATTTGTGCAGCACGTCAATGGACAAGGTTCCGCTGTCCTTGGCCTCTCTTCTAATTAAGATGCAGGGAAGGGAGGGTTATCCCAATTGTTGCGTTGCAGGCGATTTGCCAGATCGAGAGGAGCATGCATTTTCTGAGGTTATTGCGCAGCCGCACAGCAGCCTTGCGTTTGAGAGTGTGGCCGTCGGGGGAACATTTGACCGGCTCCATGTGGGGCACCGCCTGCTGTTGGCAGCTGCAGCACTCGTCTGCACGCAGCATGTGTATGTTGGTGTCACAGGTGCTCCATTTGCCCTCTTGGGTACAGCTCCTATTTACCTGCTCAGCAAAATGCTTGGCGAGGCCATCTTGGAAGCTTCACGGTTGCACACTGAAGAAAGCATCTGCGCACAACCACTGCATGTCTTGCAAATTGCACGGACATCGCAGGACAGCTACGTTCTCTGCCGTGGCCCTCGCAAAGCTAAGCAATGATCTTTTCTAGATCTCGAGGGCATTGGATGCTGCTCACCATGCACCTGTGTCTGGGCTGGGCAGGGGACAAGTTGCTTGAGAAGAAGAAGCACCACGAGCTTTTGGAACCGTACGAGCAGCGCACAGCTGCGGCCGTATCCTACTTGAAGTCAGTGCGACCAGGGCTCACTGTACAGACTGGCGCTCTCCTTGACCCCAAGGTACACCACTCTTGTATACAGGCCACCTGTATTCCTCACAGACAGCACATCAAATTTACATGCGCAATTTCTAATTCTGGATCAACCTGTCAGAACGAAGTCAGAGCAAGGCGGATCTGCAATGGACCTGCAATGGAGGACCTGCAAGTGAGCTCAGCCCACGGATGATGCGGGGTTTTTGCTTTTTGGCCAATTGATCTCCGGTTCTTGTCATCACTTGGCTCGTGGATTATCTCTATCACATTCCCCCAGGGATCCATGGGGTTCGTATATAATAGATCGTGAAACTTTCAGCCGGAGGCAAGCAAAGAGATTTCTAATTTGTAGTCATTTTAGGTGACAATAAAAAATGCGGAGCGTCAATCGAGTCGATAGGCCATGCGGCCGCTGCGGGCGCACCTTCTTCTCGTGCATGCCAGAGGGTGTATCAATGGGGTCTCTTGCGCGCCACAGTGTTGGGATAATGAAGCTTATCGAGGTCACGCGCCACATTACGTAAGTGTGACATTACAGGAGCCCACGGCAGCAGCGACGGTGGAGGGCATGCAGGCGCTAGTGGTGTCAAAGGAGACTCTCTCCGGGGGCGAGGCCATAAACCGGTACCGGCTTGAGCACGGTTTCAAGCCCCTGGAGCTCATTGTGGTGGACCTGGTGGCGGACAGCGCTGCAGTGGATGGGGGGAAAGTCAGCTCCACTGCCCTGCGCGAGCAGGACGCTACCGCCGTTGCTGCTGCAGGTGCAAAGCAGAGCAAACAGAATGTATCTTCGGACTGGCATCCATAGATCGGTTTTTACTTCTTTGATTTAGCCTCTACACTGGTCTGTCCAGCCTCTGAACATTTCAAGTGGGCTGGCGGATTCACTTAGTGAATTTCTTTGTGTCTTTGTGCTCAGTGGGTATCAAGCGGTTTGCCCTACACAATCTTCATACTGCTCTGGGCTGAAGGGGTGCAGTATACAGACATGGTGCAATGCAAAGATTCTCAAAGTAGCCGATTCTTGTGGAGGCTTGGCATCAAAGGGTTTTGCACGAGGCGTCCAGAAGACCTTATGATGGATCATCAGCACACATGCGAGAATGCAAAGGTGCAGTGAATGTGGTGTTGACATGAATGGTATGTTGCCATTATAGCAGATTGTCAAAATATGCTCTGAATCTCTTCACGCTCTCAAGCAACCATCACATCATGACCATTCCAGCATTAAGGAGTAGACCCAGCAGATTAACACCAACGCTTCAAAAATTTAATCATCCGTAGCGCAATCACCACCACAGAGCCATCCTAAACATGGATCGCAGAAGAACACAGACAAATACCCCAGAGCAGATGTACTGTGTACCTTGACCTGATCTAACCACCACCACCCACCACCAGAGATGCAAGTGCAATGCTTGACATGCAGATATGGCATGTTGTGAGAGGCAAGCAGTCAAGACAGACAGAAAAGAGGGAAGGAAGTTACCTGTCATCTGAACAAGCTCCACAACTTGTAGCATTACCTACTGGATCTGCATGCAGGCCGAGAGTTCACCCAGTGCACGAGCGAAACATGCAAGATACAGCTTGTAAAAAAGGAAACATCTAGAGCAGTGACGTGCGCGCTAAGGCAAGATTCAAATGTGTACAGGGGCCAGACAGGAAAGAGAAGGGATTGGTAATGTACCTGGCCAGTAGCTTGCTATGTCCTGAGGGGCCTAAATCAATTAGGCCCCTTAGCAAGTGCCAATAGCGCCATTTGAGGACAGCGCTGCAGCCTTCGCCTTCTGGTAGGCTTGCACGCGGCAATCAAGGTAGCCGCCACAATAAAGGAGGACTCTCTAGGGAAGACCTCCAGTGCTCAAGCAGCTTCCCCACTTTCACAGCGCGCAAGCCTTCTGGTGGGGACGCGCCGTACGCCCTCAACGGGCACCGGCGCGCCCCTTTCACAGAGCAGGAGTATTGGTACATCACCAAGACCCCTGCCTCAAATCAAGACGCCCCTGCCCGCAAGGGCAGGCCACGCCCTGACTACTTGTGCGGCACACCGCTGCTGCTGTCTCATGCTGACGGGCTTCGTCAGCTGTTACATAGCGGCTGCAGCCCCCCCAAGGGACTTCAATGCCACAGCGGGGGGGCCTATGCCTCAGCCTTCAGGAATGGCGGGGCAACGGGCTGAACCCACATCGCTGAAGAATCATCTAGCTATCCTCCTCAGCTGAGCCATGTCTGGCAGCCATCTCCAGTGCCGTTTTCTCTGTGGCCGCTCTGCATCTGCGCGGATGCGGCCCCGGGACTGTCGCTGCGCTCCCTGAAGCCTGGCTTGTACGCGAGCCTAATCAAAGGCGACGCGCTGTCTTGCGGCCTCCGTGTGAGGGTGGCCGCCGCTGGTTGTGCGGCGCCCTGTGTTTGTTGCCCTTGTAGGGCATTGTCACACGAGGGCGTTGCACTGACACACTGAAGAAACCAGACGGTTGCATTACAGGCTGCTTCTCCGCACACCGGCGCGGCGAGCCGGATAGCCGGCATCCGCCCGCGCCGGGGCACAGCACTGCCCGAATGTCTCTCTCACTGCATCGACTGAGCTGAGCAAACGCTGATCCGCTGCTCGCATGATCTGCAAGGGACATCTGTCCGCAGCATGTCATGCTGCTGGTTGTGTGAGCAGGTGCAAGAGCCCCGGGGTCCCTGGACCCCGAGGTCAAAGCTCCCTCACGATCTCGAGTCACCAGACACTGTGCCACCCTGGAACGCTGCGCCTCATGCGCAGCGCTTTGAGCCCAGGGGGAGCTTCTGGATCCAAGCATAGCTGAAAGTGTGCCCTCTCAGCGGCACACTTGCAGGTATGTTCCTCTGCTGGCGGCTGGCGTGGCAGCATCATAGCCGCGCACCCTGCCGTGCAACAACTGGTCTCTAGGCTTTTCCGGCTGCGCTGAGCTTTCAAAGCCTAGAGGTGTACTCAATCCACGAAGGAAGAAGTACCTGCGGTGCCTGCATGCCGGGGGACATGTGATCAGTTTGGCACAGCTGCGTGGTCGACACCTGCGAAATTTGAGCATGCCTCACGGTGGTGGGTGGCGGCCTACTCCTAACCTATCACCCTCTAACTTAATCCTGCCATCTCTCTATCCCTAACCGAGAATTATCTGCCGGCAGTGATCGCCTCATCAGAAATTGCATCACGTAGCAGCCGCACAGATGAGGCGCTGCTGCTGATCCTGGATAAGGTACTGTGAGACCTGCGAGGCAACAGTTATTGTCTTCACAATGCTGTAAACACGTACCGCCATTTCTTTGGAAATTGGTAGGAAGCTCAACAAGCAACATGACAAGACGATGGCAACCGTCACACCAGCAAGAAGGACATGCATCGTATCTCGCATGGCATTGACCTTATTGAGGTGAAGCGGAACGCAGACGCTTGAGGTTATCCCGTGTCCTCGTGTGAGACTGCCTTGTCGGAGGCCTTGTCAGAGGCCTGCAAACAAAGGTAGACAACGTTAATATGCACTTCCCACGGCCCTCAAATGCCCCGGCAAGACCACTTAACAAAGCAAAATATTATGGCAAATTTTTTTGTGCACGACGCGCAAACGAGCAGATCCACCCTGCTGCCACCACTCTGGCAAGCATTATGGACCTTCTGGAAGTTGGGAATGAAGACAAGGAAACAGGAAGTCCAAATAACGCAGACACCGCAGACCCCCAAAATGACCAAATAAAACGACTATGGTTCGAGATCATAGGATTCCAAGAGCAGCTTACCTTGGAGGAAGGTGGAATTTTTTCTCAAGCAAGTGTCCATCTGTAGGGCGGCTAGTGGGGCAACTAGGCTTCAGGGCGCTCAATACCTCCACAAGGGATATCTTCTGTGGCGGAAGAGCCAATGCCATATGTTGTGCAGATTCGGTCGAGTTGACCGGGTCGACGAATGGCTCGAGGGCTTTTTAGAAGGCAGAAAACTGCACGTGGTAGCATTCTGCTGGCACGAGCGCTCAAGACTTATAATGGAAGCTTGGCCAGAAATGTCATGAGTTTGTGCGTTCCTTTCTTCTTCTTCTTCTGATCAGCGTTCAAAGAATCGAAAGCGTACATCACAGCCCTTTTTACTGGGTAGTTCCTTGCGATGCATGCAGGCTCACCTCTCAGCGGGCTGCAAGGCCATAGAGCACGTCTCTGTTCAGTGATCCCCTTAAGACACCATTGCATATCATCTTCACACCACCAGCCTTTTAAGTTGACATATGCAAAGCCACAAGCGCGCAATGCCCGGGATCAGAGACCTGCCGGCAGGTTTGTGGTCAAGGCAGAGGCATCGGCAGGGAGCAGTATTGCAGCGCCCCAAGCGAACACTAGCACGTCAAAGGATTGGGAAACATTCCAGAAGAATGCATCAGGCGAGTGGGAAGGAATTACTGCAACCTTCAACGCTCAGTGAGTTCTCTGAGCCCATGCACCAAAAAGGCCATAGATGCTTTTGCGTCCCATTCAATGCATACAAACTGTGCTTTAATATTTTACATCACTCATTGTATTCTTGTCCGTTCCAGCATGACCTCTGCTGCCATTGTAATCCGTGTTTAGGCTATACTTAGGCATCACTTGAGTGGTCATCTTCGCAGGGGTGAAGCACTGGAACTGCCAGAGCGCTTTGTGCCCTCAGCCTACAGGGAGTGGGAGGTGCACCTGTTCGACTGGCAGTCGCTGTGCAGCATGCAAGTGCTCGGGGAGGAGGGTCTGCAGTACAGCCTCAAACGCATGATGCCCACCGTTGGGGTGAGCACTTGACAGCATTGCATACTTGTAATTTCTGACTTCTACTGACTGAGCAAATATGCATCACCTCTTGGTGCTCAACTTCCTGCACTTGGTCGGTTTTCTTGTACAGTGCAACGAGTCCCTGTGATTTTGCTAAGTTGTACAATGCCACTGTGTCTACACGTCGGCCAAAATACGCCAGACATACCCAGACAGCAAACAGGTTCGATACCCATAGTAATACAGTACTGTCGTCATGACAGTGTCTTGTGGTTCAACATGTTATCCCCACGTGCCCTGTCCGTTCCAGTGCGAGGCGGACGCAGTGGCGTTCACAGAGGAGGCGCAGAGGGGACTGAGCGCAGCAGAAGTCTCCAGATCTGGCAGTACAGACTGGCCAGCTGGCTTGCCATGGACCGCAGACGGCAGCTATGCGCTCGTACCGCACGAAATTACAGCGGAAGAGTCAAATGTGCGGCTGGAGACTTGCCTCGTGCGGCCCAGGACCGGGCCGCTGGATGCTCAGCAGCGCACGAGGCTTGTGCACCACCTGAGGCGGCAGGCTGAGACCGGGGAATGGCAGATTGACAGTGTCGAGGTGATTCTGTCTATTACCAGTCGCTGCTCATTGTTAGCCTGCAATCGTTGTGTCATGCGCATTGTGGGTAATTAAAAACTCAAGACCTTGCATGCAATACAAAACAGGCCTGACCCATCCCCCAAATGCCCATACGATCTAGCACATAGGCCCCTCTATTACTCCAGGTCAGACCTCCTAAGGTGGCATGCTGAATGGTGACCAAGCGATAATTAACTGCATTGACGTGGTGCCGGCAGGTGCACCACGAGCGCTTCCTAGCGCCGTACAACGGCGGCGCTGAGCTGGCGGGCTGCGGCGGGGGGATGTCGGCGTTCGCACAGAAGCGCCCGGATTCCGAGAAGCTGGCGGAAGCTGCGCGGCGCGCCGGGGACGGCTGCGGTGCTGTTCAGCTTGTGAGAGAGCAGAGCGGCGGGTTTGCGCGGAAGAGCGGCAACTTTTCCATAGAAAGGTGCGGTAATACACGTCTCATTTTGTCACATCAAGAACTGTTAACCTCACTTCATATGGGAGGTTTTCAGACTCTGTTCAGTGCACTGCTGTGCTGCAGCTGGCAGGCCGGAGGATTTTGTTGGTTTCTCAGGCTTGTGGTCACATAATGAGCTCTGTTTTCGATGGTAACGCATCAAGGCGTCCTCTTGTTCATGTAATATTGCATGCATTTGCTGAGCATAGATGAGGCCGGGTAGCATTTTGGAAAACTGATGTGTATGGACTGCTTGGTGCAGGTTGCTGTCAGCTGCAAGTGAGGAAGGGCTGGTGCTGGCCAGCAGTGTGGTGACATCTGTTAACAGCCCAGATTCAAATTCGATTTCAAATGGCGCACCAGGGTTGACGCTTACCATAGCAGTGCTGCATGAGCGTCGCGAAGAGAGTATTGAGTCAGTAAGCGCGGCAGTGGTGTCTTATCTGGATGGAAGCCTTCAGGAGGTGTCATTTGCAAGTCAATCTCTTTAGCGTTAGCATATGAGAGTGCCATTTATACCTGTGCGTGGATTATTCCAGAACCACGGAATTTCAACACTGCCACAGATTTATTGATTCGAGGACCCCACTGGGTTCCAGAGACTGGGCCACCCAATTGAGTTGATTGACAAAGCTGCTTGCAGGTGCTCATTCGCCTGTTCCACCGTGAGAAGGAATATATATGATGACTCAGACAATTACACACCTTTCCAATAGAAAATGTTCAGAGAGTGTCTCGGTGCTTCCCAAAAGGTTGCCTCTGACAATTATAGTGCCCAGACCTCGGATCAGCCAAGCAGTGTCTCAACAGTCTCAATGCGCAAGGCCGCTATCTTCCTGATGGTGTGTCTCAGGCACACTCTGTTGACAGAACATCAAAAACAAACTGTGTCAACATAAATCCCTGCTGATCAGGCGCGAACATGTCAATGGGCGGTGCAGCTGCTATCATGGCAGCGGCAACCCTCAAGCTTGGGGATGCCAGATTTCGCTTGGCCTCCTTACAAAGCAAAACCACAGAAGATCCCAGCTGTTTACTGGTAAACTCAAGCCTTCGTGGAGTCAGAGACTTGTCTCAAAGTAGCAACACTCTTCTTCAGGCATACCCTGCCAAGTAATGCAGCTGTGACATTTTTGCCCCAGTTGATTTCTCGACTGGGTTCCTCCACAAAGGCAGCTATTCGGGAGCTTTCCCTGCCAAAATCCGTTTCGCAGCTGCTTTACCGACAGTCTAGCCAAACCAATAACTCAAAATCCAACACAACCCCAATAATCTCCAGCGTGATTTTCAGCTGTTCGGGGGCAATCCCGGCCAAGAAGTCAGCTGTACTGAAGCGTTCTCTAAGAAAGAGGGCCCCGCAGCTGCTTTTAGGTGGAGCCAGTCCTTGTACACTTACGTTATTGTCTGACATCCCAAAAATTTCGCTTCCCCTCTACTGCTGTGCACTTGACTGCTCAGAGGCACTGTCCACCCCGCAAAGGAATCGCCGCGTAGAAAGTTGCGGTTTGGCAAGCCCATGAACCAGAAAGTCAGGAGCGGTCTCTGCCGAAGAAGGCGCCACAGCGGCGCAGCAATAGACCCAGTCCTTGATGCGACCACCCCACAGGGAAAAGGAAAACCCCAGCTGTTCATGGAATCCTACTCCCTACTCCATCTGTTCTCCCCACAAGCAACGCCAGAGGTGAGCTTCTGCGGAGAAACCAGCTGGTGAGGTGCTCTCCAAGCCAAAGAATGCGGCTGCAGCAGTGGACCTCAAGAGTGATGTGCTGGTATGCTCCTGTCACTTTCCCACAGAGCCCACAATTCCATGATTGCTGCTGTATTGTAAACCAGGGATTCAGGGCCGTTCTCTGCCGAAGAGGGCGCCACAGCGGCGGCAGCGGTAGACCCAGTCCTTTGTGCAGTCGGAGCAGAAGGGGAAGAGCGACAACACGCAGCAGCCCAAGAAGCACAGCATGAACGAGGAGAAGAAAGTGACAAATCCACTCTCCTGCACACACATGCCGGCACATGCCGTTGATCACTTTGGCCAAGGCATCACACTGACTTATGTCAGTGCAGCAACACTTCCTGTAGGAGTAATCAGGGCAAGAATTGCACTAGAATAAATGCGTGAAAGTGGATGTACCACACGCGCATGGCAAGAACCACATGGACATGCATTGAAACCGCTGTGTCACTCCTGAATGCCCGCCATGGTCCTACCAGGGAGATTTACCCTGACTTTGTCGGTCTACCCTTCTAATACTAAACCCCAAAGTTCGCCACTGCTTCCTTCTCCTGGTCCTACCAGAATTAAGGCGAAAGACGGCTCAGTTGTCAGGAATGCTGCATGAAGGGGCTTTGCGCAAGTGTCAAATAATTCAACTGGTAGAGGGGAGGAGTCAGTGTCTTGAGGGAATTAGCTGATTCATTTATGGCAGGCACGAGGCAACGCGCAGAAGGGAAATGCAGTCATTTCAAGCATCGCCACGCCCAAGAAGCATTAGTGGAAAATGAGACGAGAAACTCTACAGCAAGAAAAAAGAATGGCGCACCTTGGAGACAGCTGCAGGTCCGGTGTGGCCGCAGTGCGGGCAGGCCACAACGATGGCGGACCCCCTCAGTGGTTCCATCACCACCAGCTCCTGGTTCACCTGGGAATCAAAACGCCAACAGGTCAGATGAAACAGTTCATGCATCACCAGCTCCCGACAAACCAAAGGCAGCATCAATGCCAGTATATAACGCTCTGTTGCAGTTACTCCAAAAGACAGCGGTACACCATCACTGCTATCATTGCCAGTGCGACAGAAACAAAGGAATCCTTCGATGTCAATCCGTTACACACACGCGTCTTCTTAGAAGAAACCCAAAAAAGGGTGCAATGCCTGATGTCAGGATTGTGAAGCAAGGCGACGGTGTCCTGCCGCATGAGCGCCTATGCATGCAGGCAAAATTTGGCCATCCACGAAGCACACCCCAAGGCCACCTCCCCACGCACTGGTGTGTTGTAGCAGCACTGACAAAGGCAATCTTCTGTCTGTGTGGCTCTTGTCTGAATGAACATACCACGAGAGGCGGCACATAGGAGGGCGGCTGAGTAGCGTGCGGGAGCACCGGATAGCCGTCTGCCACATGCGGCTGCTGATACACCGGCGGGGGGGCACTGTACTCCTGCACCACAATTTTGGCTTGTTTTCTCTGTAAATCTTTCCACACACAAATCTGGACGTTATTTGTGCTGCCCAACACCCGTCCATCCACAAGCCACCAATCCCGCTCTACGTGGAGTGTATGCTGAACAGAGAATCCAAAAATACAGCACTACCCGAGCAGCATGAGGTAAGGTGATTCAAGAGTTTGGCTGGCGTGCAGAGACAAGGACAGCGGGCAGTCCAGCAAAATCAAGAATTCCCAAATTCCCAGGATTCAAGCATGCAGCCGCAAAACCAAACCCTTCAAACGAAGAGCTCCCAAACCTGCTGTTGCACGCCAAGCAACTTCGCAGCACACACACACACACACCAAACCAGAACAGAGTATAGGAGATATGGCAGCTGCCTCGCACCTGGTGGCCGCCAGACTGCGGTGCATGTTGCGCGTAGGCATGCTGGTGAGAAGCGCCCGGCTTGACTGGCTCCGGGAAGTCCGGGTCAGAGCCAGCACTGCTCGGTGCGCCAGGGTCGAGCGGAGGCGCCGACGCATTCGGATACCTGCAGCAAGTACACCCAAGTCATATTTAAGTATTGCAGCCTTCCTTGCATGTTTGCTTTCCAGCTTGTGCAGGTTCCCCGTCTAGATTTCTTCGCTGATCCCCTTTCTGCTGCATGTGTTCACATGATAAGTCAGGGAGTCGCAAGTATGCCAGTCCTTTTGGGATTAAAACCAGATTTTCTCAAGGGTTCGCTGGACTCCCTCTACCTTGTACCTTGCAATGAAAAATAAGGAAGTTCTGACAAGAATTGCAACCAGTAACGCTTGGGGCGGTCTTATTGATTTGGACATATTTTGACGCCCCGGCTGGCGGGGAGCGGTTGATTGGGTCTTGCTTGGATCTGGCGACTCTAACAAGGGGTAGGATTGTGGCAGCCTTTAATTGCAGCTTGTCTGCAGAACGCACCTTGCCCTGTGCCTCTTGGCAGGAACAGCATTTTTTATAATAATAATATTAATAATTTGGAACCAAGCAAAGAGGGAGACGCACGCGCTATAGGAGTTCTGCTGAGAGTCTGGCGCATTTGAGTCAGGCACCAATGGTTCGCTACTCTCGCCCTCCTTGCTTCCCCCGCCCAGGAAGCTTGTCCAGCGACTCGGGGCCATCAGATGTGGTAGTTGGAGGGAACTGCTCTCGACAAACTGTCTTTTCTTGCCTGCACAGCACATCGATGTTGGACGAGAGCATCGAGACATCGCATGCATAAAAAGAACTGTACAAGAAATACTTCGAGACTAGCTACAGAGCAGCAAGCTCTTCTAGTACAAAACCCTGTGCATCACGGATCTTGTCTCTCGAAAGCCAAGCTAAGAATGATCAGGCCAGATTAAAGCAACATAGTTAGCAAAAAGTGTGCCGAATAGGTGCCCAAAGCTGACTGCAAGGTCAAGAATACAGTGCTACGATGTCCAGTGCTGCCTAGAACGATCGGCGTCATTCGCTTAGTCAAAAGTATCCAATCTATTAAATGTTCAAAACATGATGTTCTCGCTCGCACCTGAGGGTATTTTCTTTTTTGGCTGAGGGCTCTTAAAGTCTCAGAAGATAAGAAGTAGGTTTCGGGCTCTACACCAGCTGGCTCTCTTGTTAGGTTCCGCGCTAGATGCAGTAAGAGACTGAGATATCAATTTGCTTGATTGCAAGAGTGCAGCGCAACTGAATGTCGTGCTCTGCCGAAATGTCGTGACCGAGCAGGTGGGTTCTCGTAGCTTCGGGGTTAGTCACCGTACGTGCAGCTTCCAAACCCACTATGCAGCTGCTGGCTTCAATCCTTCTTGCAGAGCGATGCCACTGCCTTGAATTCTGCATTCCTCTTTCTTCATTAACGAACCCACTACATTCCTCAATTGAAATGCTTGATGTCCACCTGCCTGCCCTCCAACAGGGCAGCGCCTTTGTCAATTATGAACTTTATATTATGAAGCTGAAGTCTTAGATACAAGTTACTAAGTATCAGTGGCCGCCGGCCAATGGCATTCCGCCATGCATACTAAGGAACATTTCTCAACGATCCTGGATAATGTCAAAGATGTAATTCTGTATCAGGTCGCGATGGTCAGTCACCCATGCACCAGAAGCCCAACCTGCTGCTGTACGCGACAAACAAGTTGCCTTGTAAGATCAATAAAGCAACCCAGCAGGAAATCTCTCTCATCCAACTGCAGCAAACGCCAACTCTTCCGCGCACCCATCGCCCACACAGTGTGATGCACCAGCCACTCCCATCGAGAGTGTGATCTTCCTCGCAAAGGAACACACACCGTAGCTCCTCCGCCTGATATGCTTCAAGCTTCCGGATGACTCATCGCCTCATGTGAAGCGGCTCGACAGCGGCTATCTTTGACTCATCTCCTCATGCACAGAGGCTTGACAGGAGCTATGTTGGCGGGCGCTGACTCATCTCCTCATGTACAGCGGCTCGACAGCGGCTATTTTGGCGCGCGCTGACTCGTACGCCTCTGCGAATTCCTTGGCCTCCTCGTCGTCCGCTGCTGCCCCCTTCAGCGGCTTGGGCAGCACAAGCATGCAGCTGGTGGGCCGCTTAGTCAGCCCAGCAGCTCCCAGAGCCTAATCGAGCAGCAATCTCAAATTCAGAGGCAGCATCTTTTGAAGCTGTAGGGTTGCATGCTCCTGCAGGTTTCCCGGATGCCTGTGTCTGTGCTTGACTTACACTGCAAAGAGGTCAGGGCTGGCAAGAGCCAAGCATCAGCCATTGCATCAAACAGGGCCTTGCAAAGGAAACATAAAAGGAAACATATTCAATAGCTGCATGGAAGAGCATCCTTCAGAACAAGTGTGCGGCAATCTCCATGGTGAGATGTCCACAAGACTCCTGCGTGCCTATCAAGATACAGTACCGCCAGGTGTAACTGTCATTTCATATCTATCAAGTTCCATGTGCGCTCACCTCCTTGGAGGGGACGTAGATATAGGGAATGTCATTGTCCTCGCACAGCACTGGGATGTGCGTGATCACATCGATGGGCGAGATGTCTCCGGCGATCAAGCAGATCCTGCGCACATCATCAACACAACTCAAAACTAGCCATAGGCAGCCTAGCCAGCGGGCTGTTTTCCCACAAGTAATGGGGTCACAGGAGACATACATAAATCACATGCGTTCAAGATGGAAATGCTGATGCTATTGAGGAGCACAGTGAAAATCCCAAAGACACTTCGGCATCCAAATAAGGCATGCATTCTTTTGACGGTGTCTAGGTAAGCCCAACAACAGCTTATACAATGTCCACTCGACTAGCAGTGCTGCTGCTTTGCAGACTGCAATGCCACATGGACTGCTTTCTGCCGCATGATGCAGAGTGGTATTGCTGCTGAAAGGGTGAGACAGGTCTGCAGCCCACCCTTTAAACTTTTTGCGGATGGCCTTCACGACCTCCTTGACCCCTCTCTTGGTCTGTTTCCTCTTGGAGGCCTTCTTGGCCAGCTTCAGCAGCTTCTTTGTGAGCTTCTCGTCGGCCAGGGGGTCTGCAATGGGCGCCAGGAAAGGGCCGGTCTTCTGCACCACCTCCTTTGGCACCACCTCCACCTCCTGCTCACAGCATTTTATGTAAGCGACAGAATGCATGCAGTTGCGTGAACATGACGCCGGCAATAAACAAAGCCGAGCGCAATAAGGAAGGCAAGGCAAGGAACGTCGCGTGCCAGGCACTATCCTCAAGTGATCTAGGGATCCAGATCAATCCAGGTGCCTGGTCTTGAGCTGCGGATCCGTTGTCCCGATCACGCATGCAAATGCTTACGATTGATGCATTGATGAAAATCTTAGATAGTACCGGCTCTGCTGCGTCCTCATCTTCATCCTCTTCATCCTCGTCATGGACAACTGCAACTGCTTCGGTCAGGGGTGTAGCCACTGCCTCCTCCAGCTTTAACTTCTTCTTCTTTTTCTTCTCGGTTCTGGGAGTCTGCGCCTCTGGCTCTGCCACGACCTCTCCCTCGCTCTTTCGCTTCTTCTTCTTCTTTTTCTCTTCTGTCTGGGGCTCCACCACAACGGGTTCTGCAGCGGAAGGAGCGTCTGCCTTGCCATTCTGAACTCCATTTTCGATCTTTTTCTCCTTCTTGTCTTTCTTTTCCTTCTTGATCTTCTTCACTGGCGTCTCCACCTCAGCTTCACCTTTTCTCTTGTCCTTCTTGGGCTTATCGCTGTTCTTCACCATGTTGCCTCCTCTTTCAATGCACGCACTACCCAATCAATGGCAATCAGAACTTGCTTCTTTCTTTTCTAGATTCACGGCAATTTGCAAAATGGCTCCGACAGCAGCCATTCTCGGAAATCTTTACATCCATTTTCACCCTGATTCCGGCTATTTAAGGGGAGCGTAGGGTACAGCTGGTAGGGCTTCCGACCTGAAGGAATCCAGCTCACTTTTCAATGCTAGTACCACAGAAGATTGGTGGTCCTATAGTGTCAAAAGATCGCAAACGCCGACGAGCTGCTCACATTGAAGCAGATACAGCTGAGCAAGGCCGGCAATAGGGGATCTTACAGGCCACATCCGTATAAGTGTAGCGTTTTTTGCAGCGAATGAGCTTATTTATGCAAGGTGATGTGGTTCTAGTACCACTTGCAACATGATGTAGGTCGACCCAGTGCTTCTTGGACCTGTCTGGCGTTTACTATGGTGGCACTGGCTTACGATACCAAAGTCTCATGATCAACGTGCTAGTGAGACTCTGAGCAATCGTTGACAAGTACGATGCCGTCTGTGAACGGTGTGCGACGTGATCCTGCTGGGCGTCAGACGTCAGCATTTCCTCAGATAGTGAAGCTGCAAGTGAACAACATCATCGGCCTCGATAAATACTTTCGCTCAGCTACTCTGCTATTGCGACAGGTGAGAGGAGCAAAATACTGCTTTTCTTGCTGAGAACTTTTGAGATGGCATAAGAAGTCCATTGCTTGCTGAGGTAAAAAAGCTGACTTGGCACTTGTTGGATGGTTCCTTTTGCAGGCCGATGAATATCGCGGAACGGGGAATGACTTCCAGCTGTATACTATGCTCATGCGGTTTGCCAGGTACGCAACGTCTTCCACACCTTGAGGTTCCGTGACAACCACCAGACTATTGGCACATTGCTCCTTTTCACAACACTCTGGTGTGAGTAACGTGATGTGTGTGCCCAGTCTCGTGCTGGAGACAATACCTCAGCACCAGAAATTCAGGCGGTCCTCGCCAGAGCACATGCGCTTCAAGCAGGTGCGCAGCTAAGAAATCGCTTGTGGCCACCTCATGTTCTGTGCAGCAACCAACAATTTATGCTCAGATGTCCCTTTGTGCAACAAGATTGAACATTCCACAAACTCCCTTTGCAGCTCACCGTCAACCTCGTGCATGCCTTGTCCTTCAGTAGCCTATGTCAATTTAAGCTCTTGTACTTCTCTGCGATGCATGCTGCCTGCCATCTAACTTTTCTTCTCTCACATCTCAATCAGAAGGCAATTTTATGCTGTGCGCCACTGCATCATCTCAGGAGTTTCTGTCACTATTAGCCAGCCCTTGCTGTAGTACCCAAGGTATGCAGTAGCTGGCAAACCATTGAGAGCCATGTGTGGAGAGCAGCTGCTCTTGGACACATATCTACCGGAGCTGGAGCAGCTGAAGCTGAGGATTGCCACGCGGGAGCGAGAGGGCGATCCCATGCGCCAGCATGTGGCCGGGAGCACTCTGGACACCGTGCAGCTTGTCACCTCGAACCTGCCCGAACTCTCCAACTGGGGTGCGTGCTTGACCACCCTTGTTGCACTAAAAAGCCAGGTGTGGCCAAGAGTGCTGGGCATCCGAGGTCTGTGGCATGTGGTGCCTAATGTCGGTTCAGTAGACTGATGACGAGATGCAGTGACTCGCCATTAGGCGTCGCTTCTATGTATCTTGGATGCATGATGTCCTGTTCATCCAGGCTGCTCAAAGAAGGGAAGAGGTATGCCGAGTAAGAGGTGGAATGCGAGCTGACACTGCATGAATCCCTGCCTGCTGGCAGAGACCATGTATTGAGAGTAGTATCGGATTGGTCAGTCTGTTGTGGCTAGACGTGCGCTTTTGCGCTCCTGTGCTTTCCTCGATACCCTCTGCCATGACAGCAATTTGGAAGTGGTGACACGTGGTGCTGGTCTGCGCAGGGGTTCCCCTTCCGGCAGCCCCAAGGCCTAATCAGGACATGGACTTTGGGCGGTTGTCTGTCTCCGGAGGCGATCTTTTCTCCGGGGATCCAGGCCTCAGCACCTCTGCTGCACCGCCAGGACCAACGGTGCTCAAACCTTTTCCCATGGTCCTAATTGTACCGCTAAGAAACAGCCATGCTAAGAAATTGCTATTTTTTGTTTTCTTTGTTGGCTCACTCCTCTTTTACCGAAGGGGATAGGTATGAACAGGCAGCCTCAGATGTATCGGGCTCTTGTGCCAGGCAAATGCGCTTACAGCTACTGGAGAGCATACATGGTCTTGCAATTGTCTGCTCTTTTGCCTTAAATTCTTTTTTCTGTGGTTCTCCTTTCCTCTATATGAAGAGTAGTGCCGGCTCACAAGAGTGACAAATTGCATCCTGACTCTGAAGCACACTACACGCTTGTAGCCCGCACCTGCACATGCGTCTTGCATGTGATGACTAGTTGAAGCTGTTTGATGTGCTTTTGGATCAGGTTGCCATCTGCATATTCTTAGTCTTCTGGGTATCAATGCAACGAGTGGACGTTATGCAAGGAATCTGTATTTTGAAGCCTGCCTTTCTTTAGAGCTGTGTGTGTCTTCCCATTGCTTAACAGGCAACGGCAGCGGAGGTGCCCAGCTGGATGATTAGTAACTCATCGCTAAGGCTGCCGGTGGCCAGCGAGGCCGCCCGCAGCCGCCACATGCTGATGCCCAGCGCGGAGCCTGCCCGGAGGGTGAGCGCGCCGAATGGAGGGGTCATCATGCCGCTGTACCCCAACTTTGATTCCTCACCCCTTGCCCCAATCAATTACGGTCCCCGCCGCACCGATTCCGGCAGCATTGTTGCAGCTACACCCTCGGCCCCGCCTCTGCCTCAACAGGTATCTCCATTTTCACTTGCTTGCAATTGAACAGTCTCTTAATACTTGAGTAGTTGGGGTCCTTAAGGGATGGTTGAAAGGCAGCCCTAGGAGGCATGCATGCTGTGAATGTTCAACATGACCTTGCAAGTTGGTGAGGGAACACGTACATGAAAAAGTTGTGTTCACATCATGCATTTGCCTGCACAGTCCTTTGAACGGGACATGCTTAGTTGGTAAAGAAGACTCTGAAGCGCATAAGTTGATACCTTAGAGCTCGCATGCAAAGTGGTTTCACACTGCTGGCTTCTGCTGAAGAACGTGTGTTCACGCGTGCAAGCATGACATAACGCCTGAAGGCTTGCATTGAGGAGAGAATGGCTCGATGCTACTGGCTTGTGCTGAAAATTTTGTCTTCACCTGTGCAGCAACAGCAGCAGTCAGCCTCGCTATTGGACACGGACGCTGTGCAGCCGCCCTCATCGGACGCCGGGGAGTTGCTTGCGCAGCTGCAGCCGCCGCCCTCACCCCAGCTGGAGCTGCAACTTGGGCCCCAGGAAGTGCAGGTACAGCCACTACACTCCCCTGCCTTGCAGTGGAAAGTTGATCAGATGGCGCATTGCTTCGCATGTGTTGTGTGCATGTAGCTTCAGAGCTCAATGTGCTTGCCAGATTTGGGCCATGCAGTGCTCACATTGGGTTCTTAGCATTGTGCTGAGATTGCTTTCGTTCCTTCTGCGCTTGGAACTCCTGGTAGAGATGCAATTTTGGCATCTACAGGCAGCTGCTTGTCCGGTCTTGTGTGCAGTCTGTCAGCATGTTCGAAGCGCACTCTCGTGCCAACGAATTCAAGCGTGGGAAGAGACTGCCTTGGTACTGGGACTATAAAGCTTTCCGCGTGGAAGAGAGTTCATTAGAGGGGAAAACACAAAAACCGATTTAAAAAAAACAAAGTGGTGGCTTTCTATTCTGGCGCGCAGGTGCAGAGCATGCCTGCGCCTACTCAGGCGCCGCAGCCGGGGGACACCTGCTCGCATGACATAGAGGTGGTCCCCCCGCTGGGTGTCGATCAACCGGGGGGACCGCCGAAGCTGCAGCAGGGAATCCGGGAGGTCCAGGTCTCCATGGCACTGATGGACGAGTTCCTCAAGTGAGTTGTCGGTCACCTCATCGGTTGTGAGCTTGCTCTATTTGCTGAAACCTGTTGATGGGTGTTTCGGGTATCAGTCGATGCTGTGCAGCCGGGCAGGATCTATGATAATACCTGTGCAAGAGAGGACACCGCATGGAGTGCCTTGTTTTCTCAGCCCAGTGTCCTCTGTCGCCAGAGTCGTTGTGCCTCTTTGTTGACGCCCCTTGCCTTGTGTTCCTGTAACGGCCCTTGTCCAGGATCATGTGCAGCATGACTTCACTATACCGGAAATATCCTTCTTTGCTGCGTGTTCAAATGCAGTCTGACGCTGTGCTCACATCCTGTGTTGGTCATGCTCTGCCTCTGAGAAGAAAAGGCGCCTGTGCAGGTACGCAGCGTCGAACACACGGCGGGGTGTTGAGAGCTGCGGCATTTTGGCGGGCGTGCTGGATGAGAAGAACGGGTGCTTCCAGATCTCCACGCTCATCATCCCCAAACAGGAGGGCACATCCGACACTGTCCAGGCACGCCTCCTTATTTCTTTTTCCCCCTTTTTATGCTTTTTCTCTTCTGTTCCTGTTCTGTTGTCAGAGAGTAGTTTTTTGGTTGTCTTCAGAGCTGGGCAACAGCTTTGCAGGGATTGCTTATTGAGTAGGTCAAATGGACACATTGGGAACACGTGATTTGTCCATGGTGTTCCTTGTCCCTTGCTGTTGCCCGTACTGGGATCATATTTCCGTATCAGGCTCAGTAAAACTCTTGTCCCGTGTGATCTAAAACTGCGAAGCTCCCCAAGCAGCATTTTGCGCGGTGGGGATGCCATCTTCTGATCTGCTCATCTTGACTCAAAAAGTACTGCAGTGGTTGGCATGAGGGGGCAATCTCTAGCCCCCACTAGCTGAGGAACTCTGTGCATTGCCCAGTGCTGTACGCGAGCCAATTTGTGCCTGACAGGAGCGCACTTTTGAATCTGAATTTGAATCCGCAGGCGTTGAACGAGGAGGAGATATTTGAGGCCCAGGACAGCCGCTCGCTGTACCCTCTGGGGTGGATCCACACCCACCCCACCCAGACCTGCTTCCTCTCCTCCATCGACGTCCACACCCAGTGCGGCTACCAGGTCAGTTACTAATTCACATTATCTCCTCACCCCTGCTCACTGTGGCATTTTCATCGATGCTGGGTCTCGCCTTTCACCTGTAGGATGAAAGGCTCTTTTTGGAGGGTGTGCTTGCATTTGCACCCGCTTGGCAGAGATTAAGAGCTGCACTATGCTGGCAAAAGCAAGAGGCAAGAGGCAGCACAGTGTGGCTCTTCAATTTTATGTTGCGCGGGTGCAAACACTGCGAGCTGGAACTCCCTGCTTGGGTCTTCTAGCTAAAGCCCCACTTGCATTCCCACCCGCATTGCGTGATTCATCAAAGGCTGCTGTGCTGACGGAAGCAGAAGGTTCCCACACAGTGCCCTCTCGATCCATCCGACGCTGGTGTAAACACTGCAAGATAGACACCAGCCCCTTCTTGCTATAGCATCTTTACTCCCAGATATGAAGCCTTTAGATGCATGGTTGCGTTTCTGCCTGCATGGCATGGTTAAAGATCGGCACTTTGCTGGCAGAAGTAAGAGATTGCTGCATGTTGCCGCCTTCAACAATGCCATGCGGGTGCATACCTTGCGAGCTGCACACCAGCATTTGCTTGCTTGGGGTCTTTCTAGCTGCAAGGCAGGAGGATCTCCTGAACCATGCCTGCATTTCCACCTGTACTCCACTGTTCAGAGCTAGTGTGTGGCCCCCAGCTTGCTGCTGACCTCCCCACTGAGTGATGCAATGTGGGTTCTTCTTCAGTATTTTGCAAGCCAGTGCTCCGCTGTTTGGCTTTGCCTAGATTACCTGCAGTGAAGCGGGCGTCTCAGGCGTGTGCTTGCATTTGCATCCCCGTTACACGTCTTGAGGCTGGCAGCATGCTCTTGCACGATTGCTTCATGCTGCCTCCTGAGCGATGTAACGCGGGTGCAAAAGGCCATGACCCGCCAACTTTTATATCCCTTCTGCTGTGTAGCATTGCAGACAAGGAATGTGATTTTGGTTGTGCTTGCATTTGCACCCGCGTTGGCCTTCCACATTGATGCTGTGTGCACATCGTGTCTGAGTAGAGGGTCAACGCGGGTGCAAATACAGGAAGCTGCATTTTTTCTCCCGTGCTTGGCCAACTAGTACTTTCAGAATTAGGAGAGCCCTCTCTACCCTGTGTATCAAGAGATTTTTTTTTTAAATTCGAAATGCTGAGACCCGGGAACGCCCGCGCAGACGATGCTGGAGGAGGCGATAGCGATAGTCATGGCGCCACGCGACGCGAGGAAGCGCTGCGGCCTATTTCGGTTATCCACCCCCGGGGGTCTTCAACTCGTGCAGAAGTGTCCCGAGCGCGGCTTCCACGCACATCCCCCAACCCCTACGGGCCAGGTACATTCGAATTTGTATTTTTCGAGTTTGAATTTTTCATCCAGACTGCTTCACGGATTGATAACTCTTCCATCAGTCATTAGAAGGTCGAACCATATCAAAAACCAGTGACCGAGCCAGGCCTTTGAAGACCGCCCTTTGTCCCAGGTACCTTCATGTATAGCAGGTCAAGCTGGCACCTTGGTATCCAGTGGATTACACATCCGCAGGGTTGACGCAGGGGTCTATGAGAGGGTTTTCCTCTATTATCCTAATACCGTTATCTAATCATCTTTGACCTAAGGTGCAGATTTGGTTGACAAGGCGGCATGCCTCGCCCACAACATCTCGTATACACTCTTTGTCCTCTTTGAAGGCTGTTGTACTGTACAGACAAGATCAAGATTGAGTTCTTATGTTCTGGCATGTGCATCAGGTCCGTCCTGTGCTCAGTGAATCTAATTCCAAATTCGAATTTGAATTTGAATTTTACTACTTGTGCAGGCTGTCTATGAGCTGTGCGGCCACGTGTATCTCAATCCAAGGGTACAACATGACGTGGTAGACCTGCGCTGACGCATTCCCTCTCAGGAGACCCTTGTACGAAAACACCAACCTTTTAGAAAGCAAACACCGCTGTGCTCTTTTTGCTAGGAGCAGTCCTACACTCTCTGGCAGGAAGTCGTGCTACGAGCTCTGAGACGGCTTAATCTCTGGACACATTGTTTCCCATGCTATTCCATCCCAGTCCAGATGTCTTGATGGAGTCTGATGGACCCTGAAGGACTCTGATTGACAGGGTAGGAGCCCTCAAGGAGCCATCTCAAATATGAGAGTGCTCCAGCCTGGAGCCTCCAGCGTGGGTGGGAAGCGGAACGAGAGGGGGTGGCCACAGGGGTAACACACGTGTCGGACGTGCAATTGCTGACATGTTGGACACGCTCACTGGGAGGTGATGACAAAGTGGGTGTGTCAAGGGTGCAAGATGACGTCTGACAGCCTTGGTACGCATGTCTTGTGAATAGAATGCCTGGGGCTATGAAGCAGGGGTGATGCAGGGGCAGAGATAATAGCTATTTAAACGGTCGCGTCAAGCTGTGTACTCTTCTCAAGAAGCAGGCTTTTCTGTTTGTGTCACGAACAGGGTTCGTGTGCGATAGCTTTGTAATTGTAGGTTTACATAGCAATTAAGACAAGATGTACCTTCAATTGTGTTGCCAAGCGCCTTGATATTAAAGAAATTGCGTCAAACATTGTTGAATCTCAACAATAAAAATCAAAGTATTATACGTAATCACATACTTCTGGGCCACAATTTCTGGCTTGGTATACACCTGAATAGAGGAAGCGTTCCTGTCTCGGGGTTGGTTCAAACAATAAGTTAGTTATCTCTCAACAGCAATTCAAGTGACAGATGCATGATGGTGTCTGTTATTAGCTTGGCATGCATGCCCTTGCTGATGTCAACACCAACACATTTATATTTGCTGAAATCAGACGCCAATCAAACAGAGCTGGACCACACTGATTAAAGCTGACTTCGCAGGTCGTCATACTCCAAGTCACTTAGGGGCGTACTTCCTAACTTGCATGAAAAGGCTGCCTTACTTCAACACTCGAGTAGCTGGCAAACTACACTTCACAGCAAGAGCTGTATATCGTAGCATGTGCCACACTGTAAGCTGCACTTCTCTGCTTACGTCAATTGCATCAGCTTGCTGTTGTAGTTCACTTGGCAGAAGGCTGTGGGATGTCGATGATGACATCATTCAGCTCACTGGCTGAGTCATTGGCGGGTAACTTGCGCGAACCCTGCATTCACATGGAAAAAGACATAGTCTCTCACGTGACAGCACATAACCCTGGCACCCTCAAAACTATGCAACACATGGTGCATTCAAGACCATTCATGGGTGTTAGCATGTTGAATGTGAGCATGTTGACATTAATGCTTCAAATATTAGGTTGGGACCTCAGTAGACCGCCAGATGCATTGCCCATGCAGTCATCAAATTGTGATGAATCATGGCTATGCTGTATATTTGCAGATTTGCAAGGGTGGAATCCCCAACAAGGACCTGGTGTGGGTCTCACCTTGACACTCTTGCGCTTGCTCCATGGCTGCCAGGATTTGGAAATTCCCTGCACAGCCATGAGACACATGTAAGCTAAGCTTCTAGTAATGCACCAATCCTGAATCAAGAGCTGCACAATTGCACAGCCGCTAGTCTAAGCTTGCTATAAGATTCTGTAAAGCGATCTCTGAAAAAGAGACACTGCAGTCACTGACTGTGACTGTATATGACACCCGCTGCTGGCACATGGTGCTGGTGGTAACGCAAAAGTCCACTACATTAACAATCGGACACCCTCGCAAGTCAAAACCCAGGGGTACTATAGACTACTGTGGTCTTAGGAGCTCTGGTACCCCTTGCAAGAACCCTTAGTGGGCTCAAGTACAACTGAAGTTATTCGAGTGTTCTGATGTCTAGTACTCCCTGAATACAAGAAGCCAGGGGTTGATACGCAAACAGCGAGGGCCGGGTGACTAACCTGCGCCAGGTGGTCGAGCGCGGATTCGACGGCGTTCCCGGGCCAGTCGACAATTCTCACCCACAGCGGCAGGGGGCGGTTGTGCATCTTGCAGTCTTCCTTCACGCGCTCCTGGCGAATGAAGAATGCCTGCACGCAAGTCTTGGCCACGTCCGCTATAAGCCAGACTGCCACCGAGTACGCCCACACGATGCCCACCTTGGCCCAGCCTGCAAACGGAAATGACTCTCAGGCACTGAATGTCTTCCAAGGATTGATGCATGCCCAGTACAATGCATCAACAATTCTCCCTGCGAAACATTGTAGGCAGCGCCGTCAACACATGCCGACAACAGCCTCTGACCTAATTGAAAAAGTAGACTAAGCACCTGAGACCATATATGCATGGTTGCAGAAGAAAAGGGCCGGCAAATGTATGATTTCTTGCCTTCCTGTCTTGATGGTGAATTGCAACTCACAGATTTTATGGTGAAGAGGTCTTCCTGATAACACAGGGGGTAAGGAAGTCTGAAATCCCTCAAGTACAAGAGGGTCCGCACCTGCGCCGATAAGGATGCCGCGGCCGCCGTCCGGCTGGATATTCTCGGGCCAGTAAACGGCAATGAAGGTGGCAGGCAATAACACGCACGAGACGGCCGCGATTAAGAGCAGCGAAGGCCTCGGGGCCGTGCGCTTGGAGAATCGCCAGAAGAGCCCCGGGTTGCGCGTGGCGAAGATGTTTAGCTGGATCATTATCATGAGCGCCAGGAAGATGCATGCGACCACCTGCGCGGAATGGTCGCCGATGTCAACCCAAGTATTTGACGTTATGACGTCTGTGATCACCCTGAATGATTCAAATTGGAGGGCCAGCGGCACATGCTTGCACATGGGATCTGATCAGCAGTCACACGATGGTGCTCATCGGATAGTGAAGAAGCATGTTATCAGGGAACATCTTGGCACGTCGTATGCATATTGAGCACTGATAGGAGATTCTACAGAGAGTGTTGTTAACACTGCCTGCAAAACTTGTGCAGCAAAGGGGCCGTCGCTCCTTCGAGCTGCAATCCCTGGCCCTCTGTGAGGCTTTGCTCCAGCAAGCTCTTTTTCTGGCTGAATGTATGTCTCTGAATAAGCACTCCATATCTTAAGGATGAATGTTCAGGCTCACCTGGCCGTTGGTGGTGCGGGGGGGGGCCCCGGGCAGGCCATCATCGACGGGGGTGCCCATCAGAGAGAACCAGTTGACGGGATTGGGCAGGCTCAAAAATAACAAGATCACAGAGCCGACAATGCCGACCGCAGCGGTGCATGCGGCCACGACTAAGCACTTAGTCATGTTCCACGTCAGCGGCATGTCGGAGCTGTGCACCTGTGCAGTGCGCACATGTCAGTCTCAGAAGCTGATATTTTTCTAGCTTTCCCAGAATCAGGAGTCATCTTTGACTGTGTTGCGGCTCTGCACCTGAAATCGTCTTGTGCACCTAAAAGCCTCTATCCAACACACATCCCGTTTGCATGCAAAAGGCGGACCAGAATTTTCGCTTCTACCGGCCTACCAAAACCTCGTATTTTGTGGCACTTGGATAGACATTCACTGCATGCTTGGGCGGACCATGTTTGCTGTCATGAAAGCAATGACTAATCAAGCAAGTAATGCAGCGCTCAGCCTCACCTTGTCGAAGGAGGTGGCCATGACGGAGGCATCGTTAGTAATGTTGATAACGATGATGGCCCAGGTTGGCATCTCGAATCCTAGTATAATGATCCCAAAGAAGAAGAACCCAAGAATGAGCAGGCTCGAGGCGATGCGATAGATCAAGTAAGACTGAAGCCGCGCAAAAATCGTGCGGCTGGCTTGGATGGCTGTTATGATGGGGCCCAACCCCTCCTGCGCAGCAAGCCAATTCTTTCTTGCATTTTGTGGTTGGACTTGCCCGGCTGCTGGGCCGACGTGTCATCATGCATGCGACACCGCTTCTTTGGGGAGCTTTTGGTAGCCGCACACATTCCCAACTACCGTACATGCCTTCTTGCTCTGCCCTTTCCAAAGGTCCCTTCTTGATCACGGCAAGGGGCATGACCTAGTGTGTATAAAGATCAACGTCTTCTGTGCTTGGTGAAGACACGCAGCTCAATGCAGAAAGCT
Organism: Coccomyxa subellipsoidea C-169; assembly: GCF_000258705.1. Classification (NCBI taxonomy): domain Eukaryota; kingdom Viridiplantae; phylum Chlorophyta; class Trebouxiophyceae; family Coccomyxaceae; genus Coccomyxa; species Coccomyxa subellipsoidea. Next base: position 86,890 of record NW_005178033.1, read on the forward strand.
GCAAATTTGCGCGGCATTGAAGAAGAAAGCCCTTGCATGCTCAACCGCCTCTGTTAGCACTGAAATGTGCAGTTCGATAGCACTTCATAGAAAACTGCAGGATTCCTTTGGCAAACACAGCTTTCTGATCTTGCATATCTGCTACCCCCAGCGCAGCCCGTGATGTCAGCAGAAGGTGATTACCTCGGTGAGGATGATGTCAGCGGCGCCCTTGGCTGCTGATGTGGCGCCGGCCACAGCGATGCCCACGTTGGCCTTCTTCAGTGCAGGCGCATCATTCACCCCGTCACCTGTGCCAAAATTTTAACATTTCCTTTCATATGATCAATTTAGTTCGACATACTGTTCCCGAAACCTACAGCCAAAACAGTCTCCAATAATTAAAATAGTTTCCACTTCAGATAAACATCCCAATCTACTCTAAGCATTGCCGTGCTTAGTAAGCAACGGAGTCTATAGGCTCCATGCATCAAAAAATCTTGCTAAGATTACGGTACCAAGCAAGTGGGTGCTATTTCTTGACTTCACAGCGAGATAGAACAATTGATATTGAAGAGGACACCTCAATTGATCATGATCTGTTTTTAGATATGTAAGTTCAGGAGGAAATATAACAAAACAGATCATGATCAAGACATGATGAACACATGATCAAAACTGATCTGATTTGAACGAACCTGTCATGCCAACAAGGCGTCCCTTTGACTGCAGCGCTGTGACAATCTTGTGCTTGTGCTCTGGGTACACTCCAGCAAAACCATCCACTTCTGTGACCTGCGCATTCAAAATCACCCACCAAGCTCATGAGAACGAATTTGCCTACATACAGTGTACTGCCTATACCATCCTTTCGTCCAGAAATGGGATGCCAAACTGCTTTTGGATCCCATCACCAAGCAGGCGCTAGCCAGGGCAGCACCAATACTTTTCCCAGTGCACCCTTTTCAACTGATTACACCACCGGAAAATATCAGAAAGAAGGTTTCTGCACACATGGCAACACATGTCTACTGGGGCCCAACAGGATTTTTGGAGCACTGCATACCAGGCTGCAGATCTCTTTACACATGCGCAAAGGCCTCTGGGTATTCAATGGCCAAATACATTGACAGTGACGAGTGCTCCAGACAGATAGGGAATCAACATTTTCACTAGTGATCCCATCATGAGTCATTAATGGGCTGCACACCTTATTTGCCAGGTCGGCGTCGGTAATTTTACCCTGCATCAGCTCTGCACCCTCCATGATGTTGGTGCCCAGCCCCAGTCGGCGGCTGGTCTCCACTGCGATCAGCAACTGGTCTCCGGTCACCATCTTCACCTGCGCATGCCCCGCCATCCTTCACTTACTCACACCCCTCAGTAACATCACTTACTCACACCCCTTAGTAACATCCTAAATCCAGGACACCCTAAATGCCTGGAGACAAGATTTCAGTCTGAACCCCTGCTGTGTTTGGCTTCCATTCAGTGCGCCAGTATATTTTGGGTGACGAGAGTATAGTGAGGAGCAAGCCTATGCAGCAGGTGCATGCATTGCTCTTGTTTATATCTTGGCACCACTCTCAAAATACTTTTGATACTGCTGATCCCATTGCAGAAGACTTCAGGCTGGAATCTGCAAAGACTTACCTCAATGCCAAGCTGGCGTGCAAGTTCGATGGTGCGCTTGGTGTCCTCTCTGGGTGGGTCCAGGAGGGAAATAAGGCCGACGAGCTGCCAGCTGGAGCCTCCATCTGCTGATGTGGCAACTCCCAACGCCCGCAGGCCCCTGGAAGCCCTCTCTGCCATGTACCTATCCACTGCTGCCCTTGCTGCAGGGTCTTGCAGCATCGCTCCAATGATCTGCGCAGCACAGTGCAGACCTAGGTACTGTAGTACTCATTCTAAAATCTGCACCCCCGGGTTTTTGAAAACTTCCGAATGTCTTTGAGCAACTCTAGAGATCTGCCTGAATATAAGAATACCTTGGTCATGCTCCATTGGATTGGACTTGTCCAGAGCCTTCTGACTTCCAACCGATTGGTCTCATAGGAATTGTATTTTTGGGGAATATGGTCCGAAATCTTATTTCATGGGGGCTGTGGAATGAGTACTATTATTCTGCCACGGCTAAACTCCTCGAATGACTTTACCAGAACGAAGAGAAGCAAACATTCACCAAAGAGGCCCTTTCAGAAAGAGCAATGGGCCGCTTGGTCTTTTGATACTCATCCTAGTCAGCAACAGGTCACAGAGACATTCTGCAAATTGCATGCATGTCTTTTGACAGGATTACGGTACGCAGAATTGCACACCCGGCAGAACAGTCAAGCCATCAGATTCCAGAGGATTCTTCTACAACTTCAAGAGAATTCACTCTTTAAAGGTTGAAAATTGAAACGAAATATTACCTGGGGTGCTCCCTTGCTGGCGAGCAGCCGCCGCCCGTCAGGGGCGGTGAAAGTGGCGGTCGTCTTTTTGTCCACAGGATTAAACGGCACGACTCGCTCGATGACATAACCCTTCAGGCTCTCTCTGCTCCCCACTGCGCCAGTCACTGCCCTGTCTATTGCATCGTTGTTTTCCCATTTGGCTGACAACGCCGCGTAGAGCAGCACTTGCTCCTTGGTGGCTTCTTCCCAGGGCTCCACGTCCTCCTTGTCCAGTGTCAGCCTGCACGAGTTTCAAATTCAAATTTCAAACTTCAAATCTATGAAGATGCGGTGAAGGTTTGCATGTGCATGCATTGCAGCTGGAATAAGGCCCAGAATTTAGCGCTAGCCTGCAGTCTCTCAGCAAGTGCCACCGCTGCATGCAGGGGCTTCTAACAATTCATGTGACATGGGTGAAATATTTGCATGGCGCAGAATGCTGGCCTGGAATTTTCTCTCTCGACTAGTTGTCGCATCCTACCCACTCTTGCCTCTGCCTCTTCCCTCCAGGAGCCTCAGAGGTGAGCGGATGAGTCAACAGTGCGCCTGGCCAGGCGCGCATGCTGCGCCATGCTGGCAATAAACTACTCATGTGCCACCTGCATGCGATCGCCTGCTGCGCTCTGCATGGGGCAGCTCAGGGTGAGGGTTGGTGCCCGCGTCGAAAGAGGCCCTAACGAGGGCTGCTTATTCCCCTGGAACTGCTAATGGGCTGGGGAAGTGCCAGGTGCTCACCTGTTGAGTGTAAGCGTGCCTGTCTTGTCGCTGGCAAGCACCTCCATTCCAGAGAGCTCCTCCAGGGAAGCCAGCCTGCACATGAAGTCAACATGAAGTTACAAAAGTTACTGTCTTATTGATGGTCTCTACCGTTGCCATGTCATCCTACAGGTATCATACGGCCCTCGGCTTGTCACATGCTACCACAGCTGGAAGAATTTGTCCTCGTAAGAGACAACTTTACGCAATGAGGAAAGTTGGTACCAATTTTTAGTCAGCTTGGAAGTTTTCACTGCTTTGCCTGGCCTGCTCCAAGGTGCGCTGAATGCTATGGCACGACAAATAAAGCAAGGCAAAAGGCAGTCGGCGGCAAATTGCCTTCAGTAGCCCTGGTGTGGACTTGCAGCGCGTCCGCACATGCAACTTGCATGTTCACGAGTACAAAGTGCAAGACATATCGTGTTTGCATCCCAGCTTTTGCTGGTGTTTGCCAAAACAGCCTGCCTCACCCGGACATCCAGCTGATGCCCTAGGGTCACTCGGTCTCAATCCAGTTTTTGAATAGAAGAGGAGCTGCAGCCGCACCGGTTGACAATGGCCTTGTGGCGTGCCATCTCTCGAGCGCCGATCGCCAGAACAGTTCCAGTCACAACGGGCATGCCCACAGGCACAGTTGATGCGAGGATTACAAATGCGATGACTACCGAGTAGCCGGCCGCGTCGCCCCGGCCGAGAAGTGTCGCCATTATGCAGATGACTCCCGCCAACGCCAGTGCCCCGATCGCCAGCGTCACTCGGCTCAGCACCTGCGAATCATTGGACGTGTCAGCACTGCTGACTTAGCAGACAGTGCAGGATATGCTGTGACTCACTGACCAGAGTGCCAGAGTAGCATTGCGCAGTAATCACCTGAAGGACTTGCATTAAAAGCGGATAGATCTGGCTCACGCCGGCCCTCAAGCAACAAATGCCAGGTTACAGAGAGGGCACCAGCACACAGGGGGCTCGCTCTTAAACAAAAAACAGAAATTGCCAAAGATCAACAGAGCTAGGTCATGCTGCGCACAGGGGAGGTGACAAAGTTGCACACACTGCGCAAGAGCCAAATCTCCTCTGGGCGCTGCCAAATGTTCTCAGGCGCTGCTGAAAACCTTGTCATTTAGAACATTTGGGCATTTCACTGATAAGTACCAGCCAGGCATCACCTTTCGCAGGTGCCCGATCTCTTCCGGCTCGCTCAGCAGAGCGACTGTCTTGCCAAAGAAGGAGGCACCCCCCGTGGCAGATACTACAGCCGCGCTCTCGCCCTGCACTATGACAGAGCCGGACAGCATCTGCCCCACAAACGTGAAAGCGTCAATGACGGCTCTGCATGTTTGATAATGAAAAGGTCAGAGGCAGCTTTAGCTTCGTGACACTTGCGTGATGACACAGACACAGATCTGCCGTTGTTTCTATGGCATGCATGTAGACTTCAGTGGGTTATCATGAGGTGATTCCTAGGCAAGCTTAAAGTGCAGTGCTTCTCAGCAGCAGCAAAAAGAAGAGAAGAAGCTTCGGCTCTGCGACTTTCACAGGAGGTAAAGGACAGTCAACCTGCATGTGCACAGGCTCTTTTTGACAATTGCAGGATTCTGCTTGCATGCTGACCCCTTTAGAGTGCATCACTCCGGTCACTCTTCGAAAGATGTTCTGCATTCAGTGGAAAATAAAGGGATGGTGCACTACCTTGGCGCCCTGAGTCTTGGAGACGGGCAGTGACTCGCCAGTCAGGGATGATTCGTCCACCTTCAGAGGCTCGCCTTCGCCCACAAGCTGCAAACGCATGTATCTGTTCATTCATACGTTAATTTGACGTCTGAACGACTAAACTCCCGGCTGGTGGGGGGCGCTGCAAATGCTGAGCACCATCACCAGCATGATGCCCATGGTGGATTGGGTCTTGCTTGGTCCTGGCGAGTCCGTTAAAGGGTGGAAATTGTGGCAGCCTTTGCATGCCGCTTGTCTGTAGACGCACTTTGCCCCTGGGAGGAACAGCAGGATAAGAGCAAATGATGACGAACTAGAAAGAGACAAGTCATGTGACAGGGACACATGGGTGCAGAAAGCGCACCACAGCATCGGCTGGGACGACGTCTCCGCCCTTTAGATCGATGAGGTCGCCCGGCACCAGCTCGCGGACCTCCACTTGCTTCCACTCTCCGTCCCGCTTGACCAATGCCGTGGGGGCCGACAGTTCCTGCACATCGCCGTGCAACCTTGTCGATGCCGTTTTCAGAGAGACTTGTCCATCCATACCTGATCCGATCCGGTATTGCATAAAACGATCAGCATAACAAGTGTGATTGTCGGGTGACAATTTGCGCACCTTGAGCTCTTTCACCGCATTGCCGGCGTTCCGGTCAGAGTAGTAGCCCACCCAAACAATGATGTTCAGCTCCACAATCAGCAGAACAAAGGACGTCCAGCCTCTGCTGCCATCGTTTGGGACAACTACACTGATGATCGCAGCCAGAAACTGCAAAGTCAAGAAATGCGTCAGCAGACATGGCGTTCGCAATGGCTTCCGGCAGATTCACGTCCACAAGGTTCATGCACCCGCTAGGAACACGATGAGCAGGCACACATTGCCATGAGGTATAATTGTCGTTTAGCGCGCGTTCAAGCTATATAGCGCAGGATGAATTTGTGTTAGTCATAGCATTGTCCCGCACTTCGCCATCTACAGGGCACTTTGTTCACTCGTGCATTCACGACATGGAAAAGATCGCACGATGACAAGTATGATGGGGTCGAAGTATCGCTTGACCACTTTCCTCCATTCTGGCTCAGCATTGCCTTCGATCTCGTTGAAGCCGTGAACTTGCTGCAGCTCGCGTGCCTTGATTGATGTTAGCCCTTCACAATGCATTGCTGATTGTATTCTTGTCTATGTGAAAGCTTCTTAGTCGATATGGACGCGAGCGCTACGATTGAGATCCGTCGTCCAAGAGATGCGCGCTGCCCAGGTGTGTCCGACGGCGATATTCCGGAATGCCTTCCCGACAGCTTCCATGCTGTCAACAAATGTTTCTGTGCCAGACCCTAGTCCCTCTCCTTTCAGAATTAGGGCGTGTTCACACACAACCTGGAAATTGATTCTCCAGGGGGTGGAGATTACTGTAATCGGCGGTTTTGGTGACTAAACGCCTGGAGATTGACGGTTGGAGATTAATCTCCATGTCCTGGGGTGGAGATCGGTTCTCCAGGTGGGGGGGCAGGCTATAACGGTGCCTGGAGATTTGTTCTCCAAGTGTTCTCCAGGGGTAGTGTGAACACCCCCTTAAACACGCCAATAATGCAGCTAGGCTCTTAACATGATCAAGGGTCATTCAGGTTACAGGCAGCACATTTAGTTAGCTCTTCGACTCGACCTCGAAGGTCGACCAACCAATAATGACATCAACAAGCAACTTGCATCGATAATATTATGTGATATCAGCATAGCACTGGCAGTCACCTAGCTGACCTGCAAAGCTGCCAATGGGCTGCGTTGAGATAAACCTTCTGATGATCCCACTATGTCAAACAGCTCAGCAGAGACCGGCAACAAGAGTGCACTTCCTGACTGGAAGGAAGGAAGGAAGGAAGATTACATCACTCCAGCCGCCTAGGGCTGATTGGATGAACTGACAGAATCCAAATAATCAAAACAATCCATCACAAAATGTGCAACACCAACAATGTCCAACTGCCACATGAATTGGATGACTGGAGACTCCTTCCGCATTGAGAAGCCATGTGCAGGTGTGTAGTACGTTGTACGTAATGATAAGCCGTATTTCAAATCGCGTCCCAGGAAAACAGAGACGCCGTGACGGCTAAATTACCGGGCACATTGTTTCCCATGCTATTCCATCACAATCCAGACGTCTTGATGGTGTCTGATGGACCATAGAGGAATCTGATTGACAGGGTAGGAGCCGTAGGAAGCCATCTCAATTCTGAGAATCCTCCAGGGCTCTTGAAATTGTGAGGTGTTATTAAAAGTAGTCTCGAAGGCAACGGATGCATCAAGGTGTGTGATCTTCACAAGTAGCGAGCTCGTTGTTGTGTCTGGGCTGTATGCCATAGTCTTGTATGTAATAATAAAATTTGAACCCATCCAGCATGTACCCAGATCTTAGAAACTGTTGCAAAGCGCTATTTGGTCAAAGGGGGTTCACTCTTGGATCCAAATCAGTCACATACTTCTTGCTTACAATCTGGCAAGGTAGTATACACTAAATAGACGAATCACAGGGTTCGCCCCAGAACTAGATACTTCTGAGCATCCGTTTGACCGATAGACAGCAAAGTGGTGTGTATTTGGCAAAGCATGTACTGCATGCCCTTGCTGACGATGGCACCTTGTACACTGTAAGATGCCAATCAAAGTACTCAAACCCAGAATGAACAAAGCAAAGAAAGCTGACTTCTCAGAGAATCCACACTCACTTAGATACATACTTTCGAACTTGCAAGGAAAGACCTCTTTACTTCAAAGATTCAATACTTGGCAAGGCGCGTTATAGCATGCTACACATTGTAGACTACGCCACACTGGACGGTGTACTTCACTGCTTCAAAGTAACTGCTTCGGCTTTCTGTGAGGCTGCTCACTTGGCACAAGAATGTGGAGTGTCGATGATGACATCAGTCAACTCTCTTGCTGAGTCATTGGCGGGTCCCTTGCGTGAACCCTGCAATCGTATGCAAGCAGGCTTCTGAAGTCTCTGGAGTAACAGCACATCACCACGGCGCTGTGAAAGCTATGAAACACAGCATGCATGCCTTCTGGTATACTGTCCGAGACACAGCTCCTGCTCTATTCTGTAAATATACAATGGAATTTCGTATCCCTGGAAGAGAGCAAAAGTGGGACCAGCTTCCTGATCTGGGGCCCAGTGTTCGTCAGAAGGCCACAAGTCTTGCCCATGCAAGACATCCATGAAGATGATATGTGGCATAAGTTGATTCTACATTGCACTACCAAAAGGTAGCTGTCCCAACAAAGAGTCGCTGAAAGCCTCACCTTGACAGTCTTGCGCTTGTTGCACGGCTGGCAGGCTTTGGAAGTTCCCTGCAGAACCACGAGACACATGTAAGGCAACTTTTTAGCAGAGCAGATATCTAACCAACCACGAGTCTGATCCTGCCGTAAAATTGTGGTAGGCGATCTAAAAGACACCCTTTGTGTGACACTGCTGGCACACGATGGTAATTTCACAAGAGTCACCTTGCAAACGTTTCACACCCCACCAAGTCAGATTCACTCTGTTGTCTCCAGTAAGGCTCAAGGCTCAAGGCTCAAGAGGGGTTACTGAACACCACTGGCAATTACTACCCCCTAAAAACAACATGCCAGGGGTTGATATGCAAACAGCAAGGGCCGGGTGACTCACCTGCGCCAGGCTGTCGAGCGCGGATTCAACGGCGTTACCGGGCCAGTCGACAATTCGCACCCACAGCGGCAGCGGCCTGTCGTGCATCTTGCAGTCTTCTTTCATCCGCTCCTGGCGAATGAAGAATGCCTGCACGCAAGTCTTGGCCACGTCCGCTATCAGCCAGACTGCCACCGCGTACGCCCACACGATGCCCACCTTGGCCCAGCCTGCAAATAGAAATGATTGTCGGGCACTGAATGTCGTTCAAGGATTGATGCATGCCTAGTACAATGTATCACAATTTCTCCCTGCCAAAAATTGTAGGCAGGGCCGTCAACACATGCCAAGCACTCATGCCAAGCACTGACTCTGACCCAACTGAAAAAGTAGACTGAGCACCTGAGACCCTGTATGCATGATTGCAGAAGGATATGGCCGGCAGATATATGATTTCTTGCCTTCCTGTCTTGATGGTGTGTTGCAGGACACAGATTACATGGTGCAAAGGCCTTCCTATTAAAACAGGGGGTATTCTGAAACCCCTTGAGATCCAAAAGGGTACGCACCTGCGCCGATAAGAACGCCGCGGCCGCCGTCCGGCTGGATGTTCTCGGGCCAGTACACTGCAATGAAGGTGGCAGGCAATAACACGCACGAGACGGCCGCGATTAAAAGCAGCGAAGGCCTCGGGGCCGTCTGCTTGGAGAATCGCCAGAAGAGCGCCGGGTTGCGCGTGGCGAAGATGTTTAGCTGGATCATTATCATGAGCGCCAGGAAGATGCATGCGACCACCTGCGCGGAAATGGTCGCTGATGTCGCACAGTTATTTGACTTTGTGACGTCCGTAATTACCATGATTGATTCAAATTGGAGGGGAAGCGACACATGCACACACATCAGCGGTCACATGACAGTGCTCATTGGACAGCGAAGGAGCATGCTATCAGTGAACATCGTGGCACGTTGTATGCATATTGAGCACTGCTAAGAGATTCCCCATGACGAGATTAGTATCAACACTGCCTGCAAAAGTTGTGCAGCATAGGGACCGTTGCTACTTCGAGCTGCAATTCCTGGCCCTCTGTGAGGCTTTGCTCCAGCAAGCTCAGCTGAATATTATGCCTCTGAATAAGCTTTCCACATCTCAAGGATGAATATTCAGACTGACCTGACCGTTGGTGGTGCGGAAGGCCTCGGGCAGGCCATGATCGATGGGGGTGCCCATCAGAGAGAACCAGTTGACGTGATGGGGCAGGCTCAAAAAAAGCAAGAGCACAGAGCCGGCGATGCCGACCGCAGCTGTGCATGCGGCCACTACTAAGCACTTAGTCATGTTCCACGTCAGCGGCATGTCGGAGCTGTGCACCTGTGCAGCGGGCATATATCAGTCTCAGAAGCTGATATTTGTCTAAATTTCCCAAAATCAGGAGCCATCTTTGACTGTGTCAAATACGCGGGTCTGCACCTAAAATGATCTTGTGCACCTGATCGCCCCTATCCAAAACTCATCTCGTTTGCATGCAAAAGGTGGACCAGAGTTTTCACTTTCTGCCGACCTACCGGAACCTCTTCTTTTGTGGCACTCGGATAATATATTTAATGCATGCTTGGGCGCACCATGCCTGCTGTCATGAAAGCAATGACTAACCAAGTAAGCAATGCAGCGCTCGGCCTCACCTTGTCGAAGGAGGTGGCCATGACAGAGGCATCGTTAGTAATGTTGATGACGATGATGGCCCAGGTTGGCATCTCCAATCCTAATATTATGATCCCAAAGAAGAAGAAGCCCAGAATGAGCAGGCTTGAGGCTATGCGGTAGATCAGGTAAGACTGAAGCCGCGCAAAAATTGTGCGGCTGGCTTGGATGGCTGTTATGATGGGGCCCAACCCCTCCTGCGCAGTAAGCCAATACATGTGAGACATTTTTTCTTGCATTTTGAAGTTACCCTGCCAGCCTAAATAGCTGCTATTCGGCTTCGACCCTTGGTATCGAATAGCTGCTATCTGGCATCGAGCCAGACTTGCCCGTCTGCTGGGCCGACGTGTCATCATGCATGCAGCACCGCTGCTTTGAGAGCTTTTGGTACCCTCACACGTTCCTAACTACTATACATGCCTTCTCGCTCTGCCCTTTCCAGGGCCTCTGTCGTGATCACGGCAAGGGGCATACCTGGTCTGGATAAAGATCAACGTCTTCTGTGTTTGGTGAAGACACGCAGCTCAATGCAGAAAGCTGCAAATTTGCGCAGCATTGAAGAAGAAAGCCCTTGCATGCTCTACGTCCCTTGTCAGCGCTGAAATGTGCAGTTAAATAGCACTTCACGGAGAAATGCAGGATTCCTTTGGCAAACATCTTTGGGATTTTTCTTCTGCTAACCCCAGCTCAGCTCGTGATGTCAGCAGAAGGTGATTACCTCGGTGAGGATGATGTCAGCGGCACCCTTGGCAGCTGATGTGGCGCCGGCCACAGCGATGCCCACGTTGGCCTTCTTCAGTGCAGGCGCATCATTCACCCCGTCACCTGTGCCAAAATTTAACATTTCCGTTCATATGATCAATTCAATCTAACACAGACTGTTCCCGAAACCTACAGTCAAAACAGTCTCCAATAAATCAAACAGTTTCCACTTCAGATAGACATCCCATTCTTCTCTAAGCATTGCCGTGCTTAGTAAGCAACGGAGTCTAAAGGCTTCATGCATCCCAAAAACCTCTTGCTAGGATTACCGTTCCAGGCAAAGGGGTGCTCTTCCTTGACTTCACAGCAAGATGAAACCATTATATTGAAAAGGACACCTCAATCGATCATGATCTGTGTTTTGATATGTCAGTTCAGGAGGAAGTATAATTTTGAGCTGACCTGTCATGCCAACGAGGCGCCCCTTTGACTGCAGCGCTGTGACAATCTTGTGCTTGTGCTCCGGGTACACTCCAGCAAAGCCATCCACCTCTGTCACCTGTGTTTAAAAATTCACCCATCAAGCTCACGTGCACGAATCTGCCTACATACAGTTTACTTTTCGAATCTTCCTATACCATCCTTTCGTCTAGAAATGGTTTCCACACATTAATCCACCGGAAAGTACCAGAAAGAAGTTTTTTGCACACATGGCAACTCATGCATGCTGGGGCCCAACATGATTTTTTGCAGCACTGCATACCAGGCTGCAGATCTCTTTACACATACGCAGTGGCCTCAAGGTATTCGTTGGTCAAACACATTCACAAAGTGACGAGTGCTCCAGACAGATAAGGAATCAACACCTTCACAAGTGATCCCACAATCAGCAGTTAATGAGCTGCACACCTTTGTTGCCAGGTCAGCGTCGGAAATTTCACCCTGCATCAGCTCTGCACCCTCCATGATGTTGGTGCCCAGCCCCAGTCGGCGGCTGGTCTCCACTGCGATCAGCCGTTGGTCCCCAGTTACCATCTTCACCTGCGCATGCCCCGCCATCCTTTCATTACTCAAACCCCTTAGTAAAAATCCTAAACCCAGGGTACCCCAAATGCCTGGAGACAAGATTTCAGCCTAAATCCCTGCTGTGTTTGGCTTTCATTGAGTGCCCCAGTTTTTTGGGGTGACGAGAGTATAGTGACAACCTAGCCTACGCAGCAGGTGCATGCATTGCTCTTGTGAGTTTGCATCTTGGCACAAGTCTCGAAATACTTTTAGTACTGCTGTCTCACTGCAAAAGACTTCAGCCTGGAATCTTACAAAGACATACCTCGATGCCAAGCTGGCCTGCAAGTTCGATGGTGCGCTTGGTGTCCTCTCTGGGTGGGTCCAGGAGGGAAATAAGACCAACGAGCTGCCAGTTGGCGCCTCCATCTGCTGACGTGGCGACTCCCAATGCCCGCAGACCCCTGGAAGCCCTCTCCGCCATGTACCTATCCACCGCTGCCCTTGCTGCAGGGTCTTGCAGCATCGCTCCGATGATCTGTGCAGCACAGTGCAGATCTAGGTACTGTAGTTATTATTATTATTATTGTCAAACGCTTTTACTGCCAAGAGGCAAGGTGCATTCTGCAGACAAACTGCAGTTGAAGGCTGCCATAATCCTACCCCTTGTTGGACGCGCCAGATCCAAGCAAGACCCAATCAATTGTGGGCATAATGCTCAGTATTTATATCGCCCCCCGCCAGCCGGGGTAAACTGTAGTACCCATTCTAAAACCTGCACCCCCGGCGGTGCTGAGAATATTTCAAAGCAACTCTAGGGATCATCATGACCTCAAAAATGCCATGGTCATGCTCCATTGGATTGGACTTGTCCAGAGCTTTCCGACTTTAGTCTGAAAATTACCATAGGGGTATATATTTTGGGTATGGGGTCATATTTATCCACCCTTTTGGCCGAAACTATTATTCATGTGGGTTGTTGATTGAGTACTATAATTCTGCCGCGGCTGAATTCTTTGAGTGACTTAACCAGAAAGAAGAGAAGCAAACATTCACCAAAAAGGCCCTTTCAGAAAGAGCAATGGGCCGCTTGGTCTTTTGATACTCATCCCAGTCAGCAACAGGTCACAAAGACATTCTGCAGATTGCATGCATGTCTTTTGACAGGATTACGGTACGCGGTGTTGCACACCCGGCAGAACAGTCAAGCCATCAGATTTCAAAGGATTCTTCTACACCATACAGTGAATCCACTCTTTCATCTTTAAAAATGATATTATTACCTGGGGTGCTCCCTTGCTGGCGAGCAGCCGTCGCCCGTCAGGGGCGGTGAAAGTGGCGGTCGTCTTTTTGTCCACAGGATTGAACGGCACGACTCGCTCGATGACGTAACCCTTCAGGTTCTCTTTGCTTCGCACTGCGCCAGTCACTGCCCTGTCTATTGCATCGTTGTTTTCCCATTTGGCTGACAATGCCGCATAGAGCAGCACTTGCTCCTTGGTGGCTTCTCCCCAAGGCTCCACGTCCTTCTTGTCCAGTGTCAGCCTGCACGAATTTCAAATTCAAATTTCAAACTTCAAAATTTAAACGTTCAATTTCCTATTTTCATATATTGTAAAGATGCGGTGAAGGTTTGCATGTGCATGCATTGCAGCGGAAATAAGGCGCGGAATGTAGCCCTGGCCTGCACTCTCTCAGCAAGTGCCACCGCTGCATGCAGGGGTTTCTGAAACGCATGTGACATGGGTGAGAAACTTGCAGGGCGCAGAATGCTGGCCTGGGATTTTCACTCTCGACAGGTTGTCGAATCCTCCCCACTCTTCCCTCCACCTCTTCCCTCCAGGAGCCTCATGAGTCAGCGGATGAGTCAACAGCGCGCCTGACTAGGCGCGCTGCTGCGCCATGCTGGCAATAAACTAATCATGTGTCACCTGCATGCGATCGCCTGCTGCGCTCTGCATGGGGCAGCTCAGGGTTAGGGTTAAATGCCCAGGTCAGAAAGAAATCCTAACGAGGGCTTCTTATTCCCCTGGAATTGCTAAGGGGCTGGGGAAATGACAGGTGCTCACCTGTTGAGTGTGAGCGTGCCTGTCTTGTCGCTGGCAAGCACCTCCATTCCTGAGAGCTCCTCCAGGGAGGCCAGCCTGCAGACACATGACAAATCAAAGCCACTGCCTTACTGATGGTCTCTACCTTTGCCATGTCAATCTACAGGTATCAGCTACGGCCTCCAGCTTGTCACATGCTACACATCCGGAAGGATTTGTCCTCAAACTAGACAACTTTACGCAATGAGAAGAATTGGCACCATGCTTCCAGTCAGCTTGGAAGACTTCACTGCTTTGCCCGGCCTGCTCCAAGGTGCGCTGAATGCTATGGCATAAAAATTGAGGCAAGGCAAAAAGCAGTCGGTGGCAAGTTTCCTTCAGCAGCCCTGGTGTGGAACTGCAGCGCGTCCGCACATGTAACTTGCATGTTCACCAATACATAGTGCAAGGCATAAAGTGTCTGCATCCCGCCTTTCACTTGCGTGTGCCAAAAGAGCCTGCCCAACCTGGACATCAAGCTGATGCCCTAGGGTCATTCGGTCTCTACTCAGTTTTCAAAACCAAAGGGTGAAAGGAAGAGCGGCTGCAGCCGCACCTGTTCACGATGGCCTTGTGGCGTGCCATCTCACGAGCGCCGATCGCCAGAACCGTAGTAGTCACAACGGGCATGCCGACAGGCATGGCTGACACGAGGATGACAAATGCGATGACTACCGAGTAGCCGGCCGCATCACCGCGGCCCAGAAGTGTCGCCATTATGCAGATGACTCCCGCCAACGCCAGTGCCCCGATCGCCAGAGTCACTCGGCTCAGCACCTGCGAGTAATTGGGTGTGTCAGCACTGCTGACTTAGCAGACAGTGCAGGATATGCTGTGACTCACTGAACAGAGAGCCAGAGTAGCATTGCGCAGTAATCACCTGGAGGACTTGCATTAAAAGCGGATAGATCTGGCTCACGCCGACCCTCAAGCACCAAATGACAGGTTACAGAGTGGGCACAGGCACACAGAGGGCTCGCTCTTGAACAGCAAACAGAAACTGCTAAAGATCAGCAGAGCTAGGTCCTGATCACAGGGGAGGTGATAAAATTTGCACACTTTGCGCAAGTGCCAAATCTCCTCTTGGCGCCGCCGTGAGAGAATTCTGAGGCCCAATTAAAAAGCTTGGAACCCAGAACATTTGGGCAATTTATACTGAAAGTACCAACGAGGCCTCACCTTACGCAGGTGTCCGATTTCCTCCGGCTCACTCAGCAGAGCGACTGTCTTGCCAAAGAAGGAGGCACGCCCCGTGGCAGATACCACAGCTGCGCTCTCGCCCTGCAATATGACAGAGCCAGACAGCACCTGCCCCACAAATTTGAAAGCGTCAGTGACAGCTCTGCCTGTGTGATTTTCGAAAAGGTCAAGAGACAGATTTAGCTTTGTGACACGTGCAATATGTCACAGGGACAGATCATGCATGCATGCAGATTTTCAGTGGGAAATCATGAGGTGATCCCCCTGCGAGCGTAAGTGCAGCGCTTCTCAGCAGCAGCAGAAAGAAGAGAAGAAGCTTCGGCTCTGGAACTTTCACAGGAGGTAAAGGACAGTCAGCCCGCATGTGCACAGGCTCTTTTAGGCAATTGCAGGATGCTGGCATGCTGACCCCTTTCAGACTGCATCACTTCTGCAATTCTACGAAAGATGTTCTGCATTCAGTCGAAAGTGTCAAGGGGCTTGTCAATGGTACAGTACCTTGGCGCCCTGGGTCTTGGAGACGGGCAGTGACTCGCCAGTCAGGGATGACTCGTCCACCTTCAGAGGCTCGCCTTCACCCACAAGCTGCACACACATGCATCTGTTCATTCATTCATTCACATTGACGTTTGAATGACTAGAGGGCAGTGCAAATTCTGAGCACCATCACCAGCATGATGCCCATGGTTGATTGGTCCTGGCGAGTCCGTTCAGGGGTGAGATTTGTAACGGCCTTTGCATGTCGCTTGCCTGTACACGCACTTTGCCCCTGGCAGGAACAGCAGGAATAAAGCAGATGATGACGAAATGGAAAGACACGAGTCATGTGACAGGGACACGTGGGTGCAGAAAGCGCACCACAGCATCGGCTGGGACGACGTCTCCGCCCTTTAGATCGATGAGGTCGCCAGGCACCAGCTCGCGGACCTCCACTTGCTTCCACTCTCCGTCCCGGTTGACCGATGCCGTGGGGGCCGACAGTTCCTGCACATCGCCATACAAACTTGTTGATGCCTCAAAAAGAGTTGTCCATCCACACCCGATCGAATTCGGCCTTGCATAAAAAAGATGAGCATACCAACTGTGATTGTCGGGTGATGATTTGCGCACCTTGAGCTCTTTCACCGCATTGCCGGCGTTCCGATCAGAGTAGTAGCCCACCCAAACAATGATGTTTAGCTCCACAATCAGCAGAACAAAGGACGTCCAGCCCCTGCTGCCATCGTTTGGGACAGCTGCACTGATGATCGCAGCCAGAAACTGCAAGTCAAGAAATGCGTCAGCGACATGGCGTGTGCAATGGCTTCCGGCAAATTCACGTCCACAAGATTCGTGCACCCGCTAAGAAGACGATGGGCAAAACAAACATTGCCATGAGGTATAGTTTTCGTGTAGCGTGCGTTCAGGCCATGTAACACAGGAATAAGGTGTGTTAGTCATGGCATTGTCCCAGACAGCACTCGCCATGTGCAAGGCAGTGTGTTCACTTGTGCATTCAAGACATGAGAGGGATCGCACGATGACAAGTGTGATGGGGTCGAGGTATCGCTTGACCACTTTCTTCCATTCCGGCTCGGCATTGCCTTCGATCTCGTTGAAGCCGTGAACTTGCTGCAGCTCGCGTGCCTTGATTGATGTTAGCCCTTCACAATGCATTGCTTATTGATTTCTTATCTTTGTGCAAGCTTCTTAGTCGAAATGGGCGCGAGCGCTACGATTCAGATCTGTGAGATTATTTTTGGTCCAAAAGATGCGCGCTGCCCAGGTGCGTCCAAAGGCGACCTTCCGAAACGCCTTCCCCACAGCTTCCATGCTATGACAAATTGTTTCTGAGTCAGACCCACCAATCATGCAGCCATTTTCCATAACATGATCAAGCGTCAATCAATTTCCAGACAGCACATTTAATCAGCCTTTTCGACTTGACCTCAATAATCAACATGCAACGTGCATCGTATGATATATCACCATAACACTAACAATAATAATCTGTATGAGTGGCGAACCCAGAGCCCAGAGGGCCATACTATGGTCCTAGTAGGACCATAGCACTGGCAATCACCTAGCTGATCTGCAAAGCTGCCAATGGGCTGCGCTGAGACAATCCTTCTGATGATCCCACCATGTCAAATAGTTCAGCAATGACCGGCAACAAGAATGCAATTCCTGACTGGAGCGTCAGTGGGGCTTCCGCCTTGGGAAGCCACGTGCAAAACTGTACGTATTGATAAGCCGTCTTTGCCGCAGGGCATTGTTTCACATCCTGAAACGAGGGTGGAGAGTGCCCTGCATGCAACAAAACTGACAAGTTAAGGATTGGATAGGCAAGATTGTGATGGAAAGAAAGAGCATTCAAGTATTCTGTCTCTGCCATGACCACAAAGCAGTCTGAAGACAGGCTGAGATCTCTAGACAAGTGGCCAGATGCACTGCTGAAGCCATGTTGAAGATGGACTCATTGTTCACCGTTGCCTCACCGGGCCGCACATTCACAGTTCTGCAGAACTCACACGCTCATCCAAACCTACTCTGCAAGCACACCCCCAACATCTTCAGGAATTTTTCCAAGTGTGCTTGCTTCTCGATCCAGTGGACTGCCGGAGGCAATCGGCCACAGCTGCCACACTGTGTACAGAGCAGATGGTGTTGACACGTTGGACGCGATAGCTATGACTGGCCATGGTGTCGACACAGCTGCTACAATATAATGATAAAATGCAAGACGTGCGGCACTCAATGATTGTCTGAACCAAGTGCGCTGTCCCGTCTTGGGACTCCCGAAGCAAGCATGCACATGAATCACCATTTTATTAAAGAAGCATCGGCTTGCAAGTTTCCCGTCACAGATTTTTAAAGGTTTTGGATGGCAGAAGTGATACCACTGTGACAGCCGCGCAAGTGCTTCAATCATGATCATGTCACAAAAAAAAAAGAAGTTCGACGCCCTGATGTCACCTGAGGCGTGATTAAGGAAACACGCTCGCCCATTTAGGGGCTGTATTTTGTGTCGATTGGCTAGATCGCGAGCGGCTACCGTCCCAGGGCCGTAAACGTAACCTAGGTGGCTTTGCCATGCTGGATAGCCCCGCCGTGGGCTCCAGCTTAGACGTTGCCGGTTCTTTTCCGTTGCCGGAACAGTCAATCATGTCAAGTATTCACCATCATGCTGCAACAAGGATATCAGGCCCGACAATCTTGGGCAAAGGCTGCTGCATGATGCTCGCCCAGTCAGCATATTGTGGGTGCGCATGCGCTTGCAATCGTGACTCATCCGCTAACTCAGCCGCTTGGAGCAGCGGCAGCTGCCTGGCAGCCGTCTTGACACCTGTTCCTTTTTCTCCTGTAGGTCCGTAGAAGTCCGCGCTTGCTTGGAAAGCCACTGCACATCACCACACACATGCTGGTTTAAGAGAACATCATTAGTGCATGTGCACGTGTAGGCAAAACAGCTCAGTGTTTTGCCAGCAATAGATGCGCAGCATATCTATATAGTATGTGGCTTTGGTGTCTTCAGATAGAAGGGTGTAAAATGATTTGCATTGCAGCAGCCCTGTGCCGGATTGAGCACGTTCCAGTAATATTGCAACCTCTGTCAAACTGCATTGGACACGCTGCATGTGCGCGTGGTGTGCTCACCTGTGGGGTCTGATGGTGCCGCTTCCACTTCCAGCATGATAACTTCATTCACTCCTGCCCGCAGCACAGGGCCTGGCACGTACCTGCACCCACAGATTTACTGCTTTATCCCCCTGACATCAACTTCCGGCAAAGCATTTCACTTCCTGTCACACACCTTATCAATGAATATTGAAGTTAGAAGATTCGGCAGAAGAAACTGCTGCATCCTGGCGAGTGCGTGCAACAAGCATGGGCAAATTCATTATGTCAACATGGCAAAAGAAAGGAGGGTTTCCTTGCAGTGAAAATCAAAGAATGAGGACATAAGATGGCAGGCGGATGCGCACATGGTGTTGGCGGGCCCCTTTGACGGCCAGTACCAGCCCAGGTTGAAGCCATTCACAAAGGCCAGTCCCTTGCCCCAGTCGCCCACAAACAGATAGCTGTCTGGCAACAGCCCCTCTTCATCCCTGGCAGTCTCGTCCTCATCTATATCCAGATAGCCCCTGCAGGTTACAAGGTGTACGTGTGCTGATTTTGATTTTACAGAGTTTGCAGTTCAAAAGGTCTCTGAAGTCAGAGATGCACTGAGTGCTCTCATGGTACAAGCCATGTTACTGGTGCTTGACATCATGGCAATTTCTCTATTTAAAGAACTTTCTGCTGCTATTGAAACAACAAACTTGCTGAGAGGAGCATCTGATATTCATGCAGGCTTGCTCTAAAATTAGAATGTCATGTGTAACCAACTTTCTGACGACGCTTGCATTGTCAACACAACATCGCGTGTTTCATTGGTATGGGCCCCGGCAGCCTTTTTCTTGACTGACCAGCGGATCAGGTCAACTACCATTGCAAATATTTGATCGTTATTAAATGTATAATTGTATTATGTTGTATTACTGCAATTATTATTGACCTGATATTGACCTGATATTGACCCACTGCTATTATTTTAAGCTATTGTATTGTTGCAGCAAACCTGCTGCTTATCAAAACTGGAAGGGATCTGGCACCTGAAGAAGGCAGGTCCTCCATCTGCTGGTGCTAAAGAGTGCGCGGTAGCGCTGTCATTATCATGGAAGACCAATCTGCCCAGGTTGTCCAGAGGGAGAGGGAACACCCTCCACCCCTCCAGCACCTTGCCTGCAGCAGAATCTGAAATACTCTAAAAGTGCTGCTACACACTGTATTGCCTGGGGTCTGCATTTTAAGCTGACCTGTCGCAAAAGAAAAGACCGCTTAATATGTGCATAATACGTTGGCATCCCAAAAGAGGATCCTGCTCGAACTGACCAAAGTAATCTGGGCTCTGGTATGAGCTCTGGTCTGCCCAGAGTGTTTTGTTGTTACAGAAAGCAAATGACCAGGGAGGGGCGAATCTCACAAGAGTCAGCCACAGGCACAAGAAATTGCTGCCTGAGCCATTCTGGTGTGGGTTCATAGGGGGCTAGGTAACAGTTTTATGTCACCCTCATTCAACGCTCCAGCCAGTTCTTCAGCACTCATAATTGTTGCACATTGAACTGACAGAAGGCCATGCCCGACCATCTTGTGCAAAAGGATTGTCCGCATATAAGCATGCAGATAATTTCTGGCCAGGCAGAAGAAAGAAATCTAAACAAATAGTTCTCGCACCGTTCCACTGTACATCTGAGGACGACAGCCCCTTGGTGTCGAAGCGCCACCCCTGGTTGGAGCGCCCCACAGCTTCCACAATGACTTCCAGCGTCACGGAAGCTTCCGCGGAAGCCACCGCATAGCTTCCGGCAGCTTCCTCCACTGAGCGCCACCTCAGCGCTGAGTCGGCGTCCAGCGTCAGATTAACGGGGCCGTTGCGGCTCAGCCGGCCGACTGCTGTCCCATCGAGCAACACCTAAAAGCCGTACAAAAGCTTTTGAGTGCATGCATTGTGAAAGTTGTTGTCAGTATTATCATTCAATAGAAGCCAGATGCAAGGTGCGTCAACGTCAGACTTCTGCAGACAAAGTTGCAGGTAAAGGTGCCACATATATCCCCCTTTCTGGACTCGCCAGATCCAAGCAAGACCCAATCAACCATGGGCATGGTGCCCAGTATTCATATCGTCCCCCGCCAGTCGGGGCAAAGATTATAAGTAGTGAATGGGTATTATCTTGCAAACAAACACCTCTGCTTGTAAGGTCACCTGCCCTGCTGCAAGTCTTTAGCGGGCAGAGTGCAGCAGTCTGAGCGAGCAAAGAATAAGCAGACCTATGTCTTAAGTCTTAGTTAAGATAAGTCTAGATAAGCCTTCCCTGCGATGGTTCTGCGCTGATGTGATTGCTGCTGCAATTGCTGCTGCTGCAGACATAAAGCAAAGCAAAGCAAGCCTAAACAGGATCAGCGATACAATGAGAGAACTCACCGTGGCTGCATCATGCACCGGATGCCCCATGTCCAGCAGCGAGTTGGCCTTCATCTCGGCTGCAGGAATCTCTGTCTGGTACATTATCAGGCCACCCCTGCCCCACACAGACACTCTGCATCAGCAAATTGCTCTCCATATCATTCAAGCAATTTTGCCATAGATAATACTTAAAAAAAGCCTGACTGATCCAGCTTGACTAGGCCCTTGCGTGGAGGTGGTCCGCTTGTCTGTCTCTGAATATCTTCCAGTGAATTTTCCCCGAGGTAATCTGCTTTGCTCACCGCACCCTAATCAGAACCACCCCTCACAGACAAGCCCTACATGGGTGTTAATAAACTTTTTCAGGGGCAGACGCACGATTGGCCGTACTTTTCGATCATGCGGGATACAGGCGCCTGATCGCAGATTCAACCATCTAAAACATTTGGGGGATATAACATAATAACCAGGGAGACGCACGATTGGCCGTATTCCTCCATGATGAGTGGGCGGCGGGAGGTCACGCCGTCGCCCGGGTACAGTCGCCTGATCTGGCTCCGCAGTGTCACATTCTCATACAGTCCAACTTCTCCATAGGCTTTTATGCGTGGCGGTGGCGGCGGCTTTGGCGGCTCCGCACCGGTGTGCTGTGTTATTGCCTCACGGATGAGCTGCGCAGCAGAAGCTTCCCACTTTAGATCCAAGAAACCAATTGTGGCTTAAAATGCATGCCAAAAATAATGCTGTCCAGAGACAGAAATGCACAGGCAAAAATGTGGAGGAAACGCTATTTTTGTTCAATATTTTGCCTCGGTTGAAAGTGCAGTTGAGTCACTTGACAGGAGCTTATTGGTGGCCGATGCGGGCCTGCAAGGGCTTTTGCTGCTTTGGCTGTAGGAAGTTTCCTTCCTAGCGAAAGGGAATGAGCCTCAAATTTTCAAGACTCGTTATTAGCGATACACCGCATGGCCGCTGGCTTTGGTTTTGCCAACATGTCGTGAATGATAACAGTGGCAGTACACCCGCGCATAAGGCAGTCAGTTCAAAGCAGAAAGCGCTCACGTCAAATTTGTTGGGTCCCCCGATGCCGGGCTGGCCGGTGTCGCCTGCCTCGCTGATTGGCGCATCGTAGTCATATGACGTAATGCATGCCCAATAGACGCCATTGTCGATGCTACCGCCTGATGCATGCGTGCCCACCTTTCATTTAAATATTAAAATTCCATTAGAAAAACTGCTCCCTCGGCTAGGTATTTCCAGTAGCTCATCCCTAGATATGATCCAAGATCTATGTCCCCATATCCTCGAGGACAAGCTTCTTCAGAGCATCGGCACGAGCAGAGGCTACAGCATGCGTTGTACAGGCATGATCAACATCCTGCATGCACAGTACTTGCAGCAGCCAGTGCAGCAAATTGCAATTTCCTTCTCATCTCAAGACTGAACCTTTACCAATTCAGGAGTGTTCGCTTGCCGATCTACAAAATTCAAAACTCTTGATCAAAAAAGGTAATGGCAGCGCACCTGCAGTGAAGCCAAAGTTGGTGCCGCCATGGACCATGTATAGATTCACAGAGCCGGTGTTGTTTGCGAAACCCAGCACTCCATGCAGCGTGTCCAGAAACTGGTCCACGGATGTGTTTGCCATTTTCTCGCCCCACCGCGTCAGCCAACCCGTGCTGCGCAGTGAACAGAAAGGATCAAATTCGAACTTCGATTTGAATTTTCATATTACTAATGTGAAATCTGTACCTTTTAAATTCCTGGAAGTCCACTGCAGTCACTGGGCAGACAAATGAAGAGGACGCAGCTGAGCAGAGCAAGAGGTGGTCCCATCTCTGTGATTTTATTAGAGCAGCTAAATGGAAAAAAAGAGGCACTAAGAGCAATGACAAGGTTTGGAAGGCAGTATCAGCGAGTTCAAAGGAGTCAGGTGCGCACTAGAACTCGCTGCACATGGGCGGTGACTTCCCAGGGGCATTCATGGCTCGTTGCTGTGAGAAAGCCCAGTTCAGATCGAACCAGCCGGCGCCAAAATCCACCACACTACAACATACACAAGTTGGTAAGCATCACACAGACACTTTCTGCATGCACGCATCTGAAGAGCAAAGCCAGATGTATCCTGAAACAGGCTCAAGAGGTGCATGCATTGATTGAAAACATGCAGGCACCAAAGCTGAAGGTGAAATGCGGACCAAAAGCATGCGCTTGAATGTTCTGGGCATATGCATGTAACAATGCAGCGAGCTCCTTGGGAAGCTTCATGGCAGCAGAAAACTTCCAACTGAGCGTTCAAAGCACTGAATGATCCAAAGCTTCCGTGCAGAAATGACGGCCGTGTGTGCATGCAAGGCACTAAACAGGGGGTTCACCCAGAAATTAGCTGCATGCCTTCACACGTCCTTCCTGTCCAGCTGTATTACCACCCTTCTGCATGGTTTCTATGTTTACAGGGGACTCTAAGCTGATGTAGAAACCCCTGATGTCTATCTCCTGCAGCACTGAGGAAGCTCACCTGAGCACCTCGTCCCCGGGCAGCGTCCCCTTGGCGATGTTTGGGGGCGGGTCCGTTGTGTAAATGAGCGCGTCATCCCCCAGAGATGCGCGCACCGTGCCCACCAGATGCCTCATGTACTTCTCATTGGGACCCACAAAGCCGAACTCGTTCTCCACCTGACCAGCCAGTACATTAGGGGTAAGTAAACGATTCTAACGGTACATTATTATTACGTGAAACGGTTTTCTTGCCAGAGACAAGATGCTTCTGCAGACGAGCTGCATGTACAAATTGAAGGGCAAGCAAAACTAAATCTGGTTTGTCAAGTACCCCTGAACAATTTGAGAAATTCAGAAAGCATCAGCAGCCTTCGTTAATTTTTATCAAGTCCTCAAGCAATGAGAAGCTCCCAAAGTCAGGATTTACTTGCGTTGGGTGTCTTATTTGACGGCTGTGGTCAGCAGGATTGAGAGAGAATCAATCTGCGCAGCACATTCTGCATGTGCATGCGATGTGCAGTAATGCGCTGACACAGTTTGCCTTCATTCCCCCAAGATTGAGTGGGCCTCCTTTTCATTTCACACTTCATAATCCCCCAAACAAGGTGGACTAGCAAAGGAGAGGCTGATGTGCTGTATCACGCTAAATAAAACCCTAAAATAAGAATAAAAAATAAAAAATAAAACATACCTGCACCATGAGAATGTTCCCTCCACGGCTGTACAGAAAGCGCCCGATCTTGGGCAGCAGCACTTTCCACCACCGATCCACCAACTCCAGATACGCCGGATCGTCCGAGCGCAGCTTCATCTTTCCTTTCCCGATCACCTGCATGCAAAAAAATTTTTGTTGACCCCAAGAATTGACTTTGCCACCAACCGAGTAACAAGCACTGGTTCTGCCTCCCGGAGTGCGATGCCATCTTTGGGGTTGCAAGAGACACATCAAGGACGCATGCAGCAACTGACTGGGGTTGAGTCATTGCAAGGTAGACTTCTTCATTCAACGTGAGTAGAATGATCCCTGTCACTGTGCCGTGCAAATTGTGTCCTTGAAAACCTGGCGCATGCCATTTTGTCACCACTGTTGACTTTTGCGCAAGTTTTAAGTCAGCAATGCCGAGCATTATTAGCGTGTGCCTAAAAGTCTCTGCCTGCCCAGGGTGTTGCGTATAACGGCCGGGACAGAATGAATACCAATCACAGTGCAACACTTGATTGGGTCTTGCTGGGATCCGGCGAGTCCAACAAGGGGCACAAACTGGGCAGCATTCGACTGCAACACTGTGCAGATGCAAATTGCCACTTCTAAAAGTGTGCATGGCAAGTACTGCACATGCAGACGGTGACGCTGTGTGAAGATGTCGAGCAGAGGCCTGCCTTGGAGGAGGCGAGCCACCAGGGAAATCCTCCAAAGTCCCACTCAGCGCAGATGTAAGGCCCCGGGCGCAGCAGCACATACAAGCCCTGCTCCTGAGCGAGCGCCAGGTAAGCCTCCAGGTCAGCAAAGCCATCCCAATTGTACTGTCCTGGGAAGGGCTCGTGCAGGTTCCAGGGCACGTACACCTGCGCAACACATGAAAGACGATGGTGTCAGAAGGATGCGCAATTGACCCAACCGCTGCCAGCAAAGCTGTGGGGTTGGAAGCTATCCCTGCCAATTCAATGCAGGTGCAGAGGACTTCTTGCGTTCATCAGGTGTCAGGAGCAATCGTAGAGCTGCCTAGATGTGGAGGGTCAAGGCATGTGCAGTCTCTCACCGACAGGGTATTGAGGCCCAGGGCCTTTGTTCGCAGCATCCTGTCCTTCCATTGCGCCGGATGTATCCTGTGGTAGTGTAGGCTGCGACACAGCAACAAAGAAAAGCTCTGAGAGGGAGGATTGACTGTCTCAAGTCAGAAGTCACTACAGATTCGGCAGCTGCAAGCGACGTGAAATACTTCGGTCGATTTGTGACTACATACAGACGCGACGCTACGATTTGCTTGGTTTAGGAACAAGTCCGATCATCTTAGTGCTCGATCTAGTCAGCAGATCGCAAGCTGATCAAGGTGCACTCACCTGCCGGATATGATCCTGAAGGGCTTGCCATCCATTTTAAACTGATCGTTTTCGATAGAAAAGAGTCTTTCTTCCAGTGCATTGCTCATCGCAACAGCAAGGGACAACAGCAGAATAAGATGCCTCATCAGAATGGCTGAAGACCCCATTCTGATAGAAAGCAGAATGGCGTTGTTTAGGTCGAGCAACATACATTGACTATGTCAGAAGTCCATTACATAGGATGTGGGAGCGAAATTTGGAAGTGAACGATATAAGGAGTTTCAAGGGATGTCCTGAGCCAAAATTGACATCTCAATTGCATGCAGCCTGGCAGGTACTATACAGTGCTGGGTCTCAAGAGAGCAAACCGCTCTTATCTGCTCAGTTCCTATCCTCCAGGACATTCGAACTGTAAGCATTTGTCACTGGCAATCACACATCTGCCAGACCTTCTGCCAATGCCAGCTGTCATGATCTAGTGTCAATACACTGCTGTGGCCATGGCAGCTGTCAGCCTGCTGAAGTGAGCTGTGGCAGTAAGACCTCGAGATGTACAAAGCGCTCCCATCGCCTCGGGACCCGATACACATGCAGGTTTCCAGTAGCTCAGAAATTACTGATTAATTGAGTCACCCGTGGCCCAGATATAAATCCTCACACGAGCACCCGCTGCTGCGCGGGGGCAACAGTGGGGTAGTGCGCAGGGCTGTTGGCTGTGAGTGCTCCGGATGGGGCGTTCCCTCTTGCCTTTGTCTCCCTCGCTTCCTGGCACACGCCGCAGGCGGTGCACCTGTGTCACAAAGTGAACACTGTGAGCTCTCTGCGTTTCTGCACAGTGCACAAATACTGTAGTGCTAGATCTAAACCCTCAACCAGATGTAGTTTAGGGCAACCCTAAACCCGGAATATTATGTAACATCACCCGCCGGGTGGCACTTATCAAGCGCCAGGGTTCTCCATACTGTAGCGCTCATAACAAAACTCGCAAAAAGTATTTATTTCTTGGCCGAATAGGGTGGATAGATAAGACCCATTTCACAAAATAATGAGACCTATGATAATTCTGAGACCAGATTTGAAAAGCTGTCGACAAGCCCCATCCAATGGAGCATGCCCCTGGTATTTGAAGTCAGGAAGCTCCCTCAAAGTTGTTTACGGAAAATCTCCCGCACCGGCTTTTAGAATGAGATGAGTAGTACAGTAACATCCGAAATACATGGTTTTCCCCAAAGTTGCTACCACTTGAAAGAGGTGCTGCGTGAACCAAAGCACAGTAAAGAGATACATAGAGCTCCAGAGTCTTACAATGTGACTCACAAGACCATGGATGAGTGCTTCCACCGGTACATAGAACACCAGTCATCAGACTGTTCAGGATTCCCCATCCTTAGGCTGCCTTCTCTTCAACAACGCTGGGTGCTCCTGGATCCTAGAGGCAGTTCACAGTACCAAGCATCCCAGCAAGTTTGATGCATATGTGGACTGCCGCAGAAGCGCACCAGCAGTGGACACAGCAGTCGGTGCATGGGGCCTCATGCAGGTTGTGCTTATGGCGCAGGTCCCTCCTTGTCAGAGATGCAAAGCCTGCACCGGCGCAGAGGCAGCTTCAAACATATTATCATTATTATTATTATTATTATTATTATTATTATTATTATTATTATTATTATTATTATTATTATTATTATTATTATTATTATTATTATTATTATTATTATTATTATTATTATTATTATTATTATTCTTATTCTTATTACACGCTTTTCCTGCCAACAGGCAAGGTGCGTTCTGCAGACAAGCTGCAATTAAAGGCTGCCACAATCCTACCCCTTGTTGGACTCGCCAGATCCAAGCAAGACCCAATCAACCGTGGGCATGGTGCTCAGTATTTGTACCGCCCCCCGCCAGCCGGGGCCAAACATATTCAAGGTCTAGAATGCACATGCGCATGACACCGCGATCTGTGTTGGGTGCATCGGCTGCCCACAGTGTGGCATCTTTTGCCTTGGGGATGCATCTTGATCAGTGCAGCTAGCGGCAAAATATAATCCGGAGCTCAGTTCCAGCACCGTTGACATAGGCACAGGTATAAGCTTTTGAAGCTCAGGGCGTGTGTATAGGGTCTCTGATAAGCAAATGCATCAGGGAAGATGAACGGGTCGCACAGCAAGCGAACTGTGCGCAGAAGAAGTATAGCAAGCAGGCGCCACAGCCTGCAGCGAACATTTCCGGGCTTCAGCATTGCGCAATCTCACTCTAGCTCGCTCTGCAAGCACTGCCATCGCCAGATATTACTGCCACTTCTCGAATTTGTGCTCTGTTTTCTCGATACAAAGTGTGACGATGCCATGAAAACTCGCAACACAAGAAGACTTCTCGGAAGGGCAGAAGACTTACATTCCTTGCTTTGGTGTATGGCAGAATAGTTCTCTCCGTAGAGGCACGGTGTACACCAGAGGCCGTAGCAACCTGCGACGAAGCGTTTCTGTCAAACATTTTTGGCAGTTCGGCACCCTGGACCTCACATAGAGCAGTTGCGCAATAGTTTATTGCTCCGATGCTTCGATAGTTTGCGTCTGTACAGCATGGGTTGACGTTTCTGCGAGCACTTCCGAGTCTCGTTGTGGTCTTATTTGTCATGGATGCAGTGTCCTTCGACCTAGGAGCAGAAAAGACAGCTCACATATTCCGCAGTCTTCCATGCAGCTGCAAAGCCCCGACGTCCAGGGTTGCTGTCCCCCGTACCTCATTGTAACTTTTCTGTTCGATTTGTTCTGAAGATGATGAGCGGACCTTTGCACGACCCTCTGGCAGAGGGCCTTCTGCGACTGCTCGAATGAAAGAACCCGAGCGTTGTTTATGAAACCGTTGGTGGGCCTGTTTTGGCAACACCTCAAATCCGCCTGTGATCCAGCCAGCCAACAAATTTCCCTAGTACTGTGGAATTAATTTCTAGCATTCGGCCACTGAAACGAGCATGCCCCTGTAGTTAGACCAAGCATCCCAGATCAGCCAACACATGCCCTCAGGCATTTTTATTAGATCATAAGCTTAAGGTCGAAGTAGCTTTTACAACTTCAAGTTGAAGTTGACTGCTTTGATGCCGGCCTTCCTACTCTTTTTAGTTTATACTACCTTGAATGTCTTGCACTTTTTCTACTCTTGAATCCTCACTGCAACGTCACAAAGAAGCAGGTCATAAAGAAGTGTGACAGACAACATAGAATAGCCTTGAAGAAATCAGTTTTGCCACAGAAAAGCCAAAGAAGATAAGACACAGGCATCACACTCGCCTCACAGTCGCCTCATGACAGGCTGCACCCCCCTTGCATTGGCCACCTTGCTGCCTGCAGCAACTCCATTCACCTTCACAACCCCTGAACCATAAGCCACAAACGCATCATTCCCCCGGCCGGCACCGTTTCCTGCCGCGGCCGCTGCGAGCGCTGTGCTGCTGTGGCCCGCCGTTGTGGCCTGCCCTGAAGTGTTAGTAATCGCCAGCCGCTCTGTCATTCGCCTCAGCAGAGCCCTCACAAAGAGCTCCCCTGCATCGCACAGCAATATATCGTGATAGTTCTTCACAAAATGCCTTCACAAAATGCGTGCTTTGGCTAAAAATGAAGCTAATACGCTTGTGCAGAGGCAAAGCCATCGACAAATGCAGCCACACAAAGTCTGTTAGCAGGCACTGGAAAGCAATCTTCTACATCAGCTGCCTGGGTGCAGGCTTCAGAAGGGCGTAAGAGCTTTCCTATAACAAAAGAAATAGCATTCCCATCAAAGCATCCTATGGTGGGCGATGCATCACATCTGCAGCCCCATAATCTTGGGGGCAACTTTTATGGAACGCTGGGCAACTGATTCACATAACATGTAGATGAGATGCCTGGCCCAGGTCTGACCCCCGCAGATGCCAGAGAACCGATCTGTCATTCTCAAACTCAAATGATAGTGAGAGGGGAAACGCCGCGCACCGGTGTAGCCGATGCCGGGCGCCAGTTCAGGCACGAGCGGCGCCAGCTGGCGGGCCAGCGCCGACAGCTGGCGCGCCAGCTCACCCGCTGACTGCGGGTTACTGCTCGGTCCCCCCTCCGCGCGCAGGAGTGCGGCGATCGCGCGAACGCTCTCTAGCACTTCTGCATCCTCGGCCGTCGGCTGCACTGCCGGGGACAGCCTGCAATACCGCGCATAGCACAGGCATGCACTCATGCCTCGCTTTTGATACTTAATGATCCACGATGCAGTGCCAGCCCAATGCATGTCTTGCAGACAGAGAGATGTTGAAGTAACAAGTTAAATTAATTAATTCTCCGAGGGGCTTGACAAGACAAGACCCACCGGTGGGTCCCATTGTGCCACTGGGAAACTCTCAAAATGCTGACGAAAAGCAGCCTATAACATCATCGTTCGCATGTCTGGGACTGCCATGAACCCTGCCTTTACTCTCCAAAGGCAGGAAAATACACACGTCATAGAAAAGAGCCGTGAGCGTGATAAAACTTCGAGAAATGTCAAACCGTGTCAGCAGCTCGAGGGGCGTTGGCAGCGGCAGCAGCAGCGGCCGCCAAGGCCCGAGCGCGCCGATTGCCGAGCGGCTAAGCGCGGCCGGCACACTCCCCAAAACAGCCGCCAGTCCCCCTGACACTGCGTAGCGCTGCAGTGAATCCACCGCCGCTACAAGCTCCTCCACTAGGACCTCCTGCGAGTGTCAATGGTGCACATTATTTCTACAACAAGTTTTTCCTGCCAAAGGCTACGTGCGTCCTGCCGACCTGTAAATTAGCCTGCCACAAAAACTACCCCTTGTTGGACTTGCCAGATTTAAGCAAGCTTAAGGCCCCATCAACCGTGGGTACGGA
The DNA here is from genome assembly GCF_000258705.1 of Coccomyxa subellipsoidea C-169. Taxonomy (NCBI): domain Eukaryota; kingdom Viridiplantae; phylum Chlorophyta; class Trebouxiophyceae; family Coccomyxaceae; genus Coccomyxa; species Coccomyxa subellipsoidea. Next base: position 117,503 of record NW_005178033.1, read on the forward strand.
TCTCAGTATTTGTACCGGCCCCGCCAGCCGGGGCCATTGCACATCACCCTCAGCTAAATGATAAAACAAGGGGTTTAACTATTGTGGTCTAGTGTGTAGCGGCAAAAGCAGCAACAGCTGCCACCAGCTCCTCACCAGCACCTCATCTGAATATTGAGCACCTCAAATAAATATTGGACATGTGATCTTCGGCTGAATGACAATGTCGTTGTGCAATGGTGAGTCACGAGCCTCTTGATATAGCTGATACAGTGCTATGTGAAGGAGGCTACACCTAGGGTCCTGAATCTCCTGAGAGAGGCAGGCACTTCCCACGCCTAGTTTTGATATTAACAGGTGCCCCCCAGAGGGTTGGCGTGGCCTGTGCATAGCTGGGCTCAGCAGACAGCTGGGCTCACAAAGGGATGAGCATTGCGTACACCAGAAGATTCAGGACCAGATGCCATGCATATACCACTACTCGGGGACATCATCCGAGTGGCCCTGGCTCATACTCCCATGCAAATCAATAGAGGCAGTTCTGCCTTCGCATATTGTATCGCTAGCATGGATCCAAATTTCACCCACATCCTTTCCCTGCCGGGACTTGCGAATCTAGAAAGGGCACCTGCAAATCCTTCTGAAACTGTAAATCCTTGACTTGGGGAGGAGAGCCCAAGATAGGGAGATTTGGGAGGCTGTCATTGACACGCTGCTGCTACGCAGGTGATAATGATAACAGAAAGAGGAACGTAGCAGAAATGTGCTTGCAGCACAAATTCTTACCTGTGCATAGCTGCCCTCCTGGCTGAACACTAGCCTCAGAGCCTCCTTGGCAGTGCCGTCCAAAACAGGCGCGCCGGATCCCCCCGCCGGATTAGTCACCGCCGCTTGGGGGTTAGTCACTGTCAGGCCGCTGACCGTGTACCGGCCAAACGCGCTCGACAGCCGCTTCAGCCGACCAATGTCGATGCGCGATTTGTTCTGCGCAGCGCATACACAAATTGTCACGCTCTAGTGCAGTGCATTGGCCCCGGCTGGGAGGGGGCGGTACAAATACTGAGCACCGTGCCCATGGTTGATTGGGTCTTGCTTGGATCTGGCAGGTCAAACAAGGGGTAGGATTGTGGCAGCCTTCAAATGCAGCTTGTCTACAGGATGCACCTTGCCTCTTGGCAGGAAAAGCGTGTAATAATAAGAACAATAGTGCAGGGCGAAATATCTTGTCTTTCAGGCCTCAAAATGACCGGGTGCCCCATAAACCGGGCCAGGACTGTCTTTTGAGCATCCCTGCCTTGTATGTCAACAAGACATTGCCCCACTTGAAGGTCCCCCGTGGCCTTAAAAAATCTAGAGAAGATGCAAATACTACAAAATGTCATATTCCAGATCCAAAAGGACGTGAAGGATACTTGAGAGCAGAGAGACAGATCAGCCAACAGATGAGGCCATCACCATGTTGTCAGACACTGGGCCTTCTGGTCATTGAACTTCCGACAATATCACCCTCCCGTTAGGAATGCATTTGAGCAAATCTACTGTGAAAGCGACATTCTTGTAATAAGTTCAACGCCCAGAAGACATGGTCTTTGACAAGAAGATGTCAAGAAACACAAGGGGGAGAAATGCATGTGGTGGGGCTGCGGCCTGCTCCTTTACTAAAACTGGCGTGCTTGCCACCAGTATGCAGCGGTTGTGCTTTGTGGAACTCAGGCGCTGCTTCAGTTCGTATTCTGCGTGAGCAAATGGAGGAGTCCAACAGCAAGATGTGTCTATATTTTATATTTTGTATATATACATTTTATTTTCCCCCTAAACCCTAAAAACCATAGATGTATATATATGGGTTAATTTTCTACCCTAAACCCTTAAAAAAAGGTGTGTTACTCACGGCGTAGAGCAGTTGCTGCAGAGCTGCACGCGTGCGAGGGTGGTTGTCAGTCAGCAACCGGCGCGCTATATAAGGGAAGCACTCCTGCACGATGCGGACAGACTTCAGATCCAATACTGGTTGCGATTCTTGTCAGAACTTCCTTATTTTTTTGTTGCAAGGTGCAAGGTAGAGGGAGTTGGAACAATCCAAAAGCCAGTTGTTTCAGGAGGCACGGCATACTACCAGAAAAATGTTCAGGCACCCTCTCAATCTCCGAGTTGATTTTTTCACAAAACTGGGGGGCTCAGCGTGCGTATCACACAACAGAAACTTCAGACAAAAGAGAGGCTTAATGCACAGGTGCACAACTGGCGAGACACTGACGCATGCGAGGGAGAACCATATTGGAATTCGAATCTCTTTGTGCAAGGGATTTATTGCGCAGAAATGCTGACCTGGACGATGGAGTACTGGGGGTCAACTCGCAAAGCGATGCCTTCGATGACGCTGAAGGCGCGCAGGATCAGAGCGAAATATGAGGGAATCTGCAGCGCAGCACAAGTAATTTACTCCAAGCCGGTACCTAATTAAGTGATCGGACCATTGCGATTAAGTTATTTGGAGGCGGCAACGCATTTGAGATTTCCCGAGACAGTGCAGCACCAAAATCCCCAGACAGCCTCAAAATCAACTTTGTTATTTCTCTCAGCTCTGTATCTCAAAGTATTCGTCAATCCTGGTGGAACAAAGCAATTGCCTCATATTGCAACTGTTCAGATACAGGCATGTGGAAGTCTGTCCAGGGCCAACTCCCCGTATATGGACCTTCTTTATCAAGCATTTGGAGCAGCACTTGATCAAAACTCGCCTCATAGATATCGCGCTTGTCTGTTTAATACACATGCAGCATACAGAAACACTCGCGTCAAGGGGTAAAAGAAAGCAAGAAGGGGTCGCGCCTCGAAGGGGTATTCGCGCGTCAGGCGCTCGAGCTGAGCGGTGACATCATCGATGTTGATTCCCTTGGCCCCCCCGCCGGCACTCAGCTGACTCAGCACCGCCCCCAACGGCTCAACCAGCCCAGCTTCACCCGGGTCCGGCGCGCCTGCACACATTGTAGAAAATTTGCATTTTCGATTCAGACAAAAAACATACCATGAAAGACATTCTTTTCCTGCAAGTTACAACGCAAATTAAACGCCGTGATGGATTCTAGTCATGCTGGTAGCACTTTGCCAAAGCAAAGCTGCAAGGCAAACCCAAGAGGTTCTGGCCATGCAGGAGAGATGTGCATCGAATAGCATAAGGACTGTGGACGAATGTCTGCCCGGTGTGCTTCAAGAAGGAATTATATGCCAAGCAGCCAGCGTCACAACCATGCATGTTTTAAGATGGGCCATGCTATTCTGCCTTTCCCTCTGTAAGCAATGCCTGAATTCCATCTCACCTGTCCAAATTGTTGAAAAAAAGAGCCTCGTTCTCCGCCACAAATTTATAAAAATAGGAGGATATGCAGTGTGAGTCACCTACGGGCCTGACACGCAGATGAACAAGGGCAGGCGCACTAGCATATGGTATCACGCCCTTAACCCTTCCCAAAAGTCAGCAGAGACGTTCTGCTTCTAAAACTTCCCTGAAACCTGTGTTTAAAATTTAGGGTTTTTTCGGTTTAAGGTCACCCTAAACCCGAAACCCTAAAATATTCCCTTGGAGCGAACTCACCTTCGGGGGTGAACCCCAGGTTGACGAGGTCCTTAGCAACGCCGGCCCAGTCCTGCACGCTGAGGTGCGCTATGTACTCGACCAGAGCCAGTCTCCTTTCAGGCGCCACCTCGGTCATCAGGCCAAAGTCCAGGATACAGATGCGGCCGTCCGCAGTTCTCAGCAGATTGCCTGCCCAGCGCAACATTTGAAGCTTGAATTTGACCTTTTTGAAACTCAAATCGATTAAAACCAAAGTGGATCAATTTGAGATCAAATCGGCATTTGATAGAAGGAAAGAATGCCTGCGCCCTCACTGAAATTTTAGGGGAGTGTGGAAGAGATCTGGCCACGGTTGACGGGCTCTTGTTTCAAGGCATCTTCTGCATTGCGCCTGGGTAAAAAATTATTTGGGCAAATGATGGTGGATTTTGTACCAGGATGTGGATCGGCGTGCAGGAGCCCTGTCTCCAGCAGCTGCAGGGAAGCAAAGAAGAGCTATGAGCACCCACGTTTGCAATGTGAAATTGCAAGCGCACAGGCAGATGCACGATTTGATCCTTGCACTCAATACGGCACAAGACAGAGAGGTCCACATGATGAACACTGTGTGCAGTTCACCCTGAGATTTAAAGCACCAGTGGACAGCACAGGGAAGCGCGGGTGCTTCCTAATAAAATGCATTATAAGAAAGCTCGCCCATAAGAAAGGGTCTGAAAAAGGTGCTGATCATCTCAAAGAGAGCGATCTTTACCTGGATGAGATAGCAGTTGAGGAGTGTGGAGCAGAGCTCGCGCACGTCCGCCGCAGTGCTCTCACTCAGCTTCTCCCCTGCAAAGGTGCACTATTACACTTCAGGCCTTTGGCGGATCACACCGCCACCGCCGCCGGGGGAGGTATTCCCCAGCAGCCCATCGGACCCGCCCTCGCCTCCTCAGGTGACATTGCTGCGATGCTACAACTGCCAATGTGCTTAATTTCTAGCGGGGAGCCTGCGTGCGCTGCATCCCAAAACACATGATGTCTTCCTTCCAGTCAAGATGTGCATCAGCTCCAAGGCGCGTTATGTAATAGACGATTGCCCAGTGAGGCAACACTTCTGCAACACAATGACGCCTGTATAGCTCAATCAGCCGTCATGCTACGTTACTGAGCAACACATTGCGATAACAGATCTATCGGGATGTGTTGAAGCTGTCATTCTCACAGCTGCTGAGATCAGCGCTGCATCACCCATCAGCGTCTGTCGGGTGGACCTATGCATCCCTTAAAGAGATGGCAAGAGCAGAAACACCCAGCCTGCACCTTCTCTTCCGAGTTGAAAAACCAGACAGAAGAGCAACCCACCTTGCACCCATGCAGTTGTGAGGATTTCCCGGCTGGTCAGATTCTCATACACCTCAGCTACTGTGATTCCTCCCAGGTCGGCCATCTGGTCCCTGAATACAACGGCGTTCCTGGCCTCCCTCTCATAGTCCAGCTCCTGGAAGAACCGCCCCGCCCACTCGTCTATGAGGCCCACCCAGTCTGTGTTTATCTGCATCAAAATTGCCAGAAACATTTACGCATCTTCAAGAGATCAGATGTTTCCATGCAGGTTCTGCAAAAATAGTTGCCCAGCGCAAAAAAAGGATAATGCATGCAGAGGAGAGGATGTTCTGACTATACACAACCAAGGTCCCGCAGCATTGTGTCAAAGCGTGGCACCACATGTTGCGCGAGCTCGTAAGAGGGTCACCAAAGACCCCTGTGAATATAGCTTGCTTGCACACCACAGAACGCATCAAATCAAATATCCATTCCATAGAACTTTTTCGGTAATTTTGGGTTCAATTTCGCAGTTTCTGCTACTGTGGCCCACACCATGCATGCAATGCTGCAACGTAATTGCATCGCTGCAGAGCATTCCGAAAGTCAGCGAAGCCGACTTTGGCACCATTTTGACATCCTAGAGGTTCCTCCTGGCAATTTGCTTCAGCCATTTGGATCCTAGGATGGGCTTCCGGTCTGCCCCCAGGACCACTTCCTTTCTTGTGCCCGAAGTGCTAGGCGGGTGGCAAATCTCTGGGATACCCATTGATGGCACAAACTACAACTCATTCTAGTTCCACTGCGAAAGCCAAGCTTGGGCCATTCAATTGTGGTTTTCTTATTTATATATATATTTTTTCTATTTCTACCTGACGAACGCTAGGGTGCGCTGCAAGACACAAGTGTCCCAGAAAAACAGTAAGTGCGCTGCAAGCATGTGCCAGATGACTGCCTGGAGTCTGCCCTGCTTGCAAGCTCGGGGGTTTGCATTGGCTGGAGTACAGGCAGCGGCAGGCCCGTCCCTTCATGCACATGATTCTGGCGGGCCAATATAAACTTGCGATATAATGACTTATGACAACGGGCTGCCGGCAAGTAAGCACACCTCTGGAATTGTCTTCACAAAGAGCGCGAGGCGGCGCATGAGAAACAAATCGAGCGCGATCGCTCTTCTAAGCGCCGGCCGTTGCACCTTCACCGCAACTTCTGCTCCGCCGTACTGCGGAGCCAGCGTGGCACGGTACACCTGCCCGTAAATTACAAACTTGATTTCAAACACTGAAAGACAGACAGGCATGGTGTGACAGCAGTTTCAGCATAGGGCCCATCAAACGCAAGTTGATGGCGCAGTGAGCAGAACTGCATGTGGAATGTCAGTGGAATGTCTGAAGACGGCACTGGATATCATTTCATGCAATGCCATGGCAAAGCATGTCGATGAGCAAGAGGAAAGCAAGCTGCAATTTTTGCTCCTGCTGCTGCGATTTGCAGCTCAGCTGGCACCCTTTACCTGCAGCCGTCTGCAGACACTCCTTGACAGGGACAGCGTGAAATGATGTCACAAATTATTGATAAGTTTAGGGCGCGCCTGGCCGAGCGAGGCAGCAGCGATGGGCTCTGCACTGACAGACGCCAGAACTTCCATCGGCGGCCGCTGCCAGGCAGCCGCCATCGTCAGCAGCGCCTGCCAAAGCCCAACACAATCCTCTTTTAAACAGCCACATCAAAACATGCAGACGATCGTGTCCATGGCCCACTTATCAGGAATCAGTCCCAACGAGTACAGGGAGCATTGGGTGCCCAAGAGGTCTGATCAGCCTTGTTGGCAGGCACATGAGTTCCCTTGTTCTGTGTCTCTATGCAGAGGCATTTGGCACATGTTCGCTTTCAGCAGAGCACCTTAACCCAGACCGGTGCAAGGTAGCAGAAGGGCAACCTATGCATCCTTTGTGCCCGCCAAAAGCTGTAGGAGACCTACGGTATGCAGGCTCTGAGACACTACAAAAGAACATTGCCGGGGCGCACGTCTGATGTGGGGAATGGGGGCACTCTGTCCTGCAGGCGTTCGATCTCTATGAGGTAGGCCGGGCTGAGAATGTCCACTCGCGTGCTCACAGCCTGCGCCACCTTCACATAAGCCGGTCCCAATCGCTCCACCGCCGACCTCACCTGTCGAGCAGACATGCAGCATAAAAAATATACCAGCGCAAAAGATTTCACAAAAACGTCAGTGCGTGCAAGCATACTCCCCACCTCTAAGAAGCAAACTGGATACCAGATTTCTGCCCTTCTCACCGCCTGTACTCTTTGGATCCAATGGTTGGTCACCAACCCCAATTGTTTTGCTGTCCATACCTTAAGAAAGTCTCAGGAAAGAGCAAGAAACTGCAGGACAGATGTCGCAAGCCTGATGTAAAGACCTGAATTGACGGGGGATGGATCACAGAGCAGCCATGCCAGGGGCAATAAGAGGTGCGAAAACAAAAGTGTGCAAGGGGAGGAGCGACAGACAAACCCACCTGCGCAGCTCTCTGCGGCGCATTTCTGTCGAGGCCGCCGGTCAGGCGGTCATAGAGCAGCCCAGCGCCGACAGCCGCCGCCGTCGAAAGCACCTCCGCCGTCCGATGCGCCACCGCCACAGGCCTGCGTTCAATTCCCGATGCCGACACTTCTACCCCCACTTTCCTCTCTTGTTCCTTTTGGTGCGCCTTCACAGCCATTGCCACAGGTCTGCCTGCAACTCGTTTACATCCAGGATCTGAAACCTCAACTACGCATGATTGACTGCAAAGTAAAAGCAGTGAGGTTTCCAGAATGCAGGGACTTCAGATCTGAAAGAGATCTAAAGGACAGGATTTGTACCCAGTGCCCAACCCTTGCTTCACAATTTAAATTATATGAGAATATATGAGAATATTTTCGCACCAGCGCGGGGCCAATAACGCACGTCATCATAAAAAAAAATACCCGTAAAATCTATTTTTTTTTGTAGTGGAGAAATTCGCACATGCGGGCCCAGCAGTCAGACACAGCAATAGAATTCAATCCTAAACTCTATACAAAACCTACATATCATTGTAGGGGATTAATTTCGCACCTGCGAGCCCAGTACTCGGCCACGGCGTCCGCGTCATACTCCCAGGGCAGTGGTACATCCACCCCTGATTCATCTCCCGCGCCCTCTCCAGACGAGGATGCCAACCCAAGTGCCAGAACTCCAAGCGCCAGGCAGACCACTGTCTGCGTGCTGTAGCCGCCCATACCTACAAGTTGCAGAATTAAGTATCAATTGCTTGTTTCACGCCTTTTGGAGGAACGGTAGAGATGTCCAGGAGTGCTCAATCACACTCCTGGCATGAGAGCGATGAAGAAGCAGGGCTCATGACTTGCTTTAGTATTTGCTTTTTGCATATGTTCACAAACGTTCTGAATCACTGGATCCTCGATTTCGTTGCCATTTGAAATACTTTCCGGCGCATGCCCACTTGCGGGCTGACTTCTGTTGACTTCTGCATGTGAACGGCCCTAGCAAAGCATTCCAGACCTACACACTCCATCGTGGCCCAGGGGTCAATTAGACAGCCAAGCAGATGCTTGCATACTTTAATTGGCATATTCCAATTGGCACCAAGCATGCAGAAGACAGAGACCCACCCGTAGCACCTATTCCGCTGAAAGTGTCCGAGAGGATCTGGTTCGCAGCAACGGCGTCGCCCAAAAGCAGCCGCGGCAGAACGCTGACTGTACCGGTGACTGTTGCCAGGAAGACAGCTGGCGCTGATCTGGCACCCAAGCTCAAATCGCCCAACGCCCCGGATACCACCCCCATCGCATCCCCTGCATCATAAGGAAAACAACCCTGAGTACTGAAAGAAACTTTCCACCACAGGGCAAGCACAAGCCCTTGATCAGTTTTTCTTGCATGCGCAGGCGTCTGTCTTCGCATGCATGGGATATCCAAGACAATAGAAACTGACACTTGACATACCTGCCATGCTGCCATGCAGGAGCAAGTATACACAGTAGAGAGTTGAGAAAAGATATTTCTTCTGGTTCTGCTTTGATTTCTTGCATGTGCACCAGTTCAAGTGATTTCTGCACTGGCAGTACATCACATTCCTCCTTGGTGTCTGCCTTTGTAAGTCCCGCTGCTCCCAGGAATGTTAAAATTTACATAAGGCATCGATCTTTGCGGGGAGCAAAATTTGACCAGGGAATAATGTCAACTCACCAAGTGTGCGGCTAGCTGCGAACCCCAGGCCGCCTACACTGGCGGGCCCAGAGGTCTGCCCCTGCAGCCATTCAAACAGACTCTCTGCCGCGCGCTGCGCTGCGCGTGTGCCATAGTGTGGGGGAAGGCCGTGTAGGGAGGGGCCAACATTGCCTGAAGAGGCCGTCAGGGTGTTCACATATGCTGCTGCCCCCTCCACGCCCCGTTGCCCCGCCTGTGCAGTTTGGCAACGCTCCTTTAAACGCTCCATGGTAAGGCCATTGCAGGTGGGTAAGTGCTTGCATATAAATTCCCAATCCCATGCAGCTTTGATGATTACTGACGGGACTGTGTGACTATTCAATTTTCTGCAGCTTTCATGGTGTGCGTGGCTTTGAAACACTTCAGTGCCATTGCTACGTGCGCAGGAGATTTGTACCGACACCATTCCAAATTAGACTCCCCCAATAGCCTGGTGAGGGCTTCGTAAGGGTCTGCCCTCGTAATGACACATTGAGCTTGCACACATACGTAGCGCTCCAAAGAGACAGAATGCCAGCACAGCAAACGGACAGAGAGCGCGCCTGAGCCAATCCGGCTGCAGCTTCTTGGATACTGCGCAGGTCGGGGCCGCTGCTAATATCGGGAAGCTGCGGGGCGGCCGGCAGCTGAAAGGCCGGCAGCTGCACCGACGCCGGAAGCTGCGGCAGCTGCAGTGGCAACAAACCCGCTTTATACATCTGCTGGTGCAAGTGCATGCCTTCGTAAGCGCTGCACAAGAACTAAAGTAAAAAACGTTCTTGTTTGTTCTCAACATGTCACCATGGGTCAGAGCTCTGACCCTCGAGGTGTCTGCGCATGCCATCTGCGTTGGCTGGGTATGCTCGAAGGATGTCTGAAAATTACCTGTGGCAGTGGTGGGAGCTGCACAGATGGTAGCGAGACTCGCTCAGTTGCTGATTGCAGTAGCCGCTTGGCTGCATCTGTGCCATAGTGCGGCTGCTGCGAGGCCCAGAAGCGCTCATCCTGCACCTTGTCCGCCAGCGTTGCAAGCTGTTGGCTGCACATTCACAGCACTCCCTGTCAGCCATTGAATGCAGTGTGCATCCTGAAACTTTCGGGATCCTTTCGAGGCCAGGGATCCTTTCGGGGCCATTTTTAGTTGAATTCGGGATATCACGGCAGGTGCATGCATTTGCAGACAATGTGGGCTACAGGCATGCCAGGTGGGAAAGTGTGCTTGGGCCATCAGAGAAAGTCGGCAGGAACTTTGGAGGGAATGTACTTGATCGACGTCACATCAATTCCGCCTGACGCGGCGTTCACATGTGTGCGAGCGCGGCTTCTCTTTCCACGGGGTTTGTGGCAGTGAGGCCTGGCAAAGATCATATTCAGTACTCTGAACCATCACGAGTGTCTAATTTGAAAGCAGTAGATTTCACAAATAGGCATAATTTGTAGATTCAATCACATGGAACGCCAGACTCTCAGAAATATAGCAGGCTCCAATAGCTTGGCATGCATTTCGGAATCATCGGGATGCTCACCTTGTCAAACTTGATGGGCTGTTGAACAAGTTTCCATGCAGCTTGGACATTCTGGTCGACGAAGATCTATCCATCTCGAATTTTCAAGGACACTTTGCTTTGCGCGCTGTCTTTTCACCGGCCTAGTACATTTCTCTTATTGATATCAAGACTTGAATGAGGAAACTCTTATTTACACTGCAATGGCTTCAACAGAGCACCCTGCAAATTGAATTCTAGCAATATCTTGCTTTCTTGAACTCTGCATAATTGAAAGCTTTTGGGCCATATGCATATTGATGCTTGCTCGCAGCTCCACAGTGCGCCACATAGGTGGGGGATTCTCACAGGCAGGATTAAATCCCTTGAGGAGAAGGGTCGAGATTCAAAGCTCGATTCCGCGCAACTGCGAAAGTTTACGTCTGAGCTGCTCATCGATCGCCCAGGCGCAGCGTCTTTGTAAGAAATCGTATCTTTTCTGTGGACCTCATGTAGCCCAATTTGTTTTTCCTTCATCAGAGCGCTGCTTTATTGCTATCCGTGCCCCAGTACTACGCAAAAGCTAGTATTTAAAGTACCATGATCCCTCGCAGAAGTTTCGAACCGTTGGCTTAGCTTGGCAACTATGGGTACGAAATACATGTCGCAGATAACTCTGGAGTATGTGCGGTCTTTGGCCCCCAGTCGGAAAGGTACGACCTAATGTATTATTCAAACTGGTGTGCAGATATACAAAAGTACCACCTAGTGGCATGTAATGTTCGACTTTCGCTTGTGTATGCCGCACAACCGAAGACGTTCCAGACCTAGCAGATCGTGTTGGCGTTGGCAGCGCCATAAAGCACTTGACTAAAGCATGGCATCGCACCTTGAGCGATTGACAATCTGTGCACGGCTTTGCAGACATTCAAAACGGCCTTGGCGTGATATCACTGGCTGCAGTGTTATATGGAGGTGAGGACACTTCTAATCCAAGTTGCCTGGTTTGCAGCGATGGTTGTGCATGCGCTTCCAGGCATTGGCCCTTTTGCAACAAGCCACACGTAGTCGCCGAGACATCAGGCCTTGCGCAAGTATATCAGAATTAAAACCTGGTGATCATACGTTCCTTCGTACCACATGCAGGCATGACATACCATACGATGGCTCCTGAAGGCATGGGGCAACTCTGTCTGTTGCAGGCCTGTTTCTTGCAGTGGGAAGTACTTTCCTCCCGCCATCTGGAGAGTGCTGGAGCATCGTTCTGATCTGGGCCGCAGCTCATGTTGGCGGGTACTGCATGCATAGGGTGAGTCACTCTCCATGACAGCTATGCGGTGCTGATGTGTCACCCCGTCCGCTGCAGACAGATGCAGGGGTCTTGCCATTTGCACATTTTGTGATATTCATGATGCCGATTGAAAAGTTATATGCTGCCGGCCTGCCGGCAATTCGACGTCAGCTGCAGTGTTCAAGCTGTGTCAGCATGCATGCTGAATGCGCATTTGGCCACCCCACATGCCCCTTACTCAAGAGGGAGGCTGCGAGTACTTTCAGCTGGGAATCTGCGATTCGAAAGAGAAACATTCAAAATCCATACTCAAGTTCAAATTCAAATTCAAATCGGTGGCTGCAGGCTGTGCCGCAGATGCCGCCCCTGATGGGCATGCTGGTGGCGGGGATCATCTTACGTAATGTACCGAGTGATCTGGTGCGGGGGCTGAAGTACAGCTGGGCCAAGGAGATCAGATATGGCTGCCTCGCTGTCATCTTCCTCATGTCAGGCCTGGAGCAAGATCTCGAGGTGTGTCACAGAGATATCAATACTCCTGCGCATGAACGTATCATGGAGTACTTCACACAGCCTGTATGCAAAGTCAGAACTTCCCTGCCCCGTTCTGACTGGCGGCTCACTCAACCAAGTACCGAGCCCACGGGCCCCACCAGACAAGGTGGAAACGTGGTACTGGTGTTTAGCGTCCAGAAAACTGCCAGTTATCCACAGCCTGTGATGGCTGCTAACTAGCCGTCCACTGAGGGTGCACCTTAGCTCTTCAAAGGTGTTGATATCGAGGCGTAGGAAATGCCTTCGAGGGATCAGGATTCCCTGTTCCCCTGATATTTCTTGCTGCAAAACACAGCACTCACCATCGCCGTGAACCCGGTCTATCCAGCCTCAGAGGGTTGAGCCCTGCACATGCTTACCAACGGTTGATTGGGTCTTGCTTGGATCTGGCGAGTCCAACAAGGGGTAGGATTATGGCAGCCTTCAACTGCAGCTTGTCTGCAGGACGCACCTTGCCTCTTGGCAGGAAAAGCGTGTTGATAATAGTAATAATAATAATAATAATAATAATAGTATGCTTACTATGCATATGCCTCCGATTGGATGATGCCGTATTCTTCAGAGCACCGAACCCACGGTAGAGTGGGTCTTGCTTGGACCTGGCCAGTCTATCAAGGGGTAGGATGCATGGCAGCCTTCACCTGCAGCTTCTCTGCAGATGCACCTTGCCTCTGGCATGAAAACTCGTCTAAAAACAATGAAAATCCTCACATCGGCTGTCGGGTGTTGAATACTGCGCGTGTTGCCACCAGGTGTTCAAGAAGGTTGGTGGTGCAGCGGTGAGGCTGCTGCTCTTTCCTGGCATTGTGGAAGCGCTAGTCTCTGGCGCTGTGGGCATTGCTGTCTTCAAGATGCCCGCTTTGCTGGCATTCGCGATGGGCTTCATCCTGAAGGTGCGCCTGCTTGTCTGGGCTATCCCTATGCTGACTATGCAGAGGTCTCGTTGCCGGAAGACAGCGCTGGTGATCAAATGGCACAAGCATTGTTGCAGTGTGAGGAATGCCACAAAGCACAACTGGCTCGTTGCAATATTATTATTATTACACGCTTTTCCTGCCAGAAGCAAGGTGCGTCTGCAGACAAGCTGCAGTAAAGGCTGCCAAAATCCTACCCCTTGATGGACTCGCCAGATCCAAGCAAGACCCAATCAACCGTGGGCACAGTGCTCAGTATTTTTCCGCCCCCCGCCAGCTGGGGCCATTGCAATATGTTCTGCAGATAAGCAGCAGGAGACCTAGCTGCGCTTCAAGCGAGTGACACAATGTTGGAGTGTGCATGCATCCAGAATAATTCCGAATTTTTTCATTTTTGTAGGGTTTAGGGTTTTTATTTATATATATTAAAAAAAATGTTTTATAGTTATTATTTTTTTAGGATAAGTGGGTCTGTGTCTGCACACAGCCGGTGGACCCAGCGATTGCAATATCCATCATGTGCGGCTATCAACGGGAGAAACGGGGGGTGGCTAAAGGTGCGCACTCTTGGACATCAAGGGTGTATCCTTATTTTAGCTCGAAGCCCGTAACACTCCTCAACCAGAAATTCACCGGAGTGAGAAAAGACTACTTCCTGGCACCTGCTGCACCTCTTAGATATTGACATGTTGCTACAAATCCTGTACGTGCTGTGTCATCTCATCGATGTTTATATCTCTGAATGCCTCTTTATGCGTGTCAATCCCTCATCTGCTGCAGATTCTATTGATGCGTGCAGGTATCCCCTCCCTGGTGGTGGCTGCAGCCAGCTTCGACGACCTTGTGGCGATCACCCTCTACACCATCTTTATCTCCCTTGCCGTGACCAAATCCGACGGCAACCTCGCATGGAGCATCGCCTCCGGTCCGCTCAACGTTGTCTTCGGCCTCGCGCTCGGCGGCGCAGGTGCGCGCACTGTAGTACCTGATCACATGATCGCTTAGTAATGAGGGCCACAGATCACTTGCGACGGCCAAGCCATGCATATTTCTTATGGAGCACAACCACCTCCTACTCACCATGTCATGTGATCAAATTACTGATGTGCGACAATAGAAGCATGCAAACTGCATGCATGCAAGGGTTGTGAAAGGTGAGTTTTCCTGGGCAGGAATTCGCGTGTAATGGGTCTCTGAGCAAGTGGATTCTGAGCCAGTGTTTCTACGAGTGCTCAGTGGAGGCTTAAAGGGGTGTGTGTTGATGTAGGTGCACTGATCTGCTCTGCCACTATCATTTGGAACAGCCATGTCAAGCGTACACTGGCCGTCCTGCTCATCACTCTTCTGCAGATGTACTTCATGGTGCGCGCTTACAAATTAATTTTGCAGAGTTTCTTTTTGCCACAGAATGACTGCACTCAAGCCTGCAGTGGCTGCCAATATGCCTTACACAGGACAAAATGGAAAGCCTGAGACAAGAGCCACTGCATGATAATAGTTACTCACACACACAATAAAACAATTTTTTGCTTTGTGGGGGGATGCATGCCTGATTGCCAGCCATGCGTTGCCGAACATGTCAGCACAACAAAATGGGCGCATCTTTTCAGCATGCTTAATCGTGCATGCTGTGCTTCTCTGGAAACTGTGCACAATCTGCTTACCATAACCCATCCTGTCGGTGTATTGTGTCTGGTGTACGGTGCATCGATGAATGCCTAACAAAGAAGAGATCAAGTAGAAATCGGATTTCCACCCCCACAGTTCGCCCGCATGTTTTAGACCGCTGTGCTGGCGCGCATGCAGGTGACGTTTGACTTCTCAGGGGCGGGCATTCTGGCGGCAATTGTGCTCGGGGTGACAACATCCACGCTGTGGAGCAAAGGGTGGCCCAAAATGCTATCAAGCGGTGTGCTCCCCCCTTTCGTGCGATGAACTGTTGAATTGCAGGGGAGCGCAGCCTGCAATCCGCACTTCAGGTCCAAGTCTTCATGCTGATGTCAACATCAGTCATGGATCACAAGCTGCAGTTGATCTGCACAGTCTGCCATTTTTTCACATTTGACGTGACCACAATCGTCAATAAGTCTTGATGTGAGGCCAGCTTGCTTCTTGATGTATGTTTCAGAGTAGTACCAAGGACCTCTTTGGAATCGTCAGTGGACCCCTGCAACGACTGACCAAAAGGATGCATTGGCGCCTTTGATGATAACGCAAATTCGTATCTTATCTCTTCTTATCTTCATCTTATCTTGTTTTTATCTTCTTCTTATTCTTCTGGTGGTTATCCTTTCCATCAACTCTGGCCAGCTTATGCCGCGCACAGGTGCCAGCGACAACCACTCTACGATAGTGGAGCACTATGTGGCGCTGTTCTGGCGGTGGGTGGCCCAGCCTTTGCTCTTTGGCATTGTGGGGACTGCCATCAACTTCAGGAAGATCCAGGCCTCCACCATCCCCCTCAGCGTGATTGTCATCCTCTCAGGTGAGCGCCTCTGTTCCTTTTTGTAAAAAAACATTAACATTCAAAATTTGAATAATTTTTTTCGCGGTTCAATCCAGCTGGCCCCGGCTGGCAGGGGCGGTGTGAATACTGAGCAGCGTGCCCACGGGTCTTGCCTGGATCTGGCAAGTCCAACAAGATGTAGGATATTGGCAAGTTTCAAATGCAGCTTGCCTGCAGACGCACCTTGCCGCTTGGCAGGAAAAGCGCATGATAGGAATAACTAAGATTTTCACCCAGCTAAGAAAGTGTTAGAAGGTATTGTGCTGAGGAGGGGTGTGCGCTGGCGCCTGGCCTTAAAATGATGGTCATTGGCAGGCCGATGTATAATTTCACCAAGTCTCAGTTTCACTACTGCTAGCTGCAGCATATTTGTTGACATTGCTAGAGGGAGACCAAAGCACAGAGCTGGGAGTTGCCTGACAGGACCGAAATGACAATTATGTGTCGTCCGCATAGAACTCAATCGCGCTGAGGTGCATGTTGTTGCTTGTTTCCATCACTACATTGTAAGATGTATCGTTCGCGGTTTCTATATCTTTAGGGTGAGAACCCTGAACCCTGATTATAAGGGATCTGCCTCGTAGGCTGGCTGGCGCGCATGCCGACTTCGTTGCTGAGCGTGAGTTGTGCAGGGCTGACTCTACGAGAGAAGGCCTTTGTCATGTTTGCATGGCTGCCCAAAGCCACGGTGCAGGCAGCGCTGGCATCAGCCCCCCTCGACAGAATTTTGGTGAGACCAGAACACTTCCTTGAACACTTCACATGATCTCAAGACACACGGATCCTCTCAAGAGTGTTCAGCGTCACTTCTGCGCGCCATTTGATCCATGTTGCTTTTCTTGCGCGTTGGGCACATCAGAATTAACTCTTAGCAGTGGCTAGTGTGCTGATGTAGCTGCGTTGACTGAACCAGTTGCTTCAGTCCAAAGGCCTTGTGCAATGTGAACATAAAAGACATGCAGTATTGCTTGGGCCCAGCATTGGAAGGCTATGCGCTTTGGGTGAAGCCCATGCTAGTATCGCCTTTGGATGTAAGTGCGTCAACATTTGCATCCGAAAGAGGCATGATGCACGGCAGCTGAAAGGAAAACTGCATAATGGTCTGACTGGAAACTTGACATGCACTTGCTCTCGCAGGATGAGAACAAGGGGCAGGAGTATGTCGACTGGGGCGACCAGATTCTTGTCACAGCGCTGTTCTCCATTATCATATGCGCTCCCCTGGGCGTCGTCCTTGTATCCCTTGCTGGGCCACACCTCCTGAAAAAGGTGAGCTTTGAGGGGATTTCCCAATTGATCTGAAGGGAAGGAAGTATACAAGTACCCACCGTACTCATTGCTTGTCAAATCCTTGAATGATGTAATCATCTGCAAAACATTTAAGTTTGTTGTTCACAAGGCTGTCATGTGTAACCTGCTGTTTGGAGTCTGCTATGGGGTGGGTGGGAATCTGCTGGTACAAAAGTGCACTGCCAGTCTTATTGCATTGCCCGTGTTGATGTCATGCCTTGAGTCAGTGCATGCAGTGATTACGCAAAGCCAGAGAGAGGATGTGCTTGCAAGGCAGATTAGTCGCTGTGGAAGCCATGTGCTGAGAGCAGAGCTGTGCTTTGCAGGACAAAGACACAGTGAAGACTGGTGACATTGAGGCCTCACGGTTGGGCCCAAAACCGCTGCCCATCGTTCCAAAGCCATCAGTGGAAATTTTTGAACGCACCAACTCGCTGCCAGCCATTCTGCCCTCGCTTCTGCATGATGTGGGCCTGCATCATGTGGCCCCACCTGCAGAGCCTGACACGTCTCCAGATAGAGGTGGGCCTACTTCCCAACTTTTCTCTGTGTTTCCAATAAAATCCTGATGCTAGTGGTCATGTCTGTGACTGGTCGAGAAGATACAAGAACCAAGAAGAGTGAAAAGGTGTTTCTTGACGTATGTGGTCCTTAGGCCTGGAAAACATGTAGCTATATCACTAATAAAGAGTGCATGCAATGCTCAGAGACACCTTATGCCAGTTCTGCTATTGAGCACCTTTGAACTGTGAGCAGAATGGGTGTTAAATGGTTTTGTGGCGATGCTGCCAATCTGCTCCCTCTACCTGGGGCTCAGCTTGTCAGGCAATTGATGAAGGCGCCAAAAGGAATGGCCTTCACAGCTCCACCTGCTTATATATAGCATTGCCCTTGAACTGCATGCAGGGGACTCTACATCAATTAATATAGAGCCGAAATCAGTTCATTTAAAGTCCCCTGCTGCATGATGAACCGGGGGTTTATATCTTCTGGGATTTGTCTCACAGGGGCTTCAACGCATGTGGAGCGCATAGTCACTCCTTTCGCCACAGTGTCAGACGCCGCTGAGGACGACAGATTCGAACATGGATCGCCACAGTATGCAGCATCTGCTAACAGGTATGCCTTCCTGGGTGCCAATGAAACCTTGAAGTCACAGTTGCACCATTCGGTCAGAACACTTTTTGGGGACCGTAAATACGGCCGAATATACGGTCATACGGTAATGAAATATACGGAATATGGTCAAAAACGGCCTATTTTGGCCCAAAACACCGAATATACGACCGAATATTCACCGTATGCCGAATGGCCGAATCCGTATGGTGCAACTATGCTTTGAAGTGCTCTGGGTTGCTCAGCTCTGCTTGGAAGGCAGCCTGCAAGCTAAAGGACGCACTGAGGGTCCCAACTAAGAGACTGTTAGAATCCGAGGTATGCGGATTTCCAAGGCGCTGCTCAATCCGGCGTTCTGCAAGATTTCAATTATTATTATTGTTATTATTTTATTATTATTATTATTACTATTATTACCTGCCTATCCAAGCCAGATTAGGCTTAGATTTCAATTGCTGTCCTGGAATCCAGGTGACTTTGGTGATGTTCTGTGAGACAATCTGCAGTCAAAGCCTGCCAAATTCCTGCCCCTTGTCGAACTCGCCCAAGCCCAGTCAGAGCTAAGCAAGCGTGGGCACGGTGCTGAATGGTTTTATAAATGCTCCCCGACTGGCGGGCCATAATGCTTCAACGCTCCAGCAAATTTCGGTGATGTGTCTGCGCAGTGAGGACGCCCTTGAGGAGGAGCTGCTTGCAGACCTGGACCATGACATCCACAGGTGAGTCATGTTCCTAGACAGCTTTAATATAACACCCACTTAAGCTCAGTGTTCATGGAGAATGGAATTGAAAATTACAACCCTGTGCAGCGCCCCTACAGGCATCCATTTGTGCCTTGCAAACTGCGAACGCTTCGTACGTTCTGTGAGCTTTGCATTGGTGCAGCATTGTGCATGCATGAGTCAGCTTCCTCATGATCGTCTCAAGTGTCCGCAGTGCGGTGTCAGACCCCTCTGCTGCAGGAGTGCAGGCCTAGTGATGCTGACAAGCTGTGCCAGATCTGGGCTCCAAGTTTTGAAAGTATGAGTGATTGTTTTCAGAATATCAGTCCTAAGGACGAAGGTACGTCAATGGCTCCAAAGAGAGGTCTGTGTGGCGCGTCAAACAGGAACCTGATGGCGATAGAGAGGGAGGCGTGGCTGCTGGAAGTGCAGCAGGTGGTGGGCGTGGCAGCTTCCAGGGCAGCTGCCCAGCGGCTGCATTCGGCGGTACGGGAACTACGGCACCAGAGCGTGAGCGGGAACGCCTCCGCGCTGATGCGCGTCGACGGCGCGCGCGGCTTCTTCCGGCGCAGCAGCCGGGGTGTATAGCATGCATCGCTTTTAGCTTTCAAATTTTTAGGGTTTGGGGTTTATAGTTGTGTATATAGGAATAGGCATCAGAGATTTAGCGGCAACGCCTCTGCGCTGATGCGTTGACGGCGGGCGCAGGAGCATAAGCAAGGGTGTATAGCAATCACCACTGTGTGGACAGGAGGTGTTTAATCGAGGGGTGTATACTAGCTGTTTCTATGCAAGTACATGCATCTCCTGCCGGAGGCAAGGTGAGTCCTGCAGGTAACGGCCTTCACAAACCCTGGAGGTGACGAATTGGTGGGTGTGCATACGTGTGCTAGCAAATGCAATTGAGTGCTTTCTTACAATTTGCAGTTGGGTTTTGGGCGTCAGCAAACAATCGCACTGAAGTAGCCACGATCGTGAGTAGCCAGGTTTAAACTTGTTAAACAAGTTTGTCAGTGACAGACTCAGCCAGAACGCCTTTGACTGCGCAACTGTCTGCTGCACTCAGCAATGCATGCAAGTGTGGTGCACCCTGGGCCGGTGCCGTGGTGCGCGCATTTGCAGTCTTCTGCAGAACTTGTGTACGTATAGTAGCTAGTTTCGAAGAATTACCATGACGCATACTGGAGTGAAACCAGCATGACTGTCTTACCTGCTCCTTGCAATTATATCGATCGGGAAGAAGACCACTGCTCTTGACTTTATATGATTCCACTCTCCTCACTCCAGAGATGTACCATTTACGGCCCTTGGCCTACACGTAGCTACGGATCAAGGTGACGATGGAAACTTCAGAGAGATGTGGAATAATGCAAATCATTGCATCGACTGGTGGGGTCTCTCTAGCGGCTTGCGAAAGATTTCTGGTGCTTGAAGGTTGCTGTCTGTAGGTTGTGGGCCCTTGCAAACGATCCTCGAAAATCTAATCTGTTCTTAAGTGGAGGTTGCTGTCCTGCTGGACACCAGTAAAATGATTGAAGTGATTTTGAACGATCGCTTGGGAAAGAAGGTCCGCGTCAAGTGCAAGTGAGTTTCCATCTTTACCAAATACAAAGGAAACTAGCACAGGATGTTTGCACTGCACAAACCTTGTAAAATTTTTCTGTTCTACGCATTGTAATGTTCAATATGCTGGAGTAGTGTGTAGTTGCAAGCTTGAACGGCCCACATCACATGTTGCCCCCTGCAGCGAGGACGATACCATTGGAGACCTGAAGAAGTTGGTGGCTGCACAAACCGGCACTCGCCCCGAGAAAATCCGCATCCAGAAGTGGTACAATATCTACAAGGTACCTCCGCCTGCCTCTCCCACACCTGTGGCCTGTGCACTGTGCCCATCACAGAGGTGCTTCTTGCAGATGGAGAAATTCTTGAGGGGTGCTCATAATCAGCTTCCTGTGGCTGCTTGAAAGGGTATTATGTGCGTCTAATGCTTGCAGGACCACATCACGCTGGCAGACTACGAGATCCACGACGGCATGGGCCTTGAGCTGTACTACAATTAGTTCCCACTTCACATGGTGACATAAGCAAGGACCGTCAAAGCCATGGAGCACTCGCAGCAGTGGCTCCAGCCGAATGAAGCCGCCCACACTCTTGCAACAGACACCAATGTTGCTCCCATGACCGCTGAGAGCAATGCCGGGCCCACGATGGCCGACCACACCCCTGCCGAATCAGTACAGCAGGCCGAGCCAGTTTACAGCACTCCTCAACAACCAGCAATTGCTGCAGCGCCTCCTGCACAGCCCACTGCGCTGTCAGACCGGCTGCAAGAAAAGACCATTGACCATTTAGCCGCTGCGAATGCTTCACACGAACAGTCATCCCCAAATAAGCCACCTCCGCACGAGGCGGTGCAGGCAGCACCTGCAGGCAATGCAGCAGCTGAAGCAAGTGGCGGTGACTCGCCAATGCCTGATCAGATTGCAGAGAGCAGCAATCCTGTAGAAGAGCAGCAGGAAACAGTGCAGCCGATGGAGATTGATCAAGCGGCACCAGAGAGCATACCAGTAGCGGCTGCCACAGGGGTGGCGGAGGGCAGGAGCGATGACCATGGCATGGCGCTAGCAGAAGGCAGGAGTGATCAGCACACAGCTGCAGGAGTGGGAGCTGCTTTGGTTGGAGCTCCTGAACAGCCTAAGGAGCAGCCGATGGGTGCACAGATGGATGCAGATGAGTCAGCAAAGGAGCAGGAAGCTGCAGGAAGCTTCCAGCAGGGCACAGCTGCACCTGCCGGTGGCAGTGGTGGGGCGCAGGCAGCAGGGGCACATGGAGAAGCGATGGGGGTTCCACAGAGTGTGGGCCAGGGGTCACAGGAATTAGGAGACTATCCTGGGGAGGCACACGGGGTGGCAGAGGAGGGGCTGGGAGGGAATGAGGGTGACAAGCGTGAAGATATATCCGAAGCCACCTTCGCCAGCCCTGCAGCAGCAGTGGCAACACCTCGGGTGGGCCTCTTTGATTATATGCCAAGGAATTATTTCCGTGCCTGTTGGTAGCTTAGCGTGGCAAGTTATGCAAATTGGCTCCCAGGTGGCAATTGACGGTGATCTCCACAGCAGCCACACATTTTCCGGACACGAAATTTTCTGTTCTTCATGGGAGTGTGGCTGCCGATGTGGATACCTTTCAATTGGTGCTTGGGGTGATTTCAGCCATTGGATGTCGCTGAGCCACCATGTTTTGGAAGGGCGCAATCTGAAATCGTCAAGCAATGCAGCTTTTACTCTCTGGTAGCTTCTCATATCTCTGAACATTATGCTAGTCGAGTGAGAGCTGGAGTCAGAGCAGATGTAGGTGACGCATCTGACTGAGCAGACTGGATGCTGACTGGACAGGGGGTCGCGTCGGGCGGCCGGCGCCACGCGGAGATAAAGCCGGAGACGGACGCGAACGCGGTCGTCTGGGCGAAGTCGCCGCGCTACCCTTGGTGGCCCGCGCAGGTGCGGGGTCAACCCTCCCAGAACCCTAGCTAGTCAAAGTGTATGTATCGAGCTGGTGGCCTAGAGCGGAAGATGGTGCACTCCTATCACAGAGTGCATTGCAAGAAACCCAATACGACACTCAAGCTACATGACAGCTGGCTCGTCATGCTTCAACAATAACCAGCCTGAGCAGTGTACCCAAAGCCTCGGCAAACACTCAGTCCTGCTGCGACTGTGGCAGCAGCGCATGCCTAGCAGATGATGGAGAATTATGCGTGGCCTTTTTGAGAAGCTGCAGCTCTCTTGACAAGGCCGTGTTTGGAAGGTGCTTGTCCAAGCTACTGCCTGGAGAGTCATAGCAGAGTGTTCAAGTGTGGCTCTCGCCCTCGTATTCTTCCTGAAATGTCCGGCTGCATGCATGCGTGCGCTGCAGCCCTTCCCTGCCGCTTGTCTGCAGGCACACCTTGCCTTCGGCAGGAATTTCAAAGCACTAAGAACTGTGCGGTTCGGCACAACCTCATTTGCATGCATTTCTGGCCCAGAAGAGAGTTAGGATTGCCAAATTCTTGACGGAATGCGGACACATGAGAGTGTTCGATGTAATAAGGGCAGTGACAGACTGCCCACAAGACCAATGAGCCTCAGGTGGCTCCCAGCAGGTCTCCAAAATGCAATAACAATACTAATATAATTGCTGCATGCATGCGCAGGTGCTATCGCTCGCAGACCCCTGGATCCCTGCTGACATGGACGCCCCCCGCCGCGGCGCCGTGCCGGTGCGATTCTTTGGAACGTACAATTTCGCGTGGATCGAATCGCAGCGCGCGCTCGGGCCCTGGGGCGACGGCACGGCCGACGAGCGCGCCACCAAGGGGAAAGTCAAGGTGCTCTTGGATTGTTTGTTTATTCTCTGTCTCTGAGGATCTCTCTGTCTGTCTTGGTTTGACTGTGCACTCAAGCTTCATGTTGTCTGCTTTGGGATGCCTCTGTCTCTGTATTTTGAGTTTGCAGCCGATGGAGGTGCCTTCGTTGCGAGTCTGCTTTAGGACATGGCATTTGGTCTGAGGGCTTCATGCAATCCTAGCTGGGTGTGTATCTTGTTATGTTTTCTTCAGATAGACAGTTTTGGGTGCCGTGAATCAGGAGTTGTATTCCATCCGCCACTGGGCGCTTGCTTCAAATGGTCGTGAGACTTGGCAGGTCATAGTTCCTGGGAGTGGGATGCCGAGACTGGCAACCTTGCATGCAGGCGTTTCAGACCGCGCTGGACGAGGCGGTGCACTTTTTGGGGACGGGGGAACTGCCCCAGGGGTTTGACAGGGCTCTGCTGGCGGAGGGAGGGGACGCCGCCGAAGACGCGGCCGACGGCTACAGCGGCAGCGGTGGCAAGCCCCGGCCAAAGCCGCGCGATGGCAAAGGCGTCGCCAAGAAGGACGGTGCGCGCCTGACTTTTTGTCTTTCTCTTTTTGCACTACAGTCGATAACAGGGATGCTCGAAAGATCAATCTCGCCAGGGTATAGGGCTGTCACCAGGAAGGACAATACGTGAAGAGCTCTCAGTTGCAATCCAGTCGCAAAAAAGGATGGTTTTCTCAAGAATATCTCGCTGGGGATAGGTTTTACAGCGGCCAGTCCCAAAGAAAGGGCAAGCAGAGCGCAGGCAACCTGGTGCCTCGTAAGGCTCTACGCACGACACAGTTTCAATTACTTCGTTTGTGTATGTTGTGCAATCTGCTGTCGCCTGACATGATGCCCAATTTCTGCAGGCAAGAGGGCGGATGTGAAGAGGCGAGAGACGGACAAGGCAGCGGCGGCCGCTCGCGCCAGCGCTCTGCGGAAGCTCAAGGTTTGTACCCATGTCACAACGCCAGAACCCCCACTTTTCTAACACCTTGCTACTGGTAATGGGGAGTGGCATATGCCGGCAGACGCCTGTGCCAAAGCTGGGTTGCAACTTCAAACGCACATCCCCAGCTTTTGCCTTGGGAGAACGTCGGCATGTGCTTTCTTTCCTCCCTTGTAAGTCGTCACATGTTTCATCATGAGACCAGGGGCACATGATGTGGCTTTTGCGCCCTTGTGCTTTCTTGGCTGCATGTCATGTCGGCGATGGCATTCTTCGGAGGAACAGGAGCTCCTGAACTGCCTCAGTATGTTCTCCACGATATACAGCTGTGACAAAGCCAGGCCTGGCCATGCATCCCTGCTTTTCCTACCAGGTGCATTCATGTTTGGCAGGTCCAGCTGGCAGCTTGGGGTCCAGGGGATTACATGTATTCGGTGGGTCCAGCTGGCATCTTAGGGTCCAGGGGATCACATGTATACAACAGAGTAGTCACAGAGTCATTCCCCCATGCGCACAGGCGATGCGGAAGCTGGGCCTGGCGGCCCCAAGGGGCTCTCCGTACGCGGGCGCGCCGTGCCTGGACGTGGCACGCGCATGGCTGGACATGCTGCAGCGCCAGCTGGCAGAGCAGGCACAGCGCGCAGAACAGCGCGCGGCGGCAGCTGCCACGCAGATGCGCGCGCACGAGCAGCAGGCTCTCCAGCATCAGCTGCTGCAGGTGCGATAGCGGGAAAGCCTTGTGATTATGCTACATGTGATTTATGCTACATGAGCATTCAAAATTGAGCTGAGAGTTGTTGTGTATGACTGGTTTGTGCAGCGCAAGCTCCAGGAGCAGGCGGCGCATAGGATGTACGTGGAGGCGCAGCTGCGGCAGCACCACCAGCAGCAGGAGCAGTTCCGCCGGCTGCAGGCGCAAGCGCGGCCGAGCGCCGCCACCGTGCAGACACACTCCCCGGCTGCCGCGGCTGGCCGGCCCGAGCCGCCGCGCTACCCGGTTGTGCGGCCGCAGCCGCTGTCGCCCGCGCAGCTCGCGCAGCTGCAGCAGTTCCCCCTGTCGGCTCTGCCGGTCCCCGGCGTGGCGGCCGCGGCGGGGCCGGGGCCGGCGGCTCTGCCGATGTCAGGTCAGGCTGTGCACATGGGCCACAACCCTGACTTTGTGCAGCAGCAGTTGCAGCAGAAGGCGGCCCTTGCGCAGCAGCAACGTAGCCTGGCGCGGCCGGCCGCGGCTGCGCCGGGACCGGGGCCGGAGGTGCATGTGGGCCACAACCCCAACTTTGTGGAGCAGCATTTGCAGCGTAAGGCGGCACTTGCACAGCAGCAAGGGAGCCTGGCGCTGCCGGCTGCGGCGGTGGGTGCCATGCGGCCGATGCAGACGCAGGCTCTGCAGCCAGGTCCTCAGTCGGCGCCTGCTGCGTACCCGCATGCTGGTGACCAGTAAGAATGGCGTGGTGGAGAGCGGGCAGGAATTGGGTCGAATTTGATTGGAGCACCATGATGGCTTACGAGGAATGTACATCAGGCAAGACAGATCTCTAGAGAAGTTTGGAAGTGTGAGCAGAATGTGGGGCCAACAACCTTGGCAAAAACAGCAGATGCATTGCTGCCACAGCCACCGGCCCCGGGGGCGTGAATGCACTAGTGAATGCACAGTACTGTTCGAAAGCATTGCTGCGTAGTGGACAATTATATAGCTATATAATTGTGGAAATGTTTATGTAATCACAGGAGTGGATAGTCTTGTAACACTCCTTCAATCCATCAAGTCCTATGATGGCTTCTAGGATGGATCAGAAAAAGAAATCGAGAGACGGGGACACCTGTTCCAAGGCTCATTAATGAAGGGTAAAGGTCCATTACCCTCCATTACTATGGGGGACACATAAAGAGTTGCAAACCCAAGTTTGGCAACGCGTCTCTTCGACGCTGCCATACATTGCTGATGTCAGACAGGTGCTCTCCAACATCTCTAGAGCTTCAGAGTGGATCCGCGGGGCACCGTGCATGGACAACCTTTTTAAAAAGAAGACCCGACAAAGACAAGGGTGGATAAGTACGGACTGTACGAAGAGACGTTGCCGTCAGAGCGCCAGGGGCTAGCGCCGTCAAGTAGTACGTGAGCAACAGGTGCATCTATCCTATGGTTTCGCTAGAGCTCGAGAATTATGAGTGCCAATATTTGAGACATCTTCGATTCTTACCTGTCGCTCCCTCGTGATGCGCTGTTGCACTGGTCGCCTGCCAAGCCGCTCTACTTTTACAGCAGCCAGCGTCTACTTATCTTGAGATCTTTTACTTAGCAATTGGAACCTTCTGATTGCGTTGGCGTGCATCCGTCCGACCACCGGACTCGCATATACCTTTCATCTTTATGTTTGAGCAGTACATTTCTAGGTGAATGTTCTGCGTAGGAATGCTCCAAGGATTGCGTACAAGCTAACATCATGTTTTGCACAGCTTACAGCCACTTCCAGGCTCGTACCGTATGCTCCAAGTGCCTATTCGTAAGGGCGTCATCGACCACGTTGGTGTGGTCTCAGGTATTCTGTGAGCAGCTATCATGGCATCGGCAGGGGGACAGACCACTGCATCATGTGGCGCGTCTCTCACATTGAGGTACAGACCCCCGGACGCCGTCCCACCTGAGCTGTGACAGAAAAAATCGTCCCTCTCCATCCACAAAGGCCGCGGCAGATCTTTGCCAGCCAGAGTACAGCCTCTGGGCAGGGAGCCCACGCATGTGTTGCAGCCAAGCTTGGGAGCTATTCAGCCAAGCAGGGACAGACTTTGAGGTTGATCACCAGAGCCGCATAGGCACACAGCAGGCCTCTTTGGCCGGGTGATGCCGATTTGCTGTCACTGCTTTTATTTGTCAGTTTGCCTGCGGCTGCAGTGGAGCCGCCCTATGCTATAAGCTCTGCCAGAGGCAGTTTGGCCGGTCACCATCTTGGCTGCATCATGACAGTCATTTGTAACAATGACTCATTATGTGTGAAGTCAAGCAGAAAGCTCGCAGTCTCGGTCACGCACAGTCTCGTGACGGATTCGTTGCCTGTTTTCCAGGTGGCAGGACATATTGTGGCCGCGCCATGGCGCGATAGCTTTCAGAGACATCCATGCAGAGGCGGATTTCAGGCATTACTGGGAGATTCTGTCGCACCCAGTCAGCGTGCTAGCGTCGCTGTTGCTAATGCTGCGCTACATGGTGCTAGCGCAGAACGGCCAAGAGACTTGCCAGATGCCTGCAGCCATCTGCACCCTCAGGTACACAGATCTACCAGAGGTTCACCAAAAAAGCCATTCCTTCTGCCGCACCAGTCCCAGCCAAGCGGGGCATGTTCTGTTGCTTGCAAAGTGCCCCTGTGAGGGCTTCAAGAGTAACTCTGACCCTTGAAAGCTTGAAGAAATGGCTGCTGTGGTACTTTTGCCGAGGCCTGCCAAAAGGCTGTCGTGGTTAACTCCTGCATGAGGACTAAATGGAAGTCTTTGCTGATTGGTGGGCCGCTTGTGCATCATGCTGCAGGTTTTTCAGGCCGGCCCACTTGAGACTGTTGGATTTGAATGAGCATGTCACCCTTAGCTCTCCAAAATGCACACAACACAGCCCTCTCAGCCTTTCTTTTCACCTGCACACAGGGCGGGAATATGCTTAGCGGCAGCAACCTTGCATGGTTACTACCAGTTCCTGTTCTGGCGGCCGGGGAGTAAACGCGTGCGATGTGCTCCTGAGCGCGCAAAGGCCATGGCGGCTGTCGGCGAGATCGTTGCCTGCCTGCTGACCGCCATGCTGGCGAAAGACTTTGGCGAGAGCCTCGGGGCCGACCCGGCTGTGGCTTATGCGTACACTGGCTGGGGCATCCTTCTACTGCAGGTAAGAGCCGATGCATTAATATAAGGTTGTATGAGTGAGGGTTGCCAAAGGGTCATAATTGATTAGTCCCCAAGTGGCTTATGCGTACACTAGATGGGGCATCCTCCTGCTGCAGGTGAGGCCTATAGTAGGATCTGTGATTTAAGGATACAGGCAGTTGAAGGGCAGGGAAAGAACCATTAGACCACACTGAGTATGCTCTGCCATGCTGTGCTTCCTTCTGCTGCAAGGGAGGCGCCTCCCTGACTGCCTGACAAGTAATTCAAGCTGACTTGCTGTCATATCGAGCATCATTCTGGCATGCGCTGTGTTGTGCTTGGATTCCGCGAGATTGAGCTTACACTTGACACTGGCCATGCATGCTACGTCACAGTGCTCCCTGTTGTGTGCAGAAGTTGCAGCGCTTAACAGCCGGTTGGTTCACCTTGCAAAGGAGCTCCTGTCCTGGCCTGAAGCCATAGACATGAACACTTCCCTGTGCATCTTTCCTGCAGGTTTCCATACTGAGCTGCTACCACCTGCACGCGCTGAGCCTGCTGAGCTACCTGCTGATGGAAGCAAATGCTGCGATCAACATGGGTCCCGGGCATGGCTTCAGGGGCGGCTTGCTGGGGTTGACACAGCGGTTCACGCTGTGCACGCTGGCGCCGTATGCTGCCAGCGTGGCGTGCGAGGCCTGTCTTCGGAGGGCGTTCCTGCGACGCTGCCAGGCTGTGCAGGTGTGCGTGTCTCATCATTTGGTAGCTCCATTTACCAGATGTTCAAATCATCGCCCTGTTGACACTGAAGTGAATCCCCGTGCAGCTATGCACTGGCGCGAGAGCAAGTGCAATGTGGCTCTCAATAATCCTGCAATGGTTTGCGATGAGTCCCAACACAGCTCCAGATATTCGCACAAGAGCAGGTGCTAGTGTGTGGTTTCTGTGCAAGGATGTTTAAGTGTGCATAAAATGAAGGAATGGGGGTTCACACATGACAAAGGGACTGTGAACGTGCGTGTTGCACGGGAATGAGAATTAGTATGAGAAGCATTGGTGGTTTCTGACGGTGGCCGTGCATGCATGCGACAGGCGGAGCAGCGGCCGGGATCATCAACTTCAACTCCCTGGGTTTCTTCGCGCGCGGCCCCCGGGGTCGCGCCCCTTGCAGAGAAGGCGTCGGAAGCTGCCCGCGGCGTCGTCACCCGTAGTCATGCGCGCCAGCTGGTGAAGCTGGCGTGCGGCTGCGTCGGAACCTGCACCTGCGCCGTCGTCGCCTAGGAAGCTTCCTCGGCAGCTTCTCGGCGCCGCAGCCACTCAAATTTAAAGTTCTTCTGAGCGGTCGTGCTGAGGTGGACGAGATGCAGCTCAGCACTGCTATCAAGCGCAAGATGCCCGAAATTTGTTGGGCTCAATGCAATTGTCACTCTTTTCGCTTTGCTGCCTCAATAGATTGGGCCAAAATATTTGTAGGCGTTTTTGCACTTTCAAATTAGCGCCAGCCTTTCACGCTACCAACGACCCCCAGTAGCAGGGAGCGTTGAGAGCAGCCAATCAGGCAAGAAGGAAAACTTTTCAAAGATGTTGACAGAACAAACGCAAAGTTTGGGAGACTTTCACTGAGCAACAGTATTTCAACTGTCAAGAGGGAAGGTGGGTCCGTTCTAAAACGCAAGTTTTCTTATCTGTTTTTTTGGGCTGGGGATATTGCTGCATGCTGCATTACTTGATGGGGGTTTGGGTCACTTTGTACAGATAGGAAGCTCTTCGGATGCAATCAAGCTTAGGCACACTTAGAAATGTTTTGCTTCTGCTTCTTTAAGAGCGATTTTGGCTAGGAAGTGCCTGCAATGAGGTCCCAGCTGTGGGGCAATATGGGTAACTTCTCAACAGTAAAAAGTAGGGAGGTTGTTGCATTATGATACCTGCTGTGGGAAGAAAGCAGGTGTGACTGCAGCAGTTGATGCACAAAACGTGTTCATAAATCTTACAAGACGTGACAAGCACACTTATGGGATTCTGGCGCAGTCTTGGATCTGTCCTCATTCGCAATGAGGGTTATGTCAATTTTCCAACTGTGCTTCTTGTGTTGCTGTTGGTAACGGCTTGTGAAGTGCAGCCGAAGCAAAACTTGCATGAACTTCCTTTTTAGTCATCATTGTGTATTTTAGCTTTTGTTGGGGAAGTGTGGTGGGGAGGGTTTGCTCTTGGGTGGTTGGCCGGGGGCCAATGTTGCATATTCAAATTTTAGCTTTTACTGTGTTGGTGTGCAGTGCGTTACTGGTTGTTCTGATGAGTCGTTATACGGGTGCACTGGGGAAAGGTTGTATTTTTTTCTTGGGTGCATGCATGGGCAAGAGCTATACGTATTGCAAGGCCATGGCGGCTGTGTGTGTACAAGAAGATTGCTCAGGCCATGTGGATTTTTCCACTGCTGGTCTGATGCACAAGCTTTAAACTGCTCTTGTTGCGGCAAATGTGCAAGGAAAAATGTGTGTTGCTTAGCATGCATGCACGTACACATGCATGGCATGTCATGTATGCGCTTCAGGGATCATAAGTCCCGTGTGGAGGGGGTGAAGTTGTTTCAGTATGAGATGGCTTAAGAAGGCCTAAAGATGGGCACGGCTGTGAATGGCAGCTTAGCAAGTCCGTCATGTATAAGTCAACTTGCTCGAATTTGTAGCTTATGCGATGCTCTGATCCTCACGGGTTGGAAACGCATGTAATAAAAAGCTACAATAATTATCTGGGGGGAGATGATGATAAGTATTAATACATGTGACTATATGTTGACGTCATCATGATCATGGAAGGTTACATGTGCAGTACAGTACAGTGGGTGGAAAGCTGTTTGAAAGGCGTGCATTCGTTGCACGTGCTTCAATACGATGCATGCATCATGCCACTGGTGTATACATCGTCGTAAACTAGCCTCTCAGCTGGAGTTTTCCCAAAACAAATCACCAGAGTACACTGCTGCTGAGACCAAGCGTCCAAAGCAGGCTCTCAGAGATTATGAGAAGACAAGA
The DNA here is from genome assembly GCF_000258705.1 of Coccomyxa subellipsoidea C-169. NCBI lineage: Eukaryota > Viridiplantae > Chlorophyta > Trebouxiophyceae > Coccomyxaceae > Coccomyxa > Coccomyxa subellipsoidea. The sequence goes on from NW_005178033.1 coordinate 148,688, forward strand.
CTTAAATATAAAGTACGTACATGCATATACGTATTCATGGGCTGGCCTGCAGGCTTCAGGAAACTTTTTGGTAACTTGAAGTCACCGCAGTCAGGCCTAGCGCAATTGTATATTTGAAGCACTAAACAATCAATATATAATCATATACAAAGGCAAGCCAAAACACTTTTAATATGCACTCTTCACTTTCTGTATTTGCACCGAAGGCAAGCAAGGATCATGGAACGTGTTCTCAACCCATGTGCACTCCACGTGTCTGCAATCTGCCTGACGTCAGCCCCGGAAGTTCTCAATGCCGGGGGCTCGTACACATTCTTCACTCGAATATTTCCATTGCCCGCATTCAGCATGTCGATTCCAGCATTCAACCAAGTGATGAACAATGCTGAAAGCCATCTCAAGCACCATCCTCGGATCAAGCCTGAAGTTCGATGTTCTCTCAACCTTGTTATATGGACACCTTTAACAGCCTTCATGCTCGCAAATCGAGGCACAGATCTGTAATATAGAGTACCAAAAGTAAAAGAGAGGATGGAGAAACACTGGACATGGATGAAAATGCTTGTTTTTCTGTCCGGAGCCTTTCTATCGTGCGCGGCAAATGGCTGCCAAGACGGGTCAGCAGGTGGAATAGAACTTGAAATCCATGAGAACTTATTATCGATTTTGAAACGAAAGCCATAGGATTTGCATATCACTGACGGGTGATATTGCTCCCTGACCCTTTGCTGTACTTGAAGGTGCCAGGAGGCTCAACGCCGCTGGCAGTGCGTCCGAGATAGACAAAGCTGCCAGAGAATTCTGCAAAAAATACTCTCTCTCAGATCGGACGCAGACTGTGAGGGTATATGACATCTTCATGTTCAACGATGAGCTGGACATGCTGGAGGTGAGCGCAGACGTTGCCCTCAGTGTGCTTCTTGTGCTGCATCTGCGCCAGCAACGAAGGCGTGCATCAGTGCTTGGTAATCTGGAGCAACAGGGACCCTGCACTGGCCAATCTGCTACTGTGTATCTCGACGTCAGACACATCTCATCATCTTTTTGTGCACAGACGCTCCTTAAGGACACGTCATGATGTTGCAGATACGTTTGACGACCCTGTACAAGGTGGTGGACTACTTTGTGCTGGTGGAGAGCCGAGTGAGCCACCAAGACAGGCCCAAGGCACTCAACTATGCAGACAACAAACGCCGCTTCGTAAAATTTGCCGACAAGATTGTCCATGTCGTGCTGGACAGCCTGATAGGACACAGTTCCTACTACAAGTGAGTCTGTGAACATGTCCCCTCCGCTGAACAACACTCAGCAGAAAGCAAAACACGCTCAAATTTGACTTAGAAATGCAGATCTGAGCTCTTCACTCTTCACTCTAGTTCAAACTCATTTTTGTAATAGTAACAGGTGACTCATCATGCATGTGCAGGGAGTGGTATCACAGGGAGATGCTGTTCGAGAAAGGGTTGGCGGTGAAAGGGAGTGAGGCGAGGGAAGGGGACTTAATAATCTCGGGGGATTTAGACGAAATACCCCGGCCGGCCGCTGTGCAGGCGCTGCGCAGCTGCGAATGGCAAGTGCAGCCGGGAGCTCATGACTGCGCGGTGCTGGAGGGGTCTTTCTTCTACTACAGCTTCTCCTGGTATGCAGGTGCGCTCTGGCAACAAGCAGCACATCCTGGGTGCCTGTATGTCAGGGGTTGTCCTGTTTGAGCATCGGCAGCTCCTCCTGGTATGCAGGTGGGGTGCAGAGAAAAGCCGCAGCTGCATCATGAAGCATGTCTTGCATCTCTTGTCATAATGAGCCCCACTTAGAGGTCATTCAAGGCCTTCCGGTCCCAGAGAAGTGACTGAAGATGACTAGAGTTGCCTAGCACAAGATCTGCAGGAGAATGGATTTGGACTGGGCCTCAGCGGGCTCCAGACTGTATCCATGCCTTGAATACAGAATGTGGGTGTTTCCAGGGTGCTTTGCCTGCTGCTTCAGATGAGCGCAGATTTCCCTGATCTGTAATGCACCCTTGGTCGCGCATGCATGCAGGGGAATGGAACCCCGGCCCGAAGGTTTTCCGCCACGACGTGATCACCACGATGGGGGGCATGAACAAAAACGACATGCGGTACAATTCCAACTGCACGCTGCAGATGAAGCGCGCGTCGTGGCACTGCACCGACTGCTTTTCGAGCATTCGCGCCGTCAAGAACAAGATCTCCGCATTCTGCCATGCGTGCGCCTCTGCCCTGCTGCTGGTTCAAATTCAAATTCGAATAAAAAATTGGCTTCTTTTACCAGTATGACTTGGATTGCAAATTCTGCATGCGTGCATCCGGAGCAGTGACCAGGGCATCCAGAGGAGTTTCTAGCAGTGCAAGGCAGATCAGCTCGCGCAGAAGAAGGATCATCCTATTTCTTCTGTGCAGCACGGGATTGTCACAGCAATGCTCATCAGGATTTCGAACGCATCAAAGTAACCTCTTCTGCCGGAATTTGCGCACACTCTCAAGCACCTACGTTGTGAGATTCCTGTTCTGGCTGTCAGGCTTTCGGAAGTGGTCTAGTGATACGACTCTATATACATGGCCTCGGCCATGGCAGGGGGCGGAGTAATTACTGAGCACCGTGCCCACGGTTAATTGGGTCTTGCTTGGATCTGGCGAGTCCAACAAAGGTTAGGATTGTGGCAACCTTCACATGTAGCCTGTCTGCAGGCGCGCCTTGCCTTTTGGCAGTGAAAGCCTGTATAATACTCAGATAATGCCAAACCTGAAATAAGGTTGCTTGTGCATGTGCAGGGAGAAGGATCAATTTCCCTACAACGAGACGGAGTGGATACTGGACCGAGTTGTGCGGGGACTGGCGCTCTTTGAGCCCAAGGAGGACAAGGCACGCCTGAAACGGGTGCCCTACTGCACCAACGCGCCTCCCGCCGTGCTGGCAAACCCGGGGAAGTGAGAAACCTACTCTTCACTTTAGAAAAGTGGCATTTTCGTTTACAGCAATGTTGGCAGAGCAGCGCGCACAAAACACAGATCATTGCAGGCTGTATCTCATGTGCAAGCCACACTTTTTGCAGTGTTGCTTTTCGACATGTTTTTCCCCAGCGCTGGGGAAAAACTGTACTGCAGACTGCAGTTATGAAGGAAGCAACTCCTGCAGCTTTGCATGCATGGATGTCTGGAGATGAAAGCCTGTCTCTCAGACATGACACGAGGGGAAATTTATGCGAGCGTTCTTGATTGCTTGTTCGGTCCTAGTCTGTCAAATGGCTGAAATGTGAAGTTCTTTAAGTGTGTTTAGAAGGCGCAAATAATAACATAATGCACTGAAAGTCATGCGGATGCGCGCACAGAGCACAACAGGCCTGCAAGCAATGATATTGATACCATGCTTGCGCTGATGGAAGCGCATGTGCATGCGCAGGTACCATTACATGCTGGCAAGGGATCCGGTGACCGGCAGCTTCTCTGACTACGCCGAGTGGCTGGGAAACCGGACAGATGTGGCTGGGAATTTTCACGCGCAGTGGATAGATCCAGTCACCCAGGAGCTTGAGACAGTCTAGAGAACTTGAGACAGCTTAAAGATCCCAAGAACAGGACCAAGCCACCAAGATTGAACGAATTCTTTGAGTGAGAGGTTGTGAGGTGGCGGGAAATGCAAAGTTTAAATGTGGTCCAGGCTCAGGGGCTCAGAGGACGAATATTTCGTTGTTGGTCAGTCATTGACAAGCATTGGACAGCCACTCAGCTTCCTGTGCAAAACGATTGTTCAGGAGTCGCTTTGTTATTTAAAATTGTACTGGTGCTTCTCATGATGACCAGTGACAGGCAGTTCATCCTCCTACTGATGCTCATGTTATTTGAGGCCCAGAGACAACGCGATCTGTTCCTTGCAGCTTACTTGCAAGCTCGGAACGCCTGTTACATAAGCGACAGCGAAAATCTCTCAGACGCTGAGTCACTGACGTCGGAATCCTTGTAGCTTTATACTTCTGAAGCTTCAAAACCCAGTTTTGGATCTGGGCAAGAAGATCCAAACCCATAATTGAAACCCAAAAAAATGGAGTGTATTGTGTAATGGGAGATGGGAGATGATACGGATGACCACCTTCTGAGACAGCAGCCGTCGGGTGTAGAAACAGATGTTGGCACACCGATTACCCAAGGCCCATACAGCCCTGCTCGGGTCAGGGAAGCCACCAGGGCACTGCAGGTCCGCTTTGTAACTCTTTTATCTGCCATCGAAGATGGGGCTGGGTCTGCGCGGTATCATGACTTGATTTGCATTCTTAATTGCTCATCATCACACTATATACATAGCTGCAACTGCCCCTGCTTCTTCAGCAGCGACCTGTCCCTGATCGCAATATGCCTTAAATAGGAGGAAAAAAGAGCTCAGCTTCGTGAAGTGGGCCGGAGGAAGTTCGAGGAGTTCCGCGCAAGGCGACAGAGCAGAGCATCCCTCCCACCAACTCCCACATCAGGTAGTTTATCTTGTGTGATAGACCTGTCCACCACGTCCTGATCCACTTCTCTTAAGTTAGTCGATGTCTACCTTCAGGCGTACCTGACATCTCAAGAACATCAGACACTTGAGGTTGCTGTGTGCATGCAGATGGGAAGCCCACTCTGGCACAGCTAGTCTTCAAGGACCAGCCAGCTGGCAGCACAGTCGGTGAGGCGCAGCCTGAGTCTGGTCCCCTGGTGGACATGCTGCTCCAACAAGTCAATGAACTCATGCAGGTGCTGAATTCTTCATCCTTGGTGCATTTGCACTCAGGGACAGACCTGGATGCTGCCACATTGCATCTTTTCGCAGCATCTCACCGGTCTTCGCAGAGAAAGAGAAATGCAGACACCAAAGCAGGCATGGAATAGAAGAGAGGGCTCCTCGCAGTGCAATTAAATTGCGCACAACATACAAGACAGCTCCGGCCCATGAGCACGATTGGTCACATTAAATGCATGCAGTCAAATGTGGCCAGGTGAGGGTGGGGGGACACCTTGTGTCACTAAAGAGGAGAGCAAGCTGGACAAACTCCAGAGCGGGACCTTCTTGCACTGATGAATGGATCTTGAGAGTGTTGGATGGTCCTAGAGAAGATTCCTTGAGGGCAGAATGGCATGGTTGTGGCAGGAAAAACGGGCGCTGACTCGCGCGAACGAGCAGCTGCAGAGGGAGAACCAACAGCTGCAGGAGCTGGTGGGCTACCTGTCCTACGAGGACACCAACAATGATAGCGAGCGAGTGTGAGGCGCAATTGAGGGCGGCTGCACTCTTTTAACATGTTTCATAGAAGCAGCTTATCTGGATGCCAGGTTCATAAGCACCAGACATATGTTCCATGGCGACTGCTGGATACTGCAGGCTGTCACAGTGTTGACCTGGTGAAGAAACACATCCTAGCGTGCAAACATAAGGACGGTTGAGATTGGCGAGTCACTCATTGTATACTGGATTTGGACCTCATGAGTAGATGGCAAGACCCATGCAAATTGTAAAGGTCACCGCATGATTTGTATTAGCTAGTCGCAACATGATGCGTTCCGGTTCCCGTAGATGCATCGGCCGGCCGTCACGGCGCAGCCGGCCGCGACCGCCCCGCCGGCCATGGCCCGCGGCCGCGCCCAAATTGCTAAATTTATTATTATTACTATTATTACACGCTTTTCCTGCCAAGAGGCAAGGTGCGTCCTGCAGACAAGCTGCAGTTGAAGGCTGCCATAATCCTACCCCTTGTTGGACTTGCCAGATCCAAGCAAGACCCAATCAACCGTGGGCACGATGCTCAGTATTTATATAGCCCTCCGCCAGCCGGGGCCAGTTGCTAAAATATGTACAAGTAATTTGCAAACCTTCACGCAGCACATGGGCTGTTCACACAGTCCACTTGTGGACGCAGCTATGGCCTGATTGATCTTGGTCGCGACAACAAAAGACTGACATACCCTCTGCATGCACAACCAACTGGGGACCAAAAATGTACACAGGCAAGTGGACGAATGTACAATTGCAGTCCACTCAGGCTCCCTGAAAGTTCTCATAAACACATGCTTATTGCGCAATAAGGACTGAGCCAACATAAGTTCTTAGCTGCTCAGGCTTTGTACTCCTTCTCTTCTCTTTTGGCAAGGTGCACTCACAATGGCAAGATTGCATGCCTCTGCGCAAGAATGCTTTGGTGCATACCGAGAGCACAGAGACACACTTCCTGATCATCACTGAGCCCTGCCAAGCATTTTTGCTTGCCATTCACATAAGAGCAGTATTTATTTACACGCTTCTCCTGCTAGGGCAAGATATGTCTGCAGACAGGCTGCATGTAAAGGCTGCCACAATCCTACCCCTTGACTGATTCGCCAGATCCATGCAAGGCCCAATCAACCGAGGGCATGGTGCTCACCATTCATACCGTCCCCCGCCAGCCGGGGCAATGGGCAGTGAAAGTGTAGTAATAGTGTAGTAATGGTGTTGTCAATTCAGGTCTCCAGTAGAATATCAGCTTCTCTGTCCAGATGCTGTGTTATGAGAGCAGTGATGAGCGCAGAGCGGCCGTGCAGCTTCAGCCCCTTGCTGAGCGCCTTTTTTGCCCACGCCACCTCTTTCTGTACGCTCTTCTCATCCCCCAGCAGCAGCCACTGCAAGCACAGTTGAGAGGCTGCGTCAATGAAGCATATGGCTCAGCTTGCTCCTTGAATCAGATTGATGTAGTATGGATAACTCATTCATAAAGAATACCAGCCCACAAGCAAAGTAGGCACGACAAAGACTGCCCAGTTGCTGTGCACATGCAACAAAGAGAGATTGAGATTGTAGACACAATGAGATTCTCGGCTCTCAAGCAGCCACCAAGATTTAGCAAGGCAGCGTTGTTCTGCTCAAACTGCCAACCTATCTAAAGAGGCGGGAAGTTGATCTTTACTCTGAGGTTATGATGCTGGGATCCCCGATACCGAGCCACGCTTGTCTCTTGCAACCCTAATAATGCTACAGATATAACATTCTCTGGATGCCAAGATCTAAAGTTATCGATACTGCAGCAACAGGTGCATGACGCACCTGTGCAGCGTCGGCTTCCGGCAGCTTCTTGGGCACGGTCTTGGCGATGTTCCCTCCCGCTCTCTGCACCAGCATGCGCAGCCCCTCGCCCTTGTCCACCTCGGCCGCCAGCAACCCTGCAAACTCGATTTTTAAAAAACTTGGGGTTCATTTTGAATATTACCCAGCGAAGCACATTAAGCACAGACGATTCAACCCATGGCCCGGCTGGCGGGGGGCGGTACAAATACTGAGCACCGTGCCCACGGTTGATTGGGTCTTGCTTGGATCTGGCGAGTCCAACAAGTGGTAGGTTTGTGGCAGCCTTTAGCTGCACCTTGTCTGCAGGACGCACCTTGCCTCTTGGCAGGAATAGCGTGTAATAATAATAATAATAACTCATCTCAAAATACCCATTTGAGGCACTAAACACCCACAATAGAGAATCCCATAAATAAGTGGCATGTCTGACAATCAGTCTCAACACATGATCACAGATTAGCCCCGATTATCCCGAGGAGGCTTAGCATCAAGCATCATCTGAGGAAAAACCCAAACACAAGTTAAAAAAAGTATGTCCTGTTTTGGCGAGGTTATGTGAGGTGTCAGAAGTTAGAAAGAAATAGCTGACCTGGCGTCAGGAACACATGCACCCCATGGAGCAGCAGTGACTGCTGCGCAGCTTCCCAGGCAGCTGCCAGGCTGAACCCAAACTTCTTCTCGGCTGCCGGATCCTTTAGCAGAAACTCTCTCGCGCTCACAAACGCGTCGCTGCGCGCGCATGCATCCACCCACTTCTCCGACACGATCGGCGACCCTGTTTTGTGTGACACATCATTAGTCAACAGCTGGGAAACGCTCTGCCACAGTGAAGCCACTGCAGGTGCGCTGCAAAGTTGCTTATGGCCTTTTTAAGCAAGGAAGTGAATAAGACTGATAGTCCTTGAGCTCCGCGCCTCTTCGCAGTGGGGTTTTTTCTCCTTTTCATGCATTCAGAATGCACCATTGCGTTTCATTAGAACGGTGCGTTAGGCTTGCCTGTTTAGCAGAAAAGCATGGCACAAGCCTAGAGAATTGCAGGAAGTAGTCCCAGTGCTGCAAGATAAAACTACATAGGATGAGTCACCTGAGGCGAGCGCAGAGAGGGCGTTGAGGGATTTGGTGAAACCCCGATCTTTATTTCCCCTGGCGGCGTCAAGGGTGACAAAGACGCTGAAGTCGGCGGGCGATGATGTCACGGTCCCCCCCAGCCGCTCCACCGTCCTCGTTATAGCCTGCCGCAGCTTGGCGTCCACGCAGGTCGATATCAGCACGCTCGGCGGCCTGAACAGGCAAGCACACCATGCACATCAAAAGTCCATGATGAGGCCGATCGAACTTCCCACATGCACGTATTTCCCTGAGAGAATTGGTGTCGTTCCAGAAGACTTAGGAGCTGAAGCAAAACACGACAGTATCTGCACTGCTGTGGGCGTCAGAGCGGATAATTTGAGTTGAAATGTCCGCAGCCGGCCCTTGCAAAGTAACTCAGATGAATAATTGTTACAGGATGTCTTGGTATGAGATGTTGTGGTGAGGTTGCAAGAAGGGTTCACTTTGCATCAGCTCCGCGCAGCTGCATTGATGGCCCAGCTTCCGTCGCCTGGGAAGCCGCCGCCGGCTTCCGGCCGCAATTAGACGCCTGCCCATCCCCCGCCTGACTCTCGGGCTCGGCTGCAGATTTCCTCTTCTGGCCACGCTTCGTTGTTTGCTCCGGCTCTGCTACTTCTGCCGGAGGAGCCTCCTCTGCTGCTTCCTCTGCCGTGGCAGTACTCTTCCGACCCCGCTTCACCGCAGCTTGCTTCTTACCCTTTCCCTTCTCAGTTTCCTTAGCTTCCTCCGCAGCTGGGGTCTGGGAGGCGGCAGCCGCTCGGCTCCGTTTTGCCGGGGGCGGCAGCTTCGCCGCAGCTTCCTTTGCAGGGCTCTCCGCAGCGGCGGCGGCCGCCGCTCCTCGGCCTTGCCGCGCGGCCGTCCCGGCAGCCGCCGCCGGCTCCGCTGCCTGCGCGGCTGCGACCGTCTCCAGAGCCGCTCCCGCAATTGTCCTTCCACCGCGCTTGGCAACTGTCGACGCGGCTACCGGCTCCTCGGCAGCCGCCGCGTCGGCCGGGGACGCTGCCTTGGTTTTGCCCGCGGCTGCGCCAGCTAACAACTTTTTCCTGCCGCTGCGCTTTGCTGTGGGCGGTGCAGTAGCAACGGCGTCTGTGGCAGCTGCAGACGCTGCTTCTGCATCCTCCTTTGCAGCAACTGCTGCCGGCGCGCGGCTCTTGCGTGTCGCTGCACCTGTCTTCGGGCCCGCCTCCTCCTCAGCTTCCACTGGCGCCTCCTGAGCCTGGGATCCCTTCACAGCCGCTGCAGACTTCCTGCCGCGCTTTGCTAGCGGCGCCGCTGCTGCCACGTCAGCCTCCACATCATCTGTGATGTCAGCGCCGGCCTCGATTGCCTGTTCTGGCTTTATGCTCGCCCCGCGCTTCCGGCCGCGGCCCGGCTTTGCGTCAGCCGCCGCCTTGGCATCTCCAGCCGTATCCTGGGACTCCGCCTGCTTTCTGCGCCGCTTTGCCGGTGCCCCAGCTTCCTCAGTCTCCACTGCCTTTTCTTGCTCCTTCGCTGCTGCGGTTTCTGTAGCAGGCCCCTCGGAGGCCCCCCCGTTCTTCCCTGGGCCGGGGGGTCCACGCCGTCCCCCACCAGCACCTGCAAGTGCACAACCAACGCCTGATATCTTAAATTTCCATAGGCCAATTCACATGGTAGAACTGTCCCACCATGTACAGACACACAAGTACTTCAATATTAACACGGTACGATGGTCAGGCGCACGTTTTGCCCCAGCTGGCGCCGCGGCGGCCCCCTCCCTGGGTGGCTTCTCGGCCGCGCCGGCTCTGCCGCGCTTGGCCGCCCCGGCCGTGGCCGGGGCCGGTACCGAGGCGTTCCCTTTTCCGCGCGTCCCACCGGCCGGGAAGGCCGCGGCGTCCTCGGGCACCGGGGAGACGCGGGGCTCTTGGCCGTGAGCCGTGCGCACCTGCCACGAATGAGGCACATTTTCAATTCTTTCACGTCACGTCCAGATTGCTATCTGATTGGGCAAGCACCACAATCTTTTGATTTGGGTCCATACAAATTGTGTTGGCCACGGCAGGAATGCAAGGCGCGCCGGCACAGCTTCTGACGGAGGCAGTAAGGAATTGCAACAACAGACGGTAGGGCATGCAAATAAAATCAGTCTGGGGAAGAGAAGAGCATTGGCGTCAATGTGTCCAGTATAGCTATAGAGAAAATACACGGAAGGCACCTGCGCCAGGGTGTGTGCGGCTGTCTGTGACTCGGTCAGGGGCGCCTTGCTCTTGCCAGGGGCTGTAGCTTTCTTGTCAGCCCCCTGCGCAGCTTCCTGGGAACTTCCAGCAGCTTCCTCCGCCGCGGCAGATGCGGAGCTCTTGCGCCCGCGACGGCTGAACATCTTCTGCACCGAGCCGCTCGGTGGCGCAAGTTGCTTTGTTTCTCCTCCAAATAGAGCGTCCGACTTGCCGCTCACAGTTGCAGCTGCCTGCTCTGCATTTGTTGGTGCTGGGCTTTCTGCAGCAGCCACTTGCTCTAGCGCCTTGGCCGGCCTACGGCCTCTCTTTGGCGCCTTCTTCTTGGTAGCTTCCTTCGGTGCAGCAGTTGCCTCTCCAGCCGCGTCCCTGGCATTTTCCTGTGCTGCATCCGCCGCACTTCCCTCCTGGACCTCTGTCTCTGTCCCTGCAGCCGCCTGCTCCGGCGCAATCGCAGCCGGTATCGGCAGATCTGTGCCAGGCGCCTGTTCTGGCGCTGGCTCAGCTGCAAGTGCCTGTTCTGGAGCGGCGGCTGTGGCAGCCTCCGCCACGCGTGGGCCCCGGCCCCGGCCGCGCCTGGCCGCCGCGGCGCCGCGGCCGCTCCTCGGCCGGGGCGGCGGCTCCCCGGCAGCTTCCGCCTCAGTGCCAGCTGCTGCAAGACACAAATGCGGTCCTGTGTCAAGCATACATCATCTTAAGTTCCACTTTTTCCTCAAAGAGAGACTTTGCCCAAGAAGCAGGAAGCCCAGGTGAAGCATTTCAACCATCGGAAGCTAGCCTTGAGGAGTAGCTTTGACAAAGTATCTGAGAAAAGACCAGCCTAGCCAGCCAAGTTTGGTTGGCACCTGCGGGTGAGTCCAGGGCAGCAGCTTCAGCGATGACGTGTCCAGGCTCTTCTGGAATTGATGAGTGCCCCGCGGCTCTCACAGAAGCAGGCAGACGCCGACCACCCCTTCTGGCGACGCCGCTAGCATCTGCCCCTTTTGCACAAAATAATTGTCAACATCGCTGTACGGTACCGTAGTGACCGATCTAAACCCCGCAAGAAAGGTTGATTTTTGGTCAAAAGGGTTGATACATAAGACCCTATCTCCCAGAATATAAACCTATATCAATTTTAAGACCAGATTCGGAAAGCTTTCGACAAGCCCAATCCTTTGGAGCACTGGAGACTGATGACCATCCTAGTTGCACTATTAAGAGAAGAGACATGCAAATACTATTGTAATAATTTAGCCCTGATACAGACTTGGTACTGTGCACAGGCAAGGCAGCTGACCTCCCCATTTGAATGTGAGGGCTGCATTGATAATCTCGACAAAGCCAAAGTCCTTGTATGATTGGGGAGTTTTGGACAGGCAGGGTCACTCAGTTGCCCCGGCTGGCGGGGGGCGGTACAAATACTGAGCACCGTGCCCACGGTTGATTGGGACTTGCTTGGATCTGGCGAGTCTAACAAGGGGTAGGAATATTTGGCAGCCTTTACATGCAGCTTGTCTGCAGACAACCTTGCCTTTGCCAGGAAAAGAATGTAATAGTAATAGTAATAGAGCCACTCACCCGATCGTGCAGCTGCAGCAGTGTCAGGCGCTTGCGTATCAAGGAGGCAAGCAGCCAGGTCTCCAACGTTGGCAAGCGCAGAGCTGACAACCTCCGTGTTCAGCGGCTCACTCTCTGGCGCGGCTCCAGGCCCCCTTCCTGCTCCTGACCCCTCTTCCGCGCCTGAGGGCATATCAGCAGTGCTTCAGGCTTTGCATCTAAGCAGAGACTTATAGCCACACTACCTTGTACCTGAATTCCAATGAGGACCACTGATCCAGGACCACTTGGGTCGAGATTGTACATAATCGGCAGGGCTGGAAAGGAAACTTAAATGCCATAACGTGTTGAATTGGACAGCAACCCCCTATCCTCATGTGATGACTGCAGAGGGAATGAGTGTGTCTACAGCAATATGGATCAGGGGATTACCAGCTGCGGGCGCATCGTCTGGCGCGCGTGCCCTCTCATTGGCCCGATCAGGCTCCGCTGGTCCTGCATTATCGACTGCCGGAGGCTCAAGTTTTGCGCTGTCACTGCCCTGACCAGTATTCCCCCCCTCTGCCCCTGGCAGAACGTCCGAGAGAAGATCCTGCCACAGCGGCCGCACCGGTGTCTGATCTGCCGCTGCGACCTGACGCGGTGTTACGGTCACCTGAGTCAAGAGAGCAGACAACCGTTTCATATTACAAAGCTGGTGACATGTCTTGTGTTTTCCGGCAGCGCCGCAGACCGCACAGAAAAGGGTGAGCGCACTCGTCAGCCTCAATTCCCAGCAAACCATCTTAATGCCTATCTTGTCAGGCCTGCAATGCATCTCAACCCGGTTTAATTAGTCCTGACAGGCTTGATTTCCTGACTTGCAAATTTTGCCCTGAATTGCACTTGGTTCATGTGAGCAAATGGAACGAGGCTGTCTTGCCCAGGCAGACAAGCACATGATGGTAGATGATTGGGTCTCAAAATAAGCTGGCACACATCAGATTATCATGCACATGACCTGATCTGGCAAGGTTACCTGATCCGGCACAGCTGCCTGATTTGGTGCTGTCGCCCACTCCGGCGGTGTTCCCTGATTCGGCGACGTCGCTTGATTTGGCACGGGCAATGCAGTTGCCTGATCTGGCGCTCGTTCTTGGGAGGAGGGAACGCCCGCAGCCGGGGGCGAGGCAGGCGCCAGAACAGGCGCGGTGTCTGAAGTCTGACTGGGGTTCTGTGATACGCTAGTGAGGCCCTTGCGCATCCAGCCGCCACTCGAAGCCTGCAGCTGCGCCTGTTCATAATAGTGATTGCTTCAAAATTCTGAGTACTACCGGTGGCATATTGCATATATATATGTGACAAATTTCAAATAGACTCCTAATCATCCTTGGTGACTGCCAATGATATGATTTTTCCTTCTCTCACTTCCTCACAATATGAACACATGATTTACAGGCAGCTCAGGGAGAAGTGACAATATATCGCCGTAGACGTGACAGCCTACGCTTGGAGCACTAGTGTACTGCTGCTTCCCAATAAGCTGTAAGAAGCACTTGGCTGGCGTGCTGAGGAAACAAAGTAATGTACAGAGTTCAAAGTGGACAATTACATGGAGATATTGAAAATTAAACAATCTATCTTTTGATGAGTACGCACCTGCTCTGCTGGCGGCACGTACTCCAGGCGAGGGCTGTGCAATACTTTCTTGGCCACATGAGCCCCAAAGTCCACCTCCGCAGCCTTCGCCTTCCTAGCGCTCCCAGCTTTGTCAGCCTCAGTCGCGCCTGCCCCACCAGGAAGAACAGTACAGTAAATGGCAATGCTTGGCACTTGGCACAAATTCCACAGGAAATATATCAATGAGCCTGACAGGACCCAAATACAAGGAACTCACGCAAGGAACTCCAAGATGCCTGTATCACGAGTGTCTCGACTCATGAGACTTACCCTGCAGATGCAGTCGGTAAAAGAAATACTGTAGTAGTCATTCTCAAACCCGCAATTAATAAATTTTTTTTGGCCAAAAAGGGCGGACAAAATAAGACCACATCTCCCAAAATAGAAAACCCATGATAATATTGAGACCAGTTTCGGAAAGCACTTAATAAGCCCAATCCAATGGAACATGACCCTGGTATAATTGAAGTCAGGAAGACCCCTAAAATTTGCTTTGAATAGTGTTAGGCACCGCCGGGGATGCGGGTTTCAGAATGAGCACAAAAGTAATAGTGAAGCAGCAGTGTCTGGACAAGTTGCCGCACCCTGTTGCGCTGGTAAGGGCGCAGCATCTGCATGGGCTGTCTCCTGCGCAGGAGCAGCCTTCTTCTTGACGCGCCAGCCGCCGAAAGAGGCTGATGCCGGTGCAGCTGCCGGTGTTGCCGCCTGTTCTGGCACCGCCGCCTGCATTGCAATGCAAATTGCCGATCACTGAATGATTGCTGAGCAGCACAGCACAGGCACCGCACATGGTTGGTGGAAGTTGAAGCCTGGGTTGTTTATATGAGTCTCTACTCCTCACAACAGGCGAACAAGCACATTTAGGCCCAAAGACGGCCATGTGCAATCTGGCGCATGAATTCAGCAAGCCAGATTCCCTGACCCTTATGCTGCCCGCGAACAGTAGTTCCACAAGCAGAAAAAAAGTAATGGTGCAGTTGCCTCTTCTGGCGTGGCTGCAGTCTGAGGCGTTGCCTCTTCCGGCACTGCCGCTGTTGCCTGTTCTGGCATGGCGGCAGGAGGCGTTCCCTCTTTTGGAGTGAAAGCGGGCTGCTGTGGCGTTGCCTCCGCCTTTGCTGCTGACAGGTCAGGACCTGCGGGCTGCGTGCCTTCCAGCTGTGTGTGCTGCGGCTCTGTGGCGGCAGCGACAGGGGCTTCCTCCTGCACATGATAACTTCAAGAATTTTGGCGGGCTCAAAACAATCTCCTTGCCTCTCGGAAGGGTGGGCAACCTGAGCAATCGATGGCTCATAGGTATTGCTACTTCCGGCGCAGTGTGCATATGATGCAGCATGCCTGCAGCTGACCCGGATTCGTGCATATGTTGGGACATAATTCTCCACATTTCAACCCTTGCCATCAAAACAAGTGGCGCCCGCAGCGCCCGCGAGGCTAATTTTCCCTGATGGGTTTGTTGCTCATCACCCCTGATTTCTTTCGTATCCCCACATCTCAGGGGCGTTAATTATATATCTCCAATCGATCCAAGTGATCACTAAGGAAAACCGACTAGAAGTTGATTGGCCAAATTGTGCCTGAGTGAACGCACCTGCGGAGCGCTGATCCCCAGGGAGTCATTCTGAGTGTCAGCAAGGATGAACCTGGCGAAGGCAGGACGGCTGGACAGGTCGACGCGCGACGTCGGTGCCTCCTCCTCGCTGTCCGAACTGATCTCCGGCTTTCCCTCCGTCAAAACGGCCTCCAGCGTTCCCTCTCCCGACACGGCTGGTAGCGTTCCCTCCGTTGACGCGGCCGGTGCCGTTCCCTCCGCCGGCCTGAGTAGTGACTTTCCCTCTGCTGGACCCCCAATGCGCGGCGTTCCCTCTGCTGGACCCTCAATGCGCGGCGTTCCCTCTGCTGTGTCCGGACCGATCCGCGGCCTCTCCTCTGCTGATGTAATCTGTGGCGTTCCCGCTTCAGTGTTGGGACCAATCCGCGGCGTTCCCTCTGACGGCCCGGCCGGCGGCGGCGGCCGCAGCGAGAAGCTGCTGCCGCTCGGCCCCGCCTCGGCGCCGCCGCTCGCAGGATTCCCTCCAGCCAGAAGTTGATCGCCCAGTGACGGCTCTGCCAGCTGTGTTGCACCTGCAGATGTGCCACGCTCACATCAGCTCTGCTCTTCCGTGAATTCTTCTTGGAATAATTTCTTGTTTTTCCCCCGTTCACAGATACATATCGCCTGTGATGCTGGCACCAAACCTCTGCACATAAATTTTTATTACTGTGCATTTTGCTCTGTCTTCTGCTTACCACAGAACTCACATCTGGGCTCAAGCCAATCAAGCGCTGCATTAAAAATCCAGCTGCAGCATTTGATAACATAAAGGCCTGAGCATGACAGAGCAGAGTGAAAGTTGAAGCTGCAAAAAAGACAGTACTGCCGCAGATAAGAAAGACAATCACACAAGTCAATTAGTATCACGTGAAGCTGCGTTTGATGCCATCTGAAAATTGTGTCTGACCTGTTCCTTGAGCTCCAGCTCAGACTCACGCTAAAGCTGCAAAAAGTGGAGAAACATGACTAACCTTGCAAGGCGGTTTGGGGCGATTCCTCGATTGGCTGCAGCGGCATCTGCAGCGGCGCGCTTGGGGCGACGGAGGGAATGCCGGTGTTTGCCCGCAGCCTTACTGCGGATGAGTCATCCTTCGGCGGACTCATCACCTCCTGCTGCGACGCCGTCGTGGCACCTGCTTCACACCAGTGTTTAAATTTCAAATTTGAAGAGCTGGAAAGGCAGTTTTTGCCCGGAGCAGAGGTCAATTTGCCTCAAACAAGCCAGTGCACGCAAAAATCAGTGCAAGGACACCATTGAAGAAGTGCCATCTGCTGAATGTCCCTCACTAGCAAACAGGGCATCAAAGGGTGAGACCACTTTGAGACTCCATGTGGCAAACACTTCAAAGCATGGCGGACTCAGGTGCAAGCCCGGCGCTTCTTGCTGAGGACGCCATCACATGCAAGAATGCTCACTGCGAAGATGTGCCGACTCAAAAAATGAGCACCTGAGAGTGGGGGCAGCCAGATGCTGTCGCCTTCATCGTAGTCAAGGCCCAGGTTCCCCGTGGTTCTGGAGCGCGTGGGGGACCGGCTGGGGGGACCGCCGCCACCGTCGCCCGTAGTCGCGGATCGTGTGGGGGACCTTCCCGGGGGACCCGCCGCCAAACCAGGACCGCCTGCTGGCCAAAAAATCCATTCATGCCCCTTCACAATTCTTGCATTCAGCCTCAATATATTCAAACTTCTGATATATGAGCAGGACATAGGAGGGCCGCAGCATAAGATCCAAAATGGGGGACAGAGAACACGAAACAGAAAGAACAGGGAGGTACATGAGACCAGCATGGGAGCAAAAGCTCCCAGGCAGCAGACAGGTAGCCTCTTCTCACTTGAATGCTTAGTGAGATAGCAGAAGAGAGACTCTCGCATTGTCTGTCAAGCTGAAAAGACACACATGGCATGGCTAATATCAAATTATATTAATACGTGTGCAAGTGCTCACCGTGCATGGCTTCGGGACCTACAGCTGCAGCTTCTTCGGTGCCGGTGAGTCCTGCCTCCGGCGCTGGCAGCTCCACTTGGGTTGGCAGAAAAATCGCCGGCTGCAGTGCAATCACACTCTTCAGTACTAATTCGTAAAAATACCACCTCAGACTTCAATTAGAAAGTGGTGCTCATGTGCATGCGCAGTGACAACACGTGTTCGGAAGGACAATCTATGCGCTGGTTGTTAGATACTCAAATGATGAGCGTGTAAGTTGGTTGTTGAACTACCGTGATTATTTTAATGTATAATTAGGAACCACACAGCAAAGTTCAAGTATGCGAATCAAGGAACATGCCTCAAGGCTTGGGGTCAGAGGAGTTTTGGTTTGGTTGGAGCGGCGAGACTTGAATGACTGCCAACAGCAACTGCAGTATGTT
The DNA here is from genome assembly GCF_000258705.1 of Coccomyxa subellipsoidea C-169. Classification (NCBI taxonomy): domain Eukaryota; kingdom Viridiplantae; phylum Chlorophyta; class Trebouxiophyceae; family Coccomyxaceae; genus Coccomyxa; species Coccomyxa subellipsoidea. Next base: position 166,223 of record NW_005178033.1, read on the forward strand.
CAGATATCTGGCAACTGCTACCAGCAGAATTGTTTGGTGCCACGGCAGAGGTTACCAAAGAGTACTGAGCAGTATTTAGCAGTCTTTAGTAACCCCTGTCAGACAAGGGCTGAAATCGGACTGCAAGGGACCGAGCAGTAGACCTTATTTCCAAATTTTCCAGAGGCACACAATATAAAGGGGGTCAATGATCGCAACATTGACTTGCACATGTCACTTGCAATAGCGTCAAGATTATTCCCACATGTACATAGAAGCCATAAGGACACCCGCCTTGCTTTGAAAACAACATACAATCCCTATCATTCCAACAGAAGACACATGCTTTGACCCGTTGAAGGCTTGTATTGGTGCTTTCAACTACAACCTTTATTTCAGTTCAAAACCCAAGGGGGGATATATCTACAGAAGGAGGTTGGCCTTAAAGCGTGAGACTTGGTATATCAAGTATCGGTATATCAGAGCAACTAAACCAGCCCCTATAGTCGTGCAGAATATACATTCCACATTCTTGCCAGTTCTTTGGATCACAGGCAAGTCCTACTTGAGTACAGAGAGGACAAAATCTAAATCTGAATATAGTTTAGCGCCCTTGTTCTATCGAGAGCACAGTTGCAATTGAGGTCTAATTGCCAAACAGCAGGTGACTGCTGACAGCAGCATGTAAATTGGACATTGAAGTACCTGTCAAGCCCACAGCACAGCATCCGCTAGCTGCTCTGATCTTTGCAGCGAGCTTTCCCGAAACAAGACCCCAGTTCTCTGCTTGTGCAGCTAATTTCACGAGGTGAGGACTGGTAAGGATCCCACACAACACCCAGCAAACGCTGCAACAGATGCCACTGTGTAAGACAGTGGCGAACTTTCTCCCCAGAACTAAACACTGTGTGATGATGATGATACCTGAAATGTGCCGACCTGAAACTTCCCCAGAGACAATGCTCCCAACCCCCATGAAACAACAAGTGCAATTGCGTTCCATGTCATAGTGGAAACTAGAAAAACAGGACTGCTTTTCAAGCAGCCGGGGTGAGAAAGCATTTGCAAAGTTGCTGTGAGCATGGTGAACATGCCCTGCCCAAAATGGAGCCACGTAGGCTGCCCTGTCATGAAAGCACTGTTGGGCATTCATTCGCCCTCAGCAGAATTGATCTGCAAAACTCATCTTACTTTTTACCCTCGACAACGTCGTAGCGCCCTAAATGATGCCATTGCAGTGCTTGAGGTCCGGCCTGAAAAGTGCGCTCGGTAGTTTTTGTTCCTTGTTTTGAGCCTCTGCAGGCTGAGATTTGCAGTACACAGCAGGAGATTGTATCGAGGGCTGCAATCAGCCCACCGGCGTGCTCTCAGGCTGCACCCCCTTGTTGCCCCAGAGCGAGTCCATCACGGCGTGGAAATCCGCAAAGCCGGGGCCGGCATCGGCCTCGCCGCGAGACGGCGAGCCGGCGCGCGCCACCGGCAGCTGCCGGCAGAGCCGGGGGGACTTCTGCGGCTGCGCCTCGTCGTCAAAGGAGCCGACGAAGATACCCTCCGACTCCTCAGAGCTGCGCACGCGCTTGGGCGAGGCCGAGGCGGCGCGGCCGGCGCCGGCCGGCGGCGAGCGCGCTGCGTGCTGGGGCCGGCCGGACTCGCCGCGCGCCGGCGACCGCGGCGCGCGCAGCTGCCACGCCGGGCCCGGCGACGTGCCCGGCACCGACAACTCGTCGGCGCTGCTCTCGTTGTTTGGCATTAAATTTGCGCGGTGCAGCGGGTGGCGGCTCGGGGGAATGCCCTTGGGCCGGCTGAGCGCGAGCTTGGGCTGCGGCAGCGCCTCGGAACAGAAGAGGCTCGAGCCAAGCGCGGCGTCGGTCGGCACGAACGCCTCCGGGATCGGCGCATCGAAGGGGAGGGAACAACGTTGGGAGACCGGGCTGGAACCGAGATTCGGCATGATCCAGTCCTGCAGGCTCGGCAGCCGCTCGGCGGAGCTGCGACGGAAGGCGGCCCAGTCGTGGAGCGAACCAACTTTCTGTATCGAGCCCGCGCGCTGCATCGACGGCTGCCGCGCAGCAGCGGCGCCGAAGGGCGAGGGAGTCAACGCCGCGAGGCCAGGGCGCGGCTGCGGCCAGTTTTGGCTCGGGTCGTCCCCGGGGGCGTCCCCTCCAGCGAAGGCCGAAAACGGCGACACCGAGTCGATTGATAACCCTTTGTTCGCCGAGCGCGCGGGGCGAGGAATGCCCTCTGACAGAGCGCTGACAGGGGGAATTAATGCGCTGTGGGAACGCTGAGGGGCGGCGGCTGCGCTGTCTTGGAAGGCGGTCCAGGCTTGGGTGGGGGACTGGCGGTGGAGATCAGGGGGACTGCGGTGGTGGGCGGTGGTGGGAGCGGGGGGTATGGAGGGGGGCCGCGGGGCGGCATGCGGGGGCAGCGGGCGGGAGGGGCGCCGCACCTGCTCGGCAGCTACACCGCGGCTTCCTGCAGCTTCCTCGCCGACCGCCGCCGCCGCCCCGGCCTCCGCCGCCGCTGCCCCCTCCCCGCCCTCTTCTTCCATCGCATCACCGATGCTCATGTACGCCTGATCAGGCAACCAGACATCCAGTCAGCACCTGACAAATATGTCACTTCGAAGGACATTGCCAATCTGCATGCTTTCTGCCCTCATTGTATAGCAAATCCTTTTGAGAAGATGTCAGGCACAATCTGAAAATCATGAAAAGAAACTGCAGCGGATGTCAGGAAATGTTTACAAAGGAATGGCATTGCGCACTCGTGCAGTCTGGCACAGCTGGTGATAGAACACACCTGAGTCGCATCTTGGGCAGGCAATCCCGTGCTTGGCCCCTGAGCTCGCTCTCCCTGTGCCTGACCCTGCAGGACATGATCCAAACAAGATCTCTGACGGCTGATCTAACAGATTCAAATGACAATCTACTGTGCATGAGCAGCTTTCAAGCACAGCAAGAGGTATTCGCTGCTTCTGCTGTACATGTCACTAGTTTGGGCATCAGAAGCAAGCAAGAGATCACATAAGGGACACATTTCAGTGAAGGGAGGAATGCGAAGGATGCCAGGTGTCACACCTGGGCATTCAGCGCGGCAGCAGCTTGGTCCACATCCATTTGGCAGCTGACATTGCCAAATCTGAGCGTGTCCCCGTTGTTGATGGAATATCGGTCCCCCGATTGCAGCCTCAACAGGCTGCTTCCCCGCTCTAGGAACGTCTGCATCACAATTGAAGGTGACGAGAACTGGACAAGGTTGCAGTTTTATGAGGAGTCATTTGAGCGGCCTTGGCAGACCTGACAAAGGGGAATGATGTTTTGCAAATAGCAACCTCATCTTATTGCACAGCACAAGGTACAAGATTGCCATGCAAGTACAAAGATACGCAGCCGGGGATGGGGATGGGACGTCGATGCCTCACCTTGTTTTTGCTGTTCATGTCCTTGACAAAACACAGCTCCCCTCCCTTCTCGACATCTGCGCGCGATGGCACCTTTAGAATACTGGCTTGAAGAATTATTATAGGTTTCAGTCCACGTTTCTCGAATAAGATAGTTCGCTGCAGTTGCTGAGTGGCACAGAATATAGAATCGTATTGACAGTGACGCTGGGAAAACTTACAAATGATGGCATGTGGAGACGATATCAAACTGCTGTCCAAAAAAAGTCCTGCAAATCAGCAGTAAATGATTAGCTGGCGATGGAAGGATCGATCATGAAAAGGAGAAAAGACTGTGTGTCCCAGCATCAGGAAGTCGGGATGCCGTCTCACCGCTCACAGTGCCATTTCTACTGTATTCCCCGCGCCACCGTTCGAGCCGCTCATCGTCCTTTTGGGGCTGACTGCCGCGACGCCCCACAATGTTTTGCCCTGTAGTATGCAGAAAAAGTCAACAGTAGTAACACTCCGCCGGAGCAGCACGCGATCATCACCAATTCTGTGCTAGCGTAACGCTCAATCTCGAAACACTGAAAGACACGGAAAATCTCTTGCTGCAAGTTCCACACAATACGGGTGCACCAGGAAGGAAGGATCGGGGATGGCATCGATAGCATAATCACGTTCCCGCCAAGACCAAATATAGGCAGTCGTTGCCATCCCATCTGTATAAATGTAAGCTTGCAAAGACCCTACCTGTGTGAAGTGGATGCAGCTCTGACTGCCCTTCGGGATACGACATTCTGAGGCTCCCAACCTGCAACCCATGGCAACAACAAGGTCAAAACAAGATCTACTGAGTGCCATGGCTGTAAAGGCGGAGTAGACCCCTGCATGACACTACATGGGCATGCAAGTTGCCGTTTGGGAAATCTAGGCACTGTGGTGCTCGCCAGGAGCCTGGCATTGGACCATCATAAAAGAAGACATTACAAGTCCAACACCCGCGTGGTTCCATGCTGAGAGTTCCATAGTAGGACCGACCTGGATAGCTTCTTCTTGTTCATCGTCGGCAATGTCCTCGGGGCCCCAGTCTAGGGCCTGTGTAGTGTCCATCCCTCGGTCCTCAATAGACCTTTTACAACCTCAGTCAAGGTCTACTACCTCTCTCACCATAACAATTCTCTGTTCAGCACAACTGCAAGCTTGGTTCGGAATCTCACGCAACTATCGGAGGTGTGTGGCGTCATACAGTTTTTGTCAATCACGAAGATTGATCGCATCATGACACGAGAAAAAGTGAAAAACCTGTCATCCGGCGTTCCCTTTTAATAGCGGGAATCACAAGTTTTACACAATTTTTACTTGATCTGGAGGGATTCAGGACTTGAAGGACAGCTGTGGATGAATGTTTGTTTTCGTGATCGTTGTCATGTCATGTCCGTGCGGGCCAGCGTCACGACGAGTGACTGCTTCTAAATTTACTTCTTAAACTTGTGGCCAAGGCGCCCTAGCAGCTGACCTCCTGCGTGAATGCTGTGGCGATTAACCGATTGTGTCGCAGTAAATGGCCTGGATCGATTAGTACTAGCTCAAATTACAGCCATAGTCCCGCATCAGCATCTCCTTATGTCTCGATGGCTCAGATCGGCCCCTCGCCTCTGACTGACGCAGGGTGCGAGTTTATACTACATACATTCCAGCATTTATACGGTTCTCATTATGTGGCTCACATGATCCTCTTTCATCTGACAGGTTGGAGCACCAGACCCTCAGAGATGTGCCACCGAAGGCAAGATCCCTGCTGAACCAAGACTGATGTTCCTGCATGCAACTGCCTTTGCTCACCTAAGAACATCCTGCAAGAGCGGAACAATCAATGTAACCCTGAACACAAAATTGCCAAAGCAGCGGCATATGTACTGCTTGTACTGCTGAGGCTGCGCAAGATGTTTGTCTGTGCTGTGTCACAGGATGTCTTGAAGGCAGCTAGGGGATGGAAGGCATGTGGCATTGATCGCTCAGTATGGATCTTTATTCTTGCCCATGGCTGCCTCTTGGCCCTTCTCCTCCTCTCAGACTCTGACCTGTCACGGCATGCAACAGGTATTCAACCACCCCTTTGCCACACCCATTCAATCCTCCCCAAGGATGCAGTTGATGATTTCTCTCTCAGAGACCTTCGTGATTAAATACCTGTTCCAGATTTCTCCAGAAGGCAAGGCCTCTTTGTTTTCCAGCGTGAGTTGCGGCTGCTTTGATTATATACCTAAATAGTAGTAGTATGCAGACACACATAGTGGGGTGGGATTATCAAGGGCGGAAGATTGAATAGAATTTTCAATTAATATATGCAGGTGCATTGTCGCCTGGCAGCACACTTATAACATGGGATCGTGCCTACGTGGCGTTAGTCACCGCCAGCCTGGGGCTGCATGCGTTCCTGTTCAGGCGCCTGTACCGCTCTGACCCCGGCTGGGTCAAACCAGGGGGTGGCCCTGGGGTGGAGGAGGGAATGCCACGGCACAAGTGCCCCCATTGCGGCGCATACCCCCCTGAGCGCTCCAGGCATGACTTCAACACGGGTGCGTCCCCATGTGCTGATCATCAGTCTTGCAGTCAAAAATGAAATGAGCATGAAAGGGTTGTCGTATCCGGTCAGTAGAGCCTTACAAGTAGGCGCATGTGAAATTGTGTGAAAGCACACAAGCACCTGTCACCGCCAGTTGTGATAAGCAAAGATCAGCTCTGAAACGCTGCAATCCCGACTCCATTTCTTGCCTGCGCACAGACTTCTCATTGCATTTGATGAATGTGCAATCCTTAGACATTGAAAAGGATTGCATACATGTCAGCAGAAGATTCAGGTAGAGGGATGGGATAGTTGGTTGACACAGGGCTGAGGTGCAAATGCTGTTCTGCAGGTCAGTGCGTTGCCAAGTTTGATCACTTCTGCCCGCTGATTGCCACCTCTGTAGGAGACCTCAACCACAGCCTGTTCTGGTGTGTGCGAATTCCTGATGTCCCCTTGGCAAATTGCATACTCTGAGCCTGATCACCTGCCATGCATGTATCTCACCTCTGCCTTGACCCATCTCTGGTGGCATTACTGCCTAGGACACTCATGCATGCATCTGGTCATGCCAGCATCGCTTCCTCTTAATAATTATGGACTCAACTTCACCTCTGGCTAAAGTCATTTCTGCCGGCATGGGTGTCAGTCCTGGAAACGCCTACAAGCATCTGATCATGTCAGCACTGGTCTTCCCAGGATACACAGAGGCGCAGCCCAGAGGCTTTGCGTGTCATGCTCTGTTGCAGGCATTTAGAAGTAAAAATTGTTTGAGACATCATAATCTAGACGTCTTTCATCAGCTGTGAGATTGCCTTGTTGGGCTTGTGCAGGTTCTACTGTGCCTTCCAGGCTTTTCTGATAGCGTGGGCTTGGACCGTAGCTCTGGATGCAGTCATTCCATGCCTCTACGGCAGCAGACCTGAGACGGTGAGCCCTATTCCCCTTCAACGTCTCAAAATCAAAATCAAAATCAAAATCAAAATCACTGTCATCGCCTGACATCATAATGCTTATAGATGCTTGTAAGGGAAAACCGGTCCGGGACAGGTATTTGGTAGAGAAAGTCAATCGGGAAAGTGCAAGGAGGTGCTTTCTGCGCTATTTGGAATAACAGCTCGTCATGGCCGCCAAAAATACTGCAGGAGGAGGTCTTGAGAAAGATGCCCATAGTCAATCACTGCTGGGAGGGATTTTGAGCCTTGATTGGCTAGAACATGTGTGCGACAAAAGTCCAGTTTAGAGACCTCACTCTTTTTAAAAGATCTGTTCATATTCTTTTCGTTCCTTGATTTCACCAGTATTGGTTCATTGAACTCTTTGCCATACAGCCCTGCTGTGATGGGCTGTCACCTCTGATTTTTAGATGTTCATATCTCTTATGGATTAGGGTGAAGGGCTTGGGTAGTTCTAAACACAAAGAATCCTAGGAGTGATCTTTCTACGTGTAATTTTCTGGCCTTTAGCAACCGGATGACCTCCAGGTGGGGTTCCCTATTACAGTACTTAGAGCAGGTATTTGCAAAAGGCAAGCCTGGCTCGGTCAATGAGGCACCACAATCATTTGAGTATTGAAAGAAAGGACATGGTACCATCACCTGCACTCATAGTTGCACCATACGGATTCGGCCATTCTTCATACGGTGAATATTCGGTCGTATATTCGGTGTTTTGGGCCAAAATAGGCCTTTTGTGACCGTTTTCCGTATTTATTATACCGTATGACCGTATATTTGGCCGTATATACTGTCCCCAAAAAGTGTTCTGACCGAATGGTGCAACTATGCCTGCACTTGAGCAGGAGAGTCGGAAATGCGGTTAAGCATCTCCTGTGCTGTGTGCAGGCTGCCTGCTGGCTGCTGGTGGCAGCGGCTCTGGGGCTGGTGCCGCTGTTCAACTTTTTTGCCGGGCTGGCTCTGCTGCATGGCTATCTGGCCGCCAGCGGGCGCACCAGCTTTGAGATCTGCAAGGGAGCCAAGGTGTGCCCCATTTGGTGTACAGAGGCATTTTAAGGTTGGCAGGCAGGGAGTAATATCAATGACAATAGTTACTACAATTTAGAGACCTTCTGGGAGCCACCTCAGGGCCACCTTGTTGGTCTTGTAGGCAGTCTGTCACTGCCCCTCTTCATATCACAACCTTCTCATATGTCTAAATTCCGTCAAAACTTTGGCAATCCAAATACTGCTCTGGCCCAAAATTGCTTGCAAACATGGTGGTGCAGGACCAAATTGCTCCGAGTACTTTCTCCTAATTGACATTCAGAAGGCACTCAATAGCTAGCTGCATGGCTCTGCTTGCGCATAATCTCTTAGTGCACCTTCGTACATTCTTGCTGCACTGGCATAATATAAAAATCCCGTGCACGAGAACAGAGAGGTCACCAACGGTTACAGCCGGCACTGCTGTCTCTGCTGGACGTACTAATGTGTCACGCCTCAAGGAAATGATCAGAGACACTTGATTTGAATAGTAACGCGTATCATCCTCATATGTTCACTGTCGCTCAGTATTCAGGAAGCCATTGCAGGAGTTGAGTGCTTGCAGAAACAGCACAGCTTCTGGTCGAGAAAAACCCACGTACACAAGAGCTAATCTGGAGTTGCATGCATGCTGCCGCAGGTGGAATATTTGAAGCCTTACTATGACAGCTACAAGGGCCCGGCGCAGTTTGGTCTGACTGCCAAGGGGCTTGGATCGCTGCTGAGGGAGTTGAGGAAAGGGAACGCCCCGCCGGCGCCCTACAGCCTGGGAGCTGCCGAGAACCTGAATATGTTTTTCTTCGGAAAAAAGCCCCATTTGTACAAACGGACTCACTGTGTCCAGGCTGCTGTCTGATGGCACTGTTTTTGTATGCACTAGCTATCGAGAAGGTACGAGATTGCGTATACTGCTGCTAGGCATTTGCAAATTTTTGTATAAATTCTGAAGATCTGATGCCTATAGCTGACAGCCTGTTTGCTAGTACAAACTCAGATGCTGCAGGGGTTTCATTTATTTTTGGTCTCTGTTCTGGTACAGCATTTTTCAGGTAAGTAAGGGGTTTGTCAGACATTTACTGGCTTGGCTGTGATGCTGAGAAAGGGCACCCAAAACGAGGAAGGGTCCTGCTTGTGCATGCCCCCAAAACACAGCGTACTGCCTTGCAACTAACAGAAAATGCAGGTGAATGTTTACAATTGTCAGAAGCTGCCTCTCTCATCTGAGCTGCTTCTCTTTGCACCAGTACTCAACAGCAAATAACATCTTGCCAATGTAGTCCTGTGGCATCAAGCTCGGTATAACGTGTACCAGTAGACGCAAGCGCCCTTTACCTTTTTCAGTCACAAAGAACCAGCATTTCAAGGCCACGGCGAGAAAGTCATAATGATGAAAACAATTGAGAAAAGCCACTGCTCGGGCACATGGAACCGCATGCATCAAGCTGCCTTCACCGCTGTTTGCACAGTGTAAGATTGCAATCTGAAGCAGCTGCAGACACAGCAACTGGCCCCATGTAACACCGCTTTAATGCAGCAGCTACCTTGCAGCTGCTGCAGTAAAAGCCAGCATGCTTTTTGGCTGTACCATTCTGTGCGACAAGAGATGTGCACTGTTTTCTCAAGAGTGCAAGCTAATTACTCAGGAGCTAACTACTCAGGCACGAGGAAATTCGTCTATGCGGCTGCAGTCATAGCAATTGACCCTGTTGCCGGGCCCTTCTTTGAAACAACGGTTGTGCAGCTGTTGCGGTTGAGTTCGCCCCTGCGCCACTCTCCATTGTAGACCGTGCCCTTTGCTGTCGTCATAATCCCCCGGCCGTGCCGCAACCCTTTCTCAAATTTCCCAATGTAAGTCGCCCAGTTTGTATATCTCAGTGCCCCCAGATCGTGGAAATCCCCCTGTCAGCCAGTCAATCAGTTGGTTGATCAGTCATTTCTGCTCGATTAGTCATGTTTTGTGTGAGTGAGTGACTCACTCCGTCAAGTCAATCAGGTAGCACGCCACATCCGAAGTCTGGCATGTAAAGCAGAAGGAAGCAACCAAGTGTTTTGCAATAACTTTAGAGTTGATCAGCTGCATGGCAGGTGGCCTCTGTCCAGCGCGCACAGTGAGTGCATGCATAGACAAAGTACAGAGTCTCCAGTAAATTAATGTTGCCAAAATGCCCCATGACCAGGAAAATAGGAAAGTGATACCACACCTGGGATAATGCTTCCAGTGTATGCGCTGCCGTCCGGGAAGTCTACGGACCCTGCTCCATGCAGCAGCCCGTTACGGAACGTGCCCGTAGCCGCGCTGCCGTCGCCGTAGCGGTAGCTGCCGCGGCCGTTTGGCTTGTCGCTCGCAAAATTACCCCAGTAGAAACCTCCGCCGGAATAGTTCATCTCCCCCAAACCCTCTTTCATGTTCTGCTTCCACTGTCCAGTGTACACCACATCCTGCGCATGACACAGCCTTCAGTCGAATTACTGATACATATTCGTGCACATTTAGGTGGCGCCTTCTGGCATATTACAGCATGAGCTCTGGATGTCTGGGATATGGTGCTTCTCAACAATTACCACGGCAGAGCAAGCAGTGCCTGTGACAAATGAGAGCATTCCCAAGCATCCTAATTGCACTCAACACGTGCGCAATGATCGCCATGATCGCAGGTCAGCAATCCCAAAGTCGAAGGCCATATGGCATACACGCGGGGCTTCTGCAGCCGCATCTGCAGTGCCTACAAAGGTCTGCAGCCTAGTGTAATTTTGGGCCATAGATGCTTTATGCTGTGTGCAGAAGATTTGTAGTATTGCAGCGGCCGCTGCTGCAACCAAGATACTTGCCGTGCTGTGTATTCAAGGACTCACCAGGTTTCAGAACAAAAAGACTGGGGCTAACCAATGTTGGGCAGGGTTGTTGATGCTAGCAAGAAAAGAAACATCACCTTTTCGGTCCGGTAGCAGCCAAAGCCGTGCCGCATGCCACTCAGGAAGCCGCCTTCATAGGAGTCTCCATTTGGGTAAGTCTCCCGGCCCTGGCCGCAGATCTGGTCGTTTGCCCACTCGCCCTCATAGCTGTAGTCATTTACCTGCCGGCAGATTCCGATGCCATGCCTCTTTCCACCCTGCACCCACATTTCAGGAAATAAACTTACCTTTTTTGCAGGCCTGGGCATGTTCATGTGCATGCTGCCTAAGTTGCACTGGCTTTTCGTCAGCAAGTTTTGTCAAGAAATGCTGGAATGGGCTTGCTGGTCAGCTGAGCAGAGCACGCTTCAAAGGCATGCATGCATTCTATGCCACTGTGGGTGGAATGCTGCACAAGGCGGTAGCTTAGGACAGTGGAAAGAGCCCTCCACAGCTCAACCATGTAGCACATCTGCAAAAGCTGTTGGGCACAGTAAAAAATGGCGCAAACAATGGCGGAATCTGCTGCCGCACCTTGAAGCCTCCGATATAAGCGCCGCCATTTGCGCACAGCTGCTCTCCTTGCGTTACCTCGTCTTGCACCTCAGCCGATGCTTCTTTCCCGCCAGCTTCCCCAGCTTCTCCTGGTTTCTCCTCCTGCCCAGCTTCCTCTGGCTTCTCACCGCCAGCGCTGGCATCAGCTGTATTCTTGCCCTCTGTGCTCTTTGTGTCCAGCAGAGGTGAGTCATCTCTGGTCACCCTGGTTGACTCGTGCACGGCTGCCTTTTGTGCGGCTGCATGCAGCTTCCGGGCAGCTTCCAGCATGCTGTGCGCAGCTTCCGCCTTGGAATCCTCTTCGATGACCCAGCAGGGGTAGGAACCCTCAAGAGGCTGTATCATTCATAAGGCTAAAGTCAGCGACAGTAGATGAAATGACTTCACCCTGAAACAGCCAATCTAACACTATTTCATATTTTCCCTGTTGTGCAAGATTCTTGGTGTTGTGCCTGCTACTCGTCAGGGACAAGAACCAGCACAAACCAACAGGAAAAAGCCTGCATCTAGAAAGATTCAATGCCAAGGCTACGGAAGCGGACCAGCAGACAGAGTATGTGATTCTGCACTGCACTCTCTGATCAGGCTGCTAAAGGGACTTAGACCCTTGCCGTGTTCAACCAAAGATGCACACAGGGAGCTAGCCAAATTGCATTACAGGTTAGTTGGAAGTTTCATTACGCGCCAACACTCAGGCGCTTGCTTCCGCCTGGTGTCCAGTATATTTTGGACTGTCAGCTTTGTCGGAGAGTCATAGGCACCTTGAACAGTGCTCTCTTTGGCTGCAACCTAGAGAACTTTTGGAGGCAGAACAGACCTCCAGCAAATTGACCGTGTGGCATCCTTTGCGCTCAAACTGGGGCGGGGCGGGCAAGCTGTCTGGCATCTCCTTGGCAGCGGCCTTCCTTGAGAAAAGAAACCTGCAAGATCAGATAATCAGTCAGGCTTTTAGAGAGGCTTTTTTTCTTCTTGAGGAAGCGCCTGTCAAGGACGGCTCTATAATGTCAACATAAATCGTTATTACGAGAAACTATCCGACGTCTTCGTCAGATCGAAATGAAAATCTGGAAGATCGGCTGTGAGAAGTGCAGAGCTGCCAGAAACTTGACTTATGGCGAGGAGATATGCGATACGCAAACTCCTTTGGATTGGCCTACACGTAAGCGAGATCTCACCTGCTGAACACCATTGTCTGCTTCTGTCTCCTAGTAGACGACAATCTGCAAATGATGTAGGGATCCTTGTGGTGCCTCAGGTGAGAGAAGGCGTCTGCTTCACGCTTGGGTACTTTGCTTGCCACACGGGGAGTCTTGAGGGTTCTCTTGCGCTTCGAACACTCAATTTCGTATCAAATAATTCCGCTCAATGCTTCAATTAATTTTGATTGCCTGTCGCTCGCAGCTTCTAGATTGTCCTGAGTGCAAAGTCCCCTGATATTTGTTAATCCCCTCCGCGGCTGCCAGCAGGTGCATTGCCGTGGGCCTGCGCCGCAGCATATACTGTTCTGATATTTCCGCAGCATCATTCTGCATATCCATCATCTGTGGGGTCTGGTGTGATATTCCGATGAAGTAAAGCTTCTGCCGTTCTGAACCCCACAGAAGCTCTCGTTCGTCCGTCGCAAGCCGTTGCTCTACGTTATGGCGGGTGCAAGGTGATGGATCGGTCCTCTGAAACACTCTTTACTCCTTACGCTTATATGCCTGCAGTTGAGATTTGCACGCCGTTTGCTAACGCTGCGGTAAATAGGCTGGCAACTATAGAACGTTTTAAGCTCCTAATACTTTGACCGTCTGCAGGTTGTTGGGTTCTCAAGGCAGGAGGCTGCAGTCTCATGATCCCCCCGGAAGCCCCCACCCTTTCTGAGAGAGCTGCCTGTGCTGCACAAAAGCAACCTTCCTGATTTTTAACAGCCTCGCTTTCCTTTTCGCCCACGGAGCCACAGGGGTGGCTGTGGTAGTTCCCTGGCTGCACCCTACCGATAAGAGGAAGCCGGCGGTCAATTACTGGATGTGAGCCGGCCTGCTCCTGCTGGTTATTATAGTGGTGTGTTTCACTGCCGCCTTTGCAACAGGAGGCCCTGTAAGTGGCGGCTACGCTGCTCCTGAGCCGAGCTGTGGGGACCTCCCCTGTGACAAAGGGGGAATTGCAAAGACCCCGCATACCATTTACTCAACATCTGCCCGCCATCCAGCGCAAAACGCAAGGGGCGATGCTGTGTGCCTGCTGTACAGGAAAATACGCCTGCATTGCAGCAAATGTGCAAGAAGTGGCCCAATGATATGACACCGCAGTCAAATCTTCCAGTGCAAGCCTTCACAACGTGCCTTGAGACCAGTTGACAGCATGGCAGAAGAATCACACTTATCATGCTCTCACTGAGCGAACTATTTCTGCGAATTACCGTCACAGTGTACAGTGTAGGAACGTGGCAAGAAATGCATGCCATCAGCGATTATTTGCTTGACAGCAGTCACAAAGCCAATTGCCCAAGCAATTCAGATTTACAAATTTGCATGATAATTGTTCTCAGAGAAGGAATGATGACGGCGTGCATGAAAAGCGCATTGACAGGGCCACCAGAACATCTGCGGCCCTCGGAATCATCACGAGTCATGCATGCTAAAGATCAATATTCAACGACCATAGCATGTGTTCGTCACTGCCACCAAATCATCTGTTTAATTAAGCAAAGTGAGAATGTGCAGCTGGGAGCACTTGTCAAAATGGTCCGTGCAAGCCGTCACCACCGGAGTACTCAGAACCTATAATTCGGGCCTGGATGGGCCAAAACGCTCCCCGCCCAGTCATTTCAGCCTTGCGTCCTGTACGCCGTGTAAGTTGGCCTGAAGTTTTTGTCAAGGGTCTTGCTAGACCTAGTCATCTAATTGCTAATGCCATCTCCAAAATCTGATTGACCTGTCTTCAGTATCTTGCATTCTCCGTTTGTCCTGTCAAGCAGCATATTGAAGCAGAGCATCAAGAAATACTGGTTAGCACAACTTCAGCTGATGTGGCCTGTAAATGTTGTTCACTGTCTCACAGACCGTGTCGACAGCTTGAGCCATCATGATTGCCGGCTGATTGGGGATTTTGGGAGATATCACCGTCATATTTTCTTTCTGATTGTGCACCTCAATAAACTGGCTCGTAGTTTGTTCAGACTGCCTTGAGCAGTCAACCACATTGTTTCTGCAAAATAACTGATTTGACACCCCTTGTAGAGGTCAAGCCCGCACGCCAGTATTGCTTGGGGTACAGTGCTATGGATCTATGTTTCCATAAGGGCAGTAGACTCCCATTTCGCATATACCTGGGCCTATCCCATCAGGGCTGCAACAGCTGGGTCTGGGGCAGACAGCAAGCCTCGGTCCACAAGCCGCACCTACGTGCAAACATGGCGTGCTGTGAGCGCCAGAACATAACAGGACCAGTGTATTGGTTTATCGTATGGCCGATGGTGACAGACTGCCTGGTCCACAAGGATTTCTGGCAGTGCTGGAGGAAGCTCAATCTTTTAAATTAGACTCATTGGAACCAGATGATGTCATTTGCAACAAAAAATGCAGAGATGACAATGTAAAGATTTACCGATGACAGTGAGGGGCTGCAAGGATGCCGTGGCAATCAACCCTGCGGCACCATGAAGGATTGCATAAACAGGTGCACCAAAGTACAAGCGCATTCTAGAAGATATGCACTGCTGCAGATTCGTACATCAAAAATTTCATTTGCATATGATAAAGCCACAGAAATAAGAAGGAACGTCTCGGATTCCGTTCCGTCATACCCAGTACGATGAGCAGAACAACGGCGAGGTGCTGCAGTCGGAACATATGGACGCGCAACAGCAGCGTAGGAAGATATCAAGAATATTTCTTTCGGAGATTGTTTGTGAGGATGTTCCAGTTATGACGTCCTGCGAAGGCTGCAAGCAACTTCTGGTCTAACACCGCTGAAGATCTGCCGACCTGCCAGTTAGTAACTGTGAGGGTTACATCTATCCGCGCACTTGTGCAACTGGTTTCTTCAAAGACAAATTGGATACAGATCCGTGGCATCATATCTTCAACAAGTACCGATGTTTTAGCTACACAATTTTCGCGAGCGGAGTCGGTGTTGTTGCGCTTCTCCAGATTGTCGTACGCTGGAGGTAGGGTTCTAATTTGCGCAAGCTGAGCAGTCTACTTCTTATCCTCGTACTACCAACCTCTTGTCTCTCTCATTTCGAGGTCTACTGCGCTGTGCAGTAAGCTTAACGTGGGCGGGCACTCCGACACTGCGATCAGCGCCACTGGCAGTTTACAGTCCAGGGTTCAGTCCACCCGGCAAACAGCACGCAGGTATGTGTCATCGATGGATCGGTTTCTGGAACCTCTTACGGGATAAAATTTAACGTACAAATCGCTGTGATAGTAAGTGGGATCCGTTGTAGACTACGCTTGCAATTTATTGTGCTGGCATCAAACTCACGTTTCAAGTATTGCAGGTGCAAGGATATTTCAAAGCGTCGCCGATCTTGAGGGTAACCTAAAGTAGCTGTACACATTATATTGCAACTCAAAGGGCGGTGCGATCCCCTATTTAGCGTTGTCGTTGTACGAACCTCTGTGTTTGTGCAAACACCACAAAATTTCTGTTCAGGATATCAACCAGTATGAACTATTCTGTCCAATGCACATAGATATGGCGCGTATCAGTCATTGTTCGAGTTAACGTGCAAATGACCTGTTGCCAATGAGCAGCAAATTAGAATGGTCTAGCAGAGAGTATTCAGCTGTCGTGGGAACTCCAGGATTGTGGTGGTGTCCCTGTGAAGCTTGGTTGCGATACATTGCAGGTGCTTTTGCAGGCAGTGGATTCCATATTGCTGCATACATATGATCATGGTCCGCACTGGACATCGCCGAGTTCCAAGACTATATGGCAAGGCCAGCTCAGCAACTGGTTCCAAGACGAATTCTTTAAGATCTGAGGTGATCATCTGCAATGTTAAGTGGTATTGCTTGTATCAATAGCATACTTTCCTTTCTAGTGACTGGTCATATTGTGTAGACCAAATTTGCATCTAGTGTATCCGACCACTTGGCCTTTGCATGTCAGAGCTAGAAAACACATATCATTCCTGCCGTGTTGACTGTCTAACATGCCTCGGCATGCACATCAAAGCCGGCTCGTCAGGTTCTCAAGATGCTGCATGGTATGGTGCGCAGGGGTCTGGGCTTAACGAGCAGGAGAAGCTAATAGTTAATGTCATTGCCATTGTGGCAGTGCTCGTGGCCGACGTCGCTTTTGTGGCATATGTCACCCCGCCGGGGGGCAACCAGCCCTACTGGGAGTCATGCTTGTACATTACTTTCGTGGCCTTTGTCTTTTTCAATGGGATGGCGTTTCTCGGCTCAGTCGCAGCAGTGGCCATTGTTGTGGTGGTGCCCTGGTTGTACCCCTCAACAAAGGCAGCGAGAGTGGCCGGCGCAAACAAATGGATAGCCTGGGGCTTAGGCACGCTGGTGGCATCATTCTTAATGTTCACTGTCGCTTTTGTCCTCGCCGGGCTTGTCACTGGAGGATTCAAGACCCCACCTCCAAACTGTGGTGTCCTACAGTGCAAGGATGGAGGAGTGGCATGCAAGTCCAGTAGTTCAAATGGTTCAATGGCACCTCTGCTGTCCATGAATAAGGTGAAGGGCAAGTGCTTCTAAGTTACCCAGTCGGGGACCCCAGTGGCATGGGGTTCGATGGCCACCCCTCGTGGGCCGGGGGTGGCCATCGAACCCCCTCCACATCAAGCTGTGGACAGTTGCGTTGCACCGCTGGCGCCACTAGATGTGGCCACCTTGCGTTGCGTTTCCCGGGTTGCGAGTGGTCGCAACCTCAGCGAGACATACCAAGGCCCTTTTGTGTTGCACCAGAACAAACAGCATTGATGGCACCATAGAAAACGGGAAGGGGGTGGACCTAGATTCGAAAGGGTGCTTCTTGGTGGTGGAGCAGTTGCAGGGCGCAGACGCAATCACCAAGTATACTACCAATACCAACAGAGTGCTCTGCACGGCAGGGCCTCTTCCTCCTGACGATTCCGACCCGGAGGCAGCAAGCAAAGCCAGCCTGGAAGATGCACTTCTGAAATTGACACACAACCTTTGGAGGGTACCAGCGCCTCGGCCAGGCGCTCCCTCATATTATATGCAGATCCTTCACGCGCCCGGGAGCCCGTGCATTGCCTCCAAGTCTTCGGGGCCCCTGCCTGGATGTGTGTGCTCTGACCACATGGCTTTGCGCCCTGATGATCTCACTTTTGTGACCTATGCAAACCCCCGGCAGTCCTTAATACCCCAGGTCTACTTGGCCATAGTTGCTGGACAGCAGAATGACCCCCAGGTCAACATGAAGTACCTTGGGGAGTTGGACAGCAATCATATCAGGAACGTGTTTGGTCACGACATGACCCTGTACAGCCCTGCTGTTTTCCAGCGAAGCCATGTTGCAGTGTATGACGAGCTCCAATATCGATGCAGCAATGCCTTTGATCCTACTCAACCTACACTCTGCCGATACAGTAGCACGGCCAGGGAGAGCGCCATGAAATGGTACAAGCCTTTAGAAAATTCAAAGGGAGAATTCGAATTTTCCCGGATGGGTGGTGAGCAGAACGTCAGCGACAAAAACGGACATGCATGCGAAGGGCTAGATGTGGACACGGACGGAAAGAAAATTCTCCGCAGCAAGCTGGTGGATTTTGGGTCCGAAATTTTGTTGGATAAAAGAATGTTTGACGATAACACGAAGACCACAATCCTTATCTTCGTGATAGCAATCGCTGTATACTTGGTAATTGCAGTGATTGTGGCATTTGCTTATTATGGTTGGCCATTGCCCTTCTCTAAGAAGGGTAACCCAGCAAGCGACCTAGCAATTTAGCCATTGGTTTGATCAAGACCTTCAAACCATGCTTTTTGCTCATTTTTTGTCATTATTATCAATATTTTACAAACGCTTACTGCAAACGGCAAGGTGCATCTGCAGAAAAGCTGCATGTAGAGGCTGCCAAAACCCTACCACTTGTTGGGCTTGCCAGATACAGGCAGACCCAATCAATTGTGAACCTGATGCTCAGTATCTGTACCTTCCCCCAACTCATTTTATGAGCGAGTGTCTGTGCAATCGGAACACAATTATGAACCGAGTGACTACTTGAGTCCAATGAACTGCATCATATTGCACTAATTGGCCGACAACACTGGAGCGCACAAGCAGCCAGTGCTACTGGTAGTGCTTGTAAAGCTCTTCACAGCATCATTCTAAAAAGGATCGGCGGAGCAGCAGCAAACCCATTGGCGCAATGTATCGCACAAATACCAACTGATGGCACGCACATAAAAGCTCCTAAACATTGCTGAGCGATAATGACTGAGTGGAGACCAGCTTGGCGTAAAGACCCCCGCGCTGAGTCAGCTGTGTGTGGGTACCTGTCTCTGCAACGCGCCCTCCGTCCAGCACCACTATCTGCTCCGCAGCCTGAAGATGGGACACAGCCTTTCACATAATTTCCTGATTACTAATAACAAAATCCATGACACTCTGGCTCTGGAAGATGCTGGTAATCCTCTCGAGATGCTCATGTCTAACACTGTGCTTCTGCTGTTCCTGCTAATTCACCTTGCCCTAAGAGATATGATGTATCCCAAAAATAAGCCGTCCGAAGTACAGCTATCCCACAATCGTGATGTACACAGCCCGTTCTTGAGCAACGCGTCGCAGCACATTTGCGCTGCCCTTGAAAAGAGCAAGTGTGCCAGAGACGCAGCTAAGCAGTGACACTTCTCTGGACGCAAGTGGTGATCTGCCCATTGATGCGACCTGGCGCCCGTTTTTAGAAAGCTAGCATAAGGCTTGCCAATCCTAAGTTTGGCAGCGGGCCTTCCTTCTTCCTCTGAGATTGCTGCTAGAGGCAAAGAACGACTGTACGAGCATCAAACATTTGGCTTTCATACCAAGATAGTGGACAGGCGCTCTTAACCAGCACGGTCAGACACGCACAATAGAAGCCATTGCTTCTTTGTTCTAGTACTGCTGCTGAAGGCCAAAAAATCCTTCAAGGACATGAGCATCCACATGGGCATTCAAATTTGAAGTCTTACCTGGATGGTGGAGAGGCGGTGCGCGATGACTAACACGGTGCGGCCAGCCATGAGGCGATCGATGGCGGCCTGAACCTGCCGCTCACTCACAGTGTCCAGCGCACTCGTTGCCTCGTCCAGGATCAGGATGGGCGAATCCTGCGCCCGTGTCTTTCAAAGATCAATTAAAAGAAAACATACATTCTGGACCGTGCACCCTTTATCCCGCACCCTTTGTTTTGGTTGGGAAGAGCGGGCTGAGAGTGAAGTCTAACCTCATCAAGGTGCATGTGGCATTCTGCAAGTCAGAAACACTCTGGCAAACCACAGAACAAAATTTGTCGCATATTGCTGGAGATTTGGCCTGAAGATATCTGCATCTCCATTGGATGCATCAACTGTTTAGTACTTCCAGGAGGCCTGCTTGGCCTGGCAGGCTTCACCAAGTCAAGAGCTAAACGCTATATGGCAATTGTCCTGGGTGCTGAGGTGTACTGACAATGTTTGCGCATGACTGGTCAGCGATGACTAAAATATTAAGAGGGAATGACACGCGCCTTGAGCAGCAAACGATGCGATGCGCTCTCACAACCTCCCGTGATTTTTGTTATTAAATTCTCTAGCCTTCTTTGTTTATTGAAAGAGGTCCCCGGCGTTTACATACTCAGCAAAACACATTAGTCAGCGATGACTAAGGCAAGCGAGAGGGAATGCCGCGCGCCTTCAATAAAGCGCGCGCGATGGCGATGCGCTGGCGCTGGCCACCAGATAACAGCGCCCCCCGGTCCCCCACCAGCGTGTCATACCCCTGGGGGAGTTGCGCTATAAACTCCGCCGCATTGGCCGCCTGAGCCGCCTCTTCGACCTCGGCCCGCGAGCAGGATCCGTATGACGCGTACGCTATGTTGTCCGCTATCGTGCCTGTGATAAACATACGGTACAATTTTGTGGAGGAGATCATGAGAAACAACTCTTATCCTGCAAAATATTACTGGCTACTCCTGTACAATGCAAAAGATGCTATGCCTTGCAGTGCTGTTTTGTGCCCATGCTCCGTTGAAGGCAGCATGAGGTAAACCTTTGGTGCAACATTCCTGCAGACTGAGCTTTCCCTGGCATTGAATACCTGCATCCCTCTTGAAGAATGACTATGCCTTGGCCACGATGACAAGCACTGTGTGCAAGCGGGAAGTGACAAGAAAGTAAGAACAGAAACCCAGAGGTATGCGCACCTGCAAAAAGCACGGGCTCCTGTGAGACAAGAGCCACTGCCTTGGCCCACTCGCCGCGGCTGAAACTCTCAGCATTCTGCCCTCCCAGCAGCACATCACCTGCCACAATCACATTGTCAGCCCAATTTCTTGACCAGGGTTTCAGGAACATGGACATCGACAACAAGCATCTCCGATGAATGCCACCCAATATTAGCTTGTAGATTATGGTTTGAGAAGATCGGACTCTTCTCAAGCTGCACCCATTTCAATAAGGCCTGCACTCCTAGCACTGCCAATTAATAAATTCCTCCTAAGCCTCCGTTGCACTTTAATCCAAAGGGCTGCACTATTGTCCACAAGGCAGCCCTTTGCAATGACCCCTTCCTCCCTCCTGCCTATTGCACCTTAATCATATTTATGCGTACACATCAAGGAGGCAGTCCAGTACAGCAAGAGCAGCTTGCGGCATCACCTGAGGTTGGCGTGTAGAAGCGCGAGATCAAAGCAGCAACCGTGGATTTTCCCGCACCCGAGTGGCCGACCAGCGCCGTCACTTTGCCGCGCGGCAGCGTCACGCTGACACCGCGCAGCACTGCGCATGACATCAGCGCACACGTCAGCGCCAGCTCAGCAATTCAGATCATAAGCAAGAAAAACTATACTAGACACAGAGTCAAGCAGACTTCCACTGAGTACTGCACTGCAAGACTGCTAGAAGAAGGAGGTGGAACTTCTACATGGAGCTTGGAAGTAGAACCACATTCCATGCAAACACAGTGTGCCTTGACACAAAGCCATTTATGCGCTCCAGATTCCGAGCTTCCGTCAGAGGCGATGCAATTGATTGACCTACCCTCGATGAAATGGACATTATGCACTGTGTGGTCCAACTGGGGATGACTAGATCAACCACATCGTCCTTCGACGGAATTGCAGAATCTGGACAGCTGATGACACCACAGCAGCCTTCCAGAGACAACAGGTCATGTGCAGCATGACATTGCACAACATGACACTGTAACGCCGCTGCTATGCTGGGGCTCACCATTTTTTGGCTCTGAGATTCTGCTTGCCCAATGCATAAAGCATGATCGAGTCCACAAATTCGAGATCTGTCATCCGCACAAAAAATGAGATATTCCACCTGGGGCCTCGGGCCGTAGCGGGTACGAGAAGTCCACGTCCCGTAGCTGCAGGTCCCCCCGGCGCGCCGCGTCTACGGCGGCATCCCCCGCGTGCGGCCCGTAGGGCTCTGCCCGGCCCGGCAGGCTGTGGGCAGCCCACCAGACGCCAGGTGGCAGCGCCGCGGCCATCGTGGGATCCGGCTCCTCCTCTGCCAGCTTCCCTCGTATCCTGCCGCACAAGTAGATACACTCTATAGATATCTGCTTTTCACGTTGCCTTAGGAAAGAGCTGAAATGCTTGAAGATGTCATCGCAGTGACGGATTAGAAGTACACTGCAGTCGCAATGCAAGACGCTGATAAGGATGACTGATTCATATCCCCTGCCATGTTTCAGCTTAGTGCGTTTAGAGAGCGACACTGAACTAAGCATGAAAATGGCTGTTGTCCCTGAATGCTACTAGTCATGTGAAGGGGACATCGGATTAGAATCTTTCTGATGGCATTGCTCGCTGCCGAGCGCTACCCGTCTCTGCCCATGAAAGGAAAGCAGCAGATTCCCTAATCTCCAACGCTGTGGCGACACCTACAGTATGCGCCAGACATCCTAGATGAAATTGGCGACATTCTAGGTCATGCGGGACTAGGAATGCTGACCTGGCAAGGGACACGAGCGCGCGCTGCGCGTCGGAGAAGGTTTGTACGCAGCCCTGGGTGGCAAATACGAGCGAGAAGGTGAAGCCGATTGCCGACAGCAGCACGCGCAGAGGCATCAGCCCCCGGCTCACCAGGTAGCCCCCAAGACCGTACAACGCCACCAGCGAACCGTGAATCGCAGCCCTGCGCATCAGCAAGCCGTATCTACATTCATATACACTTAGTCAGCCCTGCATTTGGGGAAGTCCTGTTGGTGTGGAAGTCAGGGCCAATTGCACCACAAACCATGGTATTAGGCATGTCAGACTCACTTGCAGCGCACATGGCATGTGACGAGCTTCTCTCCAAATCACTGAAAAGTGGGCAAATTGTGGATTTGTCTTGAATGGTGCAGCCCCCAGTTAGAGGCACACCACACATGCAAAAGCAATGCAAGAGATGGTGTCACTGGTGAGAAAAACGGCGCGCCTGTTGAGGCTCTCCAGATTTGCCTTGGCATGCGCGAACCCCACTCCGGCGTGGTAGGACGCCATCGCGTGTTCTCCAAAACGCTCCCTCTCGAGCCCCTCCCCAGCAAATGACCTGCACACAGCCAGATTGAAATTTTCATCAGACTCTGCACTTATGCAACATACATAGAACACATTGCAGTTGTACATATATGTAATTTATGGGCAGAGCTTGTCAACCAACATCCTGCTGACATCATGATAAATTAGGACTTGGTGCCAGGGCCTACAGTAAAGTGTCTGCCAGATCTATTCTTGGCGCAGTCAAGATCTCTCAGAGCATATTCATAGGTGCGAGAGGATCAAGCCCTTAAGCCCACATCTAAACTCAACAACCCACAGAAACTGGAAAGGGGTGGCCTCTCCGCACTGTGGTGAACCCTAAACCCTCATCCCATCCTAGAGCCTGAAAGAATACCCGTGAAAATCCAAACCCCTCACCTGACAGTTGTGATCCCCCTGAAGGCCTGATCAGCAACGCCGACCATGCGCGAGAGGGCGTTCCCTGCTGCGGCCTCCACCGCCTTGGTCTGCTTTTTGTAGCCCGCCACCACGCCAGCTGTCGCGATGATTACTAACGCCAGCACAGGCCCCAGCCGCCAGCTCAGCACAAACAGCACCTGCAGCAGAGTAAATTACTTTTGTAACACCTAGAGCCAATGACTTGGTTTGGCGCAGGAGCGATCTTTGTCTTGGTGGCATCGTATCGGGCTCAGCTGAGCATTGACACATTGACCACTGAGTGTTTGGACCTGCACAATTTCAGCCAGTCATGACCACATTGCGATCGGACCATCAAAGTGCCTGCTTTGATAAGGCCGCCATGCCAGCAGTTGCTCTGTCATGCTTGCAGGCGGTAATACATGTGGGCTCCTCTGTCACCCCAACTTATCTCAGCAGCATCTGATGATCCTAAGAAAAATCTTGATAGCTAATCAATCATTAATGTCCAGCAACACAGGGAGCAATGTAGCTGTGGACTGCTTTCCTGGCAATTCTCCTGTTCTCCTCAGGAGTGCGCCAAGAGGCCTCCTGCCAGTGCAGCCAGTCATTGCAGCAGCGGTGTATCACCATGTCAACCTTTCAGATTCAAAGCGATGAAATGGTAAAGCATAATGGAACTGGTGCTCACCAGCACAGACCCGATGGCTTCGAAAATGGCGCGCAGTCCCCGATCGCGTGAGACATTTGAGAAGATGAAGGATCGCAGCGAGTCCAGGTCGGAGGACAGAAGCGCCGTCAGCTCGGGGGTTGCGTGGCGATCGAAAAACTCCACCCGCTGCATCAGCAGCGTCCGGAACAGCTCCATGCGCAGCTGCCGCAGCACCTGCGCGGCAGCTTCCCCCGGTGAATCAGCGCCGCGGTACTAATCCCCGGCCGGCAGCGTCAATGGCTGCTTTTGAGTGTGTCCTTGAATGAGTGTGTCCTTGAAGAGTGATCAAACAAAGAACTCAACCTTACAAATGACTATTATTGTCCCACTGCCAACACAGACAAGCCAACTGCATGTCCTGCACATCCCACAGTGCTCGGGTGGAATCGAGCTTGTTCTCCTCGTATCTGCTAATGAGCATTCCACTGCGCAGAACATCTGAGATATCTCCCATGCCACCCCTGGCGCACCTTCTCTCCAGCAGTGCAAACATTGGTGATGTAGACTCGTGTGAGCAGAGGCTCCACTGTGTATATCGTCGCCATGGCCGCCAGAAAGTATGGATACCTGCGCAAACATCCCTCTTCTTCGGTAGATGCTGAAGGTCTCTTGTGCATGATTCTATTTCTGCACCTGATGAACAGCAGCGCTTGAGAGGCAGCATTAACGATACAAAATTTGTTGAGAATTGTTCAAGACTTGGACTGAAGAAGTCGGCTGAATGCACCAGGAGACCTGCTTGGCCTGGCATGTTCACCAATTTGATAAGGCACAACATACCAGAAAACAGCCACAAGGGCTGCTGCGAGAAAGCAACCTTCGTTTCTCAGCGCAGATGCAGTCCTTCCAGACATAGTCCAATACTCTCAGCGCACAGCTCAATTGCATGCAAGGGCATTTGGGGTGAAAATTCCTGCAGTCGACAGGCAAGAGCACAGACCTGGAAATGGGCTGTCGGCCGGTGAGGATCTCAAACAGTATGCCGCTAATGATAGGGGACGTCAGATTGCATGCGCTGCAAATGATCAGGGACAGCCCTGCAGCAACCATGCGCAGCATCAGATCTTTGCCAAATCCCGCCGGGCAGCACAAGCAGTACGCCGACATGTGCATGAGCATCTTGCACCAGTTCATATTTGTTGCTGTTCTGTGATTGGGACAGTTCATCACCTGCCAACACCAGATGCTTCCGCTGCTTCAGGACGAGGCCCAGGATGTACTTGTTGTCCAAGGGACCCCGCACAATGGGGACATAGTCGTTCTGAGCAAGATCCTCCCCGGTATGGGTTGCACCATTCCTGCAAGGTTTCAACACAGTGTCGGCAATGCTCTGTCGCCCCCTGGGCTTGCAGGCAACCCAATGTGTGCAAAGTGCTACCTCCTCTCAAGATTGAAGAGGACATCGCGCACCCGCTGCTGGCAAGGCTTGCTCTCAACGCCAAACGGAAAGGTCCATTATCTCTGCTGCATGGATGTTTTCTGGTAGTGGGATTTCTTGCTGGGTGCCTGCATTGCTGTGTCCTAAAGGGCCATCGTCTGGACAGCTGTGACTGGCATGCCCTGAGATCTGTGACCCTGAAAGTCCGCAGAGCACCCAGCTGTGACGTTTGATGGTCACACGTGAGACTATAGGCACCTGCAAGGCACTTGTCCATCCTGCCTTCCACGTTCCGCGCCCCTGTTGCCAGGTTGCCACTAGCACACAACCGGGTGTCCAAAGAAAGCTAAACAGGGCTCAAGCCTCTGAGGACAATTCTGATGTAGATTATCTTCTTGTAGGGGGAAAATATTCGTTAAACTTTATGAGAAATCACAATTGCGATGGAATATGAGACTGTATTTGAGACTCATGTTCTGATATCAGAGGCCAACAAACGCCGAAGAAACGAGAATGGATGCATTGAGTCACTCATTGAAATGCCGAGGCATTCTGAGATCTGCAGATCTTAGCTGAGAAATGCAAATCTTATGCATATCATTCTTTCCGAAGCTGCCACCTCGGATGAGGCATCGGCTGCATGACATGCTATCCAGATTTGGCTGCAGCATGATCATGAATATGAAGTGTGCAACGAGAGACAGGTGACCTGATGTCACAAACATTTTACAGAGATTATCACAACTCTGCTCCTTGTGCACCTTTCTCCCAAAACACGTGGACAAACAAGCGCAACAGTGTGCAATGGCACGCGATCTGCGGCAATTGAATATTTGCCTTGCAGTCAGACACCATGTCTGCATACTATGCAGTATCTCTGTCTCTTATTTGTGATAATCGCGAGTTTGGCACAGGATACGTATACGCATCTTTCAGCAAGGCACAACATGATTGTCTGTACAAAGCTTTGTACTTAGTTTGTACATCAACAAACAACACCGTGTGACATGTGCTATCATGGTGCGTGTAGGATTGCAGTCCAACATGCACAAAGCTGTCCCTGAGATTCTCAACCTTGAGATCAATCAGAATGATTACACGATGAATTTTGAGAATGGCACTCACTTGTCTCAAGCAAAAAGTCTGACACACGTGACATTTGTACAGCCGGTCACTTAATGAGGCTCCCACATGCCCAGCGCATGTACAGCATGCTGTGAGCACTCACAATCACCCTCGGAATCATGCACGTGTGGCAAATTGCATGTGCCTTTTCGCGCAGGAACAAGTGGCAAACTGCATAGTTCAAACCGCTTAAAGTTCAGCCAAGTGTGCACATGTTGCATGCCAGCCACATCCTACAACACCCGCTGCTTCCATATTCCAACTTTGAGCCAGGCACTTTGCAACCACACATCCAGTGAATATCACTGATTTATAGTGATCCAGATATTTGGATGAGCCCTCACCTGCCATGGACGGATGGCAGACCTCGATGCAGATCCTCGCTACACTGAACACCGCAGCCAACGCTGAAGAGGTGACTCATATGTTAGCAGGTGCCCTTTAGAAGCGCCCAAGTGGCCGAAAGCAGACTGATAGGAGGGCAGAGAAGCACTTGTGACACCGGGAAACACTGGAGAGGTGAGCACTCAGTAGTAACAGCCTCCCAATGACCCCTGTGAGAGCCCCACACGAATGGCTCCGTGAGTAACTTATTTGCACTTGCGCTTTGCACACACATACACAGTGCGTCCCACCTCAATCTGTTAAACACTCAAAATCTGGTTCTGAAATAGATGTCCAAGTTGTGTCAGGAAGCAATCCACCAACTTCTCTTACATTGCACCCACAGTATTGCAACGAGCACCCCTATGTACAGCATGTGACTGGAAGCCGACAACACCTTCTTGCTTGAAACACCCACTTCACCCGGTGGCGCCAGCAAGGCAATAAAAGTATACCTGTGTCACGCTCTTGAAGTTCATGCGGAGAGCAGGGCAGAGCAGTGCAATGGAGAGGAGTGCAGAGCAGACGTGCAAACACTGGTGAGGTTACGGCCCCCTCCTCACAGCATCCTACTCCTCCCTTTCAGTTGCATTGAGCCCAGCCCATGCGCTGCCGCCAGTCAGGCACAGCTGTTCTGCTGACGCCTACTACGCAGGCAGCTGATATTGTCCGCTCGTGGCTGATCTTCAAGGAGACGGGCTGCGGCGGGGTGAGACGCGGCGGGGTGAGACGCTGCGGCGCGGGGGAGTTCCGCTGCACAGGTGCACAATCTTCTGTCAGAACCGTGGCAGCAGTGTCCGGCGCTCTTCCACAGGCAAAATGCAACTTGCAATCGACCAAAGACCAAGATACAGCACAGCACACTTCAAGTTCCTACTAATGTGCAGAAGGGTGCCAAGCAATATTATCCTGAGCTGCAAGCTGGACCAGCATTGCGGGCATGCTAGTGTCCCACTGCCTACAACAACATAGTGTGACTGCTCCAGACTGTTGATACGGCTATCGTTAATATGTTGAGAGGCTGGCCTGGAGTCACCCGACACTATTTCAAGAGACCTTCGAGCTTGCCTTTGGCACACAGCCCACACCACTCTTAAGCTGCTCAGCCAGTGCCCAGTCAGCACATGACTCAGCGCAGATTGGTTATCAGCCATTAGTCAGCGCGCAATTAGTCACCTCCGGGCGCGCGGCTCGTAGGAGGGGCTGCGGCGCGGCCGCGCGTCGTACGACGGCGATCGGCGGCGCACGGGGGAGCGGCTAGCGGCGCGGCGAACCGGCGAGCGGCTGCGGCCGCGGCGGCCGCCGTCCCGGTCACCATAACGGTCACCGCCGCCTCCACCACCGCCGCCACCGCCGCGGGCCCTACGGGAAGTAGAAGCAAGAGAATCACATGCTGTGTCTACAATTGCAAGAATGCGCCCGAAAATAGTTGACCCTGCAATGTTGCTAGGTGCTATGACGCATCGGCTGTGCACGAGCTGGCAATTGACGCAGCCAAGGACGCAGTTAATCTGCAGTTCCCAAAGCAACCACTCCCAGTCTGCTGATAATTTATCTTCTGTATATTGGTGCAACACTGCAGCAGGCGGCGACAAAAGTACTATTCCCGTTGTGCTCGTGTACCATGAAGCACCCAGGCGTGCTGAAAAGATGCGCCAGCACTGTAAAACAGACATGATATGCGCAGCAGCAGCAGATGTGCAGTGAAAGGAGGGAGCGCGCGCACCGGCAGTCGCGCGCGAAGTGGCCCATCTCACCGCACTCGTAGCACCTGGACGCATGGGCAAAGGGCCTCACTCAGGACACCTGTCCTCCTGACTGCATTTGACTTTCTGGAAGCGACATTTTAAGCCAAGACTGCTGGCCCAAACAAAAAAGCACCGGTAAAATTCACCCTCCGATATTGGGGAAACGACCACAAGCCATGTTGCAAACGACCCCTCACAAAGCAGTGTCAGACGCCGTCAACTTTGATCAGTGCAGTTTCAACTATGTTGCAGGCATGTGCAGGATTTGCAGGGGTAAGCCACGCAAGCTCTGATAGGGGAAAAGGTTGCCGTATCGGATGCGCACTTCATTTCGCTGCGCATGCCGCCGCCACCGCCGCCGCCACCGCCGCCGCCTCCGCGGAAGTCGTCACGGCCTCCGCCGCGGCCGCCGCCCGGACCGCGGTCCTTACGGGAAAATTCCACGCGCCAGCCCTGCGGACCTGCAGTTTACAGGCCAACATATTAGTCAGAATTTCTGTCTACTTCGTGTGTGTTCCTCCTCTTTACACTTTTAGTATGCTTGCTGTGTACCGTCTGCCTTGCATCTGCCCTGATCTCTGGCAGGACTGTAAGATTGCAATTTAAGAAGACATTTTTCACTATAAACTACTTCAGGGGATCATACAGGTGCATGGATCTGCAGCAGACATGCTCTGCAGGCTGGTGGTTCTTGGCCCCAACATAGTGCCATGATTAGTTTGCGCCAGCAATGGGAGAACCCTGGCGCCTCGCGATTCTCAGAAAACCAACGCTGGTTCTGGAAAGGAGTCTGAACCACTCACCTCCATCCAGCTTGCGGACAGCATCCTCAGCATCGCGCACATCCTCGTACTCGATGAAGGCTGCATCAGGCACAAGTCCCTATCAAGTAACTCGTTTCTGCTACGCAATGCGAGCAATGTAGATCTTTTCAGGCAAATCAAAACGGGAAAATGAAGGATCAGAACAAGAAATGTTGAGATTAGAGTTTGTGGCCGTTGCCGGAGTTCTACAGGTGACGTACCGAATCCAGGAGGCTTTCTGGCAACCCACACGCTCCTCAGCGTGCCGAAGCGGATGAA
Organism: Coccomyxa subellipsoidea C-169; assembly: GCF_000258705.1. NCBI lineage: Eukaryota > Viridiplantae > Chlorophyta > Trebouxiophyceae > Coccomyxaceae > Coccomyxa > Coccomyxa subellipsoidea. The sequence goes on from NW_005178033.1 coordinate 196,078, forward strand.
CTGCCATAAGATCAGCAAAGCTTCAGCAGTGAAGGAGCAGCCATAGCACACCACCATACTCCAGGAAGCAATGCAAAACCAAAGCGTGCAGCTCAGTTGCAAATGTCTTCACAGGGGATACGTGTACCCCAATAAAGTCTGGGAAAGTAGATAATTGGGGAACGAACCTCATCCTCCAAATCCCGCTCTGTTATCCGGGTGTCAAGACCACCCACGTAAATTCTTGTGCCCTGCGAAAAACATTATTTTTACACTCCATGCCACAAAAGATGGGAACCCCCAGCATGCAGGCACCCGATCCTTCAAACATGGTCTGACAAACCCCCACTAGGAGCATACCATAGTGTGTCAAGATGCAGCCTTTGTCGCAGGAGTTCTTCAAGAATCAGGCAGTAAATCCTCAAGATCACTTTCGATGAGCAAGAAGTGCACTGTTTGTGAATTGGCCTTGGAGGGGTGACTTGGGAGGACACCGCAGCCGTTACGGTCCAAGGTATGGACTCATGTAACTCCGTTGTACGGCGATGCTTCTGAAGTTCCAGATTTCGCGAGTTCATGCTCCAACAGCCCGCGGCACATTCCCCATCAGTGATCGTCGTACACTTCTTTGCGGTGATAACACGGCCGCTTGTACGACTGTGTCATCGTTGTTGCACAATGTGTTGTCCTCCGTCCTTCGCTCAGGCTGTGGGGCAGAACCCGGATTTCGCCATTGTGAGTTCGTCGATCTCCGTTTGCATCAACAGTGCCAATGCATGCTTTTCAGCACCAAATCTCATCATAATCTTACTTTTCGCGCCCCATCGTGGTGCCCTGTCATTGGGCTTAGGCGAAGTGACTCGACTCGATCGCACCCACATGTTGGTTATGAGCTGCGGACATGTTGCCTTTCAGGCATCCCTATCCCCTGAGCCATCGGGGGGAGACATGCAGCCAAAAATCGCGCGATTTGCTGCAGCAATGGCATGCCAGTCCTCATCACTTGCCAAATCACTGTTGCAGGTGATTCCAATGTTGGAGGAAGTCTGCTTCAAGAGACAGGATGGGGCAGCAGACCCGCTGTACCACGTCTCCGATGGCTGGGTGGACCTCAGGGAGGTCGCACACCTCCTCCAAGGCAGCACAGAGGGATCGATTGGGCTGCCAATGCAGATGAACACCTGCGACCTTGTCAGCCTCAATACAGAGCACCGCAAGATGAGGCTGTCCCAGCTGCGCTCCATCACAGGCCGAGAGGGCACCCCAAGCGACCCCTTCATTTTGAAATTCTTCAACAGCCCCAACCAGCGTTCGGGTGGGGGCACACTTCTCTGCCGCCTTGCTATCCTTGTGCCTTGAGGCGGCAACCCTAGCTGTGCTACCAGGCACTTGTGTGCCTGGCAGTGGGGTGCTGACACAGTCATGGTAGCCTGAGAAGCTAAACCAATCAGCCAATTTCTCTCATGCATTGCCGCCAGAAATGGCGGCAAGATGAGCCCGAAGGAGCACATGTGTACTTCATGGCCATCCTCTTCCCTTGTGGCATCCCTAGGCATTGTTCACTCTGTGGATCAGCAGAGATCCTGCCGCGCTTGAGAACAGAGGCTGCATGAATGTCTGATTTTGGCTGCGATTGCAGCATGTCCTGCTCCCATGATTAAAAGCCTAGTGTGCCATCAGTGATCGCTACTTCCTGGATCTCTGATCACAAGCAAACCTTACTTTTGAGGATCAGATGTGGTGGCTGCAAAATCGGTTGCTTGAGCCCCGCAACAAAGAAAACATCACTGAACAATCTTTTTGTGCAAACAGGTGCAGCAGCACAGCAGATTAAGGATACATCTGTCCAGCGCGCGGCAGCTATTGCGCAGCCGCCACTGAAGCAGCTGCCGAGCCTGAACAGGCTGGAGGAGTTTCTTTTCGGCCCCCTAGGCGCAAACAGCAAGCTGCCGCTGTCGCACGACCTGCTCAATCAACTCAGGCAAGCAGCTAGACTTCATCCCATAATCTCACTTGTCATGTCTGCAACACACCAGAGGAGCAAGGCTGCAAGGCCTCTAAGGTGCAGATTTGGGTGGAAAATTGTGCAGCCTCACTTGAGGGCTGTAGGAACTGCCAGTGTACAGCACAAAGGAGAGCCTTATATGTTGTTGGGGGACTTGGTGTGTTGAACCATGCCAGAGAGCACAAAGGGAGACCTACATTAGTAACAAAGCCTCATTTTTTGCAGCGCTTTCACCATACACGTCACTTTCAAAGCCAACTAGCTGTGAGCATGTGCAGGAACGAGGATCCCTCAGTGACGGCCGGCTTTGTCGCGGACAACGGCGCGGCCGGCCAGCTGGCGCGGTTGCTGAGTCACTCGATCGAGTGGCAGCCTAACGTGGGGGGAGAGGCCCTCACAGCCGACGCAGTCAACCAGATCCTGATCAACACCCTGCAGGGCATCGACCGGTGCGTAGCAAGTCGGATTCAACCTTCAAGGCAGGAAACTATCTGGCGTGGAAGGGATCTCAATGCCTTGTGTTGCAGGCTCATTGGTTTGAGAAGGGGGACATTGATGTGATGAGATTAATGTTACGGTGAATCTGCTGCCTGTGGGGTCACAGACACATACTGAGGCATTCGAGGATTTTCCAAGAGTTTGGTGCTTGGAGTTACTGACCACTTTCTCTGAGATGTGCTCAACACCTGCCTGCAGCGTTGAATCGATCTTTGGGACCTCAAAGCTTGAATTTCAAGAGTATGTATGTTACCTGAAATTTTGCATTGTGTTTTGGCAACAGTCTGGTGGAGGCCGAGCGCAGCCTGGGCATAACAGTGCGGCGCAAATGGGGCGGCCACGGTGGGCAGCTCCAGGTTGGAGAGAACCTGCCCGACGGGCAGCTGCTCGGCGGCTGCGGACCGGCGCTGCTGTCCCTGTGGGAGGAGCGCGGCTGCGAGCACACACTCAAGGTATTCACCCGCTCTGTAGAATTCTGGTGTGAATATCTCCTTCTTACACAGCTTTTTTGCGGCAACTGAAGGTTTGGCCAGAAAGACCTGAAACAATTATTCACTTCTGAGTTGCTTCTGAGTGCACTGCAGTAATTTTGTTGACGCTTGAATGACCTGACGGAATTAGTTGGGTCCCAAATGATGTGTCTATTTGGTGGCCTGTGCACTTTCAGTATGATGTGGAAGCTGTTTTTGTGCCATCTTGAGCAAGACATGTACAAGTCTCTGACCCCAATGTACAGGGCTTCAGTGCTCCCTCTTATTTGCTTTCTGCTGTACACTGTTCTGGCAGAAGCTCAAAGGAAGCTTGTTTCGGTGAGCAGGAAGCCGCAGCTGACCTGGCGGCCAAGGCACCGGCGCATGTCTCTGACGGCGTGCCCTATCTCGTCTGCTTCGCGGTAGCCGGCACGCAGCTGCAGTTCTACGCGGTCCGTAACGGCATTCCCTCCGCTTCCCCCAAACCCCTTGGCAGGGTTTTCGACCTGGGGGAGATAACCGAGCGCGCCTGGGCCGTCCTGGCCGCCGCGAATATGTACCGGCTGCTTGCCTGTTTTGGCGGCAGTTCAAACCCAAGTCCGAACAAGCAGGCCGACCAGCTGGCGCATGCGATGACTCGGCTGTGACTCGGAGCGTCCAAGAAAACATCAATTTTACCGCCCGCGTGCAAGATGTGCATGTCAAGAATCTTGACTCAAGACCAGTCTGTTCAGCAAGAGAAGGTGTCCCCTTGGGCATCAATTTTACCGCTCGCGTGCAAGATGTGCATGTCAAGAATCTTGACTCAAGACCAGTCTGTTCAGCAAGGGAAGGTGTTCCCTCGCGCTCTCTTTAAGTTTGTCAGAACCCACACGTGGTGTTTCTTTTATAGCTGCTGTATAAGCGCTATTGATCCTTTTAAGACATGCACTGCATTCGCGCGAATGTCAATGTGCATGTTGCCCCTTTCAGGTGTGTCTCATCGTTGGGTGATGGAAGATACTGTTCAAGTGTCTACTATTTGTTTTGACCCTCTTGGTCAATGTACACAAGTGCTTTCGGGGGGCCTCCTGCCTCACAAAACTGCATGAGTGTCATATTTCAGCTCGTTGTGGATTTCGTTGTGTTTACATGTATGCCTTTCATTTCTATGACCATGCAGTCGGCGGACTGCAGTGCTTGAGCCAGCACTACATATGTGTGAGGTGCATCTTGCTTGTGTCTCGGGTCTCGAGAGTATTGAGTCAAGAATGAGATTTGATAGACGGATTTGATTTTTTCTTGGGTTGTATAGCTATGAAGGTGCGCTCAGGCGGCTTGCACCTTTTGTACCCATTTGGTAGCAAGCCATCTGAGCGCCCTGCATGGGTTGTCATGATCATCTGTCATGACAGATCAGTGGGTGCTGTGTGTGAAGTGCGAAGTGCGAAGAGTCTGCTTGCTTGTGAATTCATCTGTCATATATAGGTACCTACGGTGGCGCTGATATGTCGCGGGGAATTGAAATGTGTTTCAGGACGGATTACTGAATCTAGCTAGATTGGGCTGGGGAATAAAATTCTTCCTGAAGCAGCAAAGTCTGCACGCCAAAAGGTCTTCATCCGTGTAAACTACCAGCTGATACAGTTACTCTTATGTCATCATGTGTGCTCCTTATCATGTGGACTTCTTTCCCTTGCTGCACAATGTCAAGCATCTCTGTGAAGTCACAGCCAAGTCACAGGCCTGGCATTTTCCTGCATACCTGACTGATATAGGCTTATATTTAGGGAGTAGGGTCACAGGCTGTGAGTCACAGCTCGTCCAACACCAAGACCAGACGGATCTCTTTCCAGCATCAACGAAGGTCGACTGTATTTATAACGGCATTGAAAAGCTTGGGGCGTATCACCAGGGATAAGAAATGCTTGGAAGTGGCTGCCACCACCAAACTAGATGCCTTGCCTCACATAGTGCGTCCTGTAGAAGGCCCGAAAGACGACCTTGCGAAAGTGCAGCCTCACATAGATTTCGACAATTGGGCTCAGATCTGCTAGGGATCGCAGCAGCAGCTCATCTACTAAGTGCTGCTGCTTATGCCGATGAAAGCACCTCTCTCTCCTTCAATAAGAATTGCATAGGTGAGGGCTACATCATTCTTCTCCTCAAAAATTGGCAGTGTAACTTGAATTTCTCCCTTCACGTATTGCAATCTCATTTTTGCGACTTTCTCCAGGTTGCCATGTTGGTGGTGGCAATGTGGTGCAAGCTGGAGCCACTTTGAGGGAAGGGGACCTCAAACGAAACAGCGTGGCTACTGTGGAATCCATTTATGATCTTGTATACAGTGGCAAAGGGAAGATGCCTGGATACGGCACCGGTTGCACTCCAAAGGCATGTTCCTCTCTACACTGTCTTGTCGGTGTGATGACATCGTGAGGACTTCAAGGGCTCTTTTAGAGAGACTTCCTTGGAATACTTGTTTCATGCTTCAGCATGCACTCCACCAATTTGCATCCTGAGGATCTTATGATAACGCATGCACATATCTGCGGAGCTGCCTCGCAGACTGCAGTGAGGCCCTCTGGCAGTGAGGTCATCTGATCAGCTGGTGAGGTCAAAATCAATCGCTCGAGGCCTGATGCAAGCATCTCCTGCTCTGCAGGGAAAGTGCACATTCGGGCCGAGGCTATCTGATGAAGAGATACAGCGGCTCTCCCAGTATGTGGTGGACCAAGCTGCAGCTGACTGGAAGTAGGTGGTCTCTGGCGCCTTATAGATTTTGCAGACATACAGCAGTGTACAGAACGCAGGGATAGACACAGCATATTTTTTGTTTCTGCTGTCGCGAACAGGGCCACATTGGCCATATTTAAGCTGTCATGACTGTGAAGCCTATGTTCATTCTGCAGCAGCTGAAAATGAGCGCCTGGCGCTGCATTGAGCAACACCAGGCCTTTTCATGCAATCTGACTGCCAGAATCTGACAAACTGAATTGACCGAGGGGCCTTCAATCTCACTGTTACTGTGCTGCGACTGAGGTGAAGGCCATTCATGCTAATAATTGCATTGTGTCTGTGTGCGCTGCAGCTTTTAAAGTTCAGATCTGGTTGCCTTTACTGGTATCCTTACTGGTTGCCCTTAATAACTGCCCTTACTGCAGCGCCAGCTGGGCTGCACTGGCTGCCTCTTTGGCTGTAGCAAGCTCCTCTGCACTGGCTGCCTCCTCCTTCAAGCCGCTCTGCGTCAAGCATGACACACTCAGCAATCTTTCCTGGGCACAAGCTACGGTGCATGCTTCAAGGACACACCAGAAGTGTGAGCTGGGCATGCTGTCTGATCATAGATGATTAGAGAAAGGGCCAGCTGTAGCAGGAGATTTGAGAGGCTGATTTTTGGGCTCATAAAGCAGGCAAGGTTACCATGAAGTTGCTGAGGTCCTGCAGGGCTCCTTCCAAGCGCTGCCTGGTGTCTGGTATCATGCGAGTGGCTTCCTCCAGGACATTCTCCTGGAAGGCATCATCATCTAACGAAGCTACAAACTACTATCTCTTTACGTCAGGGTACAAAATAGGTTGATACTAGAAGGTCCCATCACTGAGCGCAGAACGTCTAAGATTGTTATTATGACTGGGGCTAAACATGCAGTATCATCCTCTCTATTTTTCTGTCTTTAAGAACGTATGAGAGCGTAGTGTGCATCTAGATCATCAGGGAAAAGCCAGATCGTACAGCATGTTTGATGTCATGATAGTCTGCATTCTCTGACTTCATCCTCGCCACTTTTTGTCGTTCTTGCTCCTCTTCCTGCTTGTACAGTCCCAGCTCTTTCTTGAGCCTGTTCAAACTTCCGGTCTTGATCTTCAGCAACCTCAGGTCGGCAGCATCCATCTTAAGCACTAGATATCACTGTATTGGTTTGGCATCCGGGGGCTGGAACGAGTTGATCCTGTTACGATTGGCAACTGGAAGCTTTCGCTTTTGGTAGATGTTTGATTGCACATCATCAGCATTTCTACTTTGCAACGCCACTGCCAAGCTTCCCGCGGTTTTGTGCCATCTGTTCGCTGGCGTTCCGTGCATGATGCCCTGTATGGGATATGCAAAGTGTCAGCATACCATATTCTCCAAAGTGCATGGTGCTGCCATGAAGAACCTATAGAGGCCAGCAGCTAGATTGCACTCTCAGAGCATGACCAGGCTGTTGAGCAGCGCTGCTCAAGTTTGCGGTCATCCCAATTGGGTCCTTATTGCTTTCATGAACAGAATTGTTCTAGAGATCAACAGATAGGCCTTGCTTGCACTGGCACCACTCAAGAGTTGCTCTCGCCACTGCACAGCTCAAATGGTGCAACTCACAGTTGCCATCATGACGGCTTGCATGCAAAAACAGCAAAAATCTAGCAAAGCGCGCAATTGCCCACTCCTTCCTGCACATGCCACAGTGTGTATGTACACTCCGCACGCCGTGTGGGCATTGCACCTACCCCTTGTCTTTCTCAACAGGACCCTTACGTAAGGTTTGCAAGGCGAGCCATCATCTTACATTCCTAGCCTATGCTCAGCCTTGAAGCCAGGTCAGCCTACGTGTCTTTCCCAAGCACAGCTCTTCCAGGTCACGTGTGCGCTCGTTGATAATTTTCACCATCGTCCCCTGCCTCGGCCACTCGGCGGCGCGCCGGGCGGCGGCCGGGGGCCGCGGCCGCGCATCGGCGCAGAAAATGATACGGCGCGGCCAGCCATCGGCAGCGGCGCAAACCCGAGCTGGCCAGCCGCCAGTCCCCCGTAAATTCCATAGGGCCCCGCGGCCACCACCGGGGGCACCGGCACCATCATTGGCTGTGATCTGAGAGCGCCTTGCGAAGAGTGCGCGGGGTAAATCTCGTGCTCCTCCCTTTCACGCCCCTTCTGACCCCGGCCGCCGCCGCTGAATCCCCAACTGCCGGAGGGGTCCCACCGATCGTCAGGGGGTCCGGGGTGGCCGGACCCCTCCCTGCCGCTGGGGGGACCCCCCTCAAAGCCGTTGTGCTCCCAGCGGTCTGCGACGCCACCGCCGTCCCACCGGTCGGGGGGCGCGCCCCTCCCTCCAGAGCGGCCGCCGCCGCGGCCGCGGAGAGAGGGGGGGCCGCGGCCGCCGCCGCTGCTGCGCGCGGGTTGAGGCGGCTTGTGTGCTCCTATCGAGGCCCTGCTGTCCCTGTCTGTGCTAACATCCTGCCACCTGCACGACATACTACGTTTTGTGGGTCCTTTTCTTTCACACTCTGTGTCATTCAATCGCTGCAGCTCCATGGCGGACCTGCCGATCAGGTGGCATCACATCTGGAAAAGGCAGCTGCGGTGCCAGCGCTGCCATTTTAGGTGAAGGTCCCAAATCCAAGTGCAGTGCAGGGCTTGATCATCTCAAATGAGGTGGGGACACCGTAGCAGCCACTCACTTCCATCTGTTACCCAGGACAAACAGATTCGCCAGCCCTCAGGGATCTGGCATGCTGCCGGATAGCTTCACACACGCAACTAGAATTCAAAGAGGCCGTGACACGCTTCAGGTGCAATCAGGGAGTGCAATCTGAGAGTGCAACCAAAAAATTCTTCGGATTCAATCTCTTGCCTGCCAGCAGGCCCATTGTCGGGGCTGCGGTTGGGCAATCTGGCGCTAGCGGCAGTCTCGAGCCCCCCCGCGGTGGCATCAGGTCCCCCCGGGATCTCCCCGGATTCCACCGACTCGGCCGGCGACGGCGAGCGCGGCTCCTGCACCGACGGCGACCGGCGCGGCAGCGGCGTCAGAGACCTGCAAAGACCACCATCAAGTTTTGCAAGCCTGAGGTGTTTTTGATGCGTGCATTGCACTATGAGCTGCCTATGCCTGCCGCGACCGCAAAACGCGTGCCCTCCGCTGACCCTGCCAAGATCCCCTGCAGTTACCATGGCAAGGAACGCCCAGGAAGCTAGTCTTTGCACCAGAAGCAAGCTAAGAACTCCTTCTGAATACAAGAAATTAAGAAACCTTCTGGGGCAGCCCCCAGAAGCTTTGAGGCAACAAGAAGATTTGGGTTGCACAGCTACTGCTGCCTTACAGATGTCGATGAACAAGTGGCTGTTGGAACTATCACGAAACGTGCTCACATATGTGCTCCTGGGAGATTGCCAATTAATAAAAAATCCATGACCTCCTACAGTCTGCTTGTAAATTGACTTCCGGTATGTCCTGTAACCCCTCCATTAATTCTACTCTCCATACCTGTACTCTCCATATGAAGATCAGATGGATATCACTCTTCGTACCTGCGGGTGGCTTTCGGCGAGTGATCGCGCCTGGACCGTCTTGGACTCGGAGAGCGGCGGCCGCTGCGGCCGGCCCGGCCCGCGCGATTGCGGTGGGAGCGCCGAGGTGGCGGCGTCAAATTGCTCAGATCGGCCCTCCTTGACTTGCGCTCCTGCACACGGATGAGAACCACGATCAACTACGTCATTTGTTTTGAAGTGCTTGTATGGGGCGGTCAGGGCAAGCAGATCTGCCTATGAGACTCTTCTCAGACTGGCAGCACCGGAAGTAGCGGTGGCAGAAGGCAATTTACAGCCCCTTATGTATAAGAGTCAGGAGGCTTACCACTATCACCTCTGTTTCAGGTAATCCCCTGCTTCTATGTTGTGAAACAGGATGGCCCTGAAGTATGAGTATAATAGCGCTACCGATGCCTTATGAGTGGGCACAAGGAAGAAGTTTCTCACACCTTGCGAGCGGGCGGGCTCCTGTCCAGGGAACGCGCGGGAGACAGAGATGGCGAGCGGCCTCGTCCCGATAAGCGCCCCTCCGGCTTCTTATACCCCTGCTCCATATCATTGCCACTCTTGACACCTTCCTCTCCTGCACTGCTGCGTGGCACCAGCGCAGCCGCCGCCTTACTGGAACTCGGGTGCCGCGGTGAGTCATCGTCCGGTATCGTTTCTTTGTCTCCGGGCGCAGCGGCCACTGATGCCGGGGCGCCGTTCTGGGCGGAGGCGGCGGCTTCCTTGGCGGCGGCAGCTGCCGCGGCAGCTTCCTGGCGCTCGCGTACGGCCTTGGGCACTCGCAGGGGCACCTTTGGCGGCTCCAGAGAGGGCGGTGGCAGCGGCACAACTTGCACCTGCGCATGCATGAAAAATTGTAGTGTGCGAATCATCCCAACTTGTTGTCCCGCAGCCGGTGCAGCAGATTGGGTTCTTCATTAATCAATTTGTGCTGTGTTAGTCCATCAGATGCCTTGCCATGTAATCTCTTAAGATGTTGGGAGAAGGAGATTTGCTTGATAAGATAGAGCACCTTGGGCTCCAGCGACGGCGGCGGCAGCGGCACAACTTGCACCTGTGCACACATCGAATTCCTTTCTCATTATAGATGAATTGGGTAAAGAATTTGGCAGTAGAGGGCTGGCACTGTGCAATGTGTGAGGTCACACACCATGTACAGCCAAAATGTTCGCAGCGACACCAATTCCTAAAAAGGTTGAACTATGCGGCATTGCTTTCGGGAATTATGCATACCTGGGGTTCCTTCTTGGGTTTAATCTCCTCGCCAGGTTTCTCGTCCTCCGTTCCAGGGGGAACCTCCGTCTCAGTGCCCTCTGTGGCACTTGTCTGTCCCGATGCCTGCACAACAGCTTGGAAAGATCAGATAGATGGCAATTGTACACTAAAAAATTGAGACTTTACTTGCATCTCTGGAGATTGCTGCCTGTTGGAGGATCCTGACGAGAAGTAGAACTCAGGAGGAATCAGTGGAGCCTTGCCTGGGCGTAGTAGGCCGCCCACTGCTCTGCATTGGCAGCGTCTGCGGCGTACGGATCGTAGCCTGCCGCCGCTGCGCTGTAGGCCGTATACGGGTCATAGTGGCCCCCATAGGCCGCAGCGTAGTGCGCCGCATACGGGTCCCCGGCAGCAGCAGCCGCATAGTACCCATACTGCCCGTAATATCCGTACGCCCCGTACGGATCCGCGACCGCCGCCGCCTGCGCGGCTTCCGCCCCCGGGGGAGCCGGCTCGGCCGCTGCGGCAGCCGCCGCCGTAGCATCGGTCCCCGGCGGTGCCACGGCCGGTAGCGGCTGCGGCGGTTGCTCTGCCGGGGGAGCCGAAGGCGGCCGCGGCGGCGCGGGGGCCGATGAGACCGGTGGCGGCGCGGCGGGGGGGACCGGCTGCTGCTGTGGCGGTGGGAGGGGGCGGGGGATGGGCTGATATGCCAGATAGGCGGCAGTTTCCGACGCGTGCTTCACCGCGTTCTGCTCCGCTGCAGCCTGCTCGACACGGAAAAATGTGAAGTATATGGCACAAAAAGAACTTTTGTGCCCACTGACTTTAGAGAAGGATGAATCCATTTGCCCACCATTGAAAAATGAGAATTTCTGTGCATCTTTGTATGGCAGGCAAGCCCAGACATCCCCGATGCATAAACCTCCCAACTCTGTGTTAGCACAATCAGCTCCTTCTCTTCTGCCAAGACAATGATTCAGAACAAAATTCACTGCTCAATCTACGCGGTTTGTCACAGGGTAATGCAGCAATCCTGTCACCAACGCTTTCTCTGGCGGGCAGAAATAGGATTAAACATACTGATCTGCATGAATCAAGCTAGGGAGTGGGCCACTACTTGCAGGTGACTTCCCGTGCAGATGTAAGGCTTACTAACAGGATCCTGTCACTGTAATCTCTGCAGCAGTCATCACATACACGTGTCCGCACCTGTGCTGCGAGCCGGCGTGCCTCCTCCAAGAGAGTCAACTCTCTCTCTGGGTCAGCCTGCGGCCGCGGCGGCGGCGGCCGATGCCCGCCGGCTGCCCGCTGCGTGCCCGCTGCCCAGGGAAGCTGCCCGCTGGGACCTGGCAGCTGCCCGGGCGGCTTTGCCTCAAACACCCTCACCATAGCCTGTGCATGTACATTGAGACCCGTCAGTGGAGTCGTGACACCATTCATGCAGATTTTCCAGAACTTCATTCCTACTTCTGAGACTCGTGAGTGCTTGCAACAAGCGTCCCCTCATTTTTCTAGCCCTTCACATGCTGCCCCATGACCATTCCTGACTGCGGTACAAATGACTTCAGCCAATGACAGTGCCGTGCTTACAAACACTCTCGCCGATAAATGGAGAAGCCTCTCCAAAGGCTGGTCCTTGCTCGAAGGATGTATGATCGCTGCCGCATGCAAGAGTAATCGGTTCTGTGTTGGCTGTGTCTTTGAAGCCGGAGGGGTCATAGGATAGTACCAGCTGCACTACAGCCTGGCGGGCAACCAGGGCTTCCTCCTCCTGTACTGCCTCCCCGATGATGTCATTAATTATTTCCTTAAGTGGGTAGAAGAGGATTCCAGCACAGAACATGTACGGTGAGAATATGGGTGTGCCAGAGCAGCCTTACCTGCACATGCGATGTGTCAGCACCCGGGGAAGGCGGCATGTTAAATGTGCTTGTCTTTGCCTGCTCACTCGGCCGATCTGACGCCTCTGTCGCTGTCTGAATTCCAGCAGACGTGACAGCCGCATCCGCGTCAGCTGCCGCCGCTTTTCCTGGCGCTGCATCGGAGGCTTCCGAGGTGGACTCTGAGGGGGGGTCCTGGGTAGCGATCCCCCTCGTGGCCACCGGGGGTTCCCCCCGCCGCCGCAGCAGCACCGCTGCGAGGGGATCCACCCCCTCCGGCAGGGTGAACCTCTCCGCCGGCGGCTGAGTCAGCGCTGACTCCCCTGCAGCTTCTCCGCGGCTTCCTGCGGCAGCGACCGGCTCAGGCTCTAGCCCGGTGGCCTGCAGGGCTTTTTCCACTGCAGCAGCCGCTGCTGCTGCTGTGCTGTCCGATCCCGATACTGATGCTCTTTCAGCTGCGGCACTCAATGGCTGCTCTGTTTGTGCTTGCATTGTGCTGGGTGCAGTGTCTGCTGGCGCCACGTCCTGCAAGCATTGTGGCTGTCTCTCAGCACAAATGAACAGACATGCATGCCAGGTCTAGATCATGCCTCACGCATACGCTGAGACGAAGATATACAGAGTCTGCGCCAGTCACTGTCATGCATGTGTGATGCAGTTTCCAAAGGTACTGAGCTAGAAACAAGAAGCTCGTGACCTGTGCTGTAGCAGTCTCTGCACTGCCTGGCTGATGGCTGGCACCAGTCTCCTGCACATCATCAGGCCCCCAGCGAGTGCGCTTGGGCTTGCCAGCTTTCGCTTTCGCTGCCGCAGCTCCTGCAGGTCTTACGTCAGCTCCGTTGACGTCAGCTGGCTGCTGCTGAGATGGATCAGCCTCCTCTGCCTCGTCAGGGCCCCAGCGGCGCCGCTTGGGTTTCCTCCGGGGCACACCTGCGCTTGGCTCCTGCACAGTCACACGAAAAAAGCTTATATACAACTTGATAGAATAGATGTTGGGTCTCTACCCTACATTGAGACCATGATTGAGATCTTGCAAAATATATGTCGCCTGTCTTGTACGAAAAGAGCAGCTGGATTGGCAACACACTGACTGGCTAGAGCAACTTGCACCACGAGACTATCGAGTAATCAAGAAGGAACAACAAGTTTAAATACCATAGATACTATCACAGTTTTACAGTGTTTCTCTTGCAGCAGCTTTGCACCTTTGTTGGCTCTTGATCTGGCATTGGGGCTGCTGCTGGTGTGGTGTCCTCCTCATCCGGTCCCCAGCGCGAGCGTTTGGGTTTTCGCCTTGCCAGCCCAGCTGTCTCTGTGGCTCCTTCGTTGGCTGGGAGGCTGGCGTCGGCCACTGTTTCGCCGATTTGTGCCTCCACAGCTTGACCATGATCACCTACTGGGATTGCCAGGCCAGCATCGTCAGGGTCAGGGCCCCACCTTGTGCTCGCACGCTTGCGAGCCTTCTTGGTATTCATCCCTAAAGAGCCGTTACTTGCCTGAGAGTGTCCGTTCACTGTCAGTTCTGTCATGCTCTTGGATTCCAACGTGCAAGCCGAGAAAACACAGTGCAATGAAGAAGGGACTGTACTATGTGAACCTTCTTAATTATTAGAAAAGCAAAAGACGGCGTTGGGATCGTGCATGTTCCTCTAGCCACAAGCTAGTCGACAACTAGGGATATGATCCTGATTGTGGCTGCGAAAATGGCATCAAGTCAACAAACTCCTTATCTTCAGAACAATCGCCATTCCTTTGACAATTGAGAATCGTGGAGATGTGACAATGCATCGAAAGGATTTCATCAAGTATCTGGTTGATCAGTGGGGCCCGTAAGCCAAGTCTACGGTCAGGCTCATCCAGATCTGGCAACACAGACCTGCATTTTCATTTGCATAGCACCCCTTGAGATTATTATTACAACACGCCTTTCCTGCCAAAAGGCAAGGTACGTCCTGCAGACAAGCTGCAGCTAAAGGCTGCCACAATCCTACCACTTGTTGGACTCGCCAGGTCCAATTGCAAGCAAAATCCAATCAACCGTGAGCACGGTGCTCAGTATTTATACCGCCCCCACCAGCCGGGGCCGGATTCATACAAATACCAAGCAGAAGCAGCCAGCACAGAGCAATGCTGCTGGGAGCTCAACAGGCCCTTGATCAAGCATGATGGTCATGACAGCAGTTAAGAGGTGTATAAATGGCATTCTAGAATCTGTACAGATCTGTACATTAATGCATCATTTGAACATCGCTGTTACATCTACACCTGATATGCCCCCAGGCTGTATGATCACCCACCATGGTTCACATATGACGATTAGTGCTTCCACAGTATCGGTCCCTATTACTATTGTCAATATTGAGATAATGATGACAATGATCACATGAGCGCGATTGCGGAACAAGGCTTGCCATAGCAAGGTCACGGTGATGAACGTTATATGACCGGGCATTGAGGATATCCTGCAGAACTTTCACAAAGTGCACCTGCCACAGTAGGCAAGCGGGACATTGAACAATTATTTCGGTACATGCGGGTCCTTTGTACTGCAAAGAATTGCAACGACACGCATGCCAACACATGATCAGCAGCCTAACGAGTGATGCAATGGCAATCACACGGCAGCACCGCTCTTTGTCATGGCAGAGCGGTATCACAGAGACAACTGACGAGCTAAAAGACAAGTGAATTGCTAGGCATGGCCAGGAAAGAATACGAGTGCGGCACAAATTCTGAAGCAAGGTCTGCAGGGAGTTGCCATGCCCCCCACAAGCTGAGCTTGCCACTTTCCTCCCTGCAGGACTTGGCTAGCCAACAACTGAGCCAAACAAACCTCCCAGAGAAATCCTTGTGCAAACGGCATATGGCCTCCCTATCCAAATAGCACAACACAACACCTCTGCTGGCTTGTGTGCAAGCTTTGTCCCTCAGGAAAGCTCCAGGCTTCCTGCCCTGAATGACACCCCCGAACCAACGGAAGGCGGTGCCCATTTCCGTGCAAGCGCAGAGTCGTGGTAAATAGTAAGTAGGAATTCCAGGGCAGAAGCCTGCTTTCAGCGACCACAGATAAGACCCCAGCGGCAGCTGCTTGGGAGCAAGGCAAGCCAGCAGCACCTGGCTTGTGAGCCAGAAATGCAAAAATGATCACGTAGCCACCTGTTGAAAATTCTGGTTTAGAAGAGTTTCTTCCAGCGGCAGAAGACCACGATGGCTATGAAGATCAGCACGGCGATGGCCGATGACAGGGACGACACCTGTGCCACCACAGAGTCCTCTGTCAGATCACTCATCAATGTCAAAAAAAAATGAGATGCTTCCCAGTACCGGTGACCTTGTCTTCATTCAGAAGAAAGACACTTGCGCGGGTGACTCCCACTCGGCATGGCATGCTGGGTTACTGTGTCAAGAGCAGAGAAATAGCAGGAAACGAAACGGGTCTCTTCCTCCCAGAATCCAGATTATCAAGTGTTGGCTCAGCGCTCTTTCCTTTTGCTGTGATGGTAGAGTATTTCAGGGCTGAAGACGCACTGTTAGTATGCTGCCATAAAGTAATTAAAATAAGCATAGAACAATGAAATCAGTTCACAGACTTCTTGGAAGCCACCTGGGGCTTTCTGGTCTTATGGTCTTATCAGTGCCCATAAAACACTTACCCACCGTCCACTTCAAGTCAGAAAACTCAGATAGGGTCTGAACTCTGTCAATAATCTTGACAGCCAATTGCATGTCAATTATTTGGCCTGAATAGGCCTGGTTTGCCCTTGAACTCGAATGCAAATCAGTACAAGGAGGGTCAGGGAACGCGCCAGGACGAAGGCCTGGTAGTCATCCTCGTGGGTGTTATGCAGGTTCATGCCGAAGATGCCGCTGATGACTCCTACTATCGCCACGCACAGAGTAGCAGCCGTCAGCAGAAGCTCCAGCTGCAGCAATCACAGGAGAATGTCATTAGTCAGAATGACAATCTGACTAGTAATCCAGATGATGGACACAACTGGTCAGCACCTCGATCCGTCGAAAGCAGCTCCAGCTGAGCGCACATTGCCGCATGACTCAGCAATCAGTCACCCAGATGACAATACAGTCTCAGCAGGACACTTTACTAGGCTGCCGAGAGACCAGGTTTGCTCTCATGCATTGAACCTATCGGAAGCTTGGGAGTCTAAAGACAAAACATTTAAAAATGAAAAGACGGAGTTGCTGTACGCGGATATGCAATGGGGACAGCAGGGTGTGCTCACCCTGATGAGCTGGTTTCGGTGGTTATCAAGCTCAATGTTGATGTAATCCTGCACAAGCACACAAATATGCCTTACTGTCCAATTCTTCCCCTGCGCCTTACTGTGCGATTCTTTCTCTGCGCCCTACAAAGATGTTCAACAAGTATGTAGCACCCAAGCCTGTAGTGATAGAGAATAACAGAGTCTCTGCATGTGCCTGCCACGTGCGCTAGCGCTAGATGTACCGTTGTACATTTACTCATGGGGGTGACTCACCTCGGTGTCATCGATGTACTCGCAGAGCGTCTGCAGCTTGTTGAAGGTGTTGTCGACGTGCATAAAATAGGTCTCCAGGATCATCTCCACCTCAGCTATTTCCTCCTCATCCCTCTCAGCCTGTATCCAAATTTGAAGATCTGATATTTGAACTTTGAATTAGATTCTAAGTTCAGGTCTTTTGGGGATTGTGAAGCATGGGCAGCGCACAGCTTTCCATCAGGTCAAAGAAGTTGCAATGTGGGCAGCAGATTCCCTTGAATTCCCTTCCATTTGAGTCCAATCCCTTTCTCTCAGCTGCATGCTGTGCTTCAAGGGCATGCAACCGAAGGAAAGAAGGAGGATCGAATCAGGCATCCGCCAATATGACATATTGCAAACTTCAATGGCATTTCAAGAAGCACACAGATGACTTTTGGCACACAAGTTTATTTCCTCTTGAAAAAGCTTTCCTTCTAGGTCCCTCTATCAGCCTGATTCATATCATGTACATCCGAAAAAAGGGAAAAATGGACAAGCAAACAGGGGAATAGGCAGGCCAAAAGTTGGGAGGGTGAATAAGCGTGCCTGGTCATCGATGTGCTTGGGCGACAGGGGCGTTCCTCCCATGCTCTCGCGCATCATTCCCCCGTCCAGGCTGGCGCGCATCGAGATCTGCGAGCAGACAAAAAATCAGCGATTTGATGTTGAAAAGCATGCGAAAAGGCGACACCATCACAAGTGTTGAGTTCTATGAACCTGCCCGCCAGCTCTCCAGAAAAGTAGAACCCGTGCTGTAGTGTTGGAAGAGGATTTATGCCAAATGGCACACCACCTACATGCCTCTTTGCAAGGACATAGACGCCCTCTGACTATGTATGTACAGCCCACCTCACCCTCAGGGATGCTGTCTTAGGTGCTTTCCAGCGCCACAAGAGTTTGTCCTAAGCACTTGCTTCAATCCAGCAATGAGCAGTCAACGAGAATCCCCAGCGCTCAAGGCTGCTCTGGGCTGAGACAGCGGAGGCCCTCTGAGCAGCACGCGCCACATCAGCAACACAGCCCCCCATGATTTATGCCCCCTAGATCATAAGGGGGTTGAGATTCTATACTCCTACCTGGTGCTCCAACGGATGCGCAATGCGCATGCCACACACCACCCCAAAACACCCCCCATCATCAACTAGTTTGAGAGACGGAATTGAAATTATGCTATCTACCAATCAAAAGTGGGGACAAATAAAGATTCCCCCACCTGGCGCTCGAGCTGGTCCTGCGCGCGCGCGGTGAGGTTCATGGCGTGCATGTCGCTATCATCGTCCATGAGTTTCTCCAGCATCTCGCGCAGCGTCTGCACGCGCGTCGTCAGCCGCACCAGCCTGTTCTTTATGCGCCGCACGCGCTCCAGGCTGGCCGTGCTCACCTGCGCGCACATGCACCTTGTGTTAGTAATCCACGATAAGCGATCTGTCATGCACCCACGCACTGATGCACGGCCTCCAACTCACAAGCCAGATGCCGGACCAAACACAGTGTGGGCACCTACAGTGCATTCACACCCGTCTGCATGCATGATTTTCCCACGTCATGCTTGTTTGCTGTGACCTCTTCGAGAGACTAGCACCCGCATGGAGAGCAAGAGCTGCAGCTGCATTGTGAGAGCACCACTGGAGAGAAATGTCTTTTTTACGCACCCAGAAACAAGCAGCACGCATAACTCCAACTCCCTGTGCAGTGGTGTCGAGACCCAAGTCCTGTCAGCCTGCCAGAGCAAGATTTGAGATTCTGCTCAAGGAAGCAAGAGTGCTCACGTTTGCAGTCAGCTCGTCCAGTGCAGGGTGGGCTGCAGCCTCCAGGTCCACAGCCTGCCTCTCCAGTGTGGTCGCCACCTGCGTGCATACAATCAGCTTGCGTAAGCAACAGCTTGATTGACCGGAATATCCAGACGATGGCTCACATGGTGGGTCGGCTTCAGCCTCGGCTTGCTTTCTTGCTGCCTGTGCCCATAGCCGGGTGTCAGCAGTGCACAACGCCTCAGAAGAAAGCTAACAAGGGCAGGACTCTGCTGACGAGACAGAAGTGCCTGCAAAAGGGAGGCTTGTGGCATCCTGTGGCATGTAGATCCAAGTCCTCCAAGCATTTCACATTTCAGAGCAGGATGATACGTAACACAGAATTCCATGGATCTTGAGTGATACAGTTTCAATTGAAAAAAGAATTGAAGGGCAGAATCCCCCAATCAGTCTTTATCACACGTATTACAGCTGCAGAATGTTTGAATAGATATGGCTTGGTGACATTGCCTTGCGATACCTGCCCTCAGTGTGGAGTTTGTTGTGTAGAGGTATGGTGCTTGGGAAGTAATACTTCACCTAAATTGTTCTGTAAAGTGAGAAGAAACCGACTCACTATTTTCACAGCTCGCATGGCTCGGAGTGTTCTAAGATCCAGCTTCAATTTCAGCTGTCATCATTTACCCTACAGAGGAGGCTAAATAAACCGATGACTCAGCTCGAAAGCGCGCAGCTCGAACGGCGAAACCGTGCTCCCCCCGTCAGCAATTTTTGCAATTCTTATTTAGTCGGCCTTACTAAAAAACACTGAGCGGTGACTCACCACATCCAGTGCCACCTCAAGAGCGCGAAGCTCGAACGGCGAGCCGTGCTCCCCCGTACCCTGCTGCGCATGCGCATGCGCGGCGGCGGCTGCGGCGGTTGCTGCGGCCAGATTTGGGCTGGAGTGATAGCTCGGCAGAAAGGCCCCCGACTTGGCGCCACCAAAGTCGGCCGGCGCCAGGCGGCGCTGCAGCTCCTCTATGAACGCCACCTGGCACGCGAGTACTTGAAATTGAATACAAGCACGATGTCAAGACAGAAAGAATCTTATTTCTCTTCTTGATCACTGCAAGCCTGGCCGTCAAGGATGGTTTGCAATGTGAAAGTCAGCAGCCCAGAAGGTAATGAAACTTGTTTACTGCTTTGTGAAGTGCACCACAAACATGAGGCATGAGGCATGTCATGAAAAGGCCAAATGGCTGCCGCCCTCTGCTGATCCAACCACCATACTGATTCTCCAATGATTTTGTTCATAGTTTCAGTCAAAATGTCACAAATGTACAAATCAAATTTGCAAAAAAAACTAGGTAGTAAAGATGATCGCGGGCACGCACCACGCTCTCTTCGTCTGCGTTGAGAACCAGGACCTCATCCTTGGTGATGATGCACTTGATGTGCTCCAGGTTGACGACTAATGCTTTGTCACGGCACAGCAGCGCGGACGGGTAGCTGGCGTGAAGCTGCGGGTCCAGCAGCCTCAGGTCGCGCAGCTGCACGCCCAGCTGCTGAGTGATCTCGTGCTTGTCCGCCTGCGGGGGGAAAAACCAAGGCATAAGAAGGTCAAGATTTAGGGGTTGCGGTCGAGTCAGAAAGTCTAGCGCTCGTCTGCCTGCGCGCAGGGGAAATGGAACAAGGGAGTTGAGGGTCAGGAATCACAAATTTCTTTTAAATCAAGGGTACCTGCTTCCCGCATGCACAAATGAGGAGCCGGGAAGTGCTGAATTCGCTGGTCATGTCCTTGGATGCTGCACATAAGAAGCGCGGATTGTCTGGCCAATGTTGGGCAGGAGGGGCTTCAGACAGACCAGTGGGCCAGGGTACTTGCAAGCACAGCTTTAGACTCAACATTGCATAACATTCTGAAAACTTAACACCAGGAAAGTCTTCAGAAAGACAGCTCAGCAGCAAAATAGCTCTCAGGCAAGCACTAGCTAAGCCCACAACTCTGCCACGCTTTGATACGTTGACAACTCTCTGCAGTCCTGCTTTCCGCTGCAAAGGTCTCGACCATCTGTGCGCATGGCACGGTAAGCAAACACTAGTCCGACCAATTTCTTGCTACTGTTCTTTGGCTGGGTGCCGTCAGTGAGACAGGCAGGGAGAGTGCCCAAACCTGCCATTGGACTGCTGCCGCATCGTGACCCGTGGGTAGATAGAATGTTGCAGCCAGCTTCCTTGAGGTGAGTGGCGGACAAATGCCACAGCTTCTTCTAGGCTTGACACCGGGAAATGGGGGCGGTTATCCAGTCAACCACATGAGGGCTATGTGGGCCAGCTCACCTGCATGATTGTGGTGTCGCCGTTCTTGGCGAAGCGCACCCATTTGCGCAGGCCGATGGCGGCCGCCTTCTTGCGGTCGAACGGCGTCTGCAGCGGAGTGTGCGCGCCGTTTCCACCCCCCATCATGTCCGTGCCTGCGGGGGGAATTGCAGGGGAAAGAGTGAAGACTACACAATCTGCAGGGCACTGCCTCTGAACTCCTCTGACCCATCGTCATCATGTTCAGCCCAAGGGGCAACCAGAAGTGTATCCAAATGTGATTCAGTGTCTGACGAGTGCGAGTGGAGGAAAAGGGCCCCCGGCCGTCAAGTCTGTGTGCCAGTGTCCCTGGAACTACTTCTGTGTACCACTCATGGAGCCTTGCTCACAGCTAATTTTATATGATCCTAAGACGAAGCTGCATTGCAATCCTCAAAAGGAGCAATCGCAGGTCTTCTATCAGAACTCCTGTCAGAACTTCTCGGATGCATGCAGGCACAGAAGCTGCCCTTGAACAGTGGATCTCCACCAAGCACTTGTAGCTTCCACAAGAAACAGTGGTAGCTTCCATGTGGAGCATAACCAGCAATTCCCAAATCACAACGTCCCGCCAGTACATGCAGAGTGACTTGTGCACGCTGTTTTAGATCTGTTCCCACCTGACACAGACTTGCGCAGGCCGACCACTGGACTGGGGGGAGCGCTGTCACTCTTGGAGTCTGCGCTGCGCGCCATTCCCGACAGCAGGCTCTGCATCCTGTTCACTGCTGCCATGATTGTGGCCTGCCCTCCGCCAGCGCTGACACCTGGGTTCTGAGCTGAGACTGCAGAGTCCTGTCTGTCTAGCCGGCTGTCAGAAGACAAGCCAGGCTGTCCTCAGGCCCTCGGTGCAGGCCGGGAGCTGCCAGGTTGGGTGCTGGCGGCTGGGAAGATTGTCAATTCTCAGGGCTATCCAGATTGGACGGCTGCTTGCTGCTGCTGCTCAGGGAGGGTGGGATGGTGCAGATGGCAAGTGATGTTCTTGCCTGAATGGCACAGAACACCTGTCAGGCTTGGGAAGCTTTTCAGCAGATTGAGGTGGTGCTTGCATCTGGGTTACAGCTTCTCTGCTCATTGCTTGGCTGCCCACTTGAGACAGGTCATGTGCAATGGGTCTGGAGGTGTCCTACTAAAAAATTACGGGTTCGCGAGTACAGCACAGCAATTTCTCTTGAAGAGGCATCACAGAAAGTTGCTTGAGACATTTTACTCCATATACTCTGCCTTTGGCAAGGATGAGCCCACAAATGCAGTGGGTGGCTCGGACCTTCTTATGTATTCGACGAAATGGCTTGGCGATGTGGGCACACCTGCACCTAATGACACGTAATAATTGACAGGTGATGGGCAATGAACAAAGTCTGCTGCTCTCTACTGCGAAGAAACCCGAGCTCCCAGTGCGGCTCAAGCGTTATGAACTTCTTCTCGGACGGCTGGACTTGCAGACATACTCTGATATGCTCCGGGATACAATTATAATGTATTTGGATCTGTTATCAGGAGCAGTTGTGATAGCATCTTCTGGATTGGAGCATCTGAGATAGAAGACGAAGGACCCACGTGACTCTGCCAATTCCTATGTAGATACACCCCAGGTTCCTTGAGGCAGCAAACAGCTTTGGAATGGTGATTTAATCGAAATAAGAAAGGTGGTCCAACATTGGATACATGCACAGACAGGTCTAGTCGTTGTCTTCGTGACAAAGCTGCATCCAGCAATCTGCCTTACTTGCAAACGGCTCAGAAGGCCATCGTTCATGCAGAAGAGGCAGATCGTGTGATCTATTTCAACAACGTAATTGTCACGTCAGCGAAGATTCCTTGAGTTAGCAGGCTCCATATCAACCCAGTACAATGTAGCTACTTCCTCACCTGCTCGTGCTAGGCCGCTGATGCGGGCCTTGTGAGGATCCATATGGCATCAAGGCTTCGATAAAACATCAAAGCTAGTCAACAGGGCGACGAACAGGCTGCTGGACTAGCAAAATGCTGGTGTCAGCTGTCACTGGCAAGGGTGCCAATGGCAAGAAGAAGAAGCCTCCCTTGGGTCTGGACACGCATATGCTCAACAACAGGACCGCCGCTGCAGCTGGGGTTGGCAAACGAGGCATAGACACCAAGGCATGCCCTCCTCGCTTCACAGCTCTTACTGCGTCTGTTGTTGTCAGGCAGGAGGCATTGCAGCATAAGGGGTGTCTAACATGCTTCAAAGCCTAGCGTCCATAAACTCAGGATATCCTACCTGGTCGTGGCGTGTCCTGCCATGCTGGCCCTTCAAGCATTCTTGACTTCCAGCCGTGCAGCTCCATGCACACAGAGATAGGCTATGAAATAAACTAGAATGGTCCGCACTTCTTTGAAGTAGATTTATTCTCTACGGTCCATCTATCCGTGTCTGAATTTGCTGTTGTTTTGAGGTCCACCGGCCTGTCTATATCCAGCCCAAATTGGGGAAGGGCATAACAATGACAGCCCCATTTTAGGCGCTCCTCTGAACTTGTGCGGACGAAATAGACGGCTGGACCTTTCTATTTTGTTTTGCAGGCAACCACGAGTGCCACAACAAGGGCGGGTCTGCACGGCTCATTCACCTCTGCGCGTACCGGCAGCACGAGCAAGCTGCAGGGCCTCTCTCGCAGTGCCTCTGGCCCTCTGCTGCCGGACAGGAGCGCCAACTCTGAAGCCTCAGGTGCGCAGACCATGCAGTGCCATGCCATGCACAACTTACTTACAAACCTGAATACTGCTTTTGGCTTATGTGATAATTGCCATGCTAGCATGCTGAACTTCATTCGCACAGCATCAGCTTAGCCGTCTTGATCATGCATGTTGCCGGGGAACCACCGCGCTCTCATGAAGCAAAGGGAGTGTCCGATGCGACGGCTGTGTAATCTTGTTGGTAAGTCTCCTGGGCTGCTATGTGAAATTAGCAGCCCACAATGACGGTAATAAATGGGCGTCACACCCACTTTTGCCCGTGGTGACTTAGTGCTGACTCATGGTGATGGATGCTGTGCAGGCAGCGACGCCGGCAGCGGGCTGCGGCGGCAGAAATATGGGGGGGAGTGCGGGGGGGACCCCGGGAGCCTGCTAGACCTCCCCAACCGGACCCCCCTGCCCGGCGGTGCCAGCGCGGCGGTGCGGGGGGCCCTCGGCGGCAAAGGGAACGCCGTCGACGCCCTTGCCCTCAAGGGTATCTTTGACCGGTGTGCCCCTTGTTTTATGTATATGACAATGGGAGGCCCAAAGGAAAGCAATCCCACAATGTCACACAAATCACACCAGATAGTTCTTGGCAAAGCTGGCTTGTTCACTTTTGGATACACAGAGAGCAGATCAGCACAAGACAGACACCTGAGCACGGAAAAGGAGAAAGTCCAGCAGCAGTGACAGAGGTGGCACGATGCTTTTGCATATCCTGAGCACCGTGTTGTTATAGAAGTCTTTTTCTGACGTCAATGTTGTCCTGCTGTTGCCTGCCGCAATGAATGCCAGGCTCCTGAGAGTGATGACATGCAATGAGCGACTGCATGCAAGCTGTCTGTGGGTGTGCATGCAGGCGGCAGCTGACGGTGGCAGGGGCCAGGAAATGGATGCTGGTGGATGACAGGGGGGACGCCTGGATTATAGAGGTGACTATCCCCTTTACCATCAGCGTTCACAGTAGATTACACAGTTATTCATCCTTACGATTAGAGTGTAGTCGCTGTGAGCGCTGCTTGCACAAGCACACAGTCTCTGTACATTGCCTCCAAACTACCAAATCCTGATTGCCCCTGGTATGCATGGTTGTTTGGCTAGGCTCCAAAATACCAAACTCCGACATGCATGGTTGTTTGGCTAGGCACCGTGATCTTGTTGACCCATATGTTTACTCGCCACATGCTCAGCATCAGAAGATCAATTGCCAGAAGATCAGTTGGGTGAATTTTGGGTGTGTGTCTATGGTCAGGCGGATCGGTCGCTGCTGACTGCGCAGCTGAATCTGCACTCGCGCGACCTGAGGCTGCTCGACCCCATGCTAACCCAGATCCACCCCTCTGCCATCCTCTGCAGGTGATCTCATTTCTCTCTATTTAGCTGTATTCTTCATATTTTACCCCCCTTGAGGAAGTAGTTCCTGTGATGCAAGCTGGACGAAGTGCAGCCTGTACCCTTGTCAGCTTGGGTGTGCCTCTCAAGTATCTGCATGGATGCCATGGCCCTCACATGCAACATGTTTGCAGGGCACTGTGTTGGATATTTTGCACCCATGCCCCCAACCTGTTTTTCCTGGGTTAATCAGCTGGGCTAGGGAGGCCGGTGTGTTGTGCTATTCAGGATACTCTGTCTCGAAAGAATCCTCGTCCATACCTAGAGTGTCAAGAGATGGGTAAGTTGTTTGCATGCAGGGCCGGCATGCTGCTGGGAAAAGTAAGAGTTAGTTTGTGCAGACCCCTAAAGAGTGACTCATTGGCATGCAGGGAGCGCGTGCTGCTGGTGAACTTGGAGGGCATAAAGTGCATGGTGACTACGGATTACGTACTTGTGCTCAACGTTGACCGCCCCATGGCCCTGGACTTCTTGGACGAGCTGCAGCGGCGGCTCAGGCAGCAGGTGCGTGCATGCGACCAAGCCTTTCAAATTTAAAAACTCGAATTATTGTTGCATTTTCTGCTGTTTCTTTGGGTTGGCTGCTGCAGTCAGCGGCTACTATGCCTGCATCTGGTGTGATAGAGATCTCTTTCAGACAGAGGGTGCTCCAACCGGGGCGACTCCTTATGACCTGACAGAGAATATAACGGCAGATGCAGGCCTTGAATATGTAAGCTAGCAGACCACATGAACAGTAGAAATGCCCTGCATACCAGCTGTAAAACGCCGGACTGGTACATTTCTTGCTGTCGTTTTTTGTACCCCTGACAAGTACAAGCAGTGCCAAGCGTGAGTCTCCTAAGCTAAGGTGCTTCTGGTGTTTAATCAGTCCGCCCAATACTGGGGATCTGCTCGTCAATGTCAGGGCACCAGGATATGGCCTGCCCAACTCGACATTGAGAAATAAGAAATGCAAATCGAGGCTGGGGAGCTTGGAACAGTAGAATAATTCACAAGGCGATGCATGGAAGAGACCCAGTTTTGTTTTTGAACGTGATGCAAAAATTATGTGCGGACCATCTCTGCATCTTCACATGCATGCATGCATGCGCAGGCTGACGCATTGATGGAGGATGCTGACATCGGCGCTGAGTCAGGCGACAGGGACCACGCGCGAATGCCATTCGAGCTACGCGCGCTCGAAGTCGCGCTGGACGTGGTGAGTCATCTGGTAGTCACTTGTTGTAAGCTTCTTCGGAGGTGTCTGATCTGAAATAGAGGTGATGGGTTGGCCTTTTCCTGCAACGCCTTTGAGGTTGCACAGCTGCATGTTAACAATGTTGTGCTGGACGTGGTGAGTCATTGTCATTCCTAAGTCAGTCATACAGCAGAGAATGGGTGCTGCTGCGTTTGCTAGTAGCTGTGCTGGAAATTTTGAGTCTGTGCTCACCGTGTCAGTGGTATATCATCCTCAGCATATAACACTGCTACATTTTTGTCTTGTCAAAGAAGGTGTGTGCAAGTTGATCTGTTGGGAGACTGCAGCGGCATATGGGCTCTTCATGGCCATGATATTGTGGTTTGCCAGATATTCTGTATTGGGCGGACAAAATAAACACCAGAAGCACCTTAGCTTAGGAGGCACACGCTTGGCACTGCTTGTAACTGGTAGATAATCCCGTTGCTGAGCCCGAATTACTGCTGCATTGTAGACGTGCCAGCACTTTGAGCGCCTGACGAAGAACCTGGAGACCGTCGCCGTCCCCTTGCTTCAGACCGCTACTGCCAGCAAGGTGCGCAGCATTTCTCGACATCTATGGACGTCACGATTTAAGTTCCCACTTCCTGTATTGTTATGGCCCCACAGACATGGCTGCAAACGCCCTGCATGTATGCCCTATGGCCTTTGGCTTTGGGGATGCCGACCTGTATTGATACTAGTGATATAATAGTAATATGGCCGTTCTTCTCAAGCTCTGTCAGTTCTCCAGGCGCAAATGACAGTCTGAAGCATATCTGGCAGATGATGGCGAGGGCAAAGGCTCCTCATTCTGCTTGCTCAGCACGAATGAGATGTACTGTGGTAGTCATCACAAAACCCGCACCCTCGGCGGTGCGGGAAATTTTTCAAGTCAACTTTTAGGGTTCTACCAGGGTCATGCTCCGTTGGATTTGTTGAGAGCTTTCCGAGTCTGGTCTCAGAATTATCACAGGTCTTATCTTTTGGGAGATAAGGTCCTTATTTATACACCCTTTTCTGCCAAAACTATTTTTTTGTTATTGCGGGTTCTAAAATGACTACTACATCAACTACACTGAGAATAATGTGTAAGTTCCAGCAACGCGTTGCGCAGGTGACCACTGACTTCCTGGACAGGCTTCGGCAGATGAAGGCGCGAATGAACGGCCTCAAAACAAAGGTGGAAACGGTGAGGACAGGTCTTTAAGCCATGTCTGCTCCAACACACACCCCTATGAATTACCTTTCCACGAACCTTAGACCCTATCTCCCAAAACATGAAAATTGTGATAATTATTTGACCAAATTCAGAAAACTCTCGAGCATTCCAACAGAGCATGACCCTGGTAGACCCCTAAAAGTTGGTTTGAATAATCCCCCGCACCATCGAGGGTGCGGGTTTTAGAATGACTACTACAGTACATCTCGTTCGTGCTGCAACACGCGGACCACACAATGATGACTCATGATGAGGATGGGTTCTGACATGTCTTGCGCATCACCGCTTGCATGCCTTGCAAGTGTATTGAGATTCTCTGCGGCTGAGTCCCCCGAGAGCGCTTCATGTAGCTAAACAAAAGAGCAGGTCAAAATCTCTTGAGACATTTTGTAAGGCGTGCAATTGCTGATGCATATTTCAATGGATTTAGAGGGTGACTAAAGGTCTGCAAACGAGCGTGCCATATGGTTGACTCATCGCCAACGTGTAGAGCTTAGTCACCGCTGAGTCACTGCCATGCTGGCGCAGATGAAGGAGGTTCTCGAGAAATACCTGGAGGACGAGGATGACATGCTGGACATGAACCTCACCGCCAGGTCAGCCACTATTTCTGCGCTTGATCTTGATCACCACTTCCCTCATGTTGATATAGTAGCTGTGCACTCCTCTTGCAGAGGCACAGGCATTCCCTGCGAGCCAGCCCATGCCGTTGAGATGTGTGCAAAAAGGCACCCCCCGCTCTTGTTCTCTCTGTCGAGAGGCATGCGCAGGAGTGCAAAAGGCACAGGAATAATTAACAATAAGACTGTATTTCTGGCCAGTACAATGCGATAACACGCAATCCACTAAAAGGTGCTTTTTGGGGGCCTTTATAGTCTTTTTGAGGAAACACTCCATCCCCAAGCCTGTGAACACTCGATTAAAGATAGGAAATACATTGCAAAGGAATTTTACTTTGATTGTTCAAGGAAAAATAAAATCTTTACTTCATCATACATATGTGTTGCTCAAGGAAACCGCGTTTTTTTTGCTTTATTTCCGCCAGTAATTCTAGCATTTTGTCGCAATGTATCTTGAGGTTGATCGCAATGTACTGTGAGGTTGATCGCATGCGGTGACCCTGGTCAAAAGAGAGGGGATTTACGCCGCAGGGGTCAGGGGACGAGGCATGCATCGTTCCAGCTGCAGCGGGAATCGATGCAGCGCCACAAGGGCCCCAGCCGCCACTCCCTCTCTCTGGTCAGGCACACTTCGGGGCACTGGCCCCAGCTGTCCGTGCGAACCTCCATGCACTCGGCGGGAGCCAACTTCTCAGAAGACGGTGAGCCACTCTGATTCACTGTTTTTTATTTTTATTTTTTAAAAATTGCGCGCTAGGTGGGCTAGAGATTTTGTCGGGATTGCTTGAAACACAGCTTCATTGGCACACCCAAATGCTGGTCAGAGTGCTGTGATCCAAAGTCCAGTAGCGTTGTTTGTGCGCACTTCCAAGCACTCTGCGGGAGCCAACTACCCAGAAGACGGTGAGCCATTCTGATTATCTCTGCACGCTAGGTGAGCTAGAAATTTTGCTGGGATTGCTTCAATCACAGCTTCATTGGCACACCCAAACGCTGGTCACAGTGCTCTGATCTACAGTCCAGCACCGTTGTTTGTGCGCACCTCCATGCACTGGGCTGGGGCCAACTTGCCAGAAGACGGTGAGTTGCCCTGAGGTCTACATTCTGCGTTTGAAAGCTGGAGGCTCCCAAGGGGGAATGGCTGCAGCAGAGCAAGCTGTGTACGTGTCTGTTTTGGCTTTTTGGCAAATCTTTCTGCATGTCTGCTGCACAGCATGGCTCCAAAGGAGGTTGCTTCCCACTTGCCACCATCCTGTGGTAAAGAAAGGCAGCTGCAAAAATCGCCACTTGTTTCACTTTGGTGTCATCCTCCAAGGTCACGTTAGTATGGGGAAGCTGCTGCTCGATTTTAAGGAGGTCCTGGCGCAGCCACTTGATGTGGCGATTTGTTGGGATGATTTGCATCAGGCCTGGACATATCCTGATAACTTTTTATGACTAGACATAAGTTTGTCCCTGCATGCACGCGAAAATACGATCAGCTCCAGAAGCTGATGGCACTGTTTGTTTATTGCACACAACCATCTAACAATGTCTTATACGCTGCGCAGGCGGCGAGGGCGGCAGCCCGGATGACCTGGCAGAGCAGATGGAGGCAGCTGCCGAGCAGCTGGCGGCTGCCAAGCGCGCAGCCGAGGTGCGCCGCCCAATTTTTCACCCCCTCTCTCCTTCAACCCCTTTTTTATATATAGGTTTGAAAGGGGTGATGTAATCCCTGGACTCTTAAGCCCTCGCTCAACCTTGAAACGGGGCTCCCGAATTTCGCTGACATGCAAGGCAGGGATGCTTGAGGACGTTCCTGGCTCGGTCTATGGTGCACTCCATTATTTCGACTCCAGGCAAACACGATTGTCATTTTTTCTCTCCAAAGTGCATTGGTCTGTTACATTCTTTCCAGAACATCTTTCTAGGATCTGGGGGACTTAAGTTTTGCTCCATGAAAGGATCACATGTGTCTTGTTGGACAAAAGGGCCATACAGAGAAAGGGGCCACCCTGTTATGTGACATGCAAGGCAGACATGCTTGAGGGTAGTTCTGGCCTGGTCTATGGGGTCGTTATGTCACTGCAAGTCCAAGTACATGCACCATGTTCTTGTATCTAGAATGCAGTCTTTATCTAGAGTGCCTATAGTGGTCCTTGTTTGAGGGGGGTTGGGACTTTTTTGTTGAAATGAAGATTGAGAGATTGTTGCCTGTCAGGCGCGGCGGCGCGAGGAAGCTATCACGGAAGTTGAGATGGTGCTTCAGACATATTTTCATAATCTAGACAACTCCTACAACAAGCTGCAGACCATCAACGAGTACATGGACGATGTGGAGGTGAGTCATCGCCCCGCTGACTCACCATCTGTTTCTTCATCCTTTTTGGGTGTATAAGCCTTCTTTCATGCCGTGCACAGCTTCATGTCATGTCAACATGGCAACTTGTTTGTGATTGTCCCCCCATTGGTAACTACCACCCTCTAAGCACTTGAAACACACTTTTTGTAGCGCACTGCAATCTAACAAAAGTGCGTAAGACTTTGGGGCATTGCTGCAACTATTGAAAGATGTGGATGCCTGTGAGATTGCTGCTCCATCGCTTGAATCTTGCCTTTACAGAAGATACATAGAAAAAACAAAAAAACCCCAAAAAAAAGACCATTACAGATGTGTTGAAGATTCTTTCTGCGTGCGCAGGAGTTCATTGACTTGGAGATGGACGCGTACCGGAACAATGTCATCCGGGTGAGGCCCTCCCCATTACTAGATGTTCGCAGACACTCAGTACTGGACTCCACGTTTTCCAAGATCATGCTGGCATCACTCTTGCTCATTCTTCACATCCCGATACCGTATCAGGGTTGTATCATGACTGCTCTGCTGTGTTTGCAAGTCAATGCATGTCCTTCAAAAATTTGCCCAGCACACTCTACCTGGACCTTGCATCGCGCGCACAGATTTCTCCCTGCAACGCTGCGCACACACATGTCACATGCCACCTCAGCGCCGTGTCAGCACCTGCCACCTCAGCGTAAGGCCTGACACTGTCTTTCAAATTCAAATTTGAAAGTGCCCGCAGATGCGGGTGATGCTCAATGCGTCGGCACTTTCGGGAGTCATAATATTCACGATCAGCAATATCTTCGGCATGAACCTGGGCGTCGCGCCTGATCGGCTGCAGGGGAATGCCGGGTTTAGCGGCAGCACCTTCCTCGGCTACCCTTTATTTCTAACGGTGCGCCCCTTCCAAACAGGAAGCGAATCAAGTATAGGCCCCTGGACCTGTGAAAAAGAGCCCGGCAACGCTGTTCGAACCCAAAAATTTATGCTTTATGTGCTTACCTTTCCTTGATGATAGCCCGGACATAACACAGCTGCACCAATCGCTTTTGCCCAAGCACAGCATGCCACGGATGTTTTTTGCACAATTTGGGGGGCAGCGTGGAAGTGAAACCCGAGGCGAGAACTGGTCAGGTTGGGCCATTTCTGAGGTCATGACCGTAAGTATGGTAGATAGAGGCCATTAGTGAGTCTACTCGTGCGGCAAGTGTCAGCTCCTCTTTTCAGGAGCTTATTCTGCACGGCTGATGCCTGTAGTATCTCCTGCTGTTTTACTTTTAAAGGCACCACAGTACTTGATGTATTGTGCTGCAATTTGCGCAGGTGACAATAGTGACATGTGGGGCTTCGGTGCTGGTCTACATGGCGTTCCTGTTGTACTTGCACCTTGTGAAATTGGGCCCCTCAAACATCTCGGGTTGATCTAGTGAGTGAGTGAAGTGGCTGCTGCTGAGCTCAGGGAGCTGTCAAACTCATTGCAATGTTCAAGATTTGAGGAAACAAAACTAGTGTGGAAGACTGTATCGATTCCTTACACTTACAACATTTGCGCATCCTGCGATACGTATGCCATTCACACTATGAATAAGAGGAGCTTGTTTGGGTGTCCAATTGGGGGCCGGTTCAAGCCGTAAGGCCCACATTCCTTAAATGTGATAAAAACAAGCCGGAAATGCCCCTGGTATTGACTGTGTCATATTGCATGTGGGTTAGCAGCAGATGGCGGATTTGCTATCAGCCTGAAGCACTTGCCAACTAGAAGCGTGCACGGCAATTTCTGCAACCTTTGATACAGTCCATTTTACTGCCGAGCGCAGCAAGGACAGAAAGGAGCTTGCAACCTCACAGCAACCTTTAATGAGTCTAATCAAAGCTCTGACCCCGCATCATGCGGCATTGCTGGCATGCCAGTATGACATTCATCGCGATCGCTGCTTGCAAAGTGAGCTTTATTACCCTCCACCATAGATATACCCCAGCCCCTTTTCATTCAACATCATCCTGGCTTGGCCAATCACCATACACCAGTGGCAGATGCCCCTTGACAGCTCTCAACAGACACACCTTCTATACACTTCCAAGGCATATGTGTCTCTTTATTCATTCATGATGCAATATGTATCCTGCATCAAAGATACCGCGTTCATTGGGCACCTCAACTCAGTTGTTGCTCACCCCTAACTGAAAATTATCATGCAACTACCCCTCAACTCACTTTGAACTGTATCCTACATGATGCACAACATGCCATGCAGTGCTTGGCACCTGCTTTCCTTCATCTGACCGCTGCTAAAAAGGCTGCGAGGAAACGAATACAACAGCAAAGGCCCACCAAAAGTGACACTAACAGGCATACACAGGCCCTGTCTGCCAACTCTGGACCTTTGACAAATTGCCCTTGCTGCTGGTTTAATGTCACATCGCGTAGAGTTCTTTCTAGTAAGGTTCTTTCAGCTCGAGATTTGCATGTACAAATGGCGCGTTACTATCCGCCATGAACCAGGCAAAGGAATAACGATCGATTCTGTATTGTGCTGTTTCATGACAGCATTGGCTGTGGGTTTCCATCAGACAACGCCGATAGGGGCCAAGAAGGCTCCAGAGTTTGGATCAAAGCTCGGAACCCCGGCTGCCGCCGATGAGACCGCCTTCAGAGGAATGAGACCGAAATCTGTACCAGTTTGTTGGAAGCAATCATTAGCAAAACCGGTAGCACTATAAGAAAATTGCCCGGATGCAATGCTGCTAATGCTGCTTGGGGGACACGGATTTCCTGCAAGGGCACAGATAGAATTGGGTTGAAAATGAATTGATAGAATCAGATGAAAGTCAAAATGGATTTGAAGGTGGCATCTCATAAGACATGTCAGGTTGATATTGTCAGCCAGCATCATGCCACGATGCCTGCTGAATGAAGACAACTGCGCATTGGTATGCCCTGAGACTTGAGCAACCCACTTGGTTCTACCTTCCTAGCAATACGATGTTCTTGGCAACACAACACCTCTGTCTGATGTAATGGCCATCTGTCTCCAGGCAAGGAGTGCACAAGGTGTCCACCAACTAACTCAACGCCGCAAGCGTTACTCAATCAAGCATGCCGCAACATCATCAACCCACGCTAAAGCATGGTGAGATCAGCCAGGGGTGGGCAAGCAGATCATGATATCGAAGCTGGAACTTCCGGGAGTTATTGAGCCAGCAAGACGCACCTAAGGGGCAGCAAGGGGTGGCGCCAGTGTCAGGGACGGCAAGGGTCAGCTGGCCATAGCTCAATATGTTGCAGGTGATCGTGCCCCTAAAACCGGCTAAGTAGAAAGGCTCTGTTGTGGAGCATGTGGGTGATTCGTAGTAGAATCTAAAGGAAGGGAACGCTCCATCGAACCCAAGCCGCAAGAGGTACCTAAGAAGCACCAGCAACTTCATCTCAGAGTATTGACAGCAGAAGCTGCAATCGCCCCACAAGAGGCAAATGGCTCAGAGAAGCTAGAGGATCTCAAAGAATGGAAGACAAGCTGCTTATCCTACAGTGCTAAGAACCTATCACCGATGCACATGCATGCCATGTGCTACTTATGTTAGCCCTGCCACATTCTATGGAGAAGGGACCTGTTCATTACCAATACGGATCACACATTGTTGTGTCTTACACCAGAACGTTTGTTGCATCGCCAGATGCACGGGCGGGTTGCAAGTTGGCCTGCCAATTTGGGGCAAATGGCATGAGAGGACATTACCCAGACGAAGTGATGAGGGTCACGGTTTGTGTATCGGCAGTAACAAAGGTTCCAAGGATGGCGCCACTGCCATCAATTACAGACGTCGCAGGCCCTGCAAAGAGCTAAATTGTTTTAGCAAGGGAATAACACATTCTTTCAACAGATACCCACATGCAATCCTCACTCACATGCCAATGATTTTTCAGCATCTAATCCAGTTTTTAAGTCTTGACAATAAACGCCACAAGGTCAGACCCTGTCAAACATATCGCTGCATTGTACTGGTAGTCTGCCTGATGATTACCAAAGTTAATGACCATATATGACTATATACTTTGACAGCTGTTCCAACCTTGCTGCATATGTTTCGGGCAAGCTATGGTTCAATCGCATTCCTCAGTCTGGGTTGAATGCCAGGTGACCTCAAGCTCCAAATTTCAGAATTCATACTGAGTATTGGTGCAGGGACCGGGCACAGAATTACCTGCTGGACCCTGTGCGCCTTGCGCTCCGGGAGGACCTGTTGCGCAGGCAAAAGCATCGTTCTCACAAATCGCAAGATTGAACACAACAGCATATATCTTTAAGGGGAACGCCACCAGTCTAGGTGAGTGCCAGGTGACCTCAAGCTCAAAGCTTAAGGATTCATACTAAGTATTGGGGCACAGAATTACCTGTTGGACCTTGTATGAATGGACCAGTCGGGCCCACTGGACCAATCGGGCCCTGTGCGCCTTGCGCTCCGGGAGGACCTGTTGCGCAGGCAGAAGCATCGTTCTCACAAACTGCAAGATTGAACACAACAGCATGTATCTTAGAGGGGAAGTCCAATAGATGATGACAAGGTAGCATAAGTGCAATTTCTAGAGTGAGATCACCCGCTGGGCCGTCGGTGCCGTTGAAGCCTGCCGGACCTGCACAAGCACATGCACCACTATTGGGAGGAAATACCATGCCAAGCCTCAACAGGGAGCTGTGACAAAACATGTGAGTCCCTCACTCTTTTGAAGCGCTGTGTACAAGAGAAGGTCTGAACAAAGCAGCATAGGTCAGAGGGTATTTGAGTTGATGTACCTGGGGGACCTGCAGGGCCTTGTGGACCTGTTGCCCCAAATCAAATACACATCTCAGCACATGGAAGTAGCTGCAATGAGCAATTGACTCCTCAGTTTCGTAACAATCGATTGGATCAGTCGGTCAAATGCTCAGTTGGGCCTTCTCCAAGCACACAATAAGACTTCTGAGCCGAGCCACCCTAATAACACTCCCCCAGACTAGGTGCAGTCCTCTAAGATTCCCTCAGCATGGGCACAAATCTAAAATGCTGCCATACAATAAGCGCCTGAGGAACCAAGATGCCTTGCAAGCTGGTCGATTGTAGGGGCAAAATTCAATCAAGGTGATAACGTATAGAGCTCAAGGGTCATTTCACCTGGTGCCCCGTCAGCGCCATTCATGCCGTCAGCACCTGCAGTACAAGAAGATGTCACCGACAAGGCATGTGCTTCCTCGATTGCAGGAAGCCATCGTGCTACTTCTGACTCAAGTGCTTGGTCACTGCCGGATTTCTGAACTCATTCCACTTTTGTGGGGTTTGATTTACACAGGGGGTTGCTACTACAGATCTGTGTATTTAGTCTCCCTACAATCATAAGCAGAGGGAGAACTGCTCATTCTCTAGCACTGGGAACGCAATGTGCGTTGTACACTTGGCGCGCTTGTTGCCCCACAGCAACAGCCTTAAGCAAAATCTTCCAAGTCTGACCATCTATGATCTACCAGTACACGGCGCATGAAAGATAATACACCACAGCATTCTACAAGTGTGTGTTAGCTAGCAGGGTATAGGTATGAAGGTTAGTTGCATACCTGCTGGTCCAATCGGGCAAATCTCCTGGCAGTTGCCGTCTGCTGCAGCATCACCAGGACATTGTTAGGTTAGACTTATGTGATAGCGGGAACGGGTTTCCTGTGACGAACATGTCTGACTCACCTGTCATGTTTATCCGACCATTGGCTGCCTGCGCGTATGAAAATCCCCTGTCAGTGGCCGTAGCAAAGTGGATATGTGTGACACGATAGGCTGAAAGCGGCATTGGTTCAAGTGCTGACCTTCAAAGCGTCGACCTCCGCCCGAAGCGCTTTTACATCGGCCTTGCTTGCTGGTCCTATGGTGTACGCCGTGTCGACAAGGGCGTCCACAAGGGTTTCATTCCTGAAGATGCCTCCTGTCACGACTCACTTCTGTCGTCAGCTGAAGAGACCGCAGCCTTACTGAGCTGTCCAGAGGTTTGTTTTGAAACCTGCCCGTTGGTGACTCATGTCGGACATCGAGCAGGCCTAGTGGCTACGCGCTAAGAAGCATACCTGCGGCCCTCGCCAGTGGCATATGCGGCATCAAAATTGCGCATTGCGCAAACAGCGAGATTATGAGGGTGTAGCCTGCCAGGTTGTTGTGAGTGCTCCTGCATATCAGTGTGCAACAAGGTCATTACCAGTGGAGGAGCTCCGCCTGTAGCCTAAGTTGGGATGCCAGACAAATCTGTAGCAGCACTTTACGGAGGAAGGCTGCACGGAAGCCTCTAATTGGGACAACCACTGAGCACACCTCACCGTCACACCATGCACAAGCGCCAAACCGTCTCTCGCACCCTCACCTTGTTTTTAACTTCCGGCCAGCCATGTTTTTTGCAGTGAAGAGAGGGGCAGTTCTGCCACCACTTGTTGGGCTATCGGCAATAGCCTATTGCTGAAAGCTTTTCTCCTGGAAAAGAAGCAAGGGGCAAGTAGAGCTTTGCAGAATTAGATATCTCAGCTTGCGAGTCGAAGCTGCCCACAAAAGGAGCTCACCAATATTGCAATGCGTCACGTTATGATAAAAACAGGTGTTAATTCAGGTATAAAAGCTGGTCCTCTATCATTGGATGATACAACTGTCGCTGGGCCGTCCAAACAG
Organism: Coccomyxa subellipsoidea C-169; assembly: GCF_000258705.1. Classification (NCBI taxonomy): domain Eukaryota; kingdom Viridiplantae; phylum Chlorophyta; class Trebouxiophyceae; family Coccomyxaceae; genus Coccomyxa; species Coccomyxa subellipsoidea. Next base: position 233,152 of record NW_005178033.1, read on the forward strand.
TGGGGTCGTCCACGCCTGACGTGATTGGGCTCATGGTTAATTCCTCATTACCCCACGAATGAGGGGCGTTGGCAACGCCCCTCAGGGTCTAGAGTACCAGGGTTCTAGAGAGACGGGTTAGGGTCTTAGAGAAGAGAGAAAAAGGGAGGAAAACCATGTTTCGCCATTTGTGGGCCCACCTAGTGACAAAAGTAATGTCCAGTTGGCCCCATGCAGTTGAACCTCTGCCATTTCAATGAAAGCTAATGACTTGCAGCTATGAGCCCCTCATGCCATCATGCTATGATAGCTATAGCCCAACACAAGTGGCAAACACACATGAGATTTGAGGCCAACTCCTATCATAGGCGTTGGGGCAGCAATTCTGAAGAGAATGAAACGTTCTCCAAGTCGGCCTCCATAGAGGAAGGAATTAAAGTCTCACCTAGCTGTAAAAGTGACCAAGCTACGATGGGCTTCAATGCACGCTTTGGAAAATTCTTGTGTATTTATTCAGTGGCACCATTCATACCTGCATGCAAATAAGCAGATATGAACTTGGGAACTTTGCATATGTATTTCGTTGTGTAAGAGTTTGTGAACAGCAGAAAAAATCCATACGCTAGTGGATCAAGGTGCGTGCGTTGCCCAGAAGCAGCCTCACAGGTGGTACAAATATTGTGAATATTTAAGTAGCTGGCTTTTTTCCCTGCAGCTTGCCAGGCTCCTGACATTTCCAACTTTTTGCATTCCATGATGATTTCTGATACAACACCAGGCTGCAGACTTTTGTTGGCCCTGCAGACGTGGCTGCAGTCGCCCTGAGTGTATGCCCTATGGCCTCTGGCTGTGCTTTTGCCGACCTGCAATAACAAATAATAATGAGAGCTGCTCATGTGCATTTCACATCTCCTGCTCAATATGCAAGGCCACTTTGTGTCACAGTATCTCACAAAACAAGCTTGTTTTACAGTATCATACAAGAAATCATGGTTCCTGGCACAGTACCGATAGCTCTTAAGATGACTTCAATTTTATTTTTTCGCCCCAGGAAGCTGCACGCACCTGCGCAGGGTGTATAAGATACAACGCTTCTCACATGCCCGCAGCCAAGGTGACTTGGGAGAGCGGCGCCAAATACTCAAGGAAGGTGCAGAATGCTCAGCTGCATGGGCAGGGCACAATGACATATGCGAATGACGACGTGTAAGAGGGTAAATGGATCAAGGGAGAAAGGTCCGGCCAAGGGTAATTGCGCGCTGCGCCCGGCTCGGAGCAGCCATCACCGAGGGGTGCATGGGCCGAGGACACTTTTACGGCCTGACACTGCGGTGGTTTGGTGATTCCAATAAACATTGTTGTCAGACATTGCAGGAGGGCTGATTTTGAAAGCAAGCATATCTTGTCACAAGTATGGCGTGCCACTGATTATGCCAAGGCCTTTATTGGCAGAGGCTGCTTGTCCAACTGAAATGGCCAATGTTTCTGAGTCGAGGTGACTTGAGGCACCTGCTGCCTATGTGTTGTTGACATGTTGCTTGCAAGGAGGTGGGCAAGTCCTGTTGGAATTGAAAGCAAAGCTCGGCGTGAGTACTGAATCACATGTGTAAAGATGCACGTCTAGAAAAGTGTCGCGAAGACAAAATAACTAATGTTGCTTTCAAATTAAAATGGCATGATCGTGAATTCTTCTACCACCTGACTTGCAAGTCAACCCTAGCAAGGATATTATGTATTAAATTCCTATCTTCAGTCATACAGGTTGCATTCAGGTGCCCGCACATTGCTATTAAAGAATCCTATCCATGACGCCTTCTTGGAAGTGATGGCGGCCAGCAATGTTTAAATAAACATCAACAGCATCGATGGGGCCTTGCGAGCAGAGCTGGAGAGGGTTATGTTCAGTAACCCCTGTCAACCTAACCACAGGGGTGTTAACATCAATATACGAAACACGCCTCGAAATCCGTGAAGCTACACTGATCCCGCCAAAAGAGAAGTGGCGCTTCTGACATATCACATTGATATTGCTGTCGACCTCATCAGTCGATTGATCGAACTGATTTGTGACAGTGCAAGCCCTGAGGCTGAAGCGTTGGAATACCATCGCAAATCTCCGCTTGACCTCCATCGTTCGTCTCAAGGAGACTGTGAAGGTTTTGATCTGTCAGGATGGCAACCTACAGGTGCAAAGTATATCTCTCCTCCTGTGCTCTGCTTCTTAAACCTGACCTCATCTACTGTTCACATAAACAGCAGACCTAATGCCCGCAGCCGCCACCTCGTGGCTACAGTAATTACAGTCTTTTGGGCAATCTAGTTTCCCCTGTTGACGCTTTCCTCTGTTTTGGAACAGTGGGCTCAGCTGTCTCCGCAAACCCGCCGTCAGGGACTCGGTCGATCTCGAGAAGGTGCTGACGGTGATAGTGGTGCGTCCTTTCTACTAACGTCAACTCAAACCGGGGCGACCAAGTCCTGATATTGGCACCAACAATTAACTGCAGACCTGTGGAAGGGAATCGAGCACAATTTGCCCAAGTGCTCTTGAGATCAGGTGTTTCCGTCTCAGACAAGGCAGCCAGATCCCCTTTGGCTGTTGATGCAGCTTGATGCTGATATGATGCAGCAGTCCGTGAAGCAGTAACTGAGGGTACTACTCAAGGTTGAAGGTAGTTGATATCGTGGCACCTTTGCAGGCTTTGGAACCATGCAGGCACACCGGCAAGGAGTCTGTGAGCATCATCACCTGGCTGAAGCGCCTCTTCACAAGGAAGTCAGAGTCAGGCAAGCAAGCGCCTGTAAAGTGCGTGAAATGGGAGGATGGCTCAAATTACTACGGCACACTGCTCAACGGCAGGATGCACGGCCAGGTGACTCGGCAATACTCGTCCACTTATAGACAACCAAAACAGAAGCGCACCCCGTTACAAGATTGCAAGCATACATCTGATGCAAAGGTACAGACAGAATGCACGTATGGCATACAAGTCTGCAGTCAACACATTGCTTCAAAATCATTTGACGGAGCTCCAGAGGATGGTTGGGCCCTTCTGCATTTTCCAGGCTGGAGAGAGTGTGTAACATTTGCCGACTTGTAAATATCGCTCCAGGGGCGCTTCACCGAGCCTGACGGCTACTGCTATGAGGGCAGCTGGCTGTGTGGTAAGAAGCACGGCAAGGGAGATGAGCGATCAGCCGATGGCTCTGCGTACGTGGGGGACTTCGTGAATGGCAAATATCATGGGCAAGGCTGGTACACCACGGCAAACGGCTACAGCCACAGAGGGGCATATGAGAATGGCAGGTGAGCAGCCAAGGAATCCTCACACTTCAGTGTCTTGCACATCAGCCTGACACAGGGTGATAAAGGTGCACATTGGGCAGATGACGATTTCATGCTCTGCAGGGGTTACGAAAGACTACTTTTAGTAACCCCTGTGCTCTGATCATGATGGGGCTTCATATTATCCCTTTCAGAATAGTCTGTATCTCTTGGGCACTTTTGATATGTGCTGTTCCTGCCGGAGGCAAAGTGGGCCTACAAAGAAGCTCCAGGATACAGTGGGTTTGCCACATCCAAGCACAGTGAGCCAACATTGCATAATCTTGATTGGCAATTCTGAGCCGGCAGCCACCTTCAAAATCTTGCAGGTTTTTACGGCTGTCGGCCGTCAATATCACTCAGGGAAGATATTGTACGCTGCTGAGTTGTGACATTGATTTATGTGCCTTGCCCCAGGCAAAACGGCCCAGGAGCGGAGACTTTCCCCAATGGCGAGTCATACACTGGAAACTACAAGAATGGCACCCGCCATGGCAAGGGGGAGTATCACTTCTCCCCATCAGGGAAGATTTTGGACATCGAGGACGGCAAGCTGTTCTGCATGAGCTTGGAGGTGCTCAGCAAAGAGAAGGGCAAAAAGCAAGCCAAGTCTAGCCGTGGCACGCTTGTCGGGCAGTGGAAGGAGGATCTGCCACACGGGCGCTGCCGCTTCGACAGGTATTGCGGACACGTCTACGACGGCGATTGGCAAGCCGGCAAACCGCATGGCACAGGTAAGGCCTGGCAGTGTCACTGATTAGTAAGTTACTTCGGTACTGAAAGTGCTGGCAAGCCGCATAGCGCAGGTACGCTTAGATGGAAACTGATTGCTACAAATGATCTTATTGATATAGGCCGCCGAATCCAAAGCCAAAGGCCATAGGGCATGCACGCAGGGCGTCTGCAACGATGTCTGCGGGGCCTACAAAGTCTGCATCCTAGTGTTGCGTTACACCCCGCCGAATCTTGATGACAAAGTGGAGCTTGTCTGTGCTAGGCTTTATTGCAGAGCAAAAGTAAAAAGGGAAACGTCCCAGGAAGCCACATGAGGCTTTCATTATCATTCTTTCTGAGCAACTGGCACATTGGCACTTACATCAGCATTAGCCATTGCACAGCCTTTGACACCTGAGCAACCGAGATTGCCATACTTTGCGTTACCGTGCCATTGACTTTTTCTGCTGCGCTGTCAGTGACCCAAGTGTGCACTCAGTGCATGCACACACAGAGCTGCTGCCCTTAGGGGCATGCCTGCAGATTACTGATTGCATCTCATAAGAGTGCTCAGTGGAATGTCATGCATGCAGGCAAGGTGATTTGGAAGAGCGGCGCGACATACACAGGGCAGGTGAAGGATACTCAGCTGCACGGGCAGGGCACAATGACATACGCCAACGGAGATGTGTACCGCGGTGGTTGGGTCAAGGGGAAAAGGTCTGGCCAAGGGGAATTGCGCGCTGCACCCGGCTCGGGTCAGCCCTCTCTGAAGGGTGCATGGGCCGAGGACAAGTTTATGGCCTGACACTGCGGTGGTCTGACAATCACAAGAGTTTATAGGAGGGCTTAGTTTACATGCCATCTCTTGTCACAAGCTTGTGTCAAGACCTTGAACTGCAGAGGCTGCGTGTCACAACTGAAGAGCCAGAGAGGTAGAGTTACGGGTGACTTGAGGCACCTGCTGCCTGTGCAATGTCAAGAATGCTTTCACGAAGGTGGGCAGGTGTTGCAATACTCTATGGAAAGATGTCTGATTCTGTCCAAATACACAAGCTGCATACTCAAGTAGCTGCGACTGCAGGCTTCCACTCGCATGCACCCTAATATTCAGAGCTAAGGATGTTAGAAGGGCAAACAGATAAGGTCTCAGTCCGTCGTAATTTTAATAACTGAGTTTCCAAAGCATATGTTTAAAGACGAGCAGAGGGTGTCGTGGTGTTGGACACTGCAACAGACAAGTAATTGCAGCACAATCCCAAACTCAAGGGAAGCTACATGAAGCTGTTTTTGGCAGGGCGGGGGCTCAATCCCCTTGGTGGGCTTTGACCCTAAAGTCTTAAAATATCTGCTTTCGTCGAGTAATTTGGCTAAAGAATGCTCATGCTGGTGCCAGCACCAGGGGGAGCCATTTGCGAGCAGAATCTGGCGTCCAGTTGGAAATGTGGACAGATTTACGACTTGAGCAGATCTGCGAGTAGAGTTGTTGCGAAGGAACATACCTTCGTTCGTCAGCGAACCATGTCCGCATTGCCTCCCTAATAAATGCCAGAACACAGGTCACCTACCGGGTAGGAAACCCAAGCGATCTGTAGGAAACCCAAAGGCAGATTGCTTGTCGACATACTTATACTGCCACAGCTGCAAAAGTCGCTGTGTCTTAGTTTCATCATGTCCAGTTGGCTCGGTTGCCTGGGCACAGCCGCAGTGAAAGACGCACCCGATGGAATGCAATCTTTAACCGAACAAAACGCGCGGACTGATATTCCTCCCCATCTCCCTCCTCGCTTTGCGTTGGCTTTGGCAGAGCAGATCAGTGTGAACTAGTATGGAGATCAAGCCCTTATTTTTTGAGCGCTGCTGATCTTCGCCGAGAAAGGATATTTCGCAACAGGTATCCTTAGGAATTTTCAACCCAAAGAACGGGAAGGTTATTGATCGCTGTCTGTGGCGAGCGAGATGATGCTGTGCCTGTCCCCGTTCCGTCCGTATTCCTGATGCATCCTTCACCCCTTGACGTTGGGGAATTGAGGGCCTTCCTGCTCTCTTTCTGGGTTGCCTTCACTACAAAACAAAAGCCATCATCTGAGCACACCTTTGCAATTGCAGCTATCCTTCACCTGCAATGCAAGACTGCAGCACACCATTACATCTGGCGAGAAGCTTCTGCTTCTAGCAAGATCCTGCACAGGGTCCTTCTGCTGATCCAAAATGTGAACGGCATTAATCCGTATTCGAGCTGAAAACACCATCATTAGTTACAACAAGTCCATATGCACGCAGGCTGCAAATGCGCAGCTGATGCTTAGTCCCCATCTGCATCTTGGCCAATGCCGATGTTTCCCTTTGTCACGCTCCTGACGTGCTCGTGATAGTATCGCCTGCCGCAGATGGTGCACGGCTCCTGCCACTCGCTTTCCTCACCCTGCCAATTAATTACCTCCCTTAAGCCCTCAATCCAACAGTATGTACCCCTTCCAGTTTTATCTGAAGTGTTGTTGCCATGAATCTCAGTTCCAACAGAATGCAGCTGAGGAATTGACAAACAGGCACTGCCAGAGCTAATGAAAATCAGCTGGCAAGGTTTCGGGCGCTGCTTCTTGGTATCAGAGGCAGGAATATCAGTCGCAGCAGCAGCTCACCTCATCAGCATCGCTGTCATCTTTGTCCCCCCTGGCGCCAGTCTCAGACTTGTGCAGCGCCCCAGACTTCCTGAGAAAGCTGCGCACAACAAAGCCTTTTTCCCCAAGTCCCCGGTGACTAAAGTCCCTTTGGTCCTTATCTGATGGTAGTTCCACAACATCCAGTCTATCCTCACAGGCACTGTGATAAGCTTCTTGAGGAGCACGAGAGGGCAGGCAGCTCCTAAATGCTTCCTCCAAGGCAGGCAGGCCATCAACAGCAGCCTCGGTATTGACACCACTAGCACCGGCCATCCGTGTCGCAACTTGATGGATACTGCTCATTGGGAAATGTGGCAGCCAGAGAGTGCGTCAGGCGCTCACCTGAGCACATTCTCCTCAAAGATCGCCCCGTCTCTGCCCAGGCTTTCCAAGGGCGCTCTGCCGCTCACCTCACCCTCCCTAAAGCACACCAGCCCTGCACTTGACCCAGCAAAACAGCTGTCATCATCCTGGAGAAATTGTTACATCATGAAGTTGCACGCCAGCTTCACAATGTCCATCGGAGCCTCGTCCTTGGCTTGCTTTGGAAAGTCCTACCAGTAGGTGTGAAATATGGCTTGTGGGCGGCACTGACGCCAAGCTCACTGGAAATTCTCTGGATCTCTTCACTGCAGAGTACAGGTCTCGACTGGTTGCCAATTCTTTATGAGATATAATCTTGGGATTTACATGATACAAAAAGCATGATGAGACAATTAGGAGATGACATTCTTCTAGGAATTGCAGGTCTGAGGTGAGATTCCCACCTGAGCCACAGAGCAGGCCGAGCTGTGCCAGAACAGGCGACCTGGGGTCAGCTATGGGGGTCCGCAGGAAGGCAGTGCCTCTGAACTGGTGCGCCAAAGAATCCAGCGCCTCATCCAGCTGTGCATCAGCCTGCCACCAGACACAAAGTTCCTCTCACTTCTAAGGCTGGTAATGCGATTGCTGAGACTGGCTTCCTTTACACGAACTCATAGCGATGCATGTGCAGCCCATAGCAGGCTAAGTGGTGCAGTGTGAAGCATGGTGAGCAAGGCATGCTTGGCAGCAAACGCATGATGAATGATAGTTGTACCTCACACCCTGGAATGCAGATGTGGCAGACGATTGCGGCTGCTGAAGCCTTCTTAAGTGTTCTCTGTGCACACAAGAATCCATCGTTTATCAATCGCTGTAAGTCTTGCCCGGCATCCTTCACGCACAAGCGCATGTCTGCATAACAAGAGGAGCAAGTATTTCTGCATGGAGGACAGGAGTTCATACATCAATGACAAACCAGGAATCTTAATGGATTTAGCTGCTATGACCTCCACAGTGTGATGTATTACCTGTAGGTCATGTTCTGGAACACTTTGCAAAGTGCCTGCCCCATTCACAGCAGCCTCCTTGCTTAGCGCATTCTGCTGGAATAATTCTCTCATACGCCTCTCTCGCACCTCCTGCAAGGCTGATCGCAGAGCAAAACCTTCAGTCAGGCTGGCCTGCTTGAGCTGACGTTTGCTGTGCATGTTGGATACAAGACAGTAATGCGTCAGCAAAAGATCAGGAAACTCCTCTCAAAATCAAGCAGCTATGAGAAAAGCATTTATGGCACCTGCATCGTCATCGCTGTCAGTTGCAAGGACGTCAAGCTCTTCCTCCATCTGCACTGCTTCTCTAATTTCTCTAGGATCCCGAAGGATCACGCCGTTGGCGATGTGAATCCGTTCATACGTCCTATCATGAGACAACAGCTGCTTCTTGATGCGCTGCGTGTATTTTTGCTCCTGCAGATCGCGCCTACAGCAATCTGCTAGTGTTGGATCGTCGACCAGGTGGCAAGCAGGATCCGGTTCGCAGCATTCACTCGAGCAATCCATATCCAGCCAAGCTTTATTTTATTGAAGTTTCAATGCTTTGCCACGAAATTCTTTTCGCTTTTAGCTTCCCAAATTTTGCCTCCTGCAAGGGAACGCCTTGGGAAGCGTGCGCCTCACAAAATGTGCTCCCAAACATTGGACTTCCAAAGCAGTTTTGAAACAGCCTCAGATACCATGCAAAGAAAATTATAAAACCGCGCTGGAGGTCCCGGTGCACCACTCCAGACCGCCCTGCATCTCATCGTGGACACCTACGTACCAAGCTCAGTGAACCAAGACAGTAGGTAATATTAGATCCGGGCGTAAAGTAGCATTATCGGATGTCGCAGGTCTGAGCCCTCCTGAAAAATATTGCAACCAAATTCCAGGTATGAGCAGGTGCGCGGGGCGTTGGCTTGCAAAGAGCCTCAAGAGCTGCGGGAACCTGAATCATACACCGCAGTGTCACACTACCTACGGTACGTAAGAATTTAGTGTGTATATATGTACAGCGCCTATGTCAGCATTCAGCGATCTGTGCGCCTGGAGAGTCTTGCGCTGAGTTCCAGGGAGCTGCATGTGGAGCTTGGAGACACAGAGGCGCTTGCCGAGAGCCTGAATGACATCTGCATTGCCTGGGGCAACAGTGCTAGCATGCATTTGCTCCCCACCAGCATGGCTCTCAAGGGAAAGACCTTCCAGGTGAAACTGCCTTTGTCCAAACGAGACCACTCATTTACTAGAGTCTATGGCGAGGATATCTCTGAATGCAGCTGCCATGCGTGTGCTGACTGCCTGTCAGACGCTGGCATCATGCCGGCACCACTCTAGGACAAGAAAGCAGGCGTCTTTTATTAGACAAGGTGCTTGGTAGCGGGTGATGTGCAGATGCATCAGAGAATCCCTGCAGGGATCAGACAAAGTTCAGATCTGAGAAAATCACTAGAAGTGTGGGAGTATGTGCGTCGGTGGCAACATGGAGTGCTCTTGGCTAACACAATTGTTTACAGATACATCTGCAATATATTTTTCATGCGCCAGAGCTGGGAGCAACAGGTCATGGTACAGACCGCTAGTAAATCAGTGCCCAAGTGAGCGCTATTACTAATAACCAATAGAAAAGGTCAGATCCACTTGTCATTGCTCTGCCACAATGCAGGCAGGCAAAGAAAGTTGCGGCCTTGATGCACATCTTCAAAATGACACAGGTTGCAAAGAATTCTTCGAAGGTGCAAGGTTGCTGTCTTCTGTAGAGCGGTGCACAGTAGACTCTGAAACGGCAATTGCCCGTGACAGAAATTTGTCATTATGTTTTTGTATTTAACTGTCCAGAAAAGAAGGGTGCAGGAAGCAACAGAGCAATGGCATCTGTTGCACGTGTTGTACATTTGTAAAATGGATTCATGCCGAAAATTCCGGTGTAGTGTATCTGGGCACTCCATGGCATGAGACTCCGCTCCTGATGTCATGCTCCCTTGGGGGAGAGTTGTCATCCAGCGGTGGCCCAAGATATGCACCAGTAAAGGTCCCATGCAGACCTGCACACCAAGATCGTCCGGTATCCCTTATTAAAATATCAAAAAAAGACAGCAATCCCAAACCGGCATGTCCTTGATAGCATTATAAGGCATCCATTTGGCGCCACCAGACAGCGTTCCACTGAAACCACAAATTAGCCAATTACCACAGAAAAGTAAGGTAGGGTGATAAGCCTGTCCGCAATGCATCCACGGGACACTAGTGCCCAAGTAAAAAAAGATCTCAGAAATCAGGGATGCCAATTGGAATAAGGGAGGGTTTTGAGTGACTTGCCTATGGGGATATGGTGGGGGAGGTGAATCGTGGCGACAGGGCCGGCCGCCACATCAGCAGCGTCGAGGATGACTAAGTCCGTAGTCATGCTTGCCGACCGGAACACCGGCGCCAGCAGCCAACCCTCGTCTTCGCTCCGCCTGTCATCAACATCATTCCCCTTGTCATCGCTACTATCCCCCCTGCCCGTCCTGGGCACAAAGATGGCCTCCTGGGCAAAGCTGTCCCTGCCTGGGCTCCACCGCTCCAGCCTGCCTGATGACCCAATTGCTGACTCATCGCTGGGCGCTGATGCAAGGGATGGCAACGTCACCTTCATGATATCCTGCGCAGCATTCAATATCCCATTCAGCATCTGAATGCACTTCACTGGATTCTCCGCAGGCACGCTCTTCAAAATCTCGCATATCGTCATGGCATTGATGATCCGCAAGAGAGCTATACAAGGATTCTTCTTGCAGCATCTCGTCAGTACTGTGTGATTTAGACCTGCGCTACAATCTGCCGATTGCAAGTGTAGACTGGCAGACTCCGCACTGCTAAAGGTTGCACCATGCGCAGTTCATCAGGTCTTGCTTGGAGGGGCAAACTTATGGCAGCCTTTTCAGCAGCTTGTCTGCAGACGCACCCTGCCTCCTCGCAGGGACAGCGTCTGTGAAACAAAACAGTGAAACAAAAACAGTGGGTGTGTTGACAAAAGGGTACATTACCTGGGGGGGTCCCCAGCCGCGCGGCCCCACAAATCTGCTGCTGGTGACATACGCGTAGCGGTAGGGGCGGCCAGAACAGGCCGGAGCCAAAGAAGGCATCTCCATCGATTGCTGCTCCGCTATCCTTGACACACCCACCTGCGCATGCAAACTCACAAATTCACTTCCGAGGTGCTGAGCTGGTATGATTGGCAACTCAGCCCCTCCTAAGGCCAGCCAGCCGCATGCAGGATTCTTCTCAAAAATTGACATTCCTCTCTGGAATTTGATGCTCGCTTGAATTTGAGAAGCCGTATGCTTAAAATTAAAAAGCTGCCAAAAGGTTGATTCTATCAGCAAATCTTAGCTGGCAATCAAAGTCAAGGGAAGCACATGTGCATCTCAAAAATATGCTCATACTGCATGCCTCTTAATAACAAGCATCCTCAAGTCGGGATACCCAGTCACTGGCGGAAACACTAGATGCATAGGGTTTGTCGGTTTCCGCACCCTTCCACCAGCAGGGTCAAGGGTGAGTCGGGTGAGCGCGGTGCGCCAGAGGGCGCGCTGGAAAAACTCCGCGCTCAGATTTCCAAAATCGGCGCCGAAGTCAACGCCCCCGGACATTGCCAGGCAGTCCATCATCACGCGCTCGCTGCCGGGTTCCTCAAATGCGTTCACATGGTGAAAGCAGAATAGCGGCTCTGTTTCCAAAGTCACTCGCTTCCCTGCCTTTCCTGCAGCACAATGACAACCTTGTTAAGGTCAGGAGATCAGTCACATAATCAGTGGTAGTTTTCTCGACCGTTTTGCACTGAGGGTTTTCCAAGGCTTGTCGGTCAGGCAGTCAAGTTATTCTCCTCCCTATGGAGTTAAGAAGGTCTGATGTCTAGCTCTGTGTTATTGGGAGTGCCCAGAGCAGCGGGCGTACTGCTGCAGTAGAAGGACTGAGAGCCATAGGATGCTCTTTGCATGAAAGGCTGCACACAAGAACACTGCAACGGCTCGCAAAGTGTGCATGCTAGCAAACTGTAACATGTTGGGAAGAGTGCATCACAGATTGTGCATGCAAGCAAACTGCAACATGTCAGCAACGGGGGGATTAGTCAGTCAAGAAAAACACTGTGATGCGTGAACAAATCCTGAGGAAGCCAGGTAGGTCACCCACCCGAGCGGCCGGGCCGGGGGATCAAGTGTATCTTCGTGCGCTTGGCAGGGTCATATTTCAGACACTCGGCGAGGCAGGCGCGGCCGAGGGCGTACTGGGTCGCCATCTTGGACAGGTCCAGGCGCATGGGATTTTCCAGCGCAATGTAGTAATGATCAGTCACCAGCATGTCGTGGAAGAAGCCGAACCCCGCTCCCTGTGTGCATGACATCATACTTTCATCAGGTCATTGCAGTTTGTAAAGGAGGGTGGCCTTTCTTTGCTGCACACAGGACTACCCTGTTGCAAGAAGGTCCAAGGTACTCGAGGAGAAAGGCACTGCGCAGAAAAGCAAAACACGCAGAACCGGATTTTCTGAAATGCTTTTGTTCTGCTCACTGCCTTTCAGTGTCACGTGTTGGAATCAGGGGGATGGCAGAGCAGCGAAAAACAATGAGTCAACTCTGATCACAAACTAGTAATCGGGCGCTCACCGGGAGCTCTGCTGTGGTTTTGAACAGCACCTGCAGGTCTTCTCCATACTCCAGAAATGTCAGCGTCCCCTTTGTGAGCCCCTCGGCAAATGTTGACCCGATCAGCCGCCGAGAGCCATCATCCTCCCTGCAGAGCCCTATTTCCTTCAAAATCTGGAGTGATAGCACCTCAATCATGGCACCTCAGACATGTGCATGTTTTTGGTGATTGTCTGATCTCACAAATCTTACTACTGCTTCTCTCACGGAAACGTGCTTCTTCTGCAAGGATGATAAAAAGAGTCTTGCATGGATGGGCATGAGAGTGTAGCTTTGCCGGGGCGCAGGCGCGGCCGGCGGCGGCGTGGCCGAGCCTGACATCCCTGACATGCTCCGCGAACTCCTTCCAGACAGTATTATGTATGCCATGATCTGCCGAGGCATCTTGCTCGGTCAAGCACCCACCTTGGCAGATGTGCCAGTGTCTTCTCCGCAATCATGCTTCACCAATCTGCAATATTCCCGATGCCTAGTACATTCAAACTGGCATGCGATGCAGAAGAGAGCGCGGCCTTGCCTGAAGGTGCGGATGTGGGACCCAAAGTTTTGGGGGTCACTGCCGGCACCGAGGGTGTCATTCAAAGTTGTTCTTCCCAACGTGCGCAGCGTGCTGTCGAGCTCCCACGGCAGATCCCTCTGCAGCAGAGCAAACACAGCGATTCAATTGAAATGCAACCAAAAAAGGTTCTGAAAGATCCAAGATATCCCTGCAGTTTTATATTCTCTCCTGATGTTCTTTTTCGGATCCCCCGGATGCCTCTGCACTGGTGGCATTCCTTTTTGTTGTTGTTCAAACCTGCTCAGACTTTGTCCTCCAACTGTTTAAATAGAATCCATCTCGTGCTTGCAAACCTTTCCCTGGATTTAAATGGCCTGCCAAAAGACAGCTATTGCATTGCATGCTTCAAGTCGGGGACTCTCGAGCAGCACAAAGGCCACGCATGCTCTGGTGGCAGCTGCAGAGATGCGCAAGCTTCCAGAAAGTTGCAGTTTGGCTTGGCAAGGACGCACCTGCTTACTAATCAAATATTAGTCATGATGACTCACCTCATGCAGGGCGAGCGTGCGGCCTCCCCAGTGCACAACGTTGGTATTGGCAATGGATTTGATGCGAAGGTCCAGGGGGTTAAAAAATCGACCGCCAGATGGGTTGCCAACCGAGAACGCACCCCTGAAGCAAGCAAATGTTACATTGCCACCTTGTGATTAAACGCTGTTGCTGCCAGGGAGGCAAGGTGCGTCTGCAGACCAGCTGCAGGTGAAAGCTACCACAAGTCCTACCCCTTGATGGAATCACCAGATCCAAACAAGGCGCAACATAATGTAGACAAAAATAGCCAGATATGTGCATCCTGCTGTGCATCCATCTTGAATTTAGATCCAGAATTGACTCCAGACCCAGAAACACTGCCACTGCCCTCCACATTGCCACTCTTCTGAGCAGCATGAACATAAGCAAGCCTACCACATTCTCTTCTGTCATTTGAGCTATTTTCGGTAGTGCATAAAAAATGCGCCGCTGCTCGTACCTGAACAGCATTCGACCGGCCTCCTGCTCTGCCATGAATGCTTCTGTGCGCACGTAGCGGCTGCGGAAAAAGCAGCGGCCAGCCTTGAACGCCCAGGAACACACCTGCAGATCAATTGATGCATCCTCATATTTCATTATAACGATTCTAGCTCATCAGACCTCGAAGATGATAGTGTGGGTGCCATGTGAGTGAGCATGCACATGCATGGCTGCCCCTTGAGAAACAGCTGCATAGCAAACCCTCTGCAGCTTACAGCCTTTCAACGTAATCGAGCCCTTTTATTGTTATTGTAGCCCATTTGCAAATAAGCCTCAGCAGAAATTACAAGCTATAGATCCCGGCCTGCTGCATCGATGACAAGTTGACGTCGCTACGTTTCGTTCGTATATAATCGAAAAAAATTCAATCCAGGCATGTTAAATTGCACGGAATAAACCTCACTTGTAGTTGTCATTGGACAAAGAAGGTGGAGGGTACGAATACTAAAACCCACCTCCTTTTTGCAATTTTTCGATTTCTTCCTGACTACTTTTCAATTCAGCATCTGAAGAATACTCTGGTGAAGCATGACTTGTTCTTGCCATATGCAAGTTCTAAAGCATGTTCCCCTTACTTTGGTTGGTCCTTAAGTCTACATTACACTTTAGATTCGAAGCCTTCCAGGTCAGATATCTCATGACATATAGAACACTTCAGATACATTGAGAGACTCTGTTTTCAATTAAAGCTGGAATTTTACCATTCCATCGCCGTCGAACGGCTGGCCAATTGGTGTCCCGCCGACCTCAAATAGCCCAGGCCCATTCCTCAGCAGCGTTCCCTTCAGCTCTGCTGGAATCTCACCTGCATATTCGAGAATAAAACTTAGGTCCAATCACAATTCATTGGTCATCTCCGAATCCTTTCCACTTGCAGGAAAGGATACTCCAATCACACAGTTGCGACTCAGAAAGTAAATCTCTTAAGCAGGGCACGACTTGTGGTGAGATGAGCTTAATCAACAAGCCCTTAGACTGCTGCGAAATTGCCCAGAGATTGACGCAAGACTTCACGTATGCTGCAAATGCTGCATGCAAAGGCAGCTGCTGGCAGGTGCAGGCAGACACGCGCACCTTCCACCATTGAGGCATCCACCCAGAAGTCTCTCTCAACATACTGGGATGTGTACCCCTTGATCACGTTATCCCAATCGGCATCTGTGAAGAGCTCTTCCCTTTCGCTGATAGCTCCACTTCTTGGCCCAGCTGCCTCCGAGCCATGCTGCTGCTGCTCCTGCTGCTTGGGTTGTATTTTCTGGGGGGGTTTGGGCCGAGGTAGAATTGCTTTGGGGGCTGGAAGGATGCTGGGCTGTGTCACGGTGGCAGCTGCATACCATGCACACTATAAGACTAATTAGGTCTACAGGAAAGCGTCTATCTAGCAGAAAATGGAAAGTGCAACTGGTCAAAGTAGATCGATCAAGATGGTTCACCTGCTATTGTTAAGTTGCTTCTGCGTCTTGCGCATCTTCTGGTATTTATGACCAAGTCTGTACGAGGGCCGGTTGGGCTTCCCACTGAGTTCATCGGTGAGACAGGTGAGGGCTGCAGGCCTGCACGTTCAGGGAATACGTCGTATCTACTGTTCATCAAATATCAATTCACAACAGCACCGAGTTACTGCTAGAATGCCTGCAGGATGCCGGGAATGCACCTGCACCCAATGTCTCTGATGTGTACTGCTTCCTACTGCAGATGGGGATATCGAGTTGTCCTCCTTAAATGTAGTTCGGAACGTGATATTACCTGGATCTGACTAATTAACCTGTTCTTGACACCAGATGCCTCAGACTAACCCAGTATTTAATCATAAGCAAAAGTTTTGGGGCTTGCTGTTGTCATACTCGGATGTTACCGGCCATGGGCTGTTCACGGCAGGCAGCTCGGGCTCGAAACGATCCGCAAGCAACCTGAAGTGATACTATGCCTTCGATATCTTTGCAATTGCGTTGCACAATGAAAGAAGGTTGCTTGAGTCAGGCAAGCAGTGCCGGAGTGTCATAAAGCAATCCACGTGAAAGAAAAGCTAAGGGTCCTGTTAATAATGTAACGATGAGAAGGACGGAAAGTCTCGCAATGCAAGCTTGAGACTTCGCTTGAGTATACTTTGATGCTAAAAAGCCCGTTTCATAGCATTTGTTCATCATGGCTGTTCACCAGATCGGAGAGGGCGGCCTGGTCATGGTAAGTCTGTCCCAAATCTGCCCGGCATGCACTGACGGCAAAGCAGCCCCAAGCCTGGAGCAGCATAAATGTTGAGTGTTAGCGCTAGTTCGTTTTGAGCAAAAACGGAGTTCGACAAGCTTCTGCCAGGAAGTGGAAAGTACTTGCGTTGCAGAATGTCAGTCCGAACAGGATGGTTGGTAGAAGCGGCCGAAAAGCGAGAGTCAATACAAATCTAGCATCGCTAACCCATCGCTGTTTGCGCAGTACTGGGTCACCTTCGGTTTGATGGCCTTCAGCGCCCTTGCATTCGCGGTCATGACTTTCACCAGACCGCTCAACAAGAGGAGCCACGGATGTACGGCCTCCGCCATCCCTGCCTTCAATTGACGGATCTTGGCACTGTACTACTTCTTATGGAACAAGCGGGATATATTCTGGAATTTGGTTTGTTACAGCATGAATATTTCCTGTGCTGCGCAGATATCACGCTGGCCATCGTCACCATCGCAGCCATTGCATACTACGCAATGGTGACCCCCTGAACTCCTTTGGGGAACGCGATTCGATGACTCGCAATCCAATGATTTTTTGAAAGATTATAGCAGCTTTTTCACGACCCCCTTGCCCTGTCTGTGACGTGGGTCCCGCACGAGAGCAGAGATCACTACAATCCTTCCCTGTGTCCCTGGCACAAACTGAAGGAAGACATGCAGCAAGCGTACACCAGCTGTGCTGCCCTTTGCGCTCCCTTTTCGATCCAGGCCCCTATTTTCCACTGCTTCTGAGCAGACCTGGTATGACTAGTCCTGAAACTCACCATCCTCTGTCCCTCGGGTCCAAGAGTTTGAATCTGAACGCGCAGGCGGCCAGCGGCGGCAAGGCGCTGGTATCCAACCCGGACGGCAACCTGCGTGACATCTACTACGCGCGATACATCGACTGGTTTTTCACCACTCCTCTGCTGCTTCTGGACATCATTCTCCTGACCGGCATCCCCATCGGCGTCACCCTCTGGTGAGTATCCATTTGCCTCGACGTCTATTCAGGCAATTTGGTATGCTGTCAGCACAGTTTCAAGGTGCATGCAGCCAAGAGTGCATATCAGTTCACATCATACATCACTGCAAATGTGCCCACTACCTCTTCTCAAAGAATAAATGGGTGCACATGCAGTGCAACTATAAGAAGTACTGCATAGTGTTGATCCAGCAATTTTAAGTTTCAAGCGAGATAAATGTGAATTGTAATGCTGGCATTGTAGTCTCTCTGGTCCTGGCGTGCGCAACATAGTGCTTGCTGAGATGGCAACATTGTGCTGATGCGCCGTTCATTTGTGTGTGCATTTGAACAAGAGTGGTGCAGTGCGTAAGTGCGGACCTTTGCCGTGCGCAGGATTGTGCTTGCTGACGTGGCGATGATCATGCTGGGCCTCTTTGGCGCGCTGTCCACCAACAGCTACCGCTGGGGTTACTACGGCGTCTCCTGCGCATTCTTCTTCGTCGTTCTCTGGGGCCTCTTCTTCCCGGGAGCCAAGGGCGCCCGCGCTCGCGGCGGCCAGGTGCAAAAATATCTGCTGTATTCGAATTTAAATTTTAAAAATACAGACTTAAGCTTCCCGGGTGCCATTGACGCCTGCGCGCAGGGTGGCCAGGTCAGCAATTACGTACAAATTTTTAATCTGAAATTTTGCAGATTATGGTGCCCACCGTCTCCATGCAACCGGGCTCTTCACTTGATGTGGGAGCCAGAGTATCTCGGTGCTCAGAAAGTCTGTTGCGGCGTAACTAACGGCAGTCAGTTGGGCACTTATCTTTTGTGTGTCTATTTGAAGCTTCAATAGAGACGCTGCATGTAGTGTAGAACCAGATGCAGTTTGGCAAAGAAGTCAATTTGCAGGCAGATGACTCCTGGAACTGCAAGCCAAAACCAATACTTCCTGTTTCCTTTACGCTTGTGACAGCTCTGTGATCTGCTGCCCCCTTCAGCAGAGACTGCTGAGAGGACAGTACTGTGAGTTGCCTGCATGGGCACGAAATTACTTCCTCTTTGTATTGCATTCGCAATTGCCCTCCCAAATCTCTCGAGGGGCTTACACAATGTGATTTGTTTTCTGCGCAGGTGCCCGGGCTGTACTTTGGACTGGCGGGCTACTTGGCGCTGCTGTGGTTTGGTTACCCCATCGTGTGGGGTCTGGCAGAGGGATCAGACTACATCTCTGTCACTGCTGAGGTGAGCTGCTCTCCTAATCTTTACTAACGATTGGGAAGGGGTAATCAGTAATCTTATTAGTAACAGTACGATGTTAGTAATGGGGACAAAAGCAGTTTACAGGGGGAACCTGTAAAGTGCGAGTGTTGCAAGCAGCTGATCTGCACACATTGTTGAGTGCTGAGGAGAGAGTGCTGCAGTGCTGCACACACAACAAATGTGAGAGAGCATATCGAGTGTTTCTTGTGGCCAGATTCCTGCGTCCGAGCTCATGACTGAAGGCTAAAGAAGTGCTCTGATCCGCATGCAGCTTTACCTGCATGTTCTCTGCCTCAGCGGAGAATTAAAATCCCTGAATCAAGGCACCATGCTATCATTGTCAACGCTCGACTGCCTCATAGTAAAGCGCCCTAAACCTCCTTACAAAGTGTGACTTACAAAGATTTTGTGCTGGGCTGCGCAGGCTGCTTCATATGCTGGGCTGGACATTGCTGCCAAGGTGGTGTTTGGCTGGGCAGTAATGCTGTCTCACCCCCTCATTGCCCGCAACCAGACTGACGGGTGAGGCACCTGTCTTTCAAACTTTGAAATTACACACACATCACTTCCATAGGTGCATTTTATCCCTCAAAGCAGATGCTGGCATGACGCGAGCTATTATACCTTGCCTGCTACCCAGGCGTGAATACCACAACACAAACATAGATGCATAGATGCATTTGTTTGTCGGTAGCAAATTCTGACATGGAGCAAGCTGTTTTCTGCCTGTCTGATGGTGGTTGCTTGCTAGAGGCTGCTGAGCATGTGCATGGGTCCCGCAGCACAAGATTCCAGTTGCAATATTTAGCAAACCTCGGTGAATTTTAGCAGCAAAGACAGATCAAGCATGTTGGATCAAAAATTGATTGTCTTTGTCATCAGTCATCAGTCATGTGTGGGTGCTGCAGGAGCCTGCTAATCAACTCCACGAATGACCCCTTCGTTGCCAGCACCACACACATTCCAGAGCGCCAAGTAAGCTCCACTCTTATCTTCCTGCGCATGAAAAATAGCCTCCTGTGTTTGTTTGAGGGTGATGTCACAAATTTTGGGGATCATGTTTGGCAGCTTAAAAATAGGCACATGCAGCAGGCTGACTCTATCTTTGCAAATCAGTTGATGGTCTCTTCATCTGCAACAATCTGCCAATGTCTTCTCATGTCTGCTATATTCACTGATCTTAGAGGCATGCCTGAAGCACGTCTAAGTCCCAATACAGGCCTGTCCATGCACATGACTAAGAATTCTGCACCTTGCAGGGCGGCATTTTTGGAGGTCTTATGGGCAAGAAGCGCGGAGCTGGCACCCCTCTGGCAACCAACGAAGGAGTCCCTCGCAAGGCTGCCCCAACGGCTGCCACTACAACTGCTGGCAACCCTGCCACTGCTGCAGAAGTCTGAGCTGAGCGCTTGCGCCGTTCTGAGACTTCAAATGCATGCTGCAATAGGCAATGAGGCTCAGATCAAGGCTCTGTTATGACTGCTGTAGCTGCTGAGGAGTCTGCGCTGATGCACTGCTCTGGCAAGACAAGAGGCTGAGGCCAGAAGGAAGAGTGAAGCGATGGTGTCTGACGCAGTCTTACTCTGCTGTGCTGAAAAGTTTCGGATGAAATTTTCAACGGCAAGATTTGATACTGAAGCCGTCATGACTCGTAAGAGTATTTTTCAGGCCTTGAAATGTGGGGCAGAAATAGAAAGGGTGTTTGATGCAATTGCTATTCATTCTTGTTCGGAGAGCAAGGGTGGTTGTTACTGTCGCAAGCCACGGACGCATTGTCCATGTACATCAGGGCAAAGTCTTTTTTTATTTGGTGAGCACGACCGGGATTGAGGCTGCTCAGAGTATATGTTGGCATTAGTCGCAAGAATGATTCTGGTGGCTTGAGTAGCTCCCACCATTGAAGGGGATTCTTACGGTGCGCGTATGTGCAGATGTCTTCTGAGGCAGAAGAGACTGGTGGTTTAGGGGCCAAGTGCTTTAGAAATATATTCTTTTATTGTCATGTATTCTTCCATTCTTTCATGAGAATCTTGCTGAACCGTCCCCATTGTTCGAATGTTTGTGTTTGGTGTTGCACAATTGTGCAGAATGGCACTTGTCAGAATGACTCGGGGTCTGTCTCTGAGATTTCGAGTCTGAGATACTGCTATTTTCAAAATTAAGATGTTTCCTTGTTTGGTTCAATCTGCTTTAAGAGCGGTCACTGCGGTAGCTGTGCATGCATGTGAATTATATTATTGTAAGACGCTGGAACATCGTCAATCAAAGTAGATTGAAGCTTCTCAGATGGAAACGTCACTATAGCACGCAATATAATGTGGAGTGATCACATAAACCATTGCAGATCTATGGCATGCCTTTGCACGATTTCATCCGGATGCATACAATCTGCATGTCTGTCGCTTCAAGCAGTTGTCCTTGGGAGCTGACCTGAAAATATCAGGGAACAAGCAGATACTCCTTACTTTCCCAGGCCCGTTAGCCTCTGCTACATGTTCTTAGGGAACACGACAGGGGCCAATAACGCTTACATTTCTTGATGCCGGACAGGCAGAGCCTTGCAAACAGCAACCTTATCTGCGGGTGGCGCTTAAGATATAGGGGGTTCAGGCGTGTAACATAGCTTCCATAAGAGAGGCCCCATATTTATAAGCACATGTGCAATGCATTCTGACATGTGCTTATTCTGGTGCACTGGCTTGCCCATATACAGGGTGAACAGGCTTACCACAATAGCAACAATATCATGTAGACTTGCAGATCCTGCTGCTGGTATTGAGTCACAGATATCACAACAGTGAGTGTTATGCAGCCTGTGCGCACGATCAGTGATTTGCTCAGCAAGTCTGCCTGCTTGAACAGAGATATTGCTGCTGCATGCTAAAAGAAGTTGAGACCCAACAAACTCCCACATCAGGCCTTCCAAAGCTTCAGCACGCCCTCGTCCGCCCACGTGGCCACAAGATTCCTGTGTGGATGCTGCGCCAGCCCAATCGGGCCCTTGTCCGCCACCTGACCAGCCAGCACAAAGGGATACCATCAGAGTCTTTCCCTGCCCTGTAGACATTTTGCCATATGCTGCAGCCCCGGCGCATCAGATATTGCAGGTGTGAGTCTGCGCAATTTCAAGATAATTCCCCTTTAATTCATTCCACACATTTGCATCGTGTGCAGAGCCCTGTCCTGCACACCGTGCCCTTAGCTCACCACCAAGTGATGCAAACGCACCACCGATCGGTTTATGTGTCTGTATCCCGTTTATGATACCGATAGCTGATTCTCCAGTGTTCCAACATCCACAACACGGGGCGCAGGAAAGGTCACTGCTCATCAGGCTCCGGCATGCAGCACCCACAGCACAGCAGGCCAGCCCATCATTGCTCAATGCAATTACAGTAGTCATGGCAGATGTCCAGCAAGGAGATGAGTCACCGGCAGCTGGTGCTCATGCTGCTGGACTTACCATGCAGCATACACCTCAGATCACACCAGGAACTCTTGAATGCCTAGTGCAACAAGCTCCTCAGGGTCTATAAGCCATTTAACAGGCTAGGCAGCCCTTTCTCCTTCCTCTGGCCCTCGCTCTGCTTATGTCTGCATTCCTCATATTCTACAAATCCATCCGACAAGAGGCAACCCCAAACGTGCTGAGGGGGTGAAAGCCACACCTGCAGCAGGTGCTCAAGTTTGCCGGCGGCTGAGCCGAAGCAGTAGAGGATGGCGTCTTCGCCGAGGCAGTAGATCCAGTCCCCACGCGGCGACACCCAGCTCCCCACAAAGTCACCGCCCTCGCGCTTGCCACTCTGCAGCGACTTCACCACCTGCACATGTTCATTCTCGATTTGAAATTGAATTTCAGGCTTGGTGTACGCCCTGAAACAGGCGTGCACACAAGACATTATTCTTGGGATGCTTAAGCAAGTTGGGACCCAATGCAAAGAGCGCTACAGGATTGCCCTGTGCAGACAGGACAGGCAGCTACCAGCTCCTTGAGTAGCTACGCAATATTGCTGACCTGGACTCTTAAGATCCTCAGGTGAGACTCCCAAGATGTCTCCTCTGAGATAAGATATGGCCCTTGCCTCAAACGGCTCTGCAAAGATTCATTGCATGCAAGCTATGTCCTATGGCAAGCACTGGCAAGCATGCAAGTTACGCCCCAATGACCGCTGCAGAACAAACCCATATTATTACATAGATTTCATATGTCTGACAGCCCCACCTGGCCTTGCAGGGTCATGAGGAAGACTGTGGATGAACGGGTGCAGACAATGAGGTGGTCCACGTTGTGCGGGTGCAGATGGACGTCCAACACCGCACGCTCTCCGCCCGCCAGTGCCTGCATCCGGAGTCTATCATGAGGATTTTTACTTTAAAGAAGTGATAAGAAAAACTGAATCCTCCCCACGTCATTTCAGCAAAGCCTCCTCAGGTCGTTAAGAATCAGAGATTAAAGCATATGCTGGGCATATTGTTTATGTATATTTGGCATTGTAGCAGGTGGGAAACAATGTCGCTGCAAAAGATTTCTTGAATGCGCTTGTTGAAGAAACGAAAGTGGCTGAAAATCGCGTTTTTGAGGCCATTTCTACCCACATGGGTGTCTGGGGGTGTTGCTGCTCTGAAAACGACTTCCTGCATGTGACTGGATTTCTGCAAGGGCAACTGGTGGCTTCAAACTGAGGCACCGTCGAATTGCCAACGCCAGAAGAGTGCCCCTTTATTGGGTATGAAGCAACATTGCATCTCGGGATCAAGTGACTGAAGGAAGGTGCCCTGCCTGCGGGGGCCGGAAGCTGGCGATGCAATCGCAGGTTTTGCCGTCCCACACGCGCACCGTGCTGTCGCTGGAACCCGTAATCACCTGCGCGCGTGAACTTAGCGTTATGTATGTAATCTCTGATACTGCATGATGCAGGGTTGAATGGTGTGGGGTGGGATCAAGTTGTCTACACCTTCTGCAGTATGACCGCCATGTCCAATTGACTCAGCAAGCATGCAAGCTACTTGCCGAACATTTCTACACACCTGCGACAGTTCACATGCCTTGGCAAAACATGGAGCGTAGGAGATCCCTCAGGAGATTGCCATTGCGCATGGTAGCATGCAAGATAGAGCACAAAGGTCAAAAGCCAAAAAAGGAGCAAATAAAAATGGTGTTCATGCAGGGACTCGAACCGGCGCACCTGCGTGCCGTCCGGCGAGTAGATGGCATGGTTTACATACGACGTGTGCCCCCGGAACTCCTTCAGCATTTTCCCTGATTTGAGGCCGTGAACGCGCGCCAAACCGTCATAGGACGCGCTCAGAACATGAGAGCCGTCTCGTGAGAAGGCCACTGATGTCACGCCCTGCGAGTGCGCGGACTCAAACCGCCGCAGGCACTGACCCGTCTTTATCTTCCACACCTGGGCACATGCAGAGACAGTATCGCGTCACCAGGTGTGCTGTGGTGAGTTGGCACTTCATGTTGACAGGCATGGGTAATTCACATACTCATGGCAACAGGCTGTTTGTCCTTTTGCGCAGGCTCTGTGTATATACGTGGTGCTGGCTGCCAATGAAACGCAACTGCATCAACAAGGCACCTCTGGCAGCAAAGCCAAAATTGCAGAAGAAACAAGTTCTTAACAGAATCCTGTTCTTGTGGCCACAGGAGAGTCCAGATGATGCAGCTGCATTTGCTTGCAGTGACATGGGAGAATATTGTAAATTGAACGATGCATCTGTACATCCTGATCTAGCCTGCTGTCACAACAGAAGGCACAGCCTTCAGGCCGCTGCCTGGGGAAGAGATGCTGCTTCTAGGCATTTCCGACCATCCTGAGATGTTGACACATCGAAGAGTCTCAGTAGCCGGCCGACCTCTGCACACCTTGATCTTCCCGTCCTGTGAGCCTGACGCCAGCAGCTCTGAGTCTCGCGAGACAGCGAGCGCTATCACAGCGGTGTCATGCATCATGAACTGCTCATCCGCCTGGAACTGCAGGTCCTTGCGCAGCCGCCCGCTCACCACATCCCACACCTGCGCAGAACA
The DNA here is from genome assembly GCF_000258705.1 of Coccomyxa subellipsoidea C-169. NCBI lineage: Eukaryota > Viridiplantae > Chlorophyta > Trebouxiophyceae > Coccomyxaceae > Coccomyxa > Coccomyxa subellipsoidea. The sequence continues at coordinate 257,872 of NW_005178033.1, forward strand.
GAGAACGAGATTGAGATTCTGTGATTTAATTAGACATCTGAGCTTGCAAGGAGAGGGGTTGTAGCAAGATGCCCATATTGAGTCTCTGTAGACATGCAGGAACGCCACATGAACAGCCTCAGCCTTGTGCTATGTGTAGTAATCCACACAGAACAGCCACAGGCAGTGCGAACCGTTTCACGCACACAGTATGCCCCACCAGAACTTCATGCATGCACAGCTAGACTGCAACTGCACAAGTAGTCACCACGACTGTGAAGTCAGAGAGCGTACCTCTATGAAGCCGTCCACGCTGCCAGTGATGAGCGAGGTCCCGTCCGGCGTGAAGCGCGCGATTTCCGGGTGACTCTTCTTCCCGAATTTGAGCGTGCGGTCGAGCTGCGTGGGGAATCGCTCTATTTCATCGCGCGTCCCCTGGGCCTGACCCCGGAACAGGTCGAACGCCGTCCCCGCTGGCAGTAAGCCCTGCGCCTGCTGCCTGCGCATGCAAATTTGAATTCAAGATCATTTTATAATTTTGTACCAGTCTGTAGCTCTGCTTATGAGAGGATGGACTTTGATTGCAGCTATGTGCCGCATTCAACCCAAGTCACATAAGAGACAAACCTCCATGCTCTTATAGCCTGCTTTGATGCTCCGCAAAGGACCAAAACCCACAGCTTGCTCGGACCCCAGAAGCTTGCACAAGGCTTCACATGTGCCTGACCGAGCTCTAAGCGGTTCCTGCCGCAATCCTCTACCTGCAAAAGACCAGGGAGGCTGGAGCATGAATTTTCTGTCTGAGCGCACCATTTGAGGGCCTGCCCTATGAGCGCCATGAGCCGCGAGGGGGGCACGGTGGAGACCTCCTGTGACACTGCATGCGCCACCTGCGCCCTCCGCTTGTCCTTGGGCGTCGCCCCGTACACCTCCCTGCAGCCGCAGAACACAGGCATTATTACGGGGCGGCAGACAGCTATATCTTTGTCACTCCACTCATCCCTGCTCTTGCTCCTCTGAGGGGGCCCCAATTAGCTGGCACATGAAGAAGTCCTCCTGCAAGACACGCGGGCATAACCCAACCAGACAGATGCTCTGGACCACTGGTGAGCGTGATTGCACCTCAGCTTGGGTGCACCAACAGTTGGAAGAGCGAGCTTGCCCAGCTTGAAGGATGCAAACCCAAGCATGGAGCTGCTCGATCAATGTAATATTTTTGCTTAACCATAGCAATTTGGCATTGGACAGCAAGATCTTGCAGTGGGATGTCCCTGACGGCAAAGCGGCCGCAGAGATGCATCCAAGCCTGAGTTTGGTCATCCTCAGGGGGCGCGGCTTGCTTCAGAGCATCAAGCTTCCAATTGAATTAGGATCGCTTCCACATCTCAGGAGATATGCATGCACACCTTCAGTTTGAGTACGCGGGGAACTCCTGAGTTGGAAGTTTTGCAACCACTAGGTAGGTCCAGAGCATAACATTAAGTTTTACAGAAGTTAAAGAGGCATGCATGCGTGCCTGATGTCGAAGTAGGTCCGCCCGCAAAGGTGCTCCAGGCGCAGGAAGCGGTCCGGCTCATCCAGCTTCATGCGTGCAAAGACGGCCGTCTGGCGCAGGATCGTGCGCGCCGTGTCGATCTCCCTCAGCTCAACCATTTCCAGCACCACCTGCAGCAACACATATTGCAAAATTGAATTCGAATACGGAGACTCATGCCACGCGATGTGCGGGCAGAGAGGACTCCTGATCACTGACCAACCACACAAACGCCCTGGCGGTGTTGAAGGTTGAGTGTTTCTCCTCGCCCTAGTCTACGATGAGGCCGGGCACATGTCTGGGCCGGGCACTTGAGATATCAGTGACTTGATATTTTGTTGCCGCATGCCCGCGGCCGTCCAGCACTGAGAAGCCATCTTTCCCTTCTACTGATGCTGATGCCTTTTGCCCAGACCTCGCACATCGGAGAGGGCAATAAGGCAGGAATTAAATGGCAATATGCATAGGTTTTGCAGCGTGGCTGCACCAATTGCATGCGCTCCTTTGACAGCGCAAGCGGCTGTTGGCTGAATTTAAGCACTCTGGGTACAAGGCATTGGGCATAAGCACCTGCTCATAGAGGTCCTCTAGTGTTGCACGTGGCAGCTTGAGCTGCGCAACTGCTGGGAGCACAGCGTCCCATCTCCCAGCGTTGATGTCTGCCACGAAGCCCTCCAAGCTGTCTACCGTGTTCAGGGACACCTGGCACTCCTTTTGTATCGCTGCAAAGGAGTCTGTCAAGGAGTTCTCCTTGCAGAACTGCAGGATGATTTTAATGACACTGCAGACAGCCAGAGCAGATGTGAGATCGAAAGCAGATGCAAGTACTTGAACCGATTTTGTGGGGGGGACAAATTCAGCAAAATGGCTTATTTCCTAAGGCTTAAAAATAATGGCGAGAGAACTAAGCAGCGAAAAACACATTTTGCTGTTGTGTGGACGTTTGGGCAGTGATCTGGGGATAGGGGGGCAATAGATGGGTGACGCACTCTGTGGCTTCGATCTCAAGAGACATGCTGCTGTTGGTACAATCAGGAGAAGCCTACTGGGTTGGCTTCCCTGTGCAGTCGTATCACGATGCTGACTGCATAGAATTTTTTTTGACAAATTGTCTCCTCCTCAATAAGTGACGCCAACTTAATACGGAAACAGACTGCCAATTCTCAAACGCAAAGATCTGGTAGCTCAACTTCTATGATGATCAGCCTCAAATCATGGTCTTCTTGGAACTCGGGTGCTGACTGCGGCTCACGTCACCTTTCCAAGGCATGCATGGCTAGGAATCCCAATGTGGACTCGGCTACAATCCTCAGTGTTGCTTAACAATGTCCATTAGGTGCTAAGTTGACCGTAGAATAAGAAAACGAAAGGCTAGAGGAGGACATTCAACAAAGACATGGGTTCATCCTTCATGCGCGGACTTTCAGGTAGCCTTGGACCATAGCGCCTCTGGTGAATATGTCTGGGAGAAGTAAGAGCCGCTTGGATAAGCTTTTGAATCTTATTGAAGGTGCGAGGTTGCACGATATCTGACCAATAGCCTTTATGGACATTCGAAGAGCATGGCCATCGAACCCCTTTTCATTGACCAGCAATAAACGATGTTCAACGTAACATTCCCAAGAATCTACATTGTTTCAATCAGCGTGCATCAAAAAATGTGTATAATTGGCTTTTTCATATTCCACCAACCTTCTGATCCCCTACCTACTTCCCAAAAGGGGATCCCATCTGACTCCATCAGATGTCTCAAGATTGATATCAACTATTTTCTGCGTTGCAGCCGGGTCCACTGCTGCCCTATGCAAGGCAGCAGCGCAGCAGATCGCCAGCACAGCACAGACCCATCCCCAGCATCTGCCGGCTTTGCTGGGGCGGGTACGTGCTTCCAACATTGCCATTCTTATGCAAATCGCGCAAATCACGTCTTTGCAGTTCACAGGCCAATGTTTGTCCTCTGTCTTGCCCACCCTGTCATTTCAGAAACGTGCATGCCCCTGGCAAATTTGCAAGCTGGCGCTGTTGCTCCATTTGAAGTATTATTTCAGGCACTCAGCAAATCATGTGGTGGGGTGCAGATCCAGCCTCTGCTGCAGCACAAGCGATGGGAGACGAGGACAGCTACAGGGGAGTGCATCGGCCGCATAGCAGAGCATGTGCAGCATGCGACCCCAGCCGATGTGCGGGCAGCAGCAGGGTCAGATGCAGTAGCCATAAAGGTGGAGGATGAGTCAGCAATTACCCAAAGCTGGGAAGCTGCCGAGGGTGCATTGTCTCTGGAGGCCTTCGATCTGGAGAGAGTGGTGCAAATGGGAACACCCCTGCTCGCAAGCGGGGGCCAGGTGAGAGATTCCCTGACACCTACACCGACCTACATCAGCATGTAGTTTGCACATTGCCTGCACTGCCCCAAATGCAAGCATGCGAGTACAGGATGGAACTTGGCTTCATGCCATTGCCTGCATGCAAGAAGCCAAATTCCATCGCGTGCTTCCGTGCTTGCATTTGGGGCAATGCAGGCAATGTGCAAATTTGCGTGCATGACTGCACTGCACCGCGGCTGCTTGCATGTCCTTCAGTGATTGTGAGCTGGAGAAGACGGTCAGAGCAGAAGGCAAATGTCTCATCTCGCCAATCATGTTATCAATTGTGGAAGTCTGCTGATGTGGCGACAGGAGTATGACCTGGTGGATGACCCGAAGCTGAGTCACTCTGAGCGACTGGCGAAGCAGCGAAAGAACCTCAAGTCCAGGCTGGGATTGGGGGGTCCAGTGGACCAGCTGATGGACACAGCTGATCTGGTCAAGGATGAGGACCTTGTAAGTGATGCAGGGCCAGCCGCCGGCAAAGGCAGCAATCAACAGAAGGACGCCTCTGCATTGATCTCTGAGATGACAGGTGGGAACTTGCGTTCCAGATTGCATAATCCATCAATACTCTTGCTCTCGTATGTGCAAATTCAAGGAGTCAGTACAAGTCTTCGTGTACTTGCTGTTCTGATTGAGGGCCAATGACACTTGGAAACGGCGGTTGGCAGGAGTACGCAAACCTGAGGCTTGTCAAGTGCGACAAACAATATTCAGGCACATGATCTGTCTTGTAGGGCTCCCTGCAACTGGGTTTTTCGGTTGCAGTATGGCCCTTGTGAGCATGGAGACCACATGGCAATGTGTCAGCTCCAAGATCTCATCTTCGAGCACGAATTTACGGGATCAGAGAACGAATTGTTGGCTGATGCAGGGCTGAGCGCCAGGGAGAGGAACAAGCTGAAGCGCGACCTCAAACGCAAGGGCTCCTCTGTGCTGCAGACCCAGGCCTCTCTTGGCGCAGCCAAGCGCTCAAAGGCTGACAACCAGACCCCTGCACAGGTGCCATACCTGCCACAATGCGATTCCTTGAGCATTCTGCATTGGCACTGGAGATTACTTGATGGCTGCTAATTGTGTCACACCTGCAGAACCTCTGGCTTGCAGTGGTGAGACTGCACCACATGTGCCGAGCATGGCCTACGTGCACGCCTTACTAAATGTTGCGCCAAGCTCAAAACCATGTTAATTCACATTTTCTTGCCATGCAGGAGCTGAGCGCTGAGGCGGCCGCAGCAGCGGCAGAGGAGGCTGCGGCGGCCTGGCAGGACACAGTCTCTGGCAGGTGGGCAGCGCTCCTTGCAGAACTGATTCACTTCCAACCAAGTATGACTGCAATCTCAAGATGTGAATGCAATCTTCGGCTCACCAATTGCCTGAAGCGGTGAAAGTCGGCTCAGATGTGCAATGTCCAAAGGTGTATTTAAATCAGGGGGCGGTCCAAGTACTCAGCGCCGTGCCCATGTTTGATTGCTTCTTGCTTGGATCTTGCGTGTCCAACAAGGGGTAGGATATTATCAGCCTCTGCATGCCTCTTGTCTGCATGTGCACCTTGCCTCTGGCATGATCAGCATGTTGATAAATTAAAGAATTGAAGAATAAAAAAAAATCTAAACAAAAAAGTTTTATTCTCTGCAGGTGGCCATTTGCGGCGCTGTGCGACCAGATGTGCGTGGATGTGCTGTCTCCGCAGTGGGAGGTACGCCACGGGGCGGCCGTGGCCCTCAGAGAAGTTCTCCGCTCGCATGCCACCTGCGCAGGGGTTGATGCGCCGATTGCAGGCGAGCTGTCAGGTGTGCTGTGGTGTCCCTTATGCATGCTTTTTTGCTCCCATATTCTAACATACTCGTCTGCGCTGATGCATGCATTATATTGTACTTTCCATCTTCCTTTTTCCTGTCAATCGCATGATCAGATTGTATTTTTCTGCAATGCGCGCATCGGGCATATGATCTCTGGCAGGGGAGGGGAATGGATCTGCCGAGAAAGTGTCGCTTCATGTGATACTGGGGGCTTTTGTGTGGAGTAGATGCCTGCAATCAAATATAAAGGGCTTTATGAGTTCAAGATCAACAAGTCAAATCTGAATTTGAAAAATTTTGGGGCACAGGGTGGATGGCGCCGGGTGGCAGCGGCAGGCCACGATTGGCGCCGGCCACGGCGGCCGATGCGACCGCGGCTGCCGTGTCCAATCAGGCGTGGCTTGAGGACTGCGCGCTGCGCCTGCTCTGCACTCTCGCCCTGGACCGCTTTGCCGACTTTGTCTCTGATCAGGTAATTTCTCACGAGGACACCCATATTTGTCAAATTCTGGCTGTGGGAAACACTTCAAACTAGCGCGGAGTCCGCATCAACCTGAAAGTCAGGAGCCTCAAGGCCATCGCGGTCCGTTCACATTCTTGACGGGGCTGAGACAAACGCGGCTGAGACAAACGCACACCCGTGAGCCAGTTCTTATGATTGCACCCCTCATGTAATACCGTAAAAGGGTGTATGGGTAGATTGATAGGGGCAATGCCTCTTGATGGCCCGGCTGGCGGTGCGCGGTATAATCATTGGGCTTCGGTCTGGCGAGTTCAACAAGGGGTAGGATTGTGGCAGCCTTTGACAGCAGGTCCTCTCTTGGCAGAGAAAGCGACCAATCAGAGTGCGATAATCATCGTCCCTGATCAGAAGAAATGTACACAGGTGGTTGCGCCGGTGAGGGAGACGGCCGCGCAGGCGTTGGGCGCGGCGGGGCGTGCCCTCTCGCTCGCCAAAGTAGGCGCGCTGGCTCGCCACCTGGCAGCCTTAGTAAGGCGGCCCGAGTGGGAGGTCCGACTGGGGGGACTGCTCGGCCTCAAATACTTACTCGCCTCCCGAGCTGACGCTGCCGCCAGCCTGCTTCCTGAGGCGTTGCCTGCCGCTCTCGCCGGGCTGCAGGTGCAGTCTCATACTTTTACTGAGCTCTTTCCTTACTGCAAAATATGTGTAAAGATGTGGTACTTTCTACAACCTGGGCTCATATCTGGTTGATACAGAGTGTTGGCTGTAGCCGGGCCCCTTGAGCTGGCTAGTGACACTGTGTAACCTGCACGGTTCTATCACTTGCATGAAGCACATTTGGTCTTTTGGCTGGAGTGTGCAGTGTTTGGGCATGCCATCAGACTGAAGGACGACCCCTTGTTTATCTGACTGATCTGTTACATTCTCTCAGGACACGGAGGATGACGTAAGGGCGGTGTCTGCTGAGGCGTTACTGCCGGTGGCGAGCCTGCTGGCGAGTCAGGGGGATGACATCATCGGCCCGCTGACATCAGCGCTGTGGGACGTCTTGCTTGAAGTGGACGAGCTCAGCCCCTCCACAGGTGCATCACCTTTGCTGAACACAGCTTTACTGCGTTACTTGTGAGATTATTTCCAAATACAGCTTCTGCCCCGGCTGGCGTGGGGCGGTACAAAGACTGACCTCCGTGCCCACGTGTGATTCAGTCTGCTTGCATTTGGCGAGTCAGTCAAGGGGGGAGGATAAATGGCAGCCTTTCAATGCAGCTTGTCTGCTAACGTATCTTGCCTCTGGCAGCAACAGCCTGCGATAAATGAAGATGCATGTCTGAAGAGAGTGCCAAGTACAGACAGCATTCACAGAACTGACCCCAAGAAGTTGCAAAGAGGAGGAGAGTGCCAGATGCTGACAGCACTGTTGTCTGCTGTTTCTCCGGGTTCAATTTGAAATTTTGATGTGGTAGATGGGCTTTATGTATGGATGTGTGCAGGGAGCGTGATGCAGCTGCTGAGTCACCTCCAGGGCAGCGCAGCTTCTGGTGCGCCAGATCAGGCGCGGCTGACTCAGCGCCTGTGGCCCTTCTTCAGACACCCCATGGCATCCGTCCGCCTAGCAGCTGTGGGCCTGTTCGCTCGTCTTGTGGCGTTCCCTGCCGGTGAGTCAACCCCTCACCTGCTTTGGCAAATTTGTATAGGGGGAAGTAGTAAAACAACTGTTGGTCTAATGATACCCCCTGTTTTTTTAACACCATGCACATCTGCACTGCATGTATGCATCATGAAGGCCATATTATTATTATTATTATTATTATTATTATTATTATTATTATTATTATTATTATTATTATTATTATTATTATTATTATTATTATTATTATTATTATTATTATTATTTTTTTATTATTATTATATTTATTATCATATTTATTATTATTACACGCTTTGAAGGCCATATGCAGAGTGATATCTGGCACTCTGAGGCTTGGGTATTGCAAGTTACTGAGACTGCACCTGACAGTAGCTCATATCTTAGTGATGGCTTGGGTAAGTATGGCTGGATTAATTTGGGGTACCTGCATGGAGGATTAGGAGGTCAGAACCGCAGGCTATTCCTGATCCGAATACTCCAGAATTTGTGCAAGGTAGATGGAAGTGAATGCAAAGCATCTGACAGCAGCTTATTTGATGGCATGACAGGAGGTCAGGAGCAGCCTGAGAGCGATTTCTGGAGGCCAGAAACACTCACTCCACCGCTGCGTCTGACCTTTCAGGGCTTCCTGGTTGAGAACAACACTGATGTGCTGGCTGCTACCCAGGTCAGGAGAATCTTATTATTCTTTCCTTTACACCTGAGTTCAGGCATGCCGTGAGGTCCCCTTTGCGCACCTTTTTTCATGCATGCCATCTTGTGGTGTTCCTTCTGGGCACCTCAGTTAACGCATGCCATCTACCGATGTTCCTTCTGGGCACCAACATGCATCGAAAACCAAAGCAAGCTCTCACGGGAGTTGCAAACCCTGCACAATTCTATTGTGAATGGGACCCAAGCTGCAAGTCTCAGTTGTCAAGCCCTAGTCTGAATCTGCCCTATACAGCAGGTGCCACCCCTCTACAATTGCTGAGGAAATGCTTTTTGGGATTTTCACACACCATTCTGTGTACGACGGCAGGCAACGTGATTACATTGCATGCCCATTTGCAGATGTCATACAATCTGTGCTCACATGTACAGACAGGGCAAAACTCTGTACGTATGAACTCTGTCCTGTTGGCCCGCTGCAGGAAGCTTGGATGGCCTTGGTACAGTCAGCGCCAGATGGCGCGCTGCTTGCCGCCATGTCACCGGACCTGCTTGGGTCGTGGCTTCGCCTGGCTTCCACGCCAGCTGGACAGCCGCTTGATGCAGCACTGCTGCTCCCCACCCCTCAACCTTGTTCTATCCAGGTGGTTGCCCTTCTTGCCCCTGTACAAATGCCATGCAGGGGTATTATACAATATGCTTACACAACAATAAGGATGTCCACAGAGCGACCTCTGTACCCCGTGCGGGAGAGGGCAGGGGAACTAAATATAAACAGTTCAGAGCCTCAATTTGGAGTCCTGTATCTCGCATTGCCAAGTGCTGGCCCTTTTGTCCAACTTTCCGCCAGGATTCTGGGTGCAGAGGCTTGCGGCTCTTTTGTCATTCCTTAATTTGGTGGTGTTTACTCATCACTTTGTGGCGCTTACAGCATAGTCCATGGGATCATCACATTGAAGGCACCGTAAATTTTGTGGGCAGCTGATGGGAATTCTTGTCTGCACAGGGCCTTGAGGGCACCGGCAAGAAGGGGAAGCACGGAGCTGCGAATGGAATCGGGAGGCAGAGATCACAGTTTGGCGGGGGAAGGGAAGACGGCAGCTGCGCTGTGCTGATGAGGAGTGAGGCTGCCAAAGCTCTCGGCTTCCTGGCAGCTGCCTGGCATCCAGGTATGCATGCCGAATTCTGCAAACCCGAATTCTGCCTGAACATTGCTTCTCTCCGTTCAGATTGCTTAACACCCAACTCTTGCATCTGAAGTCGCGAGGTGTTGCTTCATGTAAGGTGGCTTAATTTGGTGGCCAGTCGACAGTTAAAAGATAATGCTGTTCAGCAAACACAATGCAAGCCTGTGAAAACAGGTGCAGGATAAGATATTTTATGTACCCACCACTTTATTCTGTCGGAAAACGCTGAGCTGACCTGCACATTCATTTTTGTGCTGCAGGCACACAGTTGGTGACACAGCAGCTCCTGCAGCAGCTGGACACTCCAAAAGCAGCGTCCAAGCTACTTTGCGCCTTGACTGCTCTGCACTGGGCGCTCCATGTCAGACAGAGGGACCCTGCTGCCGCCCAGTGCCTCCCAGAGGAAGTTTTCCTGAAGCTGCAGACCGCGCTTGCTGCCCCTGCTGCCATGCTCAGCAATGCAGGCGAGCTTCTTTTCCATATTCTCTCTATCACTCTACCCTCCAAGCAAACTTGAATGACTGCTGCGGGCAGATATACAGGGGTAAGCAAGTGTGGAAATACTTGCGGCTTCCTGTCTACGCACCTTGCCTTGTCAGGAAGCATTCGTGTCATCTTCATACTAAATAATTACTATAATGGTCTAGTGTGCATGCAGGAGAGCTAGTGATCTACGAGGAGGCGGCTCCATACTACACACAGCTGAGGGGCAACGCGCGCGCGCTGTGCAATGCGCTGGCGGCTGCTGGTTACAGCGTGGATCAGCTGTTTGGAGGCGTGCCCTCCGATCAAGCAATCGCGCACATGGGCACCGAGGCGGCCGCGGCGCTGGCGGGAATAGTGACCGCTGACGTGGCCGCGAGTCACCCGGCGGCGGCGGCCGCCGCGGCCGCGCTGGCCGGCACGACGGCAAGTGTCGCGTCTGTGGAGGCGTTCCTGCACGGCTCTGTCACTGCTGTGCTGGCGGCTGCTCTTGTCCAGGTATGTTTATTTCCATACACCCTCGACTCAATGTATATTGATGCTGCTCTTATGTGTGTCAAAGATGCAAGGCACCCTAGAGTGCATTACAAAACGGATGTATCTGCATGCTATGCAGTGCCTAGTGTGACCACTGCTGTCTCTTGCTTTCCTGTTGAAATCAGCACTGCCAGCTTGGTGCAATGTGTATGACATCAAATTTCTTCTAGATTTAGTAATGCTGTGGGATTTGTTTTGCTACAGGCTGGGCACACTCCGGCAAAGCTGAACACGATCATTCAGCCGCTGATGGCTGGGCTGCGGCGGGGGCCCGACCCTATCCTGCGCCGCTGCACGGCCGAAGCGATGGCCACCTTTGTTTTGGCGTGCACAAACCGGACTCCCTCACCCAACCACAGGTAGTACAAATTACTAAGCTGAAAATCTTTTTCCATTTTGTCACTTTGCAAATGTATGGCAGCAAAAAACGTCTTCTTAGACCATATTGCCATGAAGGAAGTGATGACTCATGTGCAGTCACATAGAATGGACCAAAATTGTGCTTTGCAACTCTTTTGAGCAGAAATCTGGGTATTTTTTGTCACGCCACCCACTCCATGTCAGTATATTCAATATTGGCTAGAGAATACTAGACTGCTCCGTACTTGCCTCCAAAACAAGCGCAAGCCACCAGCTTAGGCAAATTAAGCCCAGGCAGCAATTAAGATAATGCTATTTGGGTCTACAGAAGAGGCCGCTGCAAAATCTGACATCAGTAAGTTCCTTGGCAACTCCTACACCTTCCGGGCATGCATCTGCACATTTTTTTCACTGAATGATGCCCCGCAGGATCATAATGAATTTGTGCAAGATGGCGTGCGGCGACCCGGCGGAAACACCCAGCGCATCCGCCCCGGACCCCCCGGATGAGTCATCATCTTCCGACGGGCCCCCCGCCTCCACCACCGACCATGCCAACGGTGGCGAAGCCCCCAGCCAGGACCCCACCATGGCCGCTGCTGCTGTCGCTCGACAGGTGCTCTGCATTGCACTATCTCTTCACATCCTTCTTGATATTCACGCATGCTCAAAGGGACATCTTGCTTGTTTTCCTATTTCTCTTCCGCGATTAGAAGCTGACAGCTGTGGCAGCGCAATCATGGCTTTAATGGGACCCGTGTGCTCCATCTCACAATATGGCGCTTGTTTTCCTGTGCACAAGAGACGAACATATATTTGCAGCAACATGACGTACCCTGCATGAGAAAAAAAATGCCCCAGAGGAAAGTGTGAAGATGACATACAGTATTGGGTGACGTCAGCACTGGTTGGCGCAGGGCGCTGATGCAGCCTTGGAAGCATTGGCGAGCAGGTTTGGTGCAGACCTGCTCCAGAAGCTGCCTCGGCTGTGGGAGCATGCGACTGCCGCCATTGCCACTGACGCTGCCGCTGCAATTCCCGGCCGCCTCTCCCCACCCCCTGCAGAACCCCAGGTGTACACCCTTGCCAGTCTGACAGCCGTGTACGATTCACCATTATTATTATTATTATTATTATCACACGTTCTCCAGTCCTCAAGGACTAGGTACGTCAAGCAACACCTGAATTATAGTCATTCCAGCTCTTCAATGGTCTGCCTCTAGCCCCAGTGCCTGACATTGTACTGAACATCATCTGCAATTCACCATAGCGGGCTTGATAGTTGGCTAATCAGGAGCGGATATGTATGATTACGCATGCTGCTTTTCTACGCGTCTGATGTGCTGAGATCTGCCTGATTTGGGTGGGATGCGCCAGTGTAGAACTCTCTGCATATACTCACGAGGCTCAAGCAAATGCGAAATATTGTGGGCACATGCACAGCATACTGTGGCAGGTGCAGCTTGACAGTACCTTCTCCGATCATGCCTTTCTGCATGGCAATCATCTTGACAGCGTCACTTGTCTCTCTCCTGCAGGCTGTTATTGACACTCTTCAGGTCCTCAAAATACTGGGCCCTGCGCTGGACTCACAGCTTGAGCCGCAGCTGACATCGCTCATGCCAGGCCTCGCCGCGTGCTGCCTGCATGAGAGGCGGGTGCTGCATGCAGCAGCGGCCGCATGCGCAGAGTCCCTGGCATCAGTGCAGCCTACCTGCGTTCTACCTTCCCTCCTAAGGTACACCCACCGCCAAATGATCTCCTGGGTCAGGAAGCCTCTCTTGTCACCAGTCTGCACCTGTGCAGCATCGCTTGCATTGCAATTCCAAGAGGAAACTTGAACCATATGATCATTTGGAATAGGAGCATTTGGGATTGTCCCCGCCGTGAAGTTGATGCTGCGTCTCCAGTGACAACATCCTGATGCTGGAGGTGCTTCAGCTCTAGCAGCCGCTTCAATGTCAGATCGGCTAAACAGATTGGTCACACGATCTTGATATGGGGCAGCAGGACATTAGAACACACACTGTTCATGCGCGAGGCACCACGGCCTGACGCAAGGGTGCCGTATAATTTGGCACTGTCCTCTGGAGTGTGGTGTAGTACATGGTCCCTCCCATGTCACACAGCGTTTGGCTGCTGCCGTCCGGTTTATTACTGCTCACCATTTCAGCATGGCTGCCCTGTTGCTGGATGTGCCTCAGCTTTGGCGGCATTTGCATCCTTAAGTCAGCTAAGGAGAGTAGTGAAGTCCAGAGGTCAGATGGCAATAGCGCAATGCTGTTGTGCCATGGAGGGTTTCCAGGTCGATCTAATTGGCAAATCTAATTGCAAGTAAACTTTGTGGCAATATTGCCATGATTGCTTCCCAGGGACTGAAATTGGGTACCAGGCTTCAAATTCGGAAAATTAACCGATCACAACCACCTTGGGAAAAATATGAGCAGAGCCCAAGAGCTCTCTTGTGGCAATAGGCTCATGCAATCGCCAAGAACTGCAACTCCATCACTTTTATATGTGGAATGCATGAAGTCATTCATACTTGACGCTGCAGTACTTGTGCTTTGTGCATGTTGCATCACAGTTTGACTTGCCTTAATCAGGGAGAATCACCCTGCTACGATCATCGCACATACTATATAAAACACATAGTATAGGAAGAAGGACAAATAGAACCCTGACCAAGAGCCGAATCCTAAGGCCCTGGCCCGTTGCAATGAGGCAGGGCCTTGATATTCTGTTCGAGTAAAACAACTAAACCTCAACTCTTCACAGTAATTGATTTCTGCTGGTGCAGGTTTGTGGTGCCGATGCTGCAAGGCTCGGCGGCCGATGCGGCGAGGTCCGGAGCAGTGACAGTGGTTGGACGACTCATCGCCAGATTAGGCCTGCAGCTGGTCCCCTACACGAATCTAATAGTGGTCCCCCTCATGGGCCTCACCAGTGACTCACTGCCACGCGTGCGCGCAGCCGCCACGTCAGCGTTCGCCGCCGCCGTTGCTCTCTTGCCCCTGGCGCAGGTAGTTACTATGATGAACTGGACCTAAGGTACCAGATTGGCCTGGTAAACTTGACAGCGCCTGGCAGGAAAGGCAGGATGCAGAAACAGGCCTGGCTCGGTCATAGGGGGACTCAGTTTTTAGGGATTGAGAGGCAGGACATGGGCGTAAATATCACCTGCTCCAGAGCAGGAGAGTTATTACCACGAGGGCTAAAGGGTGGAGTCAAATCTGCTGTTGATGCTTGCCCTCAGATCACTTTTATTGCCATGCTCACTTACATCCGCCAACTCACTGCGCCCACTCAGACTTCTGTTGCTTGAGGATTTGAATGCTCTAGATGTGATTCACTTGAGGATCAGTGCTGTGTGAAGGATTTATCTCTGCCATCCAGAGAATTGTGCTCTGATTTTACCTTTCATACTTGGGAGAGCAATATGTGCAATACAGTTGTGCTTTTGTGTCATGAGGAAGCATTCTGTCTGAACATAGGGAATGTCACTGCCTGAGGGCCTGGATCCAGAACAGCGGGAGGCATGGCTCTGTGACGCGGCGTTCCTGTCTCAGCTTCTGGACAACTCCAAGGTGGGCTCATGCCCTCGTGTGCAGGCAATAATTGTTCCTGTTCCGCATTTGCACCATCATGTTATTTCTTTCCATTTTATAGCCTTAGTGCCTTAGTTGCACGCAGATAGATCAGAGCCCTGCATTTTTGGAGTTTGTCTTATTCACCACACTTTTTTTTTCTCAAAGGCTGCTGAATTCGGATCAAAATATCCTGTCGTAAGGATGCCATTGCCTCACCATAACAACGGGCCAGCTGGCTCATGAGTCATCTCCTGTTTTGGCGCGTGGCGATGACAGGTGGATGACTACGCGCTGCCGGTAGAGATTCTTGGCGAGCTGCGCGCGTACCAGAGGGCCGGCATCAGTTGGATGGCGTTCCTGCGACGCTGCGGCCTGCATGGAGTCCTGGCAGACGACATGGGCCTCGGCAAAACGCTGCAGGCCACAGCCATCGTCGCAGGTGAGCAGTGCTGCAGCAAAGCTCTAAGGAATTGCTGTGTTCGGCAATAGGAAGCAGAGCCTGAAAATAATGTGCCGGGATGAAGCCTTGAGGAAATGCTGTGTTCGCAAAAGAAGCAGGTCCTGAAAGTCTCTACCATGCGAGACTGGATTCGATGTCCAAGTTAGCAAGCATGGATTTGTGAGATCTGGAAAATTTGCTGGGCCGCCCAGTGGGGTCTTTAAACCAATAACACTGTTGCAATATAAAAAAACGCTTGGATCTTAGATCTTAGGGCGATAGAGCGTGCGACTGGTGATGGACTGCCATGCAGCCTTGTCATGGTGCTTCCAGATTAACCTGGTTAGACACCTGCAACTCCCTGCGAGGGGTCCTGTGGACATTCCAACTCCTGTCTACTACAGGATTTTGTAGGCCAGTAAGGGTGCTCTTTTTCTCAGACGTGCGCCTGCAAAGTGTAAAAAAAATTGTGTTGCTGTTTGCAGCATGTCATGTGGAGCAGAAAAGGGATGGCCTGCCGCACAAGCCCTCGCTCATACTCTGCCCGCCCACACTTGTCGGCCACTGGCCGCACGAAGTCACTAAGTTCGTCGGGGAGGAGCTGCTGTCAGTGGTGCAGGTATGCTCCATGTCATGCTCATCGACAGGGTCATGGACCATGCACTTGTGACAGATAAGGGGTGGGGAAGGAGATTGAGAATTCTATGTCTGATGTGGTCGTGAACAGTGCATAGAACTCATATGCGAAGTCTGCTCTCTATCTGCACATGCAGCAGTCCGGATCTTCATTGTACCAGGGACAGTCTTACTAGGGACCTGATGGCTTGGCACAAAAATGTCAACTGCATGGCAGTGTTGCGTCCTAAAAGATCTTTGGCTAATTCCTCTTTACTAACATTATTACTGTTTGCTGCAGTATGAGGGAACGCCGCCGGTGAGGTGCGCGCTGCGAGAGCGTGCCAGGTCAGCGGACGTGGTGGTCATGAGTTATGAGACGCTGCGGGCGGACGCTGACTGGACATCCGCTCACCCCTGGGCCTATGCTGTGCTGGACGAAGGCCACATCATCCGGAATCCAAAATCCAAGATTGCACAGGTGCCAAATTACACCACTCAACATGCACGCATGGTTTGTCATTCTAGAAAAGCCCCGCAGAGTACCTTGAGACTTTGGGCTGGTGTCACTGTAATTTTGCAGCACAGCCTGTGAGTTTCATAGTGTGCAGCGGACGTGCTGATAGTTTGGCGCAGGTCAAATGGGCGCTGACCGGCACCAACTTATCAGTACCTGCACTTGCTACATAATGCAGTATTCCATTTTCCATTGACCATGGCTACGCATTCAAGCCTGGATAGTCAGGCATGCGTGGGATGAGATTCAGTATGTTGCAGAAGCACTGTTGCCCAGTAGGGAGCATCCCGACGCCTCACAACGCCGATCTAGATTTGGAAGTCAAACACTGCTTGGTGCTGGCAGAAATCTCAGGCAGACAACGCTTTACGTGGCATACACATCTTGCAATCCTGACCTCTGATCTCTCAAATGTGAACCCACAAGACGCGCACAATAACTGACTGATCGTTTGCACGCAGGCGGCAAAGCGGCTGGTTGCGCAGCACCGGCTCATTCTCTCCGGCACGCCCATCCAGAACAACGTACTGGAGCTCTGGGCACTGTTTGACTTCCTGATGCCGGGCTTCCTCGGGTCTCACGCTGCGTTCCATGGCAAGTATGGAAAAGCGCTGGCCGCCTCCCGGGGGTCCAAGGCCGGCAGTATGGAGGCGCAGGCCGGGCTGCTCGCCATGGAGGGCCTGCACAAGCAGGCGCGCATTCCTCCTGCATCCGCTATCATCATGCAATATCAGGATGATTTAGCACCAAGCACATGTAATGAGCTATATCCTGTCAGGTTTGGCCCGACACAGGTTTGCCAGGCCACCTTTCCTGCTGGTCATTGAGGGTCTGCACAAATAGCAGATATACTTGCTGATATGGCAGTGCTGATGACATCTGGTGCATCAGGCATGCATCAGGAGAGTGCCTTTGACTTTGTGCGGACGATGGAAACAAGCGCATGTCAAACACCCCGCTGAAGGCTTTTAAGCGCTGTACTGTAGGTGATGCCCTTCATCCTGCGGCGCACAAAGGATGCTGTGCTGAAGGACTTGCCGCCCAAGATCCTCCAGGTGAGCTGCTCTTCTTGCACGCTTCCCTCTGGACTCCCACGGCTATGCAATGCAAAACCAAGTGCTGCATGCCGAAAATGTGCATGTGCTGATGTGCAACCCTTGTGCCGCCTTTTTCAGAATCGGCCGAGTCTGCTGCTCTCGACAATGACACAGCGTTTGTTTCTAATCTTGCAGGACGTGTATGTGGAGCCGTCAGAGCTGCAGAGGAGGCTGTACGAGGACTTCTCAAAGAGCGGCGCATCGCGACAGGTGGCGAGCGTAGTCAGCGGTGACATCAGCGCTGATGCGGGCGCTGACCGTGCCGCCAAGGCGCCACACGTCTTCCAGGCAAGTCACAGAACCGAACAGTCCTGCAAGCCTGTGAAATTTGTATCCATCAAAGGCAACTCAAGGGCTGGTTAATGTGGGCAGCAAGTATCATGGGACCTAGTATGTGAAATGGGAAATGCTAGCCGCCCAAATTCCTCACTGCAAGTAATCAGCTGGCCACTGAGATTCCGCGGCAAGCTGCGCAGCCTCGGATCGGAGCTTGACAATTTTGCACAGTCGCACAGACGCACAGATGTTGCTTTGGAGAGTAGACATCTCAGTCCATTCTTTCAGAGGTGCTGCAGTGCCCAATTTGACAAGCCCGTGAAAGTTCACTGCATCCAGCGTTTACTTCACCAAGCACAGGATCTACACAATCCTGAAGCAGCCAATGTTCCTGTCAACAGCCGTGTGTTGATTTTGCACAGGCGCTGCAGTACCTGCGCAAGCTGTGCAGCCACCCGCTGCTTGTGCTGGACGCCAGCGTGCCTCAGCACGTGGCGGCGGCTGCCGCAGTCGCCAACACAGCCCCGGGGCAGTGGGACAAATCCGGCAGCGCTCTTCGACGGCTCTGCCACGCCCCTAAACTCGCCGCTCTGCGCGAGCTGCTGCAGGTGTGTGAACAATGTGTCTTTGAAAACATGCATACATCGATTGCTGCACTAGCCAACTCGCTTGCATCATGCTTCCCGCTTGAACTCTTGAGTTAGTTGACAGAGGGTTCACTACTTCGGCTTCTTGTGCATGTCTCCGGCATCTTCAAGCTGCGTTGCATGCTTCTCTCAGCATTTGTCACGGGCACATGTGAGAGCTGGACTCAATAACTATTTCCCAGGAACTGTTGACATCATTTGTGCCGCCGCTGTATGGCCAATGACCCACCTTTTTTAATAACAATATCGATAAGAATATATTAACAAATTTGCACAGGAGTGCGGCATCATCGGAGACGCAGACGGCGCGTCAGCGGCAGCCAAGGAAGAGCCCGAGGCGGCGGAGGGCGCGGGTCACCGGGTGTTGATATTCGCGCAGCTGAAATCTTTCCTTGACATCGTGGAGAGAGACGTGCTGCAGCCTGATGGAGTCTCCTACCTGCGCCTGGACGGCAGGTGCATACATCTTTCAAACTTTCGAAATTCAAACTTCAAATTTCAAATTTCAAATCTAAATATTTTAATCTAACTGTGAACTTTTGAGTCTCTGCATCAGTCATGCAGTCACAGGCGCGTCTTGCACAAAGCTTTTCTGTTTGATGCATATGCACAAGCTGCAGCCAGCTGCTGATATAAGCGCAAAAACGCACCTGCATGCATTCTGAGGCCAAGTTAGCTTCAGCTTCAGGAGCTGAAGGGGCTTAAATTGCTGAGTACGTCCCAAAAGCAAGCTAAAAATGTAAATTAGTTCCGTCAAGGACTTATGTTGTGCCGTGCAGCGTGGAGGCCGCGTCCCGATTTGGCATCGTGCAGCGGTTCAACGGCGATCCCTCCATCCCCGTCATGCTGCTCACAACAGCGGTCGGCGGCCTGGGCTTAAACTTGACTTCTGCCGACACAGTCATCTTCCTGGAGCACGATTGGAACCCCATGAAGGACCTGCAGGTGAAGTTTTACCTTCTCTTCTTGACTTGTGCCCCCCGGAAGCATCCGTGCTGTCTTTGTATGGCCACCTGCTGGCAAAATTTGAATGACAGTGAGAGAGGGGTACTAAGTATGCTCCTTGCAAGGTATGTGTGTCATCGATATTTTCAGCATCAGTCTTGCACATCTATGGCGATTGTTGTTCAGAATAGGCACCTCTGGCAGAGGCAACACTGTAGATCTGTACCAGTCATCAATATCCACATTTGATTGATCTTTGGTGCTCAGCCCCCTTCACAGGTCCATGCACAGTATTTGGTGGGAGCTATGTTGCATGTACTGGAGAGAGAGATGTGGGCGAGACTGGGGAGAGATGAGAGGGATGAGATTGCAGATACGGAGAGAAATGACATTACAAATGAACTGCATGTAATGTCAGTAATTTACCGCCGCTCAAAGCCATTCTGGGTGTGCTCCCTAAAGACTTTCCTGTGCATGTGCAGGCCATGGACCGCGCGCATAGACTGGGGCAGAGGCGCACAGTGAATGTGTACCGGCTGCTGACGCGAGGCACGCTGGAGGAACGCATCATGGGACTCCAACGCTTCAAACTTGACGTGGCAAACGCGGTCGTGAACGCAGACAATGCCTCTCTGGCTGCCATGGATACCACACAGGTCTTGGATCTTTTCTCGCTGCAGGGCGGCGGGCAGGCTCCGGATGCCGGCAGCCGCCAATCGCAGACGGGTGAGCAGATTCCCTTCAGTACCGCAACTAGGGGGGAGCTAACCATATGCCTTTGGCATGCTTGAAATCTGCCTCCTTAATCACGCCCCAGGCTTCATCAGGGCGTCTATGTTTTATTTTTCTTTATTTCAGTACCGCCAGTTGGCTTCTACCTGCAGAGGGTGTTTTCTTGAGAGTTGCCACAGGGCCTTGGGTCAAGCAGGTCCTTCCAAGATTGTTAACGTTCTGCAGCACCCGTGATGCTGGGTCCCTCAGGGCCTTGTTCAAAGAATGCTTTCTTGGGCCCCTGCCGAATACTTTGGCACTGGGGATACCATGCATGTTTTGCAGCCGTTACCCTTAGTGATGTACTCTGGCAAGTGATACTTATTAAGTACTTGGTATAATACTAAGAGATCTTGAGTGCAGGTGCAGAGGGGGATGCTGCCACAGCTGGGGCAGTGGGAGGCGGAGGCAAGGGGCTTAAAGCGGTGTTGGAGGGCCTGGGGGAGTTATGGGACGAGGGGCAATATGCCGAGGAGCTCTCATTGGATGCTTTCATGGGCAAGCTGAAGGGAGACGATCAAAACCCGCATTAGTTCTGCTGCGAGTAGCCCTACATTTGCCAGAAATGCAATTTGATACTGCATCTAAGGCATCATGCCAACATGATGTTGCATAATTTGGACATATTCTTGTCCGGCGGCCATTCTATATGCTGTTTAAAATTTATGTGCATAGATGTGCTACTCACTACTCGATGGTTACTCGAAACGCTACTCAACTCTATAGAGTAGATGGTGCAGTGATTTTCAGCAGGTTTGCACGCAACTTACTCGCAGATTGCCATTTGAGCTATTTTAGTGCTATAAGGCTGCCTAGACATGGTATTCGTGCTCCCAGAAGTTTCAAGAGCCCCAAATAAGGCATAATTGATTGGGCTACCCCATCATAAGCCCCAAAAAGTGATGCATGCAAGGAAGGAGGTGATGATTAGTCACCATGACTAATCTCCTTAATTGAAAAGCTTGGCCGTCTCAGCAGGATGTAGCTCATGGGTCATCTCAAGAGCATCTTTGGCTCGATTGTCTATGATATTTATGTGCCAAGTAGCTCATGATAGATCTCAAGGCATCGGAGGCCGAATTCGCTTAAAAAATTGGCAATCGAGCCAATTCAATTCGAAGTTCGCACACAGGTCGCGTAAGGGCATTGAGTAAGGCGCGTAGAGACTTCATCGCAATTAAACGAGCGAGTTACGCGCGTAGAATTTTCAGAGGGATCGAGTAGCACAACTATGGTTTAAATGTGTGGGTGGAATGCGGAATGAAAGGGGGTGGACACGTGGGTGACACGCGTGTCGGACGTGCAATTGCTGACACGTTGGACACGCTGGCTGGGAGGTGATGACGAAGTGGGTGAGCGTGTCTGACGTGTATTTGCTGTGGGTGTCTGAGGGGTGGGTGCAGTTTGTGTACGCGCTTGTGTAGGTGTGAAACACCGGTTAGGTTTTCTTGTGAGAATCAGTTTAGTATGGTTGCGCCAAGTGGGTTGCGCGCGGTTGCAGTTGGAGCGCCCAGCAATTTCCGGGTGTTTCCGGAAGCGGATGGCGGACATGCTGTTGTCGGTGGGCGCCTTGGCGTGCACGTACCTGAGAAGGACGTGGAGAGGCGCCTGCCTTCCGATGACGTGATGAAATACTATGCAGACGTCGGAGTCACCATCGTGAACATGTCAACGGAGGTGTGTGAGGGAATGGACTGATCTGGTCGGTTGGTTTGTCGTGCAACAAAGATTTGCGGCCTTTGAGCTGAGTGCACGTGAATAGCAGCGATGCATGGAGTGTGGCTGTGCGGGATCAGGACGGAATCAGGAATGTAGAGCAGAACTGTAGATTGGCGGAGATGACGATGTCCGGAACCTCGTGTAGCACAAGGTGATCTGCTTTGAGGGAGAAGGTGTTCAACTATAGCGTGGGAGGAGTGCCAGCAGCACCCAGCTTTCTACAGGGCGGCAGGCACGAAAGTGGGGAGGCTGCTGTCCTGGATGGACGTCGTGCTGTACAACGTCCCTCGGATGCCAACAATACTCGCTTTTGAAGCCTGGGACGTTGTACAGCACGACGTCCATCCAGGACAGCAAGCCCCCCCACTTTCGTGCCTGCCGCCCTGTAGAAAGCTGGGTACTGCTGGCACTCCTCCCACGCTAAAGTTAAACACCCTCTCCCTCAGAGCAGATCACCTTGTGCTACACAAAGTTCCGGACATCGTCATCTCCGCCAATCTACAGTTCTGCTCTACATTCTGACCCGCACAGCCACACTCCATGCATCGCTGCTATTCACATGCACTCAGCTCAAAGGCCGCAAATCTTTGTTGCACAACAAACCAACCGACCAGATCAGTCCAATCCCTCACACACCTCCGTTGACCAGTCCACGATGGTGACTCCGACGTCTGCATAGTATTTCATCACGTCATCGGAAGGCAGGCGCCTCTCCACGTCCTGGTTTTCAGTTACGTGCACGCCAAGGCGCCCACCGATAACAGCATGTCCGCCATCCGCTTCCGGAAACACCCGGAAATTGCTGGGCGTTCCAGCTGCAACCGCGCGTAACCCACTTGGCGCAACCATACTAAAATGATTCTCACAAGAAAACCTAACCGGTGTTTCACACCCACACAAGCGCGTACACAAACTGCACCCACCCCTCAGACCCCACAGCAAATACACGTCAGACACGCTCACCCACTTCGTCATCACCTCCCAGCCAGCGTGTCCAACGTGTCAGCAATTGCACGTCCGACACGTGTGTCACCCACGTGTCCACCCCCTCTCATTCCGCTTTCCACCCATTACATGTAACCATAGATGGGCTACACGCTGACTTCTGAAAAACTACGCGCCAAAACGCGCGAGTTCATTGAAAATATTGCAACTCTCGTCCTACACGTGCGTGCAGGAGCCCAACATTGGAACCTACTTATATCCCCTGGCAAATGCAGATTTTGTGCGTTAGCTTGCCGCCTAATGTTGATGTGTGCCCTCAAATCGAAAGACTAGCTTTGATAATGTATGAGGGTCCAGAGGTTAAGAACTCTAAAGTGATAGATCCAAAGGCTGACGCTCATGGCAAGGTTCTAATCCTGGTACTATATATATTAGAAGCTACTAGTAGCAGAAGTGGGGGTGCCATCATGGTAATGATGACGGGCTGCAGCTGCGGCCACTGGGCTGTGTTTGGTGACAGCTTGGTCAGTATGGCCAGAATGGCCAGAGGCGATATAACATGCATGCAGGGCGTCTGCCGCCGTATGAACGGGTCTACAACTATATGCAACTATGAGAGAAATCCTAACAGGCATCTTTCTGAAAGCTATTTATTTTGACCTAAAACGTACACTGGTTGGCCCCGGTTGGCGGGGGGCGGAATAGATACTGAGCACCGTGCCCACGGTTGATTGTGTCTTGCTTGGATCTGGCCAGTCCAACAAGGGGTACGATTGTGGCAGCCTTTGACTGCAGCCTGTTTGCAGGACGTACCTTGCCTTTTGGCAGGAAAAGCGTGTAATGATAATAATAAAAGCGTACACAAGAGTACCGTACTAGAGTGACTCGCCTATCTATAGAAGATGTAGCGATATCCCCATAACAAGGAAACGCAGAGAATTGATCGTGGTCAGCTGGTTAGCAGACGCTATAGCATCAACCAATTCATCCAAAAGATGCTCAGTGCCAGTTCTGTGCCGCCACCAGGGCGCATATTGCTAGTTACCCAGGAATTTAAGAAGCTCAGAACTCAGCTGCCACCCATCCACTTTCTGATATTACTGTTGCCAGGTCCCCAAGCCAGCACTCAAGCCTCTCTCATCCAACATATTTTTTCCTGCAAATACTTTGCCGGTATATTGGTATACGTATACAGGTATACGCTGCTAGGTAGCGGCGCGCAGTTCCATGCTAGCTACCCAGGAAGTCAAGAACCCGATGATTCAGCAGCCACCCATCAAAGTTCTGAGTTTGCATCTGCCACGCTACCTACTCCAATATTCTAGCCTCCACCATATCTGCGATTATTTTTGCTGCGCTGCCAGCCGCGCACAAAGTCTGGCGGCAACCGTCGAACCTTCCAAATTTGGGGCAACTCAGCCGCTAGCGCTGGGCTCCAGACTCATGAAAAAAAATGGCCTTCAAAGTTCGGATTTTGGCATTATAGGGCTGCCGTCTCCAGCATCCAGGCCATACTCGTCCAGATTTGCTTTGTGCTAGTACAGTGCCGCCGGCAATGCGCACTTCATGCTAGCTAATCCGGGAGCCCGGAACTGAGTTGCCAACCTTCAAAGTTCTGATTTTGCACCCGTCACAGCTTTAAATCCCGAGTTCAACCCCCCGTCATCCAGAAATGCTTTCTGCAAGTACTGTGAAGCCAGCAGCGCGCAGTTTTTTGCGGCCACGGCTGACATTTCCATCGCGGATGCAGCGTTCTCCCAAGCGTTGTTCACGTAGAGGCCGGGGGTCAGGCGGAATGGGGGGAACCTCTCGGGGGGCCTGAAGAGGGGATACGCCTTCCACTCCCTGGCAGCACACCAGGACATGAGACTCGGCACGAGCAGAGATTGCCCAAAAGCCAATCAAGCAAATGAAGTCCAAAGAGAAGGAACTCCTTCTTATTCTCCTTGTATCCGTTGATAAGTAGGTGTTAAATCCTTGTGGAACAGGGCCTGTTACTTTGCCTGTGTTGACTCACGTCACTTGCAAGGCTTGAGATTGAAGCAGCTCATACAGTTGCATTCCAAGGCACCCCTGACACCACAAGCTCAAGTACCGGAACGCATCCAGAAAGATCTTCATAGAAGGGAATACTTCGTTCTAGTTCCAGAAGGGAGCAGACTCACCTGTCAGCCAGGATGGTGAGATTGGCAAAGATGGCGTCCAGGGTGGCGCCCTCAAGAGGTTGCCGTGAAAATATCTTGTATATTCGCAGCCCATTGGGCAGGATTTTCTGGGGCCCTATCACCGAGAAGGGCGTTTTCGCATCCTCCGTCACCATCACATATTCCCCTGAGGAAGGCAAACCCTCAAGGGTGAGCAAGCTGAGGGCTTGCGCCAGCACCCTTTTTTCTGCATTAAAGCAAGGCAGACATGCTGATACGTATCTTTGTTCTCTGCACAAAATTCTGTACCTCTGTGCAAGTACACATTGATGCAACCTATTGAGAAAACACGGGATTTCTTTAAGTGTCAAACTAGCAAGGCAGCAGATGATTTGATGAGGGTGCACCACCTTTCGGCAAAGCTTCCACGCCAAAATAAGCCGGCTTGAGCCGTCCTTTCACAAGCGTGGTCACTGTGGTCTGGTACTGCCTCACTGGCATGTGGGGGACCTCAAAGCCAGTGAAGGCTATGTCTGTCAGCTCCAGTGGCGTCGCCACCAGCACAGCGGCGTACCTCCTGCTCTGTTTTTTGCATGCAGACACTTCTCAACGCCAGAATTGGCTTGACACGTTCAGTGCATTCAGGTCCCAGTCGTAGCCAATTTCTTGAAGTCACATTGCGATTGCATGCAGCTTCCGGGGCTGCCTGAAAAAAAACATCTAAGTATTGAAAGGACAAGTAAAACAAGCGCACCTTTGTGGTCTTATCATCTCTGCTGGACTTGGTGTGCAGTTCAAAGTGTCTGCTTGTTGTTCTGTGCACTTTTGTGACCCTGAGGCCCTGATGTAGGCTGGCATTGGCGGCAGCAATAAGGCGTTCTGGTAGCAGCCGATTGCCCCCCTTGATCCTGAACAAGCGCCCGTCGATTGTAGGCAGCAGTGACACCATCCCTGGCCAATAGAATGACAGCCAGAACTCAACTGTTGCAGCAAACCACTACCAATTGAGCGATAAAATAAAGCTAAAATGATGGTAAAGCTGACAGCAGATCAGGCTGCTTGTAATGTGCCATGCAGTAGGATTTAGAAGTGAGTCAGCAGCAGAATAGTCACCTGCAAGGGCGTTGATGCCATTTCCCTGATTGTACTGAATGCGGTTGATGCCCGCTACGAACTCCTTGGCAAACAGGTTTGCTGCCGAGCTGGTGCCTATTCTATCCTGCAACCAGCACCATGCATCAGTAGCCAGAAGAGCTCCTTCACCATGAAGAGCTCTGTCAGAATGACTTTCTCGTTACTAACAGCAATGCCCTGTACAGCTTCATGCTGCAAGCCGATCTGTCAAAGCAGGTCATCTTACAAATCTGATGTGGCCTTTATGAAGATATTTTGATGTTTTCTTGGAACTGCTTGTTGTCAAGAAGGAAATGCACCTGTAGCTCGCTTCTGAATGTCCTCTGTGTCAGGTTGTATAGGTCCACTGCCTGCAAGAGCTCCTCTGGAGTCCCGAACGCTCTGCCCTCTGCCTGGGCACAGTGCTCAGCATTACTCACCTCACACAAAGGACTGGATCAGAAATGCATGCAGCGCTGAAATGGTTGGCATCTCAATGCATTATGCTTGTGAAGGATCCTGTGGGCAGTAAGACTTCCCTTGTGTTTCAAATTCAAATTCTAAATTAAGATTTCACTGCAGGGTCGTCATCACCTGAAGCTTGTAGAGCTGCAAGAAGCGAGGCAGCATTGTCTGGGGTCCTTTCCTCATATACAAATAGCTCAACCCATACCTGCATGCAAATTTGGCACTCAGCATGATTATGTTGATCATTGAAATGTGTATTGACTGGTGAATAAAGCATCACATCTGTAACATTGTAATGCAAAGCTTGAAAAGAGTGCCTGACCTCCGCAGCATACGGTACAGGGTCACAATTGTCCAGGAGCTTTCACTGAACACAAAGCGGCTGCCATCAAATATGGATATCTGGCTGCCGTCCACCCCAAGACGCTCCCTCTGTAGCCCCATTTTATCTGCCAACTCCCTGGGTTAACAGCCATGCCTTCTTCACATGCCGCGAACTAAAGGACAGGACTCAGGAGGATGAAAGCCAATTCGCATATAATCCCCATCATAAGAATAGCCAGTCATAGTCGAGGCAAGTACATTGAGCAGGTTGAGGAGTTCGATGGTCTACTGCTCAGATTAACAGTGCTCCTGCACCTGAAGTATCTGTTCTCCTCATGGATGATGCTAGCTCCCATTTCAAAGATCTGCAGTGAACCGGGAAAATTTTGATATTCGAAGTTCAGATTCAGTACATATGGCAGGTAAAGGATCCCTTATGTAGGAGACTCACGTCATCGCCATGCTTGAAGACCTGCGTCCTTCCTCCTATCTCCCCTTCCTCGAATCTGTGAGCAACAGCACTCGAGTTGACCTTAACCCAGTATACTACCATAAGGACCGGTATATCTCCATTCGCAAGAACACATCAGGTGGAATTGGTGATAACCCGTGCACACTCACATGTCCAGTTGTACCCTTGGGCCGAGCTGCTCCCTAAGAAACCACGCCGATGCGCTACCACCCACTCCTGCTCCGATGATAGCTACATTGTACTTCTCAGCTGCCCCAGCTTCAGCTGGGTTCTTGAACCCATCAACTCCGATCAAAAGCAGACCAAATATTATAGGGATGCCCAACATACAGCACCCCGATCTGATAACTTTACAGACAAGTATCTTCAACAATTATAATTATACAGCACTTTCATTCTCTCATGAAAATGGTATCACGCAGCAGATCTGACGCCAAGACTCGCAGTGAAACAAATGCCACTTTTTATGGTGCCGCCCTTGTTCGAGAGACAGAGCACCTTTCAGCTTGAACTTTCTTAGGACGCTTCTCCTGGGATTGACAAGCTGTAAATTGTTGAGCATAAGTTGGGCTCGATCTCGGACATGCAAGGGCAGAAACAGCATTTCAAGGGGTTTGGGAGCCAGAAGAAGCGATACAAGCCCGCGAGTCGCCGCAGCGGCGTTCCCTGTCGACAGGTGTTCAAATGTGGGAGGCAGCGGGGAGAAAGTCAAGCTAAACCTCGTACTGGCAAAACGACCGCCACTGCTACCAGGAGCAACATTAACAACGGTTATATTGTGGCTAGCTCCGGAATGCATGTTGTCTTGAGGCAAAACCACCAGCAAACAGACGATTGAGTGCATCGCTTATCTGCCGTCAAGCTGACCCAGACCCCTGCACATATTGAGCCCCGGGACTGATGGCCTGACCAGGGCTTCTGAACAGTGTGCTGGGGCATCATGAGCGCAAATGTGGAGGAGATCGACAAGCATGTCTTCAGGAAGTATGAGATTCATGCAAAGCTGGGAAAAGGGGTGAGAGCCCCACCAAGGCACAGCACTGCGGGCATGTGCTGGGAATGCTTGTGTAAGATATTTAAAATATATAATCTGTCAGAAAGTGGCGATTGAGCACCGGAGAGCAAATGTCACAGGCAGTCATATGGGCTGATGAAATCTCTTTGTCCAAATATTGACACAAAGTCAAGATTGTTCTCCTCACCAAATCACGAATCAATACAAGGAATTTCTTAATTCATATTCATGTGATTTGCTGCTGCGCTTGCATCGCCCGATGTGACGACCTGTGGTAAGCTTGCTGGTGTCATCCTTCATATGAGATGCTTGGCGTGCAGGCCTATGGAGTGGTGTGGAAAGCGGTGGATAAGAAAACCAGGGATACCGTGGCACTCAAAAAGATATTTGACGCCTTTCAGAATGCCACAGATGCACAGGTGACTGTCCTCCCCCTGGCTGAGCCAGTGTCCCTTCACCACAAGCATGCACCTTGTCTCATGACAACCAGAATTTGGGACGTGGGCAGCTATCAAATATCGGAAACATAATTACAGAACCTGGCAGCAGCCAAATGCCCATCAACTGTTCAAGCCAGGACAACAGCCTGCGCGCACTTGGGGCAGACAGCTCGGTGCTGTTTTGACCTGAGAGAACAGCTTAGGGGTCGGCAAATATGCAGATCTGCGCATTGTACTTGCCAGAAGCATCAAATGGGGGTGCCAAAGCATGCCAAAAGAAGCTCTTATCCCGAGGAGAGGGCAACACGGGTGAGGGCTGCGGGCGCTGACATGCTTTCTGTTGCTGCAGCGGACCTTCAGGGAGATCATGTTCCTACAGGAGCTGACCAACCACGAGAACATCATCAGGTAAGCACCACTACCTGATCCACACCCCACCAATCCCCTATTGCAAGTCCACCAGTCGGCATGCCTCCAGGGGAGGTGACAAGGTGCAGGTGGAATTGGCCTGA
This sequence comes from Coccomyxa subellipsoidea C-169, assembly GCF_000258705.1. Lineage (NCBI taxonomy): Eukaryota > Viridiplantae > Chlorophyta > Trebouxiophyceae > Coccomyxaceae > Coccomyxa > Coccomyxa subellipsoidea. The sequence goes on from NW_005178033.1 coordinate 286,928, forward strand.
TCTCAGGAGGGGCTTCTTCAGAGAGCTGCCCCACCCGTGCATGACACCTATAGTGCTGCACTGTTGATCATTTAATCATGCATCTTGCATTTTTAGAAGATCAGGTGCGTTGCAGCAGCTGTTCACTGGCGGCCTGTGCTGTGCAGGCTGCTGAACGTCATGAAGGCGGAGAACGACAGGGACATCTACCTGGTGTTTGAGTACATGGAGACAGACCTGCACGCAGTCATCCGGGCCAACATACTGGAGGAGATCCACAAGCAGTACATCATGTACCAGCTGTTCAAGGCCCTCAAATACATGCACTCCGCCGAGCTGCTTCACCGCGACATAAAGGTGCGGCGCAGCCTTGTGGCAGCCCTGATCAGCTTCTGGGGAATTGGACATTTCCAGTTTGCAGCAATGATTTTAGCAGCTCTACTCAGCCGCTAGCGGGGTCGGGACACTGTGAGGGTGCACCACACATGTCGGCAGTTCTGCTAAGCTTCTGGGGAGCTAGGTATTGAAGGGTCCTAGGCTGGGACTCCTAGCACGGTGTTGTGACTCGTTCCCTGACATCCTGTTATCTTCGGTAGGCGCTGACTCTGTCTCTGAAGCTGGCAGAAGAGGTACATGGCAACATGAAGAGCCGGGGAAAGTCTTCAAAATGTGCTAGCAACTGCCCAGTCCACGTTTCTGCCCAAAGCAGATGGGCATTTTTCCTGCAAAGTGCTACAACTGTGTCTGACGGGCTGCATTCTCTGCGCGCAGCCGAGCAACCTGCTGCTCAACAGCGAGTGCGCGGTGAAGCTGGCGGACTTTGGCCTGGCTCGGAGTGTCGCACAGCTGGAGGCGGACGAGGGGCCGTCCCCAATCCTGACAGACTATGTGGCCACGAGGTGGTACCGTGCGCCGGAGATCCTGCTGGGGTCGCCAAAATACACCTTTGGCGTCGACATGTGGTCGGCAGGTGCGCGCATGTGCCGCCGCCCTGCAGCTATGCCACACGATGTGTCCTGAGCATTTTGCGCTAGCAGTCTGAAATGGGGCCTCCTAGTGGCTTGCAAGTGTGCCACAGTGGCTCGGCAAGGCAATGAAGTACAAGCTCTGCAGGTTGGCTTGGCCACAGGCTCAGAATATGTTTTCAAAGATTCTGCTTGGTCTTTCGCACCCTGTCTGCAGAAGCAGTTTGCATGGGCTGGCTTCGTCGGGCCAGAACAGGATGCCCTGTCCCTGCTGTGTGGTACTGAGAAGTGCAAGCCGTGGGATGGATGAGTAAGGAAAGGATTGTCTGCATGCAGGGTGCATACTGGGGGAGCTGCTGACGGGGAAGCCTATCTTCCCAGGCAGCTCCACCATGAACCAGCTGGACCGCATCCTCGAGGTCACAGGTGCGCCAGCATTCCTGCAGAAGAAGCATTGGAGCATGCACATATCTGATGCACACCGCATGCAGAGCCTGCTGCATCTAGCCTGGCTATGCAGGATTAAGGCGCACTGAAAGAACCTGCATACTGCCTGGCAGCTTTGTCGATAATAAGAAGGCTGTCAGGCAGAAACGTTGCTCTGTATTTATGAAGTGGCAGCCGCGGCAGAGGTGTCCAAATACTCTTGAGGCACAGAGGCGCAATCCCGCCGAGCTTGATCTGAGGAAAGTTTAGTATGCCATCTGCCTCAATTCCTTGTATGTATTGCTTGACAGATTTCAGTACTGCTGATGGAAGGTTCCCTGCTGTGTCACGGCTGAGTCACTAGTCTGAAGGTCATTCTGATTTACTCATCGCCACGTCACGCCGCAGGGCAACCGTCGCAGCAGGATGTGGACGCGATTGCGTCACCCTTTGCGGCCACGATGCTCGAGGCGCTGCCCTGCGGCGACGCACCGGCGCTGCATCGGCTGTTCCCTTCCGCTTCGCCGGAGGCTGCCGACCTGCTATCGCGCCTGCTGCAGGTGGGGAGCATGACCTCCTGAAGAGGTTGCCAGCGTGAGCATTGCTGAGGTATTACCTGGGAAGGAAAGCTTTGCACGAAAAGCGGCTGCAAGGCAGACGGATGCTGGACATGACATTTGTACAGATGCATCTTCCTGTCTTTTGTTTCCAACTTGCAGCCTGTCGTGCATGCTGTTGAGGGTTAATTATCACAATGTGTCCTAGCCTATAAGAACACATATTTAGGGGCACTGGTCCGCTGGAAGAGCAAGGCACATGGCTCAAGGGGGGTTGGAGCATCGAAATCCAAATGGCTGTAACAAAACTGTCGTGATGTCGCGCAGTTCAACCCAGCAAAGAGGATAACGGCGCGGGAGGCGCTGCGGCATCCGTACGTGGCGCAGTTCCACTCGTCGGCGGACGAGCCATCTGCGCCCGGCATCATCACAATCCCCATTGATGACAACACCAAGGTGCGCGAATCAGGACCTTACTGGTAGCCTTCACTTTGCCTTTGTGCCCAGCTTACAGAGGCCATGTGGAAGACAGCGCTGATTGTTTTAGTCCAGAGGCTTTGCACCTGACCTTGTTGACGGCTCCTGAGACAGCCCAGCGCATCCTCTTACCCTGTCAAATTTCCTGTTGTGCATGTCGATATCTGCTCAATCTGCTCAGGAGATCCACTCTGAGAGGGCAGCTTCTGCATGCGCAGCAGGAGTGGGATGTCAAATCTTGCTCAGTCTGCTGACCTATCAAATTGCATCCAGTAAATCGTGTGGCTGTGTTTGTGCGCGCAGTACTCGATAACAGAATACAGGGAAAAGCTGTACATGGAGATCGTGAAGCGGAAGAAGGAGCTGCGCCGGCGGCAGAAGGAACGCGAAGGCCGCGGCAGCCGCTCCCGGTCCCACGGCCACGGGGCGCGCGTTCCCTCCGGCGCCGACCCGGCCGGCTACGGCGGCTATGCGAGGTAGTCATCACCGTGATGTCACCGCTGACGTCGCCTGCCACTACCGATGATGTCATCCTGCCACTTCACCGTCCATGGGCCCACCACCTTTCGCAGCAGGATGAGAGGCATCCGGCAGAGCATGCAAATGCATGCACCTGCTGGCACATGCGCCGGTCTGGGCAGCTGTGCTGCAACAAGGATTTCAGCCTGGCAGGTGCAGCTGCTGCAGAGCAAAAGCTTTGCTGGTGTAATACACCACACATTGGTGTTGTCAGTGCTTGACTGGGCTTGATGATTGGCAATGGCAATCAGCAAAATAGTCTGGAGCAGCACGCTCTGAAATACTTGAAGAGAGAAGTTCTTCAGGACAAGGCAATGGTGTCCTTCTGCCGTAAATAAATTGCTGTCCAGGCATAATGTGTGATGTCGGAAAGCAAAGCTATGTCGTTCCTCAGGTTTCTGACTTGCTGTGCAAAAGCACTGCAATGCCAATTCAGCAGCATGTTTAGTTCTGACAAGATGGTTCAGTCGCTCAGAGCTTTGGCTGTGGTGATTACAGGGTGTTGTGACATGAGAGCAGTGCTCGTCAAGCACCTTGCTCGCTGTCACAAGCAGGGGGCAGAAGAACGGTCAGAACCGATAGCGCGGTGTGAACAAGCTGATAAGCTGAGTGATGCCAATTTCCCCTGCACAGAAACGCCTGATGCTGCTCGAGATTGATAAAGCCAGTGCGAGTGTGGCATGTGAAAAAGGGCGCGTGCACAGATGAGCAATGCATGGGTAAAGGTACATTTGCAGCTGGCAGAATAATAGATGCATAGAGCTGTCGAGCCTTAGGAATATTTGTGGGTGCGATGGTGTTGAGGCTCCCAAACCTGATAGCCACAGATACGTCTTCACATGATGCCTTGATGTTAAACAAGAATTGAGGTGAGGCATGTAGTGATAATAGTTTGAAGAGTCTCATGCTGGGCCAGGCACCTCATCGAGGCGATGACATCATCTATGCTGCATCGTGACACTGAAGCAAAGCTTTCTCCATTTTCCTTTGTGCCGCTGATGCACATTGTTTGATTCTTTCTCCACGTGTCTGCATTGGAAGTCTTGGAATGTTCCAAAATTGCCATCTGTGACGTTCCCTCCGAGGCGTGCAGGCAGTACACAAGGACGGCCCCTTAGTCCAACATGGATCAGGAAATATCAAGTTGTTGTTGACATCAACATCATGAACTACTACATCAGGAAGATCTCGCTAGGGAAAAGCCCCGTTTGTGTATCAGTGGCTACTGAGCAAGCGGCAATGCTGCACAGCTAAACCTTATCAAGACAAAGGGATAGGGAAAAGATCCTGCATGCAAGGCCTCTCTGTGGACTTCCTTGCCATAAGTCTCAAGTACGAGCATTACAGAAATGCACTAGACAACGCAGTAAACAGTACAGACGTCAATGCCAGAAAGAGAAGTTTGCAATTTGTACAATTCTGTAGGCACCGGGAGGCTCCCTGTGAGCGCCCTCTACCAGGATCTAGTGCACAAGCCTTTCTGTTTCAAGTCTTCGGAAGCTCAACATGTGATCAAATGAGACAGACAAACAAAACAATGATCAACCTATCTGCATTGCGCAATCTAGCCAGCCACCACTAGCTGCATATGAGTGCGTCTGCAGCCCCAGTACTCTATACTTCAAGGATCTGTGATTTAGCCACTGTTGGCAATCGCCTGCTCAGCAGTTGCCCACATGTTGTCTTGAACAGTGCAAGCGACCATAGCGGTCTGATAATTAGTTTCGCACTGGAACTTGTATCTGGCTTTAATGGACGCGGGTACATCGATTGCCTGTTCCAAGTTATCTAAGCAATTCTGGTAGGTGAGAAGATTGGAGTCGCCGCAAGAGTCATACTTCAGCAGAGATCGGTCTCCTGCATGCTGGAAGTGTTTGCCTGCAATGCAAGACACACAGAAGGGGCTGTGAGAAAGGAGAGGTCTAGGCAATGTCTTCCGAGAGGCAACAGGCAGATATGGAGTACCGTACACAGGTGTTTGCATATGCAGGGTCTGGGCGTTGCTAAAAATCTTGCTGCAAATGAGAGCGTGGCACAGGTCTTTTTGTGAAGGCAACAAGAAGTGCAGTCCCAGGAGAACTTGTCTTGCATGTCCAGCTTGAAATGCACGACAAGCTGGAGCTTACTGTTGTGGTGGTTATTTTGAGATGAGCCACTTGAGCCGAAATAGTCACCTGTGGTTGTCAAACGGCCATCTTCGTTGGTGAGCGCATCATATGCCGTTAATATTGTGTCTCTAAGGCTCCTGCAAAGGGGCACAGCAAGCAATTCGCGCAATCCCCAAGGTGTGAGGTGCTGATCGACATCGCAAAATTTTGCAATCACCTTCTCCAATGTGAATTTTGACGAGTAACTGACCTTGACTGGACGACAGCGCTCGCCATGACGGCCAGAATGGCTACAAGTCCCACCATATGCGGCCTTATACCGCCTTCGACCAGCCCTGCACCGGACAACGACACCCATTAGAGTCCAATCAGCTGCCAGCAGACGTATGCCAGCCTCAATGGCAGACTTCTTCCTGAATATCGAGTATTCATCATGTTCAATTACGATAAATTACAATCTCGAGACCAGAGTTCCAGCAGGCCTTGAGGGAACGCACGAGGGTTTGCAGTCCAGATCGTGCAGATCGGCGTTACACAAAGCAAGTTGCCGTCCAGAATTTCAGGACGCTGCACAAAATTGTTTTGCTTTTGTTTTAAACACGACTGCAATAGATTTCTCAAGTGCCCATCGCAATGCGAAAAATGGGGTGCGCTGCGCAGAACAGAATTCAAGCGGGCCGTCAAAGAGAAGGCAAGCTGTGCATACCTGAACTGGGATTTTATAAGAGTGTCAGAGAAGTCCTGACTGTCAATAATGTGCATATATTTCTCTGTTTCGCTTTTGTGGAGGCGTGAGAGCTTAAAGAAGCATTGCAAAATCTCCCAGGTTCCTGGGACTTGATTATTTTGATTGGAAGAGCGACTGGCGGTGTTGTCGCTTAGGGCGACGTCGTAGAGGACTGTTTTTTTTTGAATCTGTACACATGATCACGTGAGACATGGACAGGCCGCAGTGTGCTTGATCCACTCTCTGAGGTGCCTCACAAGCAGACACTTTTGTGGCCACCATTTGCTACAAGACGACCGAGATCATCATTCTGAGAAGGCAGCACAACAAGTCATTGCCGACATTTGGATTTGAGAAGTGTGCAGCTGCAGCTGCATGCAGGGTTTGTAGTTTTGTTCCAAAGTCATGCGCAGCTTACACCGTCAGATGCCCACTTCATCAGGCATCCAGCATGCATGAGACAGCCATCCTGCCCTGACGGGGATCTGCTCTGTCCGCGGCAGCAACATGCCGCATCATGCCATTGTTGGTTTGCAACTGCTATCTATGTACATAAACACCACCAAACATTACCAAAAGATCTGCTGTTCACAGAAAGCTGTCCTGCCTGTGTCCCATTCAAGCCAACCCCTATCTAGTGCACAGTTCCTTCAATGCCGGTACAATCTGCCGTGGGCACGCCACTAAAAGGAAAGTTTCTTCTCCTAAGAGATTCTAACCTCCCCTTCCCCACGCGACAAAGGAGGGGGTCATGTTCTGCAACCCCTGTGCGAAATAACTACATGTAGTTGAAGTCATTCCAAGCAGATGCAGGCTCCACATCCTGCTCCACACTCTCTCGCCACCTGGCACAGCCCCAATGACTCATTTTTAAGCATTTATCACTCATTCATCTTGCTTGCTTTTCCTGCGCCTTTCTCTGCCATCCTTGAGCAGCGTGCCTGGCCGGCATAAGCAATATTCCTGCCTCCAGGAAGATTGTTATATAACCCTCTACACGTTAGATATTCTAAAGACAGATCCTCCTGCTGCTTCGAGACAGAAGGTTGTTGAGGCAAGCATAACAAAGATGAAGGCAAAACGGATTTCGGAGTGAGAACTGTGATTTGTTTGGTGGGCTGACCTGGCAAGAAGAAAGTTGCCCAAAGGCCCCAGGTCAAGAGCAACCTCGGCCCTGGGCTCCTGCTGCGTTCCCTGCTCTGCACCAGAGATCACTCTGCCCAGATATGAGCCTGCTCGCCGGTGCTGCATCCCCTCTTCCAAGGGCACCTCGCTCTGGCTTCGCCCCATCTGCGCAAGCCCAGAAAAGTTCAGGCAAGCACATTGATATCGAGAGAGGATCTGTCCGCAGGGCCACCAAAAGCACCTAGTGCTTACACAAGCATTCCTCTCCGTTTTTTGGCAAATGCTTGCGCACCATCTTTCCAAACTGAGCGTGCATTACAGATTCTTCAGCGGCAAACATTATTACATCAGCATCAAATGCCGTAGATAATGACAAAATGCTGCACGAAAATGAAAATCCCCAGAGCTGCCAACAAGCATGCACAGTGCTCATCGCACAGAGCACAATCACCAAAGCTACCCCAGAACATTTCCTTCGACCCACGCTGCACTCCACACAGCGGCCACAAAACTTCCTGCATAGATTAAAATCAAAATGATTCTACAAAGAACAGTGCATCACCTGTTCCAGCATGCGCTGCAGTGTGCCCTGCCGCTGCTGGTCCAGGCTGGCAATGGCGCTCAGGGCTGACGCGCGCAGCGTTGCCTCCTCCGCCGAAACCCCACCGGCCGCCAGCGCCCGCTCTAAAACCCCCTTCAGCGCCCCTGCAGCCACACTAAACATTTAGATTTTTGAAATCATTTCATCTGGGGTAATTTAAACACCCCAATCGCAGTGCCGGCCAGGACAAGCTGTTAAGACACACCCTCTTGGGCCTTGCCGGCTTCCAGCTCCTCTTGCATGCACTCACATTCCCGCATTAGATCGGCTTGATTTGGCAGAGGTGTCTGGCATCAGGCGCACTTATGGCAATTCCAACGCATTTAATAATCTTGTCTTATAAATTGTCTTGTTTTTGTCAGAAAACCACATGACAAAGGACACGCCGACAGGCAAGCACAAGAAATGGAGGAGATGAAGGAGTGGGATCTCTGCTGCACCTGCTTTAGCTGCAGCTGCAGGGTCTTCAGAGGGAGCCGCCTGCAGAGTCCTGTCACGGTAGGCTTCTTGCTGTCCGCTGCCAACAGTCTGAGTTCCGTGGCTTGCTGCATCGCCATTTGACAGTAACTGTACGGGACTCGGCTCTGATTCCTGCTCTAGGTCACTGTCTGCATGCGCGCTGTTCTTGGACTCCTGCTCTGGGATTGATGGGGCTGACTCGTGGATAGTCTCCACTGTTTTCGACGAGTTGTTATCACCCTGCAAAGGCAGCAAAGCACATGGCTCAGAACCACATCAGTAAGTGCACACGCAAAGCACGGCTTGCAATTGTGCAGCATAACACAAGGCACTGACCAGGTGAGATTGATAAGCAGCATATCATGCTAAGACGCACAATAATCAGTGGTACCCCATGGTTTATAGAGACACCTCTTGCTGCTTCAAATGCTGCGCTCTAGCCAGCTCAAGAAGACATCATTTCCCGCTTGATGCCAAATGCAATGAGCAAGAATAGGAAGAGTATTGACACAGGTAGGAAACTTCATATCTAGTTGTGTGTCTTTCGTGCGCATTTCACACCTGCTCTGGAACCCCTCAGAATTCGTCTCTGTCGGCTCGATGGTTACTCCAATGTTGAGGTGTGCTGTCTGTATTGTTAGTTGTAAAGCATAAACTACTAGACACATGACTCACCACATGCTGGAGGCGGCTACGGGGAAATGTGCCCAGCGTGCCCCCGTCCCTGAGGGTGAGCGCGCTGATCTGGTGGCTCTTCAGTGTGCGCATGTGGCGCGCTGCCTTGATGGTGCCCCCCCTCTGCTCCAGGCGCCCAAAGTCCCACTTGGGCAGCGTCAGCTGCACCTCTGCCATGCCAGAGCGTTTTGACGCTGTAACCTGATGCAAAGAGCAGAAGAGAACAAATTTAAGAGGACACACGGCAAGGGAGAAAATGGCTCGGTGAGCACCCCCCACCCAAAAGAGAATGTTTCTGGTAATTTATGCGTGCCCAATACTTGGTAGTTGCATACTGTGGTGCGTAGGACTGGCTAACATGTAGGAAGAATACTGCGCAAGGGCTGATCAGCCAGCTTCTACTGTCAAAGATTAAAGCCGTGCGTGTAAGTTGTACATGTGTTTGTTGAAGCATGATTTAAACCATTGTCTTGGTCGCCAACAACTGCTTTGAAGCTAGCATGCTAACTAGCATGCTTTGAAGCTAGCATGCAAACTAGCATGCAACCGAAGCGCACCGGTTTCTGGTGGGCGAGGTGCTCAGAGATGCGGTGCTTTAAGTCCTCTGGAAGCTGTGCCTCGCGCACAAAAGGGTCGTCCAAGAGCTCCTGAGCGGAAGGCCGCAGCGCGGGATCCTGCGTGACAGTGAAAGTTGTGATGATTTCAAGCATGCATGGCCTCTTAAAGCTGACTCTCGATATGCTTTTGTGTGCGTGAAAGGCTGCATGATGTCTGCACATCAGCCAGAAACAAGATGGTGACAGAACCTGCCTAGCAGGCAGCACATGCATGCATGGTGAAGTAGCTTGAGCGCAGATATTCTCAAGATCTCCAGGATAAGACAAAGAGACTACAAATGAACAGCACACTTCTCGAATTATTTTGCTCATTTGACTGTCACACTAGTGTCAGGACCGGGCGCCGGCGCTCACCTTGTGCAGGCAGCGCGCCACGAAGTCCCGCAGGCCCTGGCTGTAGGGCCCCTGCAGCTGCGGCGCCGCGTTTTTGGGTATGAGGAAGAGCGCTCGCATGGGATGCAGCTCTGCTAGCGGCGGCGTCCCCGTCGCCATCTGCAGCCACGTCATCCCATGCTCGTTCTATTTGAGGACTCGGCCGAATCTGTTCTCAACACTGTTGCTCCGTGCCTTAAAACTAGCTTGCAGCTGCTTCGATGATGCAGCATCCCAGGATTCCTGTGGTGCCTGAGAAATGATGGGTCCAGTGACAGTGTCGCTGTGACACCACCCCAGGGACTGCAAAGCTTGCATACAGCCGGGCAAATGGACCTATGCAGCCTTTGACCCTTATCTGGTGCTTGAGGGAAGAGTATCCGGGTTACACTGCCCTCTTCTTTGCCTCTGGGGTGCCTAGACCAACAGGGCCCCTGCCAAGTCACTGGAGCCTGCAAAACTGCGCCAAATATACGGTGCTGTGCAGATAGGCAATGCATCTGACTTTGTGAGACTGACCTCGATGGCGGTGATGCCAAGGGACCAGATGTCGGCGGTCTGGCTGTAGCCCTCCTCCGAGGTCTCGATCACCTCGGGCGCCATCCAGTACGGCGTCCCCACAAACGTCCGCCGCCGGTAACCCAGCGTTCCTGCAAGGGAAATGTTGACTTAAGCAACATTCAGAATAAAACTGGGAACTTCATGGGAGAGAGTGGGAATTTGATGGGGAAAATGGGGACTCATTCCCAGCAACATACTGAGAGAACGGTGCAGGGCCGTCCCCATCGCCAGCTGTCATGCATGGAACAGCTGCCCATTTGAGAAACTTTTCTCGACCCGGCGAGCAGAGCATCTTGGCAAGCATGCTTTGCTAACCCTCAGCCATCATTGCATGTGTCCAAGTATTGATTTCAAGTGCACTTTTGCTCTCCTTCCTGTCTGCACAAGGCTGAAGAGGCAAATTGTTCACTCAACGGTGGCATGGACTTGTGCTCAGTGGACCAACCTGTGAGCTGCCCGGAGACGCCAAAGTCGCTGATTTTGACAGCGCCCTCCGCGGACAGCAGCACGTTGGCCGCCTTGATGTCCCGGTGCACGCGGTGCTCCCCATGCAGGTAAACCAGCGCCCGCAGCACCTGCCGCAACACATGCGCGATCTCCGGCTCCTCCAAAGGCCGCTCGTCCAGCTGCAAGCACATAACACCGTCGTAATCAGAGGGGCTAGTCACAGGGGATAACTCCAACCACTTTAGAAGGGACTCGGTGGCATTCAGGGCAAGCTGCTTGTCTGACGCATTGACCTGACAAACTCAGTGGCAGCTGTCATTCTATTGAGCACATGTGGAGTTTGGCACACCTCATTGACACCATTTAGCTCGGTGAAACTCTAATCAGAGTCGACAATGCTGGGTTCGTGTTGGAAGTTCGCCATGATGCACACTGATCGTTGATAATCTTGAGCGAGTGGCATGCCTTATCAAGTGTGCACCCTATCTTGATAGGGATATCGTGACACTTGACACGACAAGCCTCAAGAGATGATCAGGCATCCGAGTCGCTGTGCATTGATGCCCTGAAGCTATCCCTGTAGAAGGTTCTGACGCACCAAGTCAGCCACTGATGCAGCCATGAGCTCCATGACAATGAACAGCTCGCTGGATCCAGGCTTCAGCACAGACGCATAGTACTCCGTGATGTTCTCAGAGCGACATTTTGCCAGGACGGCCACTTCCTGCAAGAACATGCTTTGCAAAGTCATTGAAGGGCTCAGGTGAATGTGATGCCTGACGTGTGATTCTATGAGCCCAGAGAGCTGTCATGCATGTGCTTGCAAATCAGTTCAGGCCTGCATGTGCCCATGCAGGCATTGCCCTGCCATGCGTGAGCGAAACCTACCTTGTGGATGTCCTCAATATCATCCTCCCTGCGAGACAAGGCAAAAATTTGTTGGCAGGGGCGTTGAGATGTCTGCCACGTGAAGGGGCACGATCCATGACAGCTTCCTCATACATAGATTACAACAGGAGCAATATGCATGTTGCATTCGTGACTTACACATCCTCAAGGTCGATGACCTTGATAGCCACCTCCATGTCTGACTCCTTGTCAAGCCTGCAGTGACGCAAATGCTTATACCTCATCTCCTGCCCTCGACTCTTGCGTGATTTCACACAGTGCGAAGAGAAAAGAAAGACTGCAGCTAGCCAATTGCCTGCTGGAAATCGTGCAGGTCTTTCTTCAGTGCTCACCCCTTGTAGACATCTCCAAAGGAGCCTCTTCCGATGCACTCCAGGCGCTCGTAGCGATCCTCATCGATTGTGAGACTTCTGATGGCGTCTGTATCTGGCAGTGCTGCAGCATGTGCAGCCATACTGCGCTAATGTTCTATAGCTCCATCAGGCGCGCCTTGTCCTGCTCGTACAGCTCAACTCTCAATATCTTGCACAGAGTGCCTACCGGCGCTGCCATGAGTTATAGCGAGACTTATAGCACTTTAGCAATTTCCTCAGGATTCATCACCGCACACCCTGCTGGCTTAAAGGGCTCACCATGGACCTTGTACTGCAGGTTCCTTTGCTTCAATCTGGCCGGGTGGTGCGTTCAGGGACCCCTTCAGTTGCCAGGCCTTCAAAAACGGATCAGTGAAAATAAAATCTGAGACATGGCCAGAGATTTTGGGTTTCGTGGCCTCTGCAATGCAGGCCGTGTCAATGCCCCCATCTAATACCTAGCAGTAAGCAGCGATGACAGGATGCGTCTCACGAACTGTCTTTTGGTTTGATAGTCACAATCAGGAAGACAATGCAAAATCAGGATCATGTTCGTCCCTTCCCAGAAATTCTTAAAACCTCTTTAAGAAATGGAACGCCATCGGTGACAGGGAACCTTTGAACGGGCTGGCGTACGGAACACTCGCATTTCATAAGCATTGTGAGGTTTACAGCAGTATATCTTGGAGAAATGAATGATAGGTTCAATCACGGATATATCGCAGCGCTAATCACGGCAATGGTGAGGGAAAGAAACTAGTTTGCTGCCATCATCAGGGAATATACAACCAACAGTTCAATCTTGTGAACAGCTTGCTGGCCGTCAGATATTGATCTAAGCTGTTATCTCAGAATTTTATTTTTGAGTCAGCTTGATCGGGTGTACATCAGTTTTCATGGACGGAGAGATACAGATGGCAGTGTTATTCAGCTCTGCTTAGTCTGTGCATTTGGACTGCATGCATTCAGGGCTCAGAACACAAAATCACATTATTGGCCCAACGCAATCGCTGTAGGTGCTAAAGGGCCACTTTATTGCTCAGTTGTCATAAGTGCCTGGGCCAGCCTGCTGGGCAAAAGTTACGTCAGCAGCACGATATCTGCGCCCGCAAGAGCGATCCTTGCATACATCTAGCTTCCTATCACCCGGCAGTCAGAAAGCAGCAGCAGCATCTGGCGTGTGACAGTATAAAGCAGCAGCATCTCTACCTGCCATGGACGCAACCAAGCGTGGCTTGGAGGGGGCAGGCCCCAGCGGGCCGCCCCTGAAACGCCGAAATGACAGCGGTGGCGCAGACGACGAGCTTGTGGAAGAGCAATTTGAAGCAGTGCCGGAAAACTTGGAAGACGATGGTGAGGATGTGGATGTGCGCCTGCTGGAAGAGGACCTGGAGCTGCACTTGGGAGAAGCTGGCAGGAACTGGAAGCGGCCTGATCCCCCACCGCGATGCACAGCCACAGACAGCCTTGGTAGGCTGGATCCCTGCCTATCTACCCCTTTGGCACCGTTAATGGATTGATCTCTACCATCAGAAGTGATCATTATTGTACTTTGAGTGCAATGTCAACTGACAAGGAAGATAACATGAAAAGGATGCACAGTATGAACCAATGTACTGACCCAGATAATGGCATGCATGCAGCGTTCCAGCAGCTCGATGTGGACTACTTCATAGGACCTCCAAACCAGCAGCTCTACCGGACAGACCTGTCCGAGGTTCCCATCCTCAGAATGTACGGCGTCACTGAGCACGGTGAGGCTTCCCACCGCCTGTCTCTGTGAACACATCTTCTGACACGGATCCTGTGTGCTCCAGGCCTATTTCTCTCAGGAATTGACCCTGGTAGCTGGCATGGGCTATGCTGCAGACATGTCAAGAAGTTCTGATATTGCTGTACCCTTGGAAGGGCATATATCTCAATGCAGCATGCGGGTGTGGCACAGGGAACAGCGTCTGTACCTATGTGCACGGCTTCGAGCCTTACTTCTACATTGAAGCCCCCAGGAGCTTTGGCCCGGACGACTGCGACAGCCTCTGCGCGCAGCTCAATGTGCGCTTCCACAGAATTTGTGCAATCCCGTTTTCAGCCTTTGCAGTATACAGACCATCATCTCTATGCATGTGCCTATGTATGGGTTATAGCTGACGCAAATCAGTTCAGAGTCACAATGCCCATGGCAGGCACACAGCGTGCAATCCCGAACACACCAGGCGCACACCAGGATTGATGAACACTGCTTGAGAATGTAAATGTTCCTGCAGCGCCATGACAACCTGCAGGCTCTCTGGGAATGCTGATTATTGCCTCAACCCTCAAGTGTCACCAGCATGATGCATATGACTGGCAGGCGCCATTGGACCGCATCCGCATAGAAAGTACTGTGACATGCTCCCATGACATGAGTTGTGAGTGGGGGTTGCGCAGAGGATGCTGGGGGACCGAAACAGCAAGGGGGGCCGGCAGAGTAAGTTCTGCCTGGGCGTGGCCATGGTGCAGAAGCAGACCATCATGCACTACCAGCCCCAGAAGAGCCGCACCTTCCTGCGCATCACTGTAGCCACCCCCAACCTGGTCACCCAGGCCCGAGGTGACCACAGTCTTCAGCTCCAGCCCAAGTCACCCAAAGAATCCTGTCAATCACTGTGGCTTCCTCCATGTCTCATGGGTGTTCGCTCAAACAAATCGCAAGGTCAGACAATGGGCGTACCTAATTTCACACCTTGTGGGTGCTGTTTTTGAGCCCAGAGCTGGAGCTGCTGTTTCTTACAGCACAGTGCTCTTCAAAGTTGGGCAGGAAGATGGTTTTCTTCAAGCGAGACAGATCACTACCTTTGACTTCCTGAAAACTGCATATTTTGTGCAGAAGATAGATCCCATATCAACAGAATTACACTACTGCAGGCATGCTAGAGCACGGCATCAATGTGGACTCCCTGCAGCGCCACATGGCCTTCATGACATATGAGAGCCATGTGCTCTTTGCGCTGCGCTTCATGATCGACTGCGACATTGTGGGAGGCAACTGGGTGGAGCTGAAGGCCGGCGCCTACAGCCTCCTGAACTTGGAGGTGCACACACCCACATTCTCTGTGTTTCACCCCTGTAATCTCATGTGTCTCGCTACTCAAGACCGCATGTGCAATGGCGGACCGCGGCAACAAGTATCCAGATGAAATGAAAGCTACAATGTTGTTCAGCAGAGTAATGAGGTGTGGGGCGGCCTTTCACTGCTTGTTTCACTGCCGTCCTAGGTGTTCCACAGCTGGGAGTTGATGAGTAAATTGAGTACTCTTCTTTATTCAGCATCCGACATGCGCTAGTTAAACTGTTTTCTCTGCTGCTGTGCCCAGGACCCGCGAAAACAGAGCCACTGCCAGCTGGAGGCGCATGTGCACTTCTCCAACATCATCAGCCACCCTGCAGAAGGTGCACTGCCTTCATCAGTTTGGTCGCCACGAATGCCCATTCCTCATTTAAATCTTGCTGCTATCCTTTCTCATGTGGATTTTATTGATGCACTCTGGCACCGTGTGCGCAGGCGACTGGCTGAAGCTGGCCCCCTTCCGCATCCTCAGTGTTGACATTGAGTGCGCTGGGCGCAAGGTGATTCCTCCCTTCAAAGGCTTATTCTTGCGGAAATTCTCAGCTTGCAGTCTTTGAATTTTTATGATTGGAAACCATCGGTTTCAACTGTGATAACTTCTCCTCAATCATGGCCGAATGCCTATAAAGCCATGTCGCCGCTGCTGCCATCCTTGCAATGACAGACAGACCCCTTCCCGGGGTTGAAAACTTACTTGCACAACCAGATACAACCAGATACACATCAGCCATTGGTTAATCATCGTGTCATTATCATCTAGGGCCCTCGCAGAGATGGAGAAATTAATGAACACATGATCGAAAGAATTGCGCTGGACAGACGAGTGGGCTGACCTACCATTAAGGCGATGCATCTGGTTGCTGGCGAAGAATAAGGATATCTGCTTGGTTGTGCATCCGTAACTGCTGGTGTCGTCGTGACATCATCATGCAGAAGCTTCACGGAGACACGGATCACAAAAAGCTGATGTCATGCTGTCATCGTGCAGGGACATTTCCCGGAGGCGGAGAAGGACCCGGTCATCCAGATCGCTAGCTTGGTGACGGAGCAGGGGCAGAGCAAGCCGCTCGTGCGCAATGTCATGACTCTGGACACCTGCGCCGCCATCGTGGGCGCTGAGGTCATGTCCTTTGACAAAGAGGAGGACCTGCTCAAGGTGAGCTTGCTTTGATGAGTCATCATCTCCATTCTGACATGAATGATGAGAGGAGAAAAATCCTTACTGACACTTGCGTCTTGGAGGAATTTTGGCTCGAGGTGCATTGGAGCCTAAAACAGGACACACCGGTAGTCCCTGTCCAGCTACCAACTTGAACACGCATGCTTTGCGGACGTCTTTGTTTTTTCTCATCATGCGAACGGCTTCCATATGGCGTCAGGGCACTGGTGTTGAAGAGCGGTATTTCCCATGCATGCAACAGTCTAAATTCCCTTGTTCATACAGCCCCCACGTGCTCTTAGGTTGCAGCAAATGATGCATGGTGGGCTGCGCAGAGGTGGCGGGACCTGGTAATTGAGACGGATCCGGACATAATAATCGGCTACAACATCTGCAATTTCGACCTGCCCTACCTCATCAAGCGCGCCGAGACACTCAAAGTCCACGACTTCCCCTACTGGGGCCGCAACCGCAAAATGTGCGCGCTCGCGCTTCCTGCTTCATTTGTTCTGTGTCTGAGATGCATTGAAAGGCTGGACCTGTGTAAGGCTGTCCCCTCCTGAAGCAGAACGCCGCTGTCATGAGTCACTGGTTTCTTCGTCAGAAGTACGGCATGTATCCGTAACCCCACAGCATGCATATAGGCAGGTGCGTCCTCACTCCCTCGTGACAGTCGTTGCCGAGTTGCATGGAGGCCTTTCTATTGAGCGTCGCCTCTAGCACGCGCAACCAGGCATACATGATATACATGGCTACACAATGCAAGCAATAAACTGTCATGAAATGAAGGCCCTGAAAAGTGTTTGTTGGCCCTAATATATTGCGCCTTGCATGCAGTCATGTGAGCAATATCAGGTCACCACAATCAACTACTTTCCTGCTGCGCAGGCGGCTGCGCATGCGCGACGCGCAGTTCAGCAGCAAGGCCTACGGCACGCGCGAGTACAAGGAGATCACGATCGACGGCCGCATCCAATTCGATCTCTTGGTGGCTTTGCAGCGCGACCACAAGCTGTCATCCTACAGTTTGAACGCCGTCTCTGCGTACTTCCTGGGCGAGCAGAAGGAGGACGTCCACCATTCCATTATCTCGGATCTCCAAGCGGGGAATGAGGAGACTCGCCGCCGCCTTGCCGTCTACTGCCTCAAGGCGCGCTGTGGCCCCACCTGAATTTGCCTCAATGAAAATGGTCTTTATCCTTGTGCTTATTTCTAGTTGGTCCCAACCAAAAACAACAAAGGCGTCAACGAGAGGCTCCAGCGAGACTTGCCTTGACTTCCTGCTTCACAGGTAATGCAATATGCATAGCAGCAAGAGGCGACAGCCTCAAAGGCTCTCATCCTCTTTCATATCTATGTGGGACATGTTTGCTACCACCAATTTTTATGCATGCGGCGCAGAGTTACGCCACTTCTCTTGAGATACCCATGAAGAGTATGCATGTATGGTAGGTATTGACATGGCGGTGACAGATCATTGTGCTGACATGGCGCTGACTCACCGCAACATGCAGGATGCGTACCTGCCGCAGCGGCTGGTGGACAAGCTGATGTACATGTACAACTACATCGAGATGGCGCGCGTCACGGGCGTTCCCATGTCCTTCCTGCTCACGCGCGGCCAGTCCATCAAGGTGTTCAGCCAGATCCTGCGCAAGGCCCGCCAAAAGAATCTGCTCGTGCCCAACCAGCCCCGGGTGCGCCCTCGCCGTTTGTTTCTGGAATTTTGATTATTCTATGGTGGATATATGATCTTGCCAGTACTAGAACAGAAGTGCATGATACCAGCTCTGTGCAAAGCTTGGACACCTGACATGATTGGGCTCCAAGTCTGTGATTTGTGCATGCATTTTGGTGGCCTTCACAACAGCATGCGTGATCTTATATAACCTAAAACCCACAGATGCCATCTGTGGATGCCTATCTGGAGCCTTATTTGCACGATCAGAGATATGTGTAGCCGTCACGAAATTAACATGACATACGGGTCTTGTTTGGGGTGCGCAGATGCAGGGCGCTACCGGGGACGGTGTGGCGTACGAGGGCGCTACAGTGCTGGATGCGAAGCAGGGCTTCTACAAGACGCCCGTGGCCACGCTGGACTTTGCCTCACTGTACCCATCCATCATGATGGCCCACAACCTGTGCTACTCCACCCTGCTGCCGCCCGACCGGTGCGCCCACCTTAGACGGGTGGATTGCTGCTCTTTCTGGGTGGGCACCTGCAGGGCTGAGCTAGTGGCTATGCATCCGTGTCACCTATCAGTAATGATGTCGCTTGATTTCACCAGAAGCCATCTTGTGCCTTGTCAATTGCAGTGTTGGCGAGTCCTGCACAACTTTTCCTGCGCTGCCTGATGGGGCTTTTTCTGTTGTGCACGGGGGCAAACATTGCTGTAATAGGCGGCTCTTTGGGCTACCTGAAGAATGCAGCCATTAGGATATCTTTCTTGCTCAAACAAGCACTGCTTTGTTCAAGCATGAGCTTGGCATTTGCCAGCTTTAAAATACTTTCAGGTAGTCATCGAGACACAAAAGTTCGGAATTGCCAGCACAGAAGTACACAGAATATGTTGAGTGACGTGACAAGGTATTGCGCATGTGGCATCGCAGGGTGAAAGAGCTGTCCCCGGAGGACGTGCTGCGGTGTCCGACGGGCCACTGCTTCGTGCGCGCGGCCCGCGCCAAGGGGATCCTGCCGGAGATTCTGGAAGAGCTGCTGGGCGCCCGCAAGCGAGCCAAGGCCGACCTCAAGGCCGCCTCCGACCCCTTCATGAAAGCCGTGCTTGACGGCCGCCAGCTTGCGCTCAAGGTGCGCACTGGCTGCCCTTCTCTCTTGGTGTTGTAGTGGTAGATATATTAGACGGATCCATAAAGCTCTGCATCGCTCAGCTTTGTCTGGGCATAAGGTTGTAAATAGTGTGCCTTATCAGAACCTTTTGCCCAATGTTGCTGCATGCAGGCAGCTGGATCAAAATGTGCCAATATTACGACCAGCTCCGAGTGTGTTTATTAGCAGGTGCAGCTCAAGAGGTATCTGTCCATAATTGAAGCCATGCGAAGGGCAGCTGCGCCAAGTACACAAGTAATGCTTCATTAGTATTGCTCTGAAATGAGCTCTGTTGATATTGTAGACTGAGATCCGCTGTGCACGCTGCTTGGGGTCAGGTCAGCGCGAACAGTGTCTACGGGTTTACGGGCGCGGTGATCGGCAAGATGCCCTGCCTGGAGATCTCGGCATCTGTCACCGCCTTTGGCCGCAACATGATCGACCACACCAAGTACGCCTCTGTTTTATCCAGAGTCCATCATTCACATGGCGTTGCAAACATTTGCGCAAGCAGCCCCTCTACATTTACCTCATAAGCTTTGATTATTCCTGGTATTGTGCAGAGTGACGCTGTTGCAGAAATTGCCCCAGACTGGAGTGCAGGCATTATTATCTGCCCTTCCCACAAGCTTGCGCCACGAACTTGTGCAAGTTGTTGCTAAAGAAGAATCTTTCCAACTGCCTCCAAGCGGGCTGCTGACTTGAGCTAGCTGAGGTGCTTGCTGGGATAATCATTGTCAATGGATTGCTGCCTCACAAGGCTTTGCGATGCAGATGGCTTGTGGCTGTCACATGCATGCTGAATCAAAATCGAATTTCCCCATATCGGGTACTATTCAAATCTGATTGTGGTGACAGAAGGGGTTGTTTCCATATTCAGATGCACAGATCTCAGTTCACAAATGTGAACACCCGCAGGAAGCTGGTGGAGGAACGGTACCAGCGCAAGAACGGGTACGAGGCAGACTGCGATGTGATCTACGGGGACACGGATTCTGTGATGGTGCACTTCCGGGTCAAGGACATCGGACGCGCAATGGAGCTTGGCCGAGAAGCCGCCGACTTTGTGTCCAAGACCTTTGTCAAGCCCATCAAGCTGGAGTTCGAGAAGGTCCGCACAACATTCCTGACATTTCTCATCATTCAGTGATGCCTGTGAGATTTGCTTGCAAAATATTTTGGGGAGACATGTTCGTATGGAGACCGTGTTAGTTGGTCGTATTCATGTTGCTGCCACATGTGTCCATGCATGCCATGTGTGCTTGCAAGGTACATGAGGCATTTGCGTTGTCAATGTTTTCTTATGCTCCTCTCAGTGCGCAGTGCCATTATCTGGAGCTGTGTCACCATGATGCTCTCACCAGATTTCAATGCATCAAATGGATTAGTAATCATCAGTAATCAGTACCATGAGCACCGTGCCCACAATTGATTGGGTCTTGCTTGGATCTGGCGAGTCCAACAAGGGGTTTGCTTGTGGCAGCCTTTAACTGCAGCTTGTCTGCAGGACGCACCTTGCTTCTGGCAGGAAAAGCGTGTAACAATAATAATAAAATGGATCAGTGGATGCTGAGCAGGTGTACAAGCCGTACCTGCTCATCAACAAGAAGCGCTACGCCGGGCTGCTCTACACCAAACCCGACAAATACGACAAGATGGACACCAAGGTGCAATTGCTGTGCTCTTCACTCCCCGCCTTTCTTCCTTTGTCTCGCATTTTCACAGCACCTTGTGCACTGGATGCCCGCTCCCGGGCAGGCTTCCTGCAGAAAGTTGACTGGCCGCTGCGCTTCCTTCGAGCCTAGCTTGCCAACTGGCTGCTATCCATTCTTGGAGCCGGCATGGCAGATCCAGACGAGTGCCACGTCTGTCCCATCATCAGCACATCAAGCTGACAATAGCTCGCCTTTGAGGCGCATGCTGGTGACAGAACCACTCGATGGGTTACATAACATTGTGCATGATCCTGAATGTGGGCATCCTGAGGCCGGGGACATCACAACGCCTCCAGGCAAACATCCCACTGGCTCACAAGGTACTTGAAATGTAGTAAGATCGGTCAAGTTACAAGGCTCTGGCTGCGCTCAGGGCATAGAGACGGTGCGGCGGGACAACTGCCAGCTGGTGCGCACGGTGGTGTCCACCTGCCTGGAGATGATTCTGATCAACGAGGACGAGGAGGGCGCCAAGGCCTACGTGCGCGCAACCATCTCAGACCTCCTCATGAACCGCCTCGACCTCTCACTGCTTGTGATCACCAAGGCGCGCACCCAATCTGTATAGCATATGTCCCTGGAGGATACCTGTAGTCCCCGTAGTAATTTAGGGGGTGAAACCCTAAGCGCTCCTCGTCATCACCAAGGTATGCACAGAAACCTTGTTTGTTAGCTTGTCACGTGCCCTCATCTCTTGCTGCCAGGCATTGGAAACAGCGGTCACATACTCTCCTTTGCTCCTTTTGGCCAACCTTTTCCTGAGCCTCCACTTCGTCCTCTACAAAAAAATGCATTTAATGGTCCAATGCACGGTGACCTCGCCCTTCAGATTGCTTGTGCTGCATGCTTCTCTGCAAGCGACACCTCAGTGTCTCCTAAGCACCAGCATGCAAGGCCCATGTCAGAGGGTGTACGGGTCGTATTATCAACCCTCCTGCCGCATGCAGGCCTTGGACACATCTTGCTTTGATATGGATGTACCACCCTCTAAGCCTGATCATGCTCGTCTGACCAACAGAGAGCTTATTGCGAGGGAAAGCACCCCTTTGCGAGAAGAGCTCAAAATTGGCTGACGCTGCGATGCGCGCAGGCGCTGAGCCGGGCGGACACGGCGTACGCGGCGAAGCAGGGGCACGTGGAGCTGGCAAAGAAGATGCGCAAACGCGACCCGGCCACGGCCCCAACCGTCGGAGACCGCGTCGCCTACGTCCACATCAAGGTCCTTTTCTGCCAACCCCTCTCTGTGCTGCTGCAGATTATCTTCTCTGGCCTTACGTTAATTTGCATTGGCGACGAGGAGTGATGGTCAGTAGTGGTCTCGAACCACTAGCCTTCTCATTGTGAGCGAGCTGCTCCACCAGTTGAGCTAAACACCCTCTCCTACACGAGCCCTGGAAGAGCAGTCTTGAAGGTGACGCGAAGTGGAGGCGCTCCATGACACTCTTATTATGGAAGACATACACAGGTTATACCAGCGTGCCATTGGCGACAGCTGTGCACACCTTTCATGTCTGGATCTGCTGACCCTAACGGCTCAATCCCCCTGACCCTCGCAGGCGGCCAAGGGAGTCAAAGCGTACGACAAGGCGGAGGACCCGATCTATGCGCTGGAGCACAACCTGCCGATAGACTTCCAGCACTACCTGGACCACCACCTGGAGCAGCCCCTGCAGCGCCTCTTCGGTCCCATGATGAACAACCCCAAGGAACTCATGACCGGTGGGTGAATTCTTTCCCTCTTCATTTGTCTGCAGGAACAGCACGCCTCGTGAATTCAGTTCTCTTGCGCCCATGATGAACAGATCCAAGGGGCGCATGCCCGGACAGCTTGTGTGCTTCCCTTCCTGTTCTTCTCATGTGCACGCACACCACATGAGACAGGGGGACAGAGAGAGAGAGAGAGAGAGAGAGAGCTTTACTATTATGATAGCCCGATAATGGACGATGCACATTGACTCCAAGGAACTCAGGATTAATGGGCTACTTGTCCTTCCCTACTACAGGCACAGCGGGGTTGGTAACCAGCAATGGCATGCTGACTAAAGGCCTGCTGTTGCAGCCTAAGTCTCCGCAAAGTAGTCTGAGGCAAGCGTGGTCATGAGAAGTAGCTGCATGGCCACTTTGTAATGGCATGGACATCGAGATGCCAAGGAGCTCATGTGCAGGGTATTCAAAGATCCATAAGTCCCGATCGTGATGTGCGCATGCTTGATGTCTTTGAGCAGAAGAGCCCCTTTTTTTGGGTCGGAAGTCTGGACATTTCATCCTGAAAGCATGCCTGGGCGGGGGAAGCTTGTCTCGTGCTACCAAGGCAGCAGCCTGCTGGACCATACTTGCATGCATGCGTGTCAGGTGTTGAACTTAGTAAAGATGCAGCTTCGGAGAGGCAGGCGCAGGCACAGCACTCTGCTGGCAAAGCCCATATGGGCCCAGCCGAGTTGCCAGAGAGGACAACTGGGCTAACGCCGATGACGGTTGCCGTCAACGGCGACTCACCGGGCTGTGCGCGCGGCCGGCAGTGCCGCTGCTGGTGATGCAGCCGCTGGCAACTGGGCTAATGGTACTTTAAATGGCTGAGTGCAGGCGCACACACGCGCAGCATAGCGCTGGCAACGCCGAGCACACACTCGGGGGGCATTATGCGATTTGCCAAGGTGCGGCTGAGCTGCCTCTCCTGCCGCACGCCCCTGCTGCCCGGCGTCTCAGACCTCTGCGACCACTGCCGCCCCAAGGTGCAGCCTTGCTTGCTCCAACATTGTCCATATGTGGTCTGATCCATACTGAGGCGCCGAGCGGGCACTGCCACTTATTCAGCACGTTCCCAATTCTTGGGGGCGAATCTTTTGGGAAATGGCTGTCCTGGGCTTCTGCCTCTTTTGCAAGCACCACAACCACTGAAGCTCTCAATCTGATGATGCCTGGATCGTAGAACAGGTGCTCAGACAGCGGCCATCATTTCCACCGTTCGTGCCATCAAAGCAGCTCAATACTTGCTTCAGGATCATCACGAAGAGTCACCAGTATTTCTTGCTTACTGCGACTGAGTGAAGGGCGCTTATCGAACATTGGGGTACTGAATGGGCAGTAAGTCTCATCATCTTTCACGGATGTACAAGATATAATTAAGTACCTAATAAAGACCTCTACTGGGGCGCGCAGGAGGTGGAGATCTACCACAAGTCGCTGGGCGCGGTGAACGAGCTGGAGCAGCAGTTTGCAGCGCTGTGGACTCAGTGCCAGCGATGCCAAGGCAGCTTGCATCAGGTGACTCATATCCTACCACGCCAAATAATCTCCAAATCGTATTAGTCCATGTAATTTCAATAATGCGGCACTAATTGCCATAGCAGCGCCCTGAAGATGCATTTTAGGTTCATTATTTCACACTTCTCCTGCCAGAGGCAAGCTGCGGCTGCAGACAAGCTGCATGTCAAGGCTTTGGAAATCCTACCCCGCATTGGACTTGCCACACCCAAGCAAGACCCAATCAACCGTGGGCACGGTGCTCAGTATTCGTACCGCCCCCCCTCAGTTGATATTGCATTTGTACCTTAAGAATGATGCCATACCTACCCTTGTGTGCCGGTGTTTCTTTGAGGCCTAAAACTTTTTGATGTAACAGGACGTTCTGTGCACCAGCCGCGATTGCCCCATCTTCTACCGTCGCAAGAAGGTCCAGAAAGACTTGGGAGAGGCGCACACCCTGCTGCAGCGATTTCCAGAGTGGTGATTTGCACATCTGCAAATCTCAGCAGGAATGCCGGCGAATCTGCACCTTTCAAGGCCGCACGAAGGTGCAGAGACTTATGAGAGCCGCCCGCGCCCTGCTGCAAGGATTCCCTGAGTTGTCATTTGCGCCAGCAAGGATTTGGGCGAAACGGCAGCCCCTGATTGCGCACCTGCGCTTGACAAGCTATGGGTGCATTGTCCGCACGCTAGCGTTTGAGAGTGGGAGTTTCAAACCAGTCGGAACGGATTCTGAACAATATATCATATTGATGGATGTCATGCATTGACATGACATTTTTTAGGGACCAAAGTAAGATTACTGTCGTGGCCAAACATAATGGAGGGTGCAGATCTCTAAAGCAGGAAACAATTCGTCAGTTGATCAATTCAAATAGGTTGCTTTGTAGAAGTCTGCAGCTGTCATTGACTTGTCATGGCCCAGGAAAAGGCCATGCACTCCACTGTAATTAATATTACTCTAGTGTGGGTCTAAGCTGTACGCATCCAAAGCTTGTGCATATGGCAGGCCGGTTACAGCATGCATTACATTCCATAGCTGCTTGCCACCTCACAAGCAGCCAAGATTTAGTTTCCAAGATAGATGCTATGCACTATCCACCGCTGTGTTGATATTGATAGACACCCCACGCTCGGCAGCATCAGAGCAGGTAAACCCGCTGCAGGTAGAATTCCAACTCCTCGTCGATCGCCGCCTGCACGGCATGTGCCGGCACATGCGCGCGTTTCGGCAGAGTGCTGCGCGGCATGGCCGGCTTGCCCTGCTTCTTGAACGGCGGCGCAGACGCTCGCTCAAGCGCCTTCTTGATGCGCACCTCGGCCTCGGCCCTTTCTTTCCTAGCCTTCTCCTCACGGGCAACCTGGTCGACGGTGTGCACAAGCGCTTCAGATATGAATTTCATCAAATTGTATCAGAAAACCATCATGTATGATACCTTGTTGAATGCTAGCATCCAATATGCAGGTACAGGAGGTCCACCTTACCCCAGCAGCGAGCAAGTGAGTCTTGCCAGAGCTCTTCTGGAATCCCAAGCATGCCTAATTTACTCTGATCAACTTGCATTGAACATGATGGCAGGGCTCGGTTACTGGACACTCGCATGTATCACCAACATGTTTTACAAATGTAGAAAGCACACCCGTCGCCTCTCCTGTTCGCGTGCTCGCTCCGTGGCATGCACGGCTTCGGGCGGCTGCAGCGCAGCTGCCGCTATGGTGTCCTCCAAGCGCGCCTCGATCGCTGTCAGCATTGCCGGCAGGCTCATCTGGTGACCATATCACAAGCATGCTTTCAGCTCTGGAAATCATCACACAAGCATGAACTCAGCTCGCACATTTCTGACAAGTGTAACCAAGCTTGTGCTGTTTAGCACATAGCCGGAACAATCTGGCATGTCTGTGTTGCAACAACAATCCAGGCACGAGCCATCCTGCAAGTTTGCAAAATGAAAGGTGATGATGTCAAAAAGGGAAGTGACCACCTGGGTGTAGGAAGTGTGGGTGTCTGCCTCCCCGCCACAGCGGGCCCAAACCCGCCTTATTTTGGCCGCCAGCTGCTCCAATGGGACAGCACTCGTAGATGCTGCCTGCACAAGCCGGCCACCCGTCTGCGCTGCAGCCTCCTACGCAGAGAATCGCACTTGTGGGTGGTCTCCCATTTGTTTGGGTGTCACTGTCATTCGCATGAGCTGTGAGTGTGAGAAATCTGCCAAGGTGCCATCTGTGCTGCAGAAAATGCCCAGCAAAGGTTGTTTTGCTATACGCAAACCTTCACACCTCGTCTGGGCACGTGTTAGCATGCCATAAGATAAGAATTTGAACCCTCTTGTGCCAGAATCATGCACAACTTTGGTAAAAGGAAAGTTGAAGGATTCAGCACCTTGAGCGCCTTGCAGTGCTGCCTCCGTTTGGCCAGCGCTGCCTCCAGAGCCTCGGCCTGCTGCACCAGAGCGGCCGCCTCCGCATCCATCTGCCAACAACCCACCATCAGTGTTAGCAATGTTCTGCTGCCACTGCCGCCGTTTCAAGTCCAACTTTGTTCCTTTGATGTACCTCTGCCGTTATGCTGAGGCTCTTGCTAGCAGCAGGAGGAGCTGGAAACTGTACAAAGCATGCTCCAAAACCTTATATGGGAGGGACAGATTATTGAGGTAAATGGGACCTGCGCGATTGAGTGGTTGAGTTTGGCGGTGGCGGCCTCGGCGGCTTCTTCGGCCTCCTGTGCGGTCTGGATGAGGAAGAGGTTGTTCTCCTCCAGGTGGCTGAATATGTGCCTCAGCTGCCGCGGATCCTGTGCCACGTCAGCAGCTTCCTTTAGTCAGTCAATATCCTTGTGTCTATCATCTTTCTAAACAAATTTACAGGAAGTTTCCCGGATTGGCCCGAGCGGCAAAGAGGCCAGCAGATGTCTCATGACTGATCGTGGCATCCTCCCTCAAGAGCAACTCAATTCTGATGTCCTGTACGATACTTGTTCAACACCGTTCGTGTAACCCGGAATTGAACCGAAAGGAAAAATTACCAAACCTGCCAATTCTTTCTTCTCAGCTGCAAGTTTATTGCTGAATGAGGGTGCTCTGACCTGGAAGTGCATGGGCTCGGCCATGCGGCGCTCCCAGGCATCCTCTTCCGTCGGCTTGATGGGCGGCAGCGGCTGCGGCACCTGCAGCGCTTGCTTGAGCTCGTCAGACGCCGTTTTGCCGTCGCGCTCGGCCGCCTCGGCCTGCTGCTGCGTCCGCGCGTTGGCGTACCTTTCCTCAGCCGCCTGATCAGGCGCCGCATGCATGACACACCTTGGTACGCATTTCTTGATGCATGCCCCATTTCTTATACCAGAACTGACCATTATTTGTGCAAGTGAGTGTGCAAGGTGCATGTTGTTGTGCCGTGCTACGGTCGGTGCAGTATTGGCAGACATGTTGAGCAGGCACAGGGTTCACAGCAAGTCTGGGACCCCTAATTTGTGTTACCTCTTTGGAGAAAATCAGTTATTGATGTACTCTAGAGAAAATGATCAGGTGTTTGGGTAAGTGTGGAGCATAGCATGGCGCACTTGTTTTGCCGCCTTTGCAGCCGAGACAGCGTCCGTGATGGCCTGGCACTTCGTATTCCAGGCGTCCAGTTTTCCCTGCAACAACAATCATGCATCAGCACTTTCTTAACCAGCCTATCCTGATCTCATCTTGCAACTTCTGTGGTCCTTGCTCCTCTGAACGGCTGCTAAGTCTGATTCTCCTCACCGTAGACGAGTCAAGACAGTCGAGCAGAAGAAGCACTCAGCTATGATATGCAGGATTTGCATGCAAGGCAGAGGCCTTGTATGTGCGCACCTGCCACTCGGCTTCATGGCGTGTGTTTTGCGCTGCAAACCACTCGGGCGGTGTGATGGAGTCCAGAAAGGTGGCATACCTTGCAACACAAAGTATCAATCGTTCAAAATTTGAGCTTTAAATGCAGACTGTAGGAACCAGATATACCGCTCCATGCTGTCACTTGGTTCTCGATCAAGGGGAATATCTCCTGAAAGAACTCTTGAGAACTGGAGAAGCAGCTGTTTGGTATGGTGACATACTTTTTGCATTCGTCGGTCTGCTCCTGTGCTTTGCGCAGCTCGCTCTGTGCGGCCGCCAACGCATTGTTCAGCTTCTTGAGCTCGGTCGCCTGTGCGCACACACCGTGCCTCGTCATGCTTCACCCGACAAGGCCAAGACACCATCTCTCATTGTTACTCGCACTGGATGCAACCGCATGCTGACTAGAGCGACCCCAGCATGACCAGAATGTGCAATTGTGGCCTGGCCTGGTGACAAATTTCAGTGCATGCAGGCCTGATCTCTTCACAATGGATTCTCCAAAAAAAGGCCAATCTCCTTCACGGGCAGAGGCTCGCATGCTGATTGCATAGCACTGTTATCATGGTCATTACAAGGTTTTCCTTGCCAGAAGCAAGGTGCGTCTGCAGACAAGCTGCAGTAAAGGCTGCCAAAATCCTACCACTTGATGGACTGCCAGATCCAAGCAAGACCCAATCAACCGTGGGCACGGTGCTCAGTACTTATACCGCCCCCCGCCAGCCGGGGCATAGCACTATGGATGTCCAATATCAAAGATTGCAGCAAAAGTAGAGATGAATTGCTGCGCACCTTTTCCTGCTTGAGCCGCATTTCGGCGTCTGCTTTGCGCATCGCCTGCTGCACCTTCTCGTCGGATTCTTTGAGGAAGAGGTCGAAGGCAAGGCCGTCCTCCGCCAGCGTTCCCTCCGCCTGACTCAGCGCAGCTTCATACTGCGCCAGCATATTTCAAGCCATCAGAGGTGCTACAACTGCTGCTGCACTTCTAGAGCGCTTCAGGGCGCATGAATCAAAATTTCAGTTGTTGATGGAAGCACGAGCGAGAAATGCAAGAAACGAGAAGAGTGGTAAGCAATAATGCAGGTCCTTGACGTACCTGGTCCGTAGGACTGGAAAATGTGTAAACATTATAACACAATGGAAGCAAGGAGGGTGAGAGACATGAGACGTGCAGAAGCACCGAGCCCCAGCGCAAGGGCAGAAGATTATCTGGGAAACTTACTGGACATGCCAAGAGAAGACTGAGTAGTGGCAATGGCAGTACAGCATGATTACTGATCTGCTCATTTGAGAGAAATCCACAGATCATAGTGTGCCTGATTATAGGCAGGTTTCGCAACCTAGCAAAGCATGACAAAAGCAACAGAGCAAGCAGAATGTGGGGGCAGTGCATAAAACGCCAGCAAGCGAGCGGGAAAGTCTGGCGTGCCTGGCGGGCGCGATCGCCGAGGCGGCGCATCTCGGCGGAGCGGATGTCGAGCGCCATTTGAACGAGGAAGATCTCTCGCTTCTTGGCGATGAGTCGCGCCATGTTGTCCAGCTCAGCGCGCCGCGCCTGCTGCGGCCGTGCCGCCGCCACCTGCGCCAGGCCCCTGCGCACATGTGCGCACATGGGATCTTTGTCACATGCAGCCTAAGCACACTCTTGCGCACATGCTGGCACATGGCCTATCCACTTGCCTGCATGCAAGGCCGTGAGAGGAGCTCATCTGGCATATGGAGGAGCCAAATAAGTTGCATAAGGAGACTATCTCATGTCCACTCATGACCTCATTAGATTTAGGATCGTAGTCACGCACACATGCTGGCACATGGGCTCTCCATCACATGGAGCTAGAGCGTGATTCCTGCACACAGTCTGGGAGATACTTGTACACCCGTGCAAGGTGTCCAGCAGACATGCAAACACCTTCGTTCTCTCCTTGACAATCCATGTTGACAGGAGCACAGCGTGATTGCGTAATAGTGTGTGCTTATGGGCCGCCGACAGATTCTGCGCGCACCCGGAGGGCTGTTTGCGGGTGAAGCGGCGCGGGTTGAGCTGGCCAGGTGCCAGAGCGCGGCAGCTCTGCATCTCACACGACAGTGTGCTCTTCTCAGCTACTGGCAGCGCCCTCTGCGCCTGCGCATGCTCCCTGCACATCACTCAATTATATAAGCCCCTGAAGACTCTACATACCTCCTGCATGAGGGGAGATGAATTGATCCCATGCAAATTTGTCCGCTGATTGCACGCACATGATGGCCTTGCTCTGTGGAGGTGCACCATCAAATGGCATTTTGAGAAGCATGCCGTGCTAGCATGTCTGCCAGGTGATGGCCAGTTGCAAGGGCAAACTTAATGGTGATTGCTGGCTGGGAATGGGGCATGCCTGCGCGCGCGGTTCTCTTTGTCGCCGGCTGCAAACAGCGCCTCATCGTCCAACAGCACAAAGGGATTGGCCTCCTCTGTTGGTGACCCACCCAGAGCGCCTGACGGCCTATCCATGTCAGGCAAACATCATTTTGCTGTCCGGAAAAGGGGACTGTACAAACTTCTTATCATGCTTAATGGCCCCTAAGTGTTAAGCTCAGGCAGTATGCTTTGAATATTTGAAGCAGTGCAACATTTCTTCCTCAGTCCTCCTTCTTGTGGCAGTGTCTTACATTTCCATTTGCCCTTTGGAGCCTTCTGCTGCCTATTCTTCGATGTCCTGTTGCGACGTACTACTACTTGGTGCGAAGCTCGCAGCCCATCTTCCTAGGATATATTGCCACCGTCCCACCACCGTCCCAGGGTGCCATGCATCCGCTGCTTGACCCATCATTTCTTGTAAGTACTTTGGACTCTCGGTAAAAGTCTCACTGCTGCTGTCACAGTTGCACCACCCGTTGATTGGCACGACTGTTCAGGGGTCTTGTTCTGATACGTGCGGTTATTCGCATAAGAAACGTCGTGAGCCAGAGCTTTAAGAACTTCCGTTCCTGCATCATGCTGCAAGAGACGATGACTGTCGTCTTTAATCACGCCAGCCTTGTGGTACGAAGCTCGCCAGCTCACGTGCGAACCTTGGACCCCGTGTTCCATTTTTAGAAAGTTGTGCGATGACAGGCTTCTTCACACTTTGATGGCTAATTTGACTAAAATGATCGATTTCATCTCTTTTAGACTCATCAAGAGCTGCAGCACCCTTCAACGATATTGCGCTGCATTCGTTGATATGAGCATCTTGCGTGGCTAGACGGTTGTATTTGTTCTGTAAAGCGGGCTGACGGTTTCAAATTCATCAAATTTAGACATTGATAACAATGGTAAGGCACTTCTTCAGCGTAAATGATGCACTGAGATATTTCCTTAGACTAAGTGAAACATCATAAAAAGCAATTGATTGATTCCTTTCGCACCTAAATTTCTTTAACTGCTATGATTTCCGCGATGCGATTTCCTTCTGCGATTCAAAGATGCACGATTTCCTTCTGTTTGCAGCGTGGAGCACTTCAGACCATCAGTCTAGCTAGGGGTGAGTGTCAACCTTCCTTCATCCAGTCTTATAACGTACGCAGTCATGAGATCATGATATGGGAAACAAGTGGCCCGAGAAATGATTGCGACTCAATTGTTTACAGGCTGAGAACTTCATTTCCCATCTAGCAGGATTGTGACCATTGAATATTTTGCTGCTGCAGTGCAGCAGGAGAGGGAGGCCAAGAGGAGGCAGCAGGAAATATTCAAGGCAGACATAGTCAGGTGACCGTCCTCAGATAATCATACAATCTCCGCATGCACACCGCACAATGTGTTGCTGGGAGCATGTTGGCATTACTAGTACAGCAGTCGGTTGGCCGATGTGAGCTTCTCATTCTAATTCATGGCTGCATCCTTGCCAGAAAATTGCATGATAGTAAGGTGCAATCCTTCAATGCCCGATTCTGACACGGTAACACACATCTTTTGCATTTGCTGTAGCTACTATGGAGTCCAGAAATCCATGCACGCTGCCAGCTGCGCAGCAGAGCGCAGCGCAGGAAGAAGTCAAAACTTGGAGACAAGGAGAATACAGCAGGAAGAGCTGGCTGCAGCTGTTGCCCAGCAGGCAAGACTCTATTGATCGTGTAACAATAAAACCGCCATCCCATCCCTGCACAACTGAGACAGCCATAAACAAGAGAAACCCACACCTCTCAAGCTTGTCTACCGATGAGGGAACTGCATGCCTTGACATAGCTCCACAACGATTTCTCCCAAGTCTTTTAGCGAGTCTGCAGCAGGCATTGATGAGTCTCATGTCAAGACAGATCCCTCAGCACGTGTATTGCAAAAGACGCCAGCATCGGAAAAATTTCCCCCTTCACTGCAGGCTGAGATGGCCAGGGACGCGCAGCGAGTGCAGATGCAGCAGCGGGAGGAAGCTGCAAAGGCAGTCGAGGCAGCTGCACTGGCCGACCTGTCAAAGCAACGCCAAGTTCAGGTTGGTGTCCTGACATCTCTTTGACTGCACTGCAAGCACAATGCATTCTTCATAACCTAGCACAACCTATGGTTTTTCTCACATATGGCACAGATCTATTGCAGAATTAGGACATAGCCAGAGGAATTACCCATTCTCTGCCGTGAAAATTTACCATGCCTGAACGACGTTAGCGACAACTGCACTCATTGGACAAACTTGCTTTCTTTTGCAGTACTCCCGTGAGATGGGAATGTGTGTTGTGCACAGGCAGTGAGGGAGCAGAGCGAGGATCTGAGGCTGCTGCGGTCGGCAGTGGACGAAGCCAAAGCTGCCATGCAGCGCCGGCAACAGGAGAGAGACCAGCAGCTGCTCAAGGTGCTGCAGCTGCTCTTTTGAGAATTTGTATTTTGTATATACACTGGCAGCAAGGCATTTTCTGCTTGTTCTTGGAGAATTGCAAGAGGCTGTCCTGAGAAGAACCTACTGGGGCCCCTTCTACATTTATATTGGACCAGTACTATAGCTCTATGGCTACCTTATACAGCTAAGGCAAGACCTGGTTTTGACATGGAGCTCCACATATGTCATGGGAGTTTTGAGCAGGAGTCTTGAGGTAATGTCTCAGGGAGTCCTGAATATAGACCACTAGGGGCTCTGACGCTTCCACAACGGGCCAGTCCTGCCTTCCAGCAAGGCAAGAACTGCCCCTACAGATGAGCGCCACAGACTTTTAGCTTTTAAGCAGGTGTCTTGTGGCTTTGATGACAGGCGGAGGAGAAGGGGTACAGCTTGGCTCTGGACAGTCTCATGGAGGCAGAGAGGCAGGAGGCTCTGGAAGCAGAGAAGGCTGAGGAGCACAGCCGCAAGAGCAAGGGCGCCCACTCGCTGCAGGCGCTGCAGCAGCAGATGGCAGAAAAGGCTGCCGAGCTGGCAGCAAGCCAGGTAGGATCCTGAGGACCACACAATCAAGCATTCGACTTCTATATCATAGCATTCTCACAACCACTGTTTTCCTGCCAGCTGGTGATCAGAGGCCCAATGCTAATATCTCCTCACACATGCTTCATCCATACTTGACAGACAACTATGCATCCTTCATGAGAGCATCTTGGGAAGGTCATGCCGCCATGAGGCTGTCGTGCATACGCCCCCACTAAGTGGCAAGATGACATGAACTTTGGCTTACATTGGATACCCTTTTTTCATTATCAGCGCATTACTTGTACAGACTAGGACATTCCTGCTGCACTGCAGGCCCAGGTGGACAGGGAGAAGGCGATGATAGACGCCATAGTGGCGCGAATAGATGCCGAGGATGCCGCTGCGGCCAATCGCAAGCGCGGGAAACAAGCGGCGCTGTCTCAATCGCTGCAGGAGCAGCAGCGCCTGCGAGCCTCTCTGCAGGCAGAGGCAAAGGAGGCGGAGGCAGATGAAGACAAGAGGTGTCTCGTTGCTCTTTACACATTCTGCATGCTGCATGCTCGTACTTGACACTCTGTAGCGTCAATACAGGTCTAAAGATACTTGTAAGACAGGGCAATAAACATACTCTGAGTTTGGACACTTTCCGCATGCTCTGCATCGGTTGGTCTGTCATCTTGTCTTTCTCTGCCACGGTAGACAGCGCTGAAGCCTTCGATTGAATTTGGAAAGATCTGCCTGGTATGGAATGCAGGAGACAGGAGTACCTGGAGGCAAAGCAGACGCTCGAGAACCAGCAGGCTGCCAGCAAGGCAGCCAAGAAGGAGCGCGCTGACTGGTGCGCCACGCCAGACTTCACACCCGCTGCATGCAAATTTTATATTTGCTGAAGTTGCCTCAGAGTAGTGTCTCTCATCAACAAAGGAGTGTATAGCAGAACTTGGAGATTGCGGAGGCAAGTGTTGCAGAACACTCTGATGGACATTGGAAATTCTGCTTGGCTTTATCTTTCTGAGACAACAGGAACTATTGAAGTCTATGACAATATCTGCACTAGGTACCAATTACTGGTCAGACTTGTGTGATGTGTACACGAGCTCATATGCATAATTATCTTGGTAAAGCTCTGGGAGCGAGACAGCGAGGCGGAATGACTGGTGCAGGGCGTATGATCAGCTGAAGCAGCAGAAGGAGGAGGAAGCGCGGAGGCGCGAGAAAGAGGAGGATCTTATAAATCTGCTGCGCGCCGAGGAGGAGGCCGAGCGCGATCGGCGCGCGGCCGACACTGCCCGAGCCCGGCAAGAAAAGCTGCGCGCTGAAATGCTGGCCGCCAACCAGGCGATGCTGCGGCTTAAGGTCTGGCCCTCCCTGCTCTTGCTTCACTTGGGAATCTCTGCGGACTACACTGTAAATCATAGCTTTGACTTGAGCTATGTATAGACCAACCAACCTTGACGCTTGAAATATAGCATATAAATTGCAACGCAGGGAGAGGGTGCACACCGGAAGGCAAGAGCCCTGCATTTGTATGAGAGCTACTTTCTAGTCGCATAACAAGGGCAGCGCTGTTCGTTGCAGCTTGCCTACACGCGTTTGCCATTGTGTCGCTCTTGGCTAACAACCCGCAAAACCTTGTGACACAATCACAGTTGCATTGATGAGTCAACCTGCATGTTGCCGTGCAGGAGGAGCGGGCAGCGCAAGCAAAGCAGGAGGAGCAGAGGCTGCGGCAGGAGATGCTGGCTGACATGGCGGCTCAGGAGCGGCTGGAGCAGATGAGCGCGCAGAGGGCACGGCTGCGCAGAGCCGAGCATGCGCGCGCGGTCGATCGGCTGCTGCAGCAGAAGCGCGCCACCGAGGATGCCGCGCAGGTAATCAACCTTTTTCTTTGTCACCAGTGATCATGTGAAGATTGTGCTTTTTCTTCTGTGCAAGAAGAGCAGACAGCTTGTGCTGCCGAGAAGGCTACACAGGAATTAAGGCCCTTTTTGTCGCCAGAGGACTTGTTATTTTCTTGTGTGCAAGAAGATCACTGCAGGCTGATAGTGTGGTCGAGGCTAGCGGGCACTCTTTACCAGACGTGGGTGAGAGAAGAGCGATACTCAATTGGTCAGTGATATGTTGAGCACATTGCATACAAGCACCACTCCTCAGAGTCGCCGATTATAAATTGAGATGTCATCATTGAGCAGATTTCAGAATTGACACCCAAGAAAAACTTTCAAAGAAAGGCCACAATATGACAGACACTCCACTGAAAACCTTCCTGTTCCGTGCAGGCCAAGGAGCTCGCGGCTGAAGCGGCAAAGGAAGCGATGGAGCAGAAACGCTCGGCAATTCTGCAAGAGGAGCGCATGAAGCTGCTGAGGGAGGCGGCGGCTGTGCGCCAGTGCCTGCCACCTGGCACGCTGACGGCCGATGACGTGGCGCTGATGCGACAGGCGAATCTTCTGTGACATGCTGTACGCGGGACACCTGTGAAGAGTATCTTGGTGCTCTCACACTAGGTAGTTGTACCGTCAAGAATCCGTTCTGTGGGTTAAAAATGGGCTGTACTGAGTATCGAGAAGTGCTTCAAGGGGATCCTTTACTGTCGCGTGCTATGCATGCATTGCGGCATTGTTCATCAGGATGTGAAAGTGGTTTCGGTATTCAAGTAGCAAGACACTTTGCATGCATGGGTTCTCTGTAGGGAACCCTAAACCCTAAACCCTAAACCCTTAAAAAAAAACCCCCCATTTTATAGGAAGCCCGTTTACTTGAAACAGATTAACGACAAGGCAGGCTTCAATTTCAAACGCAACTCAGCATCCCCGTAGTGCTCTCTTTGCGTGGTGCATCTCTGGTCGACCCAAGTGAGGCAAACGGAATGGCAGAGCCTCTCAAATAACGCATCTAGAAGACACACACTGGACACTCAACAATTCTCTCCTTGATAGAATGCAAGACAAATGCAGACCAAAGCTTACTCTAGTGCTTATTTGCTTACCACATGATGATACTGGAAGAGAGTCAGTTGCAGCACCCAAATTTAGGACAGTCAGGTGTTCTGCAGCGCCATTCAACCCAGCAGGTTCTTTCATACTTTCAATCAGCATTTGTCGGAGTCAAAGAGCGCTGATTAATGAGTTTCTGGTCCATCGAGCACATGAG
Organism: Coccomyxa subellipsoidea C-169; assembly: GCF_000258705.1. Classification (NCBI taxonomy): domain Eukaryota; kingdom Viridiplantae; phylum Chlorophyta; class Trebouxiophyceae; family Coccomyxaceae; genus Coccomyxa; species Coccomyxa subellipsoidea. The sequence continues at coordinate 323,216 of NW_005178033.1, forward strand.
CTGACACCTCTGCAACAGACCGCCACCCTCAAGATGCACAGTTGCTCACAGACAGCACCTGCGCTTCTGGCGGGGAACAAAACTGCTGCTACGGTTCTGTCCCACAGGGTTGTCTACCTACGCAACACCTCTGCACCTAGCCCTCCTGTTGAGCAAAGTGAGCGCCTCACTGCATCTGCATTTTAGCGGGATAATATGGCCCTAGTGGCCTCTCGCACAGGCTCATTTCCCCATGCAGCAGCACATCTGCAGGTAGCACTTGCCAGACAGGTGTACGACCCTGCACCCAAGCTCGGTCTTGCTGTGAAGTGGGCACACTCAGGCTGCCTCTGCAATTTGGCGGGACAAACTGCCGCTGCTGCTATCTTCCACAAGCTTATCCGCCCACCAGAGACCTTGCGTGGAGCATAGCTCACGCATGTTGGAGCGCTCAGGCCCTGGCAGAGTGCATCTGCACATTGATCCTCTTCATGAGCACACCCCAGGCACAGAAGCACGCTCACGCGCCGACAGATTGCATCTGCGGCTGGCCCGGCGGCGGCGGCTGCGCCTGCTGCTGCTGCTCGGCGGCCTTGTGGGGCCCCATGCAGGACTGGGCGACCGACTCGAAGAGGCGCTCGATCTCGGCGTCGCAGTGGGTGAAGGAGAGGGACCAGAAGTTGTAGCGCGGGTTCTTGATCAGCTCGATGAAGGTGATGAGCAGGCCCCAGGGGTGCGGCCGATTCACTATCAGCCGCTCCAGCAGCACGCGCGTTATCTGCTCCTGCACTATCTCCTGCAGTGCGCACACACACACCGCTTGGTCACTCGAGTACTGAATCGCCAGCAATTGGATCAACCTATATAAGTAGAGCTCGGCCAGGGCCCATTTGGCTTGCATGCAACAAACAGCCCAGCCCAAGATGCTGGATAAGAAAGCGGGTGTTAGTACAGCACGTGCTGGCTGCAAAAAGTTGACATGACGCAGCATGGCACCTCACTGCCTGAAAGGAATTCCAATTTCAGCTGACAAATTGAGTATCTACCCATCCATGCGCCATGCCTGCATCCGCAGTCTGTCTGCCAAACAGGCATGGCGCATGGGTGATGTCGAACTCAATCTGCCGCAGTGCAATAGCCCACTTCCCACCCAGAATTCGGTATAACAGAGCCACACAACAGGCAGCGCACCTGCTGGGCCTCGGAGAAGAGGAAGAGGAGGACGCAGGAGAAGTAGTGGGTGTGGGAGTTGGGGAAGCGCAGCTGGTTGGCCAGCGCATTCAGGAAGAGGTACCGCCCCTCCGTGTCCAGATCACCCGCCAGCCGCTGGAACACATCCACCGCCGGCGCATGCATCACGGGCTGAGCGCCCTTCAGCGCCTCCGTCGCCTGACCACACCAGATGGGCACAATTATTGTTTCCATGTGAAAACTCTGGAAGCAGTCTTCCACAAGGATTGTTCTGGTGGACCAATCATGAACAATTTGTCTGAACAGAGGAAGTTTGCCCATAAAGGGAGCTGGTAAGTATATTGACATTCACATGCAGCACTATAGTAGAGCCCGAGCTGCATTTAACAGAGATGCAACCTTGAGCTGCATTGGGAGTATCACGCAAAACAAACCAAGCAAACACACCACCTTACAGGGATAGCTTTTTACTTCTTCCTTTGCCATGTGACACCAATAAAGCCACAGTTGGTCTTTTCTTGCCTCTTTCTCGCCAATAATTACACATAGGCTTGCGCTTTCTTGAAAAAGCATGTGGCGCTCACCCGGATGCCGACGTAGAAGACGAGGGCGTTGAGCAGGGGTTGGCTGTACTTGGTACCGCACAGGATGGTCTCGTGCTGGGGCAGCAGCAGCCGCTGCTTCAGGCTGGCCAGGAAGCTGGCCGGCTGCCGCGACGCCATGTAGGCGTCCACCTCAGCGCGCAGCCCCGCCGGCAGCAGCGCCGCAGCTTCCGGCCGGTAGCTAGGCGCCACCGTGATCTCCGACAGCAGGTCCACCTGTCACCGGTCATAGCACGTGTAAGAATAAATGTTTCTCATTTTGGCATGCATGCATTTGCTCCTGCAGAGCAGACACGAGCCTTGTTGGGCTGCCCAGCAGCACACAGCGGCACTGCCACGATAGAACATTTCACAAACGCTGCCTCTGCAGAGCCGTCAGTTGCTGCCTCAATCAACAAATGCCCGTTGGATCACACAGCAAAACTGGCGCTCTTCAGAGGCATTGACGGACTCTCCGAAGTAGACAGGGTCGTGCTAGAACCGAGGTCGTCTGTGATAAATGGTTGACTGAAAAACCCATCAGCCATTGCTGGTTGTCGCTCTTCCCCAGCGGAGATTGTCTGTGACTTGTGGGTATGGACTTAATGAAGTGCATTGGTCAGTGCCACTCTCACTGGAACGCAACGACGACCAGCTGTAGCTAAGCTCTGTGATTTTCACAGCAAAATGCATCCTGAACATTACTCAATCCAATCCCATTGAAGATGCCAGCTTTGGCTGATGTGGACTCGCCTTGTCAGAAGAGGCTCCACTGCGTGATTGTCGTGGACGACAGCAAAAACCCAGAAAGTCAGTAAAACGAAATAAAAATATGCTGGGGAGAAAGAGCGCACCTTGAGGTTGGGGGTGAATGGGTCGGGCAGGCGCATGTTGCGGGGGAAGGCTGAGAGGATGAGGTTGCGCATCTGGATGCACGAGGGCGGCACCACGTTGCACAGCTCAAAGTGGTACTCGCACAGGAACTCCGGAAAGTCGTGCAGGAGAACCAGCAGCACGCGCAGCGTCCCCTGTCATTGGCACAGCTTGCAGTGTCAATGATCTTCTGATCCAGATCAAGTCTTGTTTGAATTTAGATGGCCTCTGCAAGAGTTGCAGCACAGCACAGTGTGCAAGAGGAAGCGACAATAAAGGAGGACAGGCTTGAAGAAGTTGACGGGGCTCTTAGACACACGAGAGATGCCAGCCTGTAATCTCCTGCCATCTGCCAACCATACCAGCAATTATTGAGACCCTCCCCAGCATCTGGATGGTGCAGACTCGTCAGCAGAATGCGAGTACAGGCGGAAGATGCTCAACATGAGGTCCACAGAAGGAAGGGGCTACATAAAGCACCTTGTAGAGGTTGCGGATGGCGTCGGTGAGGTCGGCGTTGCGCAGGTAGGGCTCCAGGAATCGCAGCAGCGCCACCAGCAGCCGCTCCAGATGGGGCCATCCAGCCTGACCGCCAGCCAGCACCAGCTTGGGCATCAGATGCCTGCGCGCCACAACAATTATAAGCATAACCATATTTTGAGCCACGGGAAGGTGGCTTTGAGGATGCCGCAGCCCTGGGGACAAGCTTGTCACCAGCATTGACAGAGAAGATCACAGCACACAAGCTACAACCTTCGCAGCCTTCTGTAAAGACCACAGCACACAAGCTACAAGCTCCACAGCCTTCTGTGACCCATTGCAAGTAGTTCAAGCAGGGTTCCACGAACATAATGCAACGTGGATGCAGTACTGCACGGCCGGTGATCACGGCGAGCATCTGCGATTCATCACAATGACATGTGGCAGGACATTATAGCAGTGATGTCAACGTCACACCGAACAGTGATACGAAGCACAGGTCTCCACGATGTGATCAGCATCTCTACAATGCAGCTGCTGATCACCAGGCACAGTGCCTGAGCCAAGGCACCAGAGTTCGGCGTCACCTTGGCACCACCCAAAATTTGGCTGACCCTCTTTTTTGGAGAGAACGAGTCAAGGAGGGGCCATGCCTGTGCGAGATGAGCTCCAGCCACTGGAAGGCGAAGCCCGGTACGCGCACGGGCTGCACGCCCTCCAGGGTGACTGCAATTGCGGCCAGCATCTTCATGGCAGGCAGCTCCTCCGGCGCGGCCGGCTCGGCGGGCGACAGCTCGCAGACGAGGCCGAGCAGGATGCGGAAGTAGGGGCGCCCGTTGAAGGCGTCCCCTCTCGCCGTCGCCTCCCGCTGCAGGCAGCCGGCTACCACCCCCAGCACTCGGCTCAGCAGGTCCAGTCCCCCGCTGTGCGCTGTCGCACACACCATAACCTCAGTCACAAACTATCATGCGCTACTGCCCCAACTCTACGAAACCCTGCAGGTAGCATGAACATTTGTGTTTGTTGCAGCCCAGAAGAGCTTATTGAGCGGTGGAATATTTAAATTCGTGAAATTTGTCCCCGGGCCCAGGGTTTACGGCTCATTTTGCCTAGACAAGTCCAGGCAAAACAGAGATGCGCTGGAACTGATTCACTATGTGCTGTGATAAAAATGCAAAAAATTCAACCAGAAAGGGCCCAGTCGAACTGATTCTGTGTTACACAAAGAGCAGCCCATTGAGGCCCTTCATGGCTGAGTCTGCTGCACTTGCCAGAGACACCGCACGTGACGTGGACTAGCAGGGGACGAAAGGGACAGGGAGATGTACCGATGACAAGGGTGACGACGAGGCGCGCGAGGGCGTCGGTGGCCATGAAGGAGACGGCGCCCGGGGCGCCCGGTGCGCCGCCGCTCTCGCTGTTGACGCAGTGGCGCACCGCCAGCTCCGTCAGAATGCGGAAGAAGCGCTCCGTCAGATCGTCCAACTGCGCACGCAGTTACGGACCTTTATCCTCTGCTAGCTTGAAGCTAAATTTTAAGCGATTCTAGACATTGGAGTATGAGGAGGCACCGCTCTTTGTTGAGCTGCCATGACAGTGTCCCACTATGCAACCAGGCGGCCTGTGCGTCATCGCAACAAAGAGTCTCTAAATTTGGAGATCCTGAAATGTTCGAGTCTGGTGCATGCCCCAAGAAGATGCCTCAACAAATAGTGGCAGCCAGGTGCGCAATGGTGAGCTTATCCAAATTCTTTCGGGCACAAAGGAAAACGCACAATCTGTCTTGCATCATGCTCCATGACTTTCATGAGTCCTGAAGTGCCCAATCTCCGGCCATGGGTAGCAAGCAGACGCCAGACCTCCCAGGAGAGAAAACGAACAACCTCTGGTCTCAAGCACATCGCGGAACATGATGCGAAGACAGTGCCAGGCATCACACCAGGGAGTCAACATGCATCTGCGCCTGCGCGCTTCGCCTCTGTATGCTCACTTCTTTTGCTTGCAATCTAAGACGTAACTTCACATCTGAACACCAGGCCTTTGCAACCGTGCCATAGTGACTGCCAAAGCCACCAGTGATGTACAGTGTTGCCATTACTATTCCCTGCCAAAAGGCAAGGTATGTCCTACATACAAGCTGCAGAGATAGGCTGCCGCATATTACCACACTCGCCATATCCAGGCAAGACCCAATCAAACGTGGGCGCCGTGCCCAGTATCTATACCGCTACACGCAAGACGGAATACATTAGCGGCCTCTTGGACAAATACACTGTAGTGCTCATTCTAAATCCCGCACCCCCGGCGGTGCGGAAAATTTTTCAAAGCGAATTTTAAGGGTCTCCTGACTCAAAAATACCAGGGTCATGCTCCATTGGATTGGGCTTGTCGAGAGCTTATCCCAAAATCATCGTAGATTATTTTGGGATATAAGGTCTTGTGTATCCACCCTTTCTTTGCCGAAAAAAGTTATTCATTGGGAGTTTACTTTGAGAACTACAGTAAATGCTCAAGCGCGCACCTTGAGGAGGTTAGCGGCTTGCAGCTGCGCGACAAAGGCGTCGTGGCGGCGTTCGGCCGGCTGCTCCTCGCACGCACGCACAAACGCCTCAAATAGACCGATCGCCTGCTGCCGCAGCCCCGCCGGGTCGCTCGCCTCCGGGCCCGGCACCGGCGGTGTCGACCTGCGCGCGTTCACACATCACAGCCCATCAGCTTTTTGCTTTGCTCCTTTGTGCTTATGCGTGCAAGCATCGCAAATGTAAGATTACCACATAAAAAGGAAAAGACAACTGGCTGTACCATACACGTTGTGGAAACTGTCTGGCAAACATGCAGCGTCTGTACAATGCACGAAGGATTCCTCAACATAATCGCAAGAGTCACACCCGAGCATACACATAGATTGACTCTGCGTAATCACCAAAATATCTGAACTCAGATGGATCCATGCAAGCCCACTCGCAGATTACATGAAGCAATCCATAAATACAAGACAGCAAGACGCCCAACATGTCAAACCCGCAGACAAGCACAACCAGACAACCACAAGGGAGAGATGCGCACTTGGGGCGGCGGGCCTGGTCGACGAGTGCCTGCATGGCGGGTCCCTGAGGGGAGGTGCGCGCCAGCTTGGCCAGCATCTCCAGCGTGTTGAACAGGTCCGCAGCCGCCAGAACTGGCTCCGACACGATGCACGCCTTCACCACGTGCGCTGCAAACTCCAGCGGCGGCGCTCCCAGCCGCCCGCTGCTGAGCACCTGTACATGCCGGCAAGAACACTGTCACGGGAGCGCATATTTCCGGCTTCCTTACCAGGGCCGCCCGATCCTGAGCACTAATATACAGAAGCATGCAGAACACAGTGCTGCGCGACGGACGTGCTCCAACTAAGGTCTATATCACCATGCCCATGCACATTGATGCCTCCCATCCCATGTGCATGACCCTTCAGCTTGATGCCCAGAACACTTCCAGGCACGAGAAACTAAGTACCCTCTGGCAAGAGGTAATGTTGTATATGTAGGTTCAGCGGACAGAGGAGGAGCAACTCCTGGCCATGAGTGTCTGCTACATGGTTCATGGACATGCAGGCGTGCTGGACGTTGGAAGGGGTGGAAAGGGGGGAAATACCTTGGCCAGGTGGGCGTCGAGGTCGGGGGCTTGGAAGAGGCGCGCGCGCACGAGGGCCTCTCCCGCGTCGCGGCGCCATTTGCGCTCGTCGATCATGGCCACCCACAGCGCCGTCAGCTCAGCCGGCAGCCGCTTCAGCGCCGAGTCGCGCAGGATTGTTAGCGCAGCCACGCTCGCGCCCGTGTGCAGCCTGACAGCAGAATTAAGGACGGTCAATCACAAATTCAGAATAGCGACACGCGCTCCAAAAACACTCCTAGCGGGTTGCAGCCTGCCAGCGAGATAAGGACGGTCAATCACAGAGTAGAATAAAGACACGCGCTCCAAAAACACTCCTACCGGGGTGCAGCCTGACGCAGAACTAAGGACGGTCAATCACAAAATCACATTGACAGCAAGGGCTGCATGAATTCTCTCGCCAAATGTGCTGTATGGATGCTAGAGCATAAGTGCCAGATGCATCAGTAATTGCTATAACCTGATACATCCACTGTAGCAACTTCAGCTAGGAGGGCTCAGCACCAGGTGCCACCCTCGCACAAGCTGCACAGACAGTTGTGTCAGATAAAGAGTTGGGCTTGCCAGTGAAAGTCCCTCAACCAGAATGCTCGGCACTGGGAGGCTCACGGATTGCCAGCATGCCAAATCGCCCCTTTATCAACGTTACGCTTGCATGTGATATGGTGCACTGTACATGCACGCTGCGAGGGGCCAATCTAAGGGATGCACGCACACCCTGTTGCTGTGCATATCTCACCCTTCAAACAAGTAATCTTATTCCACAGGGACCGCACCTGGCGTTCTGGACCTCAAAGAGGCGGGTGAAGATCTTGCGCGCCAGCAGCAGAACAGCATCCTCGCGGCCGCCGGCGATCTCCGCGATCTCGGCCACCACGCTCAGCAGCTCATGCTCGCGCGGCAGCTCGCGGTACACCGCCTGCGGGTCCTGCGAGTCACCATATGACCAACAATTAGTCATGTGTCTACTGAAAGCTGCTGACCCAAGATGCAAACATGCAAACACCTCAAAAAAATCCTTGCTGTCTCTCATTTCTCCGCCACATTTTAAGCATCTGGTGTGTTGCATGCCATCGGCGCGGCAGAAAGTGCACAATGTCATAGGCTCCAAGAAAAAAAATACACAAATATGGCAAGCAGGTGTTAAGGGCAAGTGGGCAGTATCATAACACATCTGTGTGACTGTCAGGAGGATAAAATTAGCTACTTCAGATATGCAGGTAAACAAAGGACTCACCTGCTCCACGTGCGCGTCCAGGCGCTGCTGCCACAGCGTGTACTTCTCCTGCAGCTGACGCAGCACCTCGTCCAGGCCGCGGGTGGCCGCGCCGATGGGCGCGCCGTCGCCGATGGAGCCGGGGCCGGCCAACTGCGCGTGGACGCCCGAGCCCAGCGAGGCCGCCGTCTCAATGCTGCCCGCCATCGACGCCGGCTTGGACGGCGGCGCCGGTTGCGCAGCTGCGGCGGAGGGACATGTCAGAATAGTTTTCAAATCCTCATAAACTTATGTTATCATGCACCTCTTTCCTGCCAAGAGACAAGGTGTGTCTAGTGGGAAGCACACCAGACTTTATTCAAGTACATGTGATGAAGTATCTCATGCTTGAGAACCTAGTCACACAGGAGATATGTCAGAAATACATGAGATTTAAGGTCAGCCGAAGTCTGCTTGGAGAAATGCCACAGTAAATTGGCGTGAAGCACTCATCAAAGAGCTTTTAATTTCAATGCTCCACCATTCCGCCATAGATATCCCCTTCACAGCTTGGGACAGTACCCCTTGCCGCCAGCAAGCATGGCTCACCAAAGCCAAGTGCCCACCGCGAGAGGAGGAATAACCATGACGGACAGTAGGCACATGCTGCTTGACACAATGCTCTTAACCGGCCTATGATGTGGGGCACTTGATGCCTGCATGCTGCCCGCTATGAAAAACATGCAACACCCGCAGCAGAACAAACATGAAAGGCGAGGGCCAAGGGAAAAGGCAACGCCGCGGTACCTGGGGCGGTGCGGGGGATGCGCGCAAAGTCTTCGTAGACGAGCTGCTGCGGGGGGCTCAGCTGGCCGCGCGGAAGCAGCGCCGGCGGCAGCTGCATCGGGAAGCGTCCCTGGAGAACCGTGCGGTCCATGAACTCCTGCCCCGCCGCGCGCGCCTTTGCACGCGCCTGCAACCCCAACAACACCCACGCTCACCCGCTGTCCCCCACTGCAAAACTCCTTGACAACATCAATGATATCCTTACTTGCTCTCATGGGTTTTCTTCAGCTGTTTTGTGAGGCTTAAAGAAGGTGGATGTGCTTATATTTGTATACTTCTAAACTGTCACACCTGATGAGCAATTGCTCCACCAAATTGCATGCATTTGTGATACTTTGAAGCAGTGTGTGGATCGGCACAGGAGGCAACACTGGCACATTTGCAGAAGAAGAAGAAAAAGCAAGGTGATGGCGACAGGATACAAAGAAGAAGAAGAGCAAGGCAATGCAAGGAGGTCACCTGGTAGGCTGGCAGCAGGCGCTCATCGATCTCGCGGATGGCCTTGTCGGTGGCAGTCTTCTCGATGACGGTGCACGCCAGCTCCAGGTTGTCGTTCGTCAGCAGATTCACCGCATGATCCAGCTCCTGCAGAACAGAATGGGCGCCTTAATTCCTCACAGCACAAGATGTGCTCGATGCACACCGATATGCCACATTGATGGCAATACCTCTTCACCGAAAGGGTGACAATGGACAGACAAGAGCGACATATATAGGTCCACGCATTGTGCTCTGTGCACAGGCACCCAGATAAGCCACTCTGCATGCGAGGGGCTTGTCTGCCTTCCGGCACAACGGCACATGAGAAAAGAAAATGCATGGCAACCTCATCTCATGCCGAGTCCCTTCCTGCCAGAAGACATACACGCCCCAATGCGTAAAAGGTGGCTCGTATTTTGCAAAAACAGCTGCGCATGGTCAATCAAGCACCGCCTGCCGCCTCGAAGCGTCAAAGCACCACAGCCCGGGGAGGGCAGGCAGAGCACGTATAGAATCCAGCGGACATCAAGATGCCAGCCTGACCTGCTGCCTTTGAGAGCACTTTGTAAATAATAGTGGGGAGTGCCTGTTCCAACCGCGATCAGGCAATCCTGTTAGGGGTCAGGACACTACAAACAGATTGCATTCTGTAGGAAAGGGGTGCAAGGCAGAGCAGAGGGCGCGCACCTCCTCCTCGATGGCGGCGGTGCCGGTGAGGTCGGCGAGCAGCGCGCGCAGCTGGGAGGAGAGCGATGCGCGCATGGCGTCGCGGCACGACACAAGCGCCATGCTGCCGGCCAGGCTGGTCACCATCAGGTGCGCCGCCTTGCGCATGCGCTGCCCGTCCGACTCAAACGCAAAGTCCTGCGGGCACGCCATGAAATCAGTGATGCCAAGGATGTCTTGATTGTGTTCACTGTTTATGGGGTTTTCCAACATTTTAGGATTCCCATCGCGCGCGCGCCGGCCAGATTACGCCAGGAAATTACAGTCACATCTATGTCAGGGCAGTCCTCGTTTGTATCAGGGCATTGGTGGGGGTTTTCTCGGAGTTCAAGATCACTGCATGGAGCTTTCGACAGGTGAGAAGCGAGCAGTGCTTTTTGATTGGAGGCATCCTGATGCCCAGCGCAGGAATTTTGACCAAATGCCAACATGCTGGTGCAAGCACACCATGTCTCAAGAACGCCAGCTGGGCGGTGCAGCCATCAAAAAATAGAGATCAAATGGAGAAAAAAGAAATCTTGTGCGATGGGTTGGGGCTCCCACAATTAGTTGCATGAGGGCTTGCAATCGCCATGCGTGCCGACAAGCCTGGCGTGCTTGCATCACGTGCATGCGCCACCATCCATGTAAGCAAGTATCATTTCTTCGGTGCAGAGGACAAACCTTGGACACGAGCTCGTGCGTGGTCATGCAGGCAGTGGTGACAGACTTCTCCACGATGGGATTGATCAGTTCCACGATTGCGCGGTCCACGGCGATCGGCACGATGCGCTTGCAGCGCTCTGCGATGCGCCCCAGCTGGCCCGCGTTGATCTGCACGTAGTTGTGCAGGTTTGCCAGCAGGCCCTGCTCCACATTCGGCAGCACTGCAAAACAAAACACAACGAGTTGGCTCAGAAACGGGGATCTCAACGCCAGGGAGAGACTTTGAGCAGAAAGGGCACATGACACAAACAACACAACACGACCAGTTTCCCTAATCGGGAGAATGATAAATTGAAAGCGAGCTCCCCCCGGTTGCTGAGGAAATGCAGAGCACCCAATGACAGAAAACGCAAGCAGTGCAAGTAGTAACAGCTTCTGTTACTGCTCTGCATGCGGTCACTATCATGGGTTTTTGGGTATTCTTCCACAACCCGACAAAGCACTTTTGCATGCTTCCACTGACCTCCAGGAGAATACCACTAGGATGCTGTGTTTGGATTATCGGATGGCTTCGTTCTAAGCTTAGCTGAAGTTCTGAGCCCAGTCTTCAGCTGGGCTCAGAACGACAGCCCAGCTGAAGACAGCAGATGATAGAAAAGCAGGATCCGTAAAAGAGGCTGACTCACCGGGCGGTGGGCCATCGGGGGCCGGGGCGGCGTCGGGAGCGGGGGGCGCGGTGCGGATGGGCGGTAGGTTCGCGGGGACCGTGCCGACAGGGGGTGCCGGCGGGGGGACCCCGACAGGGGGGGGTCCCGGCGCCACCTGCTGCGGCGTTGGCGGCCGCTGCGCGCCCGTAACGGTCATTGAGGCCGGCTGCGCCGTTGTGGTGATGATCGGTGCCGCAACGACCTTGTCCTGCGCGAAGTCGGTGTTGTTGACAATTTGGCGCTTGTGTGCGGCGAGCGTGCTGCTGGGCTTGGCGTCGGAGATCTGCACAGCAGAGAGCGCCCGTTAGTTGACAGCCAATATAATGTCAACTAGGTACCAATACGATGGCAATTAAATGAGGACAATTATGCCAAACGGGTGCATCTCTCCTTCAGACCTACGCCCGCTCAGAAATGATTGCTTGTCTGCTGGGCACTCATGCATGTTACCTGCAGATGCAGAAAGACCTGTTGCATACTGCCACTCTCTGCTAGCGCTTTCCAAAACTGCTATTCCGACCTAGTGCATCTTGCCCAAGCTGCAGCAAACGCTGCGGCCCAAGCAAGATAGATTAAAACGGCATAGCATGAGAAAATCAATCAGGGGGCGTGCCTGGATGCCCATGTTGCGGAAGAGCAGTTCGATCTCGAACTTGAGGTTAAGCTTGAGCTTGTCCTGCGCATAGATTTCTGCCACCAGCGCCAGTATGCTCTGCACCCAGGGATTGGGCGGCTTAAACACCTTGCTGTCCTTGCACGGCTCCAGCACCTGCACAGACAGACAAATTACTGATTTCAGGGGTCCACGCACACACTGCAAGGACATCAATAGTCTTGAGATGCCGTACGTGCATTGGAATTGGGTAATGTGCAAGCCGATGCAGCGCAAGCTGTCCCAAATTGTAGAGGCGTAATAAAGGTGAGACGGGGTGTGACTTCAGCTTTGCGCACCTTGTTGACAAAGGGCAGCACGGCAATCATCCTGCCCTGCTCGTAGGCCTCATAGATGATGCCCTTCAGGTCCAAGTCCCTGCAGAACAAGGAGACCCTTTTGTTGAGATCTTGAGGACTGGCTTATTAAAGTAAGTACCACACATTCAGTGGCCTCTTACTTCAGTTTACTGCACCATCGCCCCCCCTGGTAATCGTAGGTGGGCTGGATAATTATGGTGAGCCTCATGCCACTCCAAAGCAAGATACTGCTACCACACTGGTACAAAGTAATCTGTCGTCCTCCCTGGATCAGCCACAAGCCCTACAAGGGCCTAGAAAACACAAGGGGAAATGATTAAGGAGCGGCGCACCGGTGGCGGACGGGTTTGCTGCGCGCGATGGTCAGGCGGCCGAGCCAGGAGCCGAGGTTCTTGAGGAGGGAACGCTCGCCTGTGTGCGTGCGCACTCTCTCGCTGCGCAGCAGGATGCGCACATACTTGTAGGTGGTCTCCAGCAGATTCGCCTGCAGCTCCTTATCGCCAATGGAGTCCATCAGCTGCATGGCGCACATCACCGTTACTTGCCTGTCACACACGGGGTGGATTTAAGGCAGGCTCTGAGTGCAGCCTGTCTGGTAGGAAACAATCTGCAATATATCGGCGGATCACTATGGGAGTGCCGGCACGCATTTGTGTGGTCCAGACAGCTTGTTCTGTGACCCACTGGCCTCCGCTACAGAAGAAGCAGAGGCCGGGTCTTGCTTTGCACGTGGGCAAACAGCAGCATAAGTGGATAAGACGGCATAAGAGGCCCCTGCTTCCAAAAGAGGCACTGTCCAGGGGTTCCTCTCCCTCTTCTGGGGCTTCCATAGCTATGCCCAGGAGAAAGGAAATGCAACACCCTCGAAAGTGTCCCCTCCGCATACTTTTGCTGGTGCCTCCAAGGACAAATACACACACAGGCCCAAGATGTGCTGCTAATACTCACTATCGGACTTGAACCGAAAATCCCGAAGGAGCAGATTTTGAATCTGCCGTGGCACTCGAGAGGCGATGGCGGCGCACCTCAATGTAGAGGCCGTGGAAGTTGGGCTCCTGGGCGGCGCGCTTGACGACCATGTAGTTGGCAAACCAGGGCCAGGACTCGGGCGTCAGAACCTTCTTGATGTCGGCCGCCTTGGGGCCCAGGTTGGACGTGCTCAAGTTGTTCACGAAGAACGCCACCTTGTCTTGCACCTGCGCACAAGGACAGGCATTTGCGAGACAAGCATGAGAGGAGAATACAAAGCAGACGAGCATGATATGAAGGTGTGGCAATTGCGCCATGCGTTGGAGAGAGCAGTGCGCGTCAGGCTGTCGAATGCTGGCCGGCAGAGCAAAAAAGACTAATGAGAAAATGGGCAAGTGGGACTTAAAACAGAGACTTCTTAGTCCCCAAGAGAAGGGGATGGGCTCTAGCCGACCATCTCCTCTCTCCCTTTCTCGGTCTGCATCGGATTTTCGCCACCCTGATGCATGCTGACAACCAAATTTTGAGTGTATATGTACGTTATGCCAATTAATTAACGTCCACGCTCTGCATTTGGCAAAGAATGCAGGCCCAAAGTCGCTGTAGCCGATTATGAATAGCCATCAGCTCAATCCCCATCAGTAGTGCCACAGCCGAGCTGCTTTATTTGAATTGCAGTCCAGGGACCAGTGTTGAGAAGAGCCCCTTATGCTGCAGCTTCCAGCAGCTTCCCCAACACTAGATGTAAAAATGCACTTTCATCACTTTGAAATCCTATGCAAACTGGGCACGGCTAGGCAATACTTGTAGGTCTCAACAGCATCTCAATCATGCAGGCCACAGTCAAGGAAGATAGCAAGGTCTGCACAGTACTTTAGAACACGCAATTAAATTATATTATATTTCAGCCAAGAAGGGTGGATGATAAGACCATACCTCCCAAAATATAATGACGCTATGATGATTTGATGGACCAGATTTGGAAAGCCCTCGACAAGCCCAATCCAATGGAGTATGACCCCTGGTATATTTGGAGCCAGGAAGACTCCTGACAGTTGCTTTAGAAATTTCCCGCACCACCGAGGGTGCGGGTTTTAGAATGACTAGCACAGTAAACAGGGGGGCTCACGTTCTGGGGGGGTACAGGGTAGTCAACATTCTCGCTGGCCTGCTCCAGCGTCTCGGCGTTGAGTGCCTGGAAGGCGCGGTTGGGGTCCATCGCCAGGCCCGCCTGCATCCAAACACTCACATTTGACTAAACACTCACAGTTCCTTCTGCAAGATGCATCCCTCAATAAGCCTCGTCCAGCACTGAAGACAGCGAGGGCTCCCTGCATGGCGAATTGCATGCATGGCGGTCATCATTAGCAAATGAAGAATAAACCGGCTGTCAGGTGAGGATGGGGCGTAATGATGGGAATGGCCTGATTGGGGTATGGAGGCTTCTTAGAAGCTCATAGGAACTAGGTCACACCGCATGCACGCCTTGAACAATGCATGCATACATGGAAACAAGCTCACAGGTGAGGTCAAAGTGAGATGGGCACAGGGCCAAAGTTCAAAAGACACTCAACAACAGGACATCAGATCAGAATGAGAGATGACAGCGCAACGCCAAAGGAATAAAGTATGCATCGACAGATGTCGGCAAGTTGGTGAGGTAGGGATGCAAGAGCACAAGCGATTGTACCTGGGCAGGTGTGAGGCTACCAACGCTGCCCCCGCTGCCCACCACGCCGCTGGCATTCATGCCCGGCGGCGTCTGTGGGAACGGCTGCGCCTCAAGCGTCGCACCCGGGCTACCCCGCTCCAACCCCCCTCCATTCTGCACACCACGCACACAGAGCGTTGCTTACCAGAAACCACGTACAGGATAGCAGTCGCGCAAGTCCCACAGATGTCCCGCATGATCTCAATCATGTACTGACAAAGATAGGCCTACATGGACGTTGTGCGCTTCTCAAAACAGGGGCTAACCCTCTTGGAACAGTGACTACATGCAAAACGGCTCCAGGTGCGTGTAGCTCTGGATAAATAATGGGTTGAACATGATGTCACGCACCTGCACCTTGGGCTTGGTTGCAGCGTCGGGGGCCTCTGCGGCCTTGGCTTCCGCAGCGGGCGGCAGCGGCGGCTTGGCCGCCTCCGCGGCAGCCGCTGCGGGGTCGATGGCTGCCACCACCCGCTCGCACAGCTGCGCCAGCTCTGGACTGACTTCCCTGACAGCTGGCACCTGCACAGCACGAATCACAGCTGTCATTAATGCGTTCACATACCACTGACAAGCACAGCACGCATCCAGCTGTCAATAAAAGCGTCCAGATACCACTGACAAACCTGTCAGGTCACTACAGTCACGCAATCGGAGTAATCCACCACACCACCCTTGGCAGTCATCTGATCGGTTGTGCATCACAGAAGCAATCCTTTCTTTTGGGCCCCAGTTCACCCTACTGAATCACTTGAAAGGTTGTATAACAGAGGAAGAACAGCCAGGAGATTGTGTGAACACTCCTACAGACACTTCTGAGGGGCATCGTGATGCTGATTGAAGATCAGCAACCACCAGGGCATTATTGAGCTTCGCATCATTACCTGCAGGACTGCCTGGCAGATCTGGGGGAAGGAAGTCAGCCGCTCCTGGCAGACCAGCAGCGCGTTGACGCCGAATGTGAGCATCTTGGGGGACTGCTCCTTCACGGCCGTCAGCATCAGCTGCAGCGCCAGGCGCAGGTTGTTGCCGTCCACCAGGCCGCGCTGCACCTGCGCGCACATGCCATAGCAATGACTAATCCGTGCCACGCTAGGAATACAAATAAATTGCAGAGCAGCAGCGACAGCTGACTCCTGGCTATAGAAGCTCTCTGCTAGACCAACAATTGACCTAATCCGTGGCAGCTGCCAGCCACACGTGCTGCTGATACAGACTAACATTGGAATTCCCAGGTTGTGGCCCTCAGAGGTGCAAAGGAGGGGTGTAGCAACTGCTGCCGACACATCTCTTGCCTGTCTTGATGCCACAACCTGAGGACAAATGCAATCACGTATTAGCAAGTGCACTCCAATTGTTTGCACCTACCCTCAATCAACAGAATTCTCTTTGATCAATGTGAAAGCCTTGTCATCCCTCATCCTGTCCCCACGGGAAAGGAGCACTGAGGATCACTTGTGCTGCGCGCACCAGGCCAGCTCGAAAACCGAGTGTACCCTCACAAATCTCAGCAATACTATTGAAATTTTCAACAAGATGCAGCAGAGGTAATGAGTTGCTGCGCGCACCAGGCCGCCGAGGAGCAGGGCGGTGATGTGGCGCTCTTTCTCAGGGTACTTGGGGAAGAAGCGGTACTCGTCGAAGAGGTTATGCACCATGCAGGCGTACACCTGCTGCTCCTTGGTGCTGCCCTGCTTGAATGCCTGCAGCCGCGCCAGCAAATGGTCTGACGTCTCTTTGCCCTGGTACACCTGCAGGCAACATGACTCATCAGGGACATTTCCGTTGTACACTGCTCGCATCGCCTCGTCTCCTCCGCCTCTTCTACTGCCGGATGGTATATTGTGTTCTGCAGCATCACTGCAACAGGATCTGGAGAGTATCAGCCATCATGGCCTAATGATGCCACTGTGCATGTGGTCGGCATGCAAGTGCTAAAATGCAGACAGAAATCCACAAACACCCTGCACTCAACGCGAGTGGCAGGCAGCACATGGCAATGCCAGGGTGTTTCTTGACCAAGATGATTGTCCATTTTCAATTGTTTTCTTAGGGAAAGGTAAGTTAGACTGCTCTACATGCACCCTGACATCCAAAACATGGGGAGACTGCTGGGATGGCAATGGAAAGGGATCATGTGCATCCTGGAGGGTGTACCTTTTGGAAGTTGTCATTTGCCTCGTCCTCGACGTCCTGAGGGAACAGCGGCTGAGAGGGAACGGCGGGGAGACCAGGAACGGCGACACCCTGCGCGATGGAGGTGAGTCGCGCTACCTCAGCGGCCACCTCAGGCGCCAGATTAGGCGCTGCACCCGCCAGCACGCGCAGCAGAATGGCCCTGGACTCCGCTGAGAGAGGCACCCTGCTAGCCTGGGGTCCCTCGGGACGAGGGGGTCCCGTCAGCTTTGCGTCCAGAAACTTCAGGGCAGCCTGAGCATGAATGATCAGCGTGTCAGCGAGGAAATATCACAAAAGGATGAGCACTGCAGAGCTTGAATGCCAGAAGGAGAAGAGCATGCATTAGGACTCTCCTGGCCTAACAGAGACAGCAAAACGTCAAAGTGTAAAAATTGTCGACGATGTGAAATTGAGCGGACTCCGTTGAGGCCAGGAGACTTAGGAGGTGAGCTCATAGGAGGAGGCTGCATCATAGAACTTATGCGCTGACAATGTCATCTTCAGTCTCAAGTATCCCTCGCTTTATGCCCAAATATCCTGGGCCCCGGCTTCAGCACAGCCACAGTGCACCACATCAAGAGTGCGATGATCACCGGCATCTGCCAAATCGCCAGCCCATGCACATGTATAGATGGAGGAAACTCAGCTCACTGGCCAGTACTGACCTGGATGAAGGGAACGCCGTGCACCGCCATGCGCTCCTGCAGCCACTTCTCCAGGTTGAGGTACTCGCGCCGCGCGGCCAACGCCGCCAGCTCCAGCGCAAATGCAAACGGCGTCGCCTCCAAAACATCCGTCAGTGCCTTCAGCTCCTGTGTGCAGTGAAAAAAATACTCATGCACTGCTGGAGAGCCGAACCGATAGCCTCCGGACAATACTGCATTCAAAAGAGGATGCACATGGCCCAAGCAAAAAATAGCCCGATAGAATTGGCATTCAGCAGATCCAACACTGCGGCAGGAACCAGCACTGAGCACGGATCAGCGCCAAAGGCTGCCTATGGCGGCGATAATGCAGACCATAACCAGTTGACGCAGCTGCAGACAACGTTGCCTTATATTGCAGGAGTTGGCAGCAGTGCAAAATGAGCAGCAATTAGACCATGCTTGGATCAGCGATTCATGTTAAATATTGAAGACAATCATCGACTAGGATTGCGGAAGGGTCCACACCTGGCATACGTCAAGCACGCGGCTGATGTTGTTGGCGTCCTTCTCGTACAGCGCCACGATGTTGCGCAGGAGCGCCTCGCGGCTGGCAGCCCACAGCCGCGGCAGCACCACCGCCGAGTTGGGCCCCGACGCGATGCTCTTCACCACAAACGCGTCGCACGCGTCCCTCGCCAGCGCGCTCCAGTCACTGCCAGGGAACGTTGCACCGTCAGCATTCTGTGACTGATATAACCCTTGCTTGAAAATATCTCTCTGACACCAGTGACCAAGCTCCCGCTTTCACTCTGGTAGACCCACCAACAGGTAGACCTAAGGACACACAGCCCTGACCATGGCACAATCTAGCTAGCCATCTGTGCTAGTGGGGATTAAAGACACCTCCATTACCGTAATTTCTAAAATAAAGCCCATTTGTGTATTTGTTTCAAGCTGGTCAGTGTCTTGCAGGATGCAAGAAGCACTTGAAGAGCCAGAGAAGAACATGACAGAGATTCTGGTCTGCCATGACAGTGGGGCTGACCTGCGCGCAGAGGCGAAGCCAAGCACCAGGACTTCGGGGCACTGCGCGAGCGGTAGTTCCAATATTTGGCGCACGACCGCTCCGTGGCCGGCCTCGTACAGGAACGAGAGCGTGGAGAGCAGGTCCAGCGCCAGCCATGCCTGGTTCGGCGTCCCCATCGGCGACTTGTTGCCCTGCAATAGCAGCGCGAGCTCCGTCTTCAAGACACAGCTACATGGTATGCAGCATGTGCAGGATGCAAGGGCCTTGCTCCACCGTCTGCTGTATCTGCTGCATCTCCAGTGACTTGACACTATAAAAGAAAACCCCGGCACATACACGTCCATGCTGAGATTGGAGGATGCGCCGGTAGTCAAGAGCACCGGTAAGCATGCATCCCTTGCAGTCAAGCACCATGGTCCTGGACAATCACAGCCAACTGTGCAGAGTGTGTCCAACATGTGCATGGTGCGCGTAAGCTGGAGGGGCAGAGGCCACCGGCACCTGCAGGCCCTCCACGGGTGCGAGCTTGCGCTGGGCGCCCTCGAAGCTGAACACCTCGGGCGGCGCGGCGCTGGCGAAGCGCAGGAAGGCGATCTGTCCCGGGGCGTTCTTCCACACACACTGGATGGCCGGAGCCAGAGGGAACGCATTGTCCCCCGTGGCGCGCCGCCAGAGTGACATCAGCAGCAGGAATGCACGCGCGTCGGGCAGCGCGAATGAGTCATGGTCCAGCTGCTCCGCGATCCGCTGGGGGCTCAGCTTGGCCAGATCTGGCGCCAGGCCGGACAGCAGGACGTCCAGGTTCCACGCGCTGTCCACGCTGGCAGGATGACTCAGCGACAGCGTCGCCAGCGTGGCGGCCAGCGCAGCCTGCGGCATGTGCGGCGATGAGTCAGCAGCTGTTTTTTGAATTATTGAAAACGGCATTGACGTGGGTGCTAAAGTATGGGCATGAAAAACTCCTGGACGGAGTAGAAAAAAGCCCTGCACTCACAGGCTGGGCGGAAGGGCAGGTTACAGGCTGGATGGGCATCATGCAATGCCAGACTGATGTTGAGGCCTTCTGGTCCAGAGAAGTGCAGGTGGTGAGCGGGGAGCCAAGATCAGTCACCTGGGATGAGTCATCGGTGTCAGCTTTGCCGCCATGATGCCGGGCCACCAGTGCAAAGATGCGCGCTGCTGTGGCCTCGTCTATGACGGCGTGCTTCTCCAGCAGCTCCCTGAAGGCGGCCTGGCTAGCTGTGCAGCTCGGCCCCGCCTCCTCCATGGCATCGGCGACGCTGCCTGCTGGGGGCGAGCCAGATACACTCAGATGCCACGCCAGCACTACCGCAGATGGTCACCATGCTCGTATGCATGGAGGATGGCAAAGGCAGGGTCAAATGTATAGACATTTGCTGGAAGACTTGGTAAAGGAGGGTGCAAATGCTTGCCTGTTCTGGAAGCAGCATCCCGGGCCATCACACAAGTTGCAGCCGCTCACAGAGTCGAGCTGCAGTTGCCTCAAGGATTATGTTGAAATGAAGACAGAACGGCGAGTGGGGCTCGCTCAAGCTCTCTCCTCTAATGCACTGCTGGGCAGCTGCCAGCAGTGCCTCATGCTCTGTTGCGGTCCCAAAATACTTCTGCCTGCAAGTGCAGAAGACAATTATGCAAAATGCACAAGCTCCTTCCAATGCACAGAAAGGGACACAAAGAAACCGAAGCACAGGTTCAGCATTGCCTCGTTGCTCAATCACTGCGGGACAATTCTGACACAACCAATCCTGAAGTGATCACACATGCCCCCGTTTCCACAAGCTGGCTTCTAAATGACAATATGCAAGGTGCCGGCATCAGGAGCAGTCAGTAATACACCAAATAGATGGCTTTTCAATAGTGGACTGCCCTAAAGAATCAGAAAGCGCCCTAATAAATAAGCGTCAAGAGGCCTTGGTGTTCTTGCAACCCACCCACGGTCTTGCGGAGCACACCCAAAACACGGATTTCTCGCTGCGTCAAAGCACAATCACTGCCTGATTTTGGCACTGAAGCGGCGGCCACACTCGAGCAATAAGCCTTGCTGCCCTCCTTCTTGGAGACCTGCATCGATACTCATTTTTCACCACCGAGTCCAAGCCAAACCGATGCTGATTTGTGAGGCCTGGGGTAAAGGGTACTCAAGAGACCCAATTCTTACAGATTTACAGGAGCCGTGCGCCAGTTTTCTGAGGGTATGCTACGCTGAAGCCTGGTAATTGACACTTGATCCTCACCTTAGGAAACGAAATTTAGTCGCGGCTATCCATGCCCCGTGCGAGGACGAGCCATGATTCACAAGTCGTGGGACTGCAAAATTATTCCCTGAATCATTCGAAATTTTCTGCTCCGATCCGCCATTCCATGATTGCAAGCGTAGCTGTTATCGAGAGAACCCTGCCCCTTTCCTCGAGGGGCTTTCTCCAGATAGGGTTTCTTGCCAGGCTCGCACATGCGTTTTTTTTTTTTGCAATCAATGCATTTTATATACTTCGTGAGGGTTTCAGTATTGTGACACTGCATAATAAGTGCATCTTGATAGCCGTGATATTGTGAGCCCAATTTAAGAACCCTTCTCTAAATAAATCACCAGTTCTTGTTTGTCATGAGGCTCTTGTTGGATCGATGACAGACCCAGCGAGGAGTGTCGAGCCGGTCAGATTTACTGAAGATCATTTAAAGGACCTGAAAGAACTTGCAAACCTTGGTGGTGTGCACATCAAAGAGGAGGCCCTCACAATCATACTAGAACTTCTGGCTTCGGGTGCTCCACCGAGCAGTCTGAAGACGGTACTGGAGGCCATTTGCAAGCCACTCGGGGGAGCCAAGAGGCAGTCAGCCAGCTCAGCAACAGCGCAATAGGATCTTTCACGCACAGGTGGTCAGACCTCATCACAGGTCCTTGACTCGTCTGAACAGGCGATGGCTGCTTCAGCCGTGTTCATTCTTGACCTCAAGGGCCACGTCATCCTCTTCAGAGACTACAGGGGGGACGTGCCAATAAAATATGCAGAGCGGTTCATCACCAAGCTGAACGAGCTGGAAGAGACTGGGAAGGTGATGCTCAGCCCAACAAACGAAATTTCACATCATGCACAGGCACTTTCTCAATTCGTCATCGCATGCACCCACTTCCTACAGGCAGGTTCGGTTCTGACTATTCAAGGCAGTATGACAAGCCCATTGTGTCTGTTGTAGGTGACACCCATCATATTAGACGAGGGGGTCAGCTACCTCTACGTTCAATATTCAAACCTCTACCTCCTCATTGTCTCGCGGGAAAATGTCAATGCGGCCTCCATGCTGCTGTTTCTGCACAAGCTTCGCGAGGTCTTTGTGCACTACTTCAACGAGTTGGAGGAGGAGTCCCTCAGAGACAACTTTGTCATTGCATATGAGCTGCTTGACGAGGTGATCCACCATTACCCTACTCTTCTCCATTTTGACGAAGCTCTGGCCTGATATGATGTTTGCGCGCTGTCTTGGAAAGATACGGGCTTTAGATAGATGTTTCCATGTTTGGCATGCTGCCTAGTCAGATAACTTTGTGGTATGTGCAGGTCATGGACTACGGGTACCCCCAATTCACAGAGGCAAAGATCCTGTCAGAGTTCATAAAGACAGATGCCCACAAAATGGAGGTGACCACTCCTCCTCTGCTGAAGGCACCAATCCACCAATCACACCAGACTTTTCAAGAGATCAGAGACAAGTCATGCATGTTCAGATTGCTAATTCAGGTATCCTTGCACCTGAGTGCTCCTGTTTTTTGTTGTGCAGGTGCAGGCACGGCCACCCATGGCAGTCACAAACGCAGTGTCGTGGCGGAGTGAGGGCATTAGGTACGGCCGCAGCTTCCCCCGTTCTGCGTGTCATTAAGCGCAAAAGAAAGTTTCCTGCTGCCTTCCTGCCGATATACTCGCACAGGGCACACCGCGATGACTGCCCCTGACCAGCTGCAAGCCATCTGCTGTGCCACTGCCAAAGTGCACAATGTCCGCTGCTTGAGTTGACCGGGGAATTCCCTGATGCTGCCTCAAGACCGGCTGCAGTGTTAGATCTTGACTGAATGCACTGTTGCGTGGAGCCCAGTCAGTATTATGAAGCAGCATGCTGTGCGGCGAGGCCAGATACTTGACCAATCTGTTGGGAGTGCGGCTGCCGCCTCTGATGTTATTTCAAAAATTCCAAGAGTAGAATCTCACCCTGTCTGCAGCATGTACGAGTGCTTCTGCGGCGCAGGTATAAGAAGAACGAGGTGTTCTTGGACGTGGTGGAGAGTGTGAACCTGCTGGTGAACAGCAATGGCACGGTGGTGCGATCGGAGGTGATGGGCGCCCTCAAGATGCGCACCTTCCTCTCTGGCATGCCCGAGTGCAAACTGGGCCTTAACGACAAGGTGCGCTGCCCTTTCACAGCCTCTGCTGTCATTTTTCAGAAGCCTCATCCATGTAGAGTCTATTGTAGACCAATCTAATCTTCTTCGGCCCTTGCCTGTACACCGATGCCCTTTTCTTCATGATGTGTTGTCTGGTTGACTCTGCTTGCGAGCAAATGTTCTTCTCATTAACGCTGCTCCTGCGCATGGGCAGCATGGAGAAAGGCATGTGCAATTTCCTGGTTTCAGACCGCTGTAACGAGCATGGAATGTGCGCCAAGCATCTTGTTATTGATTGGTGGGCGGAAGAAGGGCTGTCAAAGCCTCAGGGTGTTACCTACAACCCTCAGAGTAGTCCCTGTAGGAGCAGAGGATCTGGCTAAGCATGCCGCGACCTTCACCTCTTTGACTGGAGGAAGGCAGAGAGGCAGTGTGATACTCGTCACATCTGCAGTGTTGAGTAGACCCTCGAGGGCAGGGTATATTTCATGCAGCGCCTGGCTTGGCTGACGCGTGTGCGGGCACATGCGCGCAGGTGCTGTTCGAGGCGCAAGGCCGCGGGGGCAAGAACAAGAGCGTGGAGATGGAGGACATCAAGTTCCACCAATGCGTGCGGCTGGCGCGCTTCGAGAACGACCGCACCATCTCATTTATCCCCCCAGACGGCGCCTTCGACCTCATGTGCGCCCATTTTCTGCAAACATCCCATTGATGTGCCACGTTTGATTAGTGCGATTTACTCCTTGTGGTGTTTTCTTGCAGAAACTCTCTACGTCTTTTAATGTCTATGATGCACAACGTACTGCTGCCATTCTGGAGCGCATGCTTAGTCTGTTGGAGTTTGTTTGTGGCACCAGAGCACTACCCCCCCCCCCCCCCCCCCCCCCCCCCCCCTTTCCCATTTCAAACTTGAAATTCGCGGACGCGCCTGCGATGCGCGCACGATGGGCGTGATGGCGTCGGGCGGCAGCGGCAGGAAGATCTCGACGTTGGAGGCGGAGGAGCGCTCCTTGAATTGGCTGCGCGCCTTGACCAGGTACTCGGTGCGGCTGCGGCTGTGCTTCTCCACCGTGCACTCCACCCAGATCAGCGGCCGCACGTTCTGGCTCAGCCGGTACGTCCTGCCGCAGCAGAAATTAAATTGGGGTTATAGGCAGGCAGGGGGCTCTTAATAGATTTACCATATCGCCTCGCGGATGCGCTGGAGAGAGTTTGATTTCTTTTGTAATACCAAGGAGTCAGTCAGAAAATGCATGGAGCGACACCATGTGCTTCCGCACCAGGCGCTGTCCAGCACTGGTAGCCTAATGCGATGCCATCCATGCCATCATTACCATGTATTTGTCAAGGCACCTGCTGTAGAAGAAGAGAGAAAGGCTCTTGAGAACATGGCAGGAAGCAAATGCAGGAGTGTTCCGAGGAGAGATGCTGATGCATGCGCAGGGGACGGCGGTGTATGTGCCGGAGAAGGAGGCGTTGGTGTGGAAGATAAAGAGTTTCCCGGGCGGGCGCGAGTTCCTGCTGCGCGCCAAGTTCAGCCTGCCCAGCGTGGCCGCCGAGGAGGAGCCCCACGGACGCATGCCCCCCATCGCCGTCAACTTTGAGATCCCCTACTTCACTGTCTCTGGCATCCAGGCGCGCCCTTCCGACATTCCTCTCATGCATCTAGGTCTGCAGTCTAGGAAGTTCTATTTTGCCATCTCTGGCATCTTGGTGTTATTTTTGAGACCCTCTACTTCACCGTCTCCGGTATCCAGGCGCTCCCTTTTGACATGCATGCATCCCGCTTCCATGGATTTTGCGTGCTGCAGGGGACTTCTCATTTCTTGGGTAATTGTTTTTAAATGGCATCACAACAAGGTCATTGGGGAGTGGATTCTGACACAGTACCAACAGATCAGACGTGCAAGACGCTTTCAGGCATGTTTCGTAAGCTGAGTCGGCAAAGGCTGCACAATCTTGTGTTGTGCGAAACCACAGGACGAGAAGTTTTTTCATCAAGAACCGCTTCCTTATTTTCAAGGGGTCAATCTGCTAAAGCTGTGTCAGATATGGATGGCATCGTGGCTCAAAGAAATAGTGTGCTGCGCAGGTGCGGTACCTCAAGGTGATTGAGAAGAGCGGCTACCAGGCATTGCCCTGGGTCAGATATATCACAGCAGGCGGGGAGTACGAGATCAGGTGGGTCCTTTCATTTCATTCCATCTGCCATGCTTCCAAGTCTCATCCCAGCAGGTGTTGCGCGGTGCAGCATCTTGTCCTTTTTGTAAGGTCGCCAGTGGAAGTGGCTATCTTGTTGGGCAACTGTGTATGCTGGCAGTTGGTGGGGTGCCTGAGTGTTTGTGTGTGTGGTGCTGCGCAGAATGGCTTGAGACTACTCTTTGGGACGCGCTTCCGGCCTAGGCATAATTATAAGGTCACAGGACCAAACTGTCTGTGGGAATGCAGTCCATGTACTGTATTGTTGTCTACGGCCACCAAAGGCGGAACTTGTGGGTCAAGGATACACAGGACAGTGCAATTTGGGCTGGAAGCTGAGGCGACATTGCACATGATGCTCTATAATAGCTCCTTTGGCGTTTACTTAAGAAAGAGGAACACTACATAGCAGTATCGCGCGACTTCAATTACAATGCAAGTCCTGTTGGAAGCGCAAATTTGGGATGCTTGGTGGACTGCGAAAGACCTATATCAGCAGATATTGACAGATACCAATACTCAAGGACTTCATGGATCCTGGTCGATGTGAAATTGCAAAGACATTATTCAAGACTGGTATGGAGAGGCTGAACCCTTCACATGTACAAAAAACATTCAGGTGCTGTGACACGAATGGCCCTCTTTCACACAAACTCAATAACATGGACTCTTTCGGCGACATCAAGAGGTGTCACAAGAGCAAGCACACCATACGGGCAGCATGTCGAGCTGGACAATGACCCAGCAAAAATGAAACTCATCCAACTTTGGCGTCTGCTTTTTGTTTGCCCATCTTGCTCAAATGTCTGCTACTCTGTGCAATCCTGCAAGGGGAGAATAAAAAAGGACCGTATAGAAGAAATCCTGGTGCAGCCAGCTCCTGTGTCATGCGGGTCAGCACAGATGCGCAATCCAGGGGCCTGCATGATCGCAAAAAATGCCTTTCAGCATCTTTCAGCCTCGCTCAAGTTGCACTCATTGGCTAATTTTCGTGTAATGCTCATGTAAGCGCATGCACACTTGGCTGTGCCCTTACATGCATGTAGTCTTACCAATGGCGGGACTACCAAAAGTGCGGAAC
The DNA here is from genome assembly GCF_000258705.1 of Coccomyxa subellipsoidea C-169. Classification (NCBI taxonomy): domain Eukaryota; kingdom Viridiplantae; phylum Chlorophyta; class Trebouxiophyceae; family Coccomyxaceae; genus Coccomyxa; species Coccomyxa subellipsoidea. The sequence goes on from NW_005178033.1 coordinate 349,750, forward strand.
CAAATTATTGTCATTTAAAGGAGATTCACTCCAGAATGGAGTCACCCTTCTAGCTTGGAAGCCAAGTTTTGTTAGAGGCCTGCCTTGTTTGCGCTTGGACGACAGGTGGCGGCTGGGCATGTGGAAAGCCGCGATGGCGCCCTGAGCAGAGCGCTGACCGGACGCTGAGCTGGCGACGACGCTGATGCGCTGCTGTAGGCTGGAAGCCGTGCGGAGCAGGTCCAGCTTCGTGTGGCTTCCGCCGCGGCCGCGCCGGACGACGGCGTTCCCGGCCGCCGCCTGCTTCGACGCGCGCTGCGCTGCCCCTGCAGCCAGATAAGTAATTTAGACCTTCCAAAAATGCTGCCATCACTTGCTGAGATTGTGTAAAGCTTCTACAGCTCTACAAAATGACACACGCCGGTCAGGACAGGTGGCACGAGTGATTGTCTGGATTGTTTGAGATGGTCACAGCGACTGCTGCGTGGTGCTTGTACGCTTTCTAAAACACCACAGATCTGAGGGTGACCACACGGCCACAGCGTAACCATTACAACACTTGCATTGGCATAGAAACCAGGACTCGTACTAACAACAATCTGCCTTGCAACCAGACTGCGACGAAAGGAGCATGGACTTACAGGTGCTGGCCATGTCATTGGCTTTTCATTCTTCCAAATTGAAGGGCCTAGTAATAAAGGTGGCCACCTGTATTGGAGGTCTTTGGGGCGAGGCAAGCGGGGTAGAGGGTGCTGAGGCGAGCAGAGAGCCCAGTCACCAATTTCCTGTAGCGCTGGCTTCTCTGCTTTGGGAGCCCCGGCTGCTGCGCCTGTGTCAGAGCTGCTGGCATAGCTGCTCCCTCCCCAAGGAGCTGGCTGGGCTGCCTGGAAGGGTAGAGCGTGTCCCATGTGACACCTGCCCAAATGCAGACATGCTTTGTCGCTTCCTGTGCTCCACTGCGTTGTCCCAAGTATGTTGGACTGTAACAGGGAACTTATGTTCTGCCTTTCCTAAGTTGCGTGCAGCCTGTAACCTGCGGGTCAGTATGGGCTGGGTCACTCTCTTGCATGCCTGTAAGGTGAGAGTGAGGACGTCTGTAGGGATCACGCCCAAACGCAGGAAGGATGGGTGGTGCGCACCTGAAGTTTCCTGGTCAAGTGGATGGCAGCGAGGCGTGAAGGACGAAAGTGCATGGCTCAGGCAAACTTTGTTTTGCTCATCCTCTGCTTCTGCTGAGTCTGTCAAATCGTTTTCAGCTAGCTCTGGGCTGCCTGCTTTGGCTCCTTCTCTGTCAGCACCTTCACCCTACAGTCGATACATTCAGGCCTTCAGTAAGCTGTAATTGCACCATAGTCAAACATGACGAGGTGGTAACAGGCCAAGGGTGGGTTCTGAGCCTTGTGCATCTAGCTATATAGCCCTGTGACACTGTCAGCATATCCCTCGGTCTCCTTGTGGTAATGAGATAAGAAGTGGTGAAGCTCATCACCTCAATACGCTTCTGACTTCTGCTGCTCAGTGCTGCAAGGATACCAACCACGCCAACAGACGCAGTGACCGGAAGTCCGACAGTGCCAGCAACGGCCCCGCTAGCGACCCACAGAGGAAGCAAGGTAGCCATGACGCTGTATAGCCCACTTTGATTTATAAGTCTGTGTCAAAGCATGGCTCAGAGAGGTGCTAGTCGCAGGGGTGTTACTGGTTCCGAGTCATCTATATGCCCCGTGAATCTCAGTCGTCCGTTTGAGCAAACCAGAATAACCAGGGGCCAGTGTAAGTGCCCTTGCTGCCTGTCTACCACAATAGACAAGTGAAGTGATTACAAACTCAGACTTTTTTCTTCTCGTACTCTTCATCGGTCTGTTCCAAACTTCAGTCCGGGAAGCTGACTGGACTGTTTGCAGCTTCTGCTCCAAGAGCAGCTGCAGATTCGCCGATCGTTTCAAGATCCTCCCTGCAGTAAAGTTGATTGAAGTTCTGGCACTGTTGTCGAGTGAACGTGAACGTAGCTTATCTAAAGAAGGCTTCGGGCAGCTGAAGGCATCTTAACGAAGGAATCTTGCTTTCTGAGCTGTTGAAACTTTTCGCCTTTTCCTTTCTTCAAGCCTGCTGCTTCTGCATCTGGATAACAAAATGCCCGTGATTTGATCTGGGGATCGCTTCCTAGTTGAGGTTGCCCTATCCTAAGGCTTGAGCCTGGGATGAGGGCAGCCTCATGGCCTACTGAACGCCTCAACGCGACATGGAGACAGTTTCATTCACAAAATTCTGCAATTCGATGCCAATTCGCTGGGATTGGGGCAACCAGACTTTTGCAGAAGCGCACCTCGGCCAGCCCTTCTCCTAGGTGCTTCCAGCGAGAACCCCATAACATCCAATGTAACCTGTCCATGATCCCATGACAAGGGCCTAAATGATCTAATATACCATCATGCATCCCTGCTTGTGATGCTCATGAACGCCACATGGCCTGCCTTCAGCAGAGCTAGATCAGGAAAAGTCAACTTCTCAGACGGTTGCATCTACTGCAGGCTGCCGCTGCGGCGCTTCAGCGTGCAAGCGCGTGGCTCAGGGCGCACGAGGCTTGCAACCAGGATCACGACCGTCCCCAGACGCGTGGACCTATACTTTGCAGACCAGCCGGCCCGGCGTATACTCTGGGCGTGCATCGCCTTTGCCTGCGGGTACTACTGTGCCAACACCGGTGCGGCCACCTACTACCCAACGGCCATCCCACTGCTTTGACTGCTGGATACTGCTGCACTCCCCAGCTGCACTGGGCTTGCTTGGCTGTAGCCTCACTCATGCCCAGGCTGTTCTACTTGACTGCTCCATATGCACTTCTCACCGAACAGCCTGCTTCATCGCTATCGTATTTTTCAGGCGTGTGCCCAGTTTGGACTGGGATATTAACTGCATGCTGTGAGTTCCTGAGACCCCTAGTCTGAAATTAGGCGACAAAGGGAAGGTTGCACTGTATACGATCACTTCAAGGGGGATCAGAAAGTCTGCTCCAGGGCAGGGAGCGCATTGCGTGTGCAAATCAGTAGCTCAGCAAAGGAGCCTTCCCTTGACAGATAAAGCTCCTGCAACTTTAGAGCTCCTGCATGAGGCTGTCCCTAATTACAGCCTTGCAGCATGCCTCTGTAGTATACATGCCATTGTCCTTTGCAATCCCTGAAAACTCATGGTGTGTGCGCATGCAGTGTCGCTGTCATTTGGTGCGCTGGCGATCAATGATGTGGTGGCCGCAGCGCTGACCGTGGCCTTCTGCGAGGTGGTGTCATCGCTGTACTATGCAGCGCCAAAGCAGACTCTCAAACTGCTCTTCCTGCAATGCTTCAAGATCGGCATCATCTGCGCGCTCATTGCTGATGCCTTTAAGCTGGGCGGATGATCAGGCCCATGAGAGCTAGGGGAAGACAAAGTTTCGTGTCACGGTCAGATTTGTCTTGTGTAACGAGGGCCCCGGGGCCCAGCGGGAGACCGTCTGAAGCTGTTACTGATGCCAAAGAAACTTGCAGCTTTGAGGCAGGCAACTTGACACTGGCGGCTGCGGCTTAGAATTGCACTCTAATGCTTCTGCAATTGGATTCCAGAAGGGCCTGCTTTTTATTTTAAACCCGGCCAGGTTTATAAGCAGAGGGAAGTGAGGGCTAGATCTGGCCACAGTAGCTTCTCAGATCAGTGTCTTTGAACGGAAAGCAATCTGGAATAGTCCTCCAATTGCAAAGCTTGTCCTCGGAGTGCACATTAGATCCAACCTTCTGCTTCTTGCTTGCGTGTCCCGTACGCACTTGATTAAGTTGTTCCAAAACTCTCCCAACGTCCAGTCAACTTATCAGCAGACAAGGCCTGGATTTGCAAGTACGATTGAAAGGATACGAGTAACGCAAGGAAGCGCTGCCTGCAAACTTAAAGAGAATTGAACAAAAATATCGCAGAAGCATCAGCACTTTTTGGTCCATCGTGAGGAATTCAGGCGTTCATGGTGCGCCTTACACTCATAGCTCGTGTGCACGATGGCCTTCCACTCGCCGAGGGCCTGGACGGGGAGAAGGACAGGGACTTGGAGACATACAAACACCAGGCCAAGGTGAATATCAATCAAGCACCATCAGGGCCCACTGTCCGTGTCGAGGGCCTGATGTATCTTGCATACACATGAACTCTGTTGAGGAACATATAGTATGGTCGTCCAGTCTGCACAATCCTGATCCAAGAATCACAGAGCTGGTCGAGAAAGAGTCCACTTGTCTGGCAGATTACAGATAAACCTGTAGTAATGAAGTCGTGTCTTGATGCAAAAATATCCCAGTAAGAATAATCTTGTGCCTCTGCAGACACTCTTCAAAAGGATGGCGAAAGAAAACCCTGCAAACAGTAGGATGTCAGTGGACAGTGGCCCCTTTGTGTTCCACTACATCATCCAAGGCGGAGTCTGCTATCTCACACTCACAGACAAGTAAGCCTTTCCCTCTGCAAGGCCTGAGTGCTGAGCTGAGACCTATGGGCAGCATGCATTGTGCCACAGTATCTCCACAACTGCCCAACATGGGCTGAGGACTTAGCTTCCATGCAGGAGTTACCCAAAGAAGCTGGCATACCAATATCTGGAGGAGCTGCAGAGTGAGTTCACCGGCCTGTATGGCTCACAGATCGAGTCTGCTGCGCGGCCATACGCTTTCATCAAATTTGGTGCGCCAAAGCGCCCTGCGCTGATCAAAGGGCTCACTTGATTCTCTGAGCCAGTATTCAAACACGTTGATGCAGCCCTTGAACCGTCGTTCCAGCATGACAGGGCTACCACCTCCTCATTGACATGCTCAGAGTCAGGAGCATGTGCATTGGGATCCCTTACACCCTGTGCAGCTTGCAGAGCTCATAGCTCGAGTCCATGCTTGGTGCATGTGGTATGATTGGGTGACGAGCAATTACTTTAGTTCACCCAATAATGGAGAGATGCTCGCAATGGTGAGGCGCCAGCAAATGTCCTGCCCACATCAAGATCGAGCTGCAGAGACAGATGCTGTGGTCCTACTGGGGCGCCAAGAATAGCAGAAGACTCGCAGATGGGCGAACAATACAGTCTTTTTTAGATTCTAGCAAGTGCCTATATGCGGAGCCTCTCAAATCTGATTTCTTATTCTTGATGCAGACACATTCATCAGCAAGACGAAGAAGCTGTACATGGATACGCGGACGCAGCGCAACATCTCCAAGCTCACCGAGGATTTGAGCGAGGTGCACAACATCATGACGCGCAACATCGCCGACGTACTTGGCCAGGGAGAGCGCCTAGACAGTGAGCCCCGCTGCCTCTTTACTGTCCCGTACTAGCACCATCCGCTGTGTCTGCTGTTTAGATGGGTGATAACTTGCCTAGAGCACATGCAGGCACCCAATTGGCATCTGCAGAACATTTTTTCATGAATGCCACTGTTGCCTGTAAGGCAGACGAGTAAGTAATGGTGCAGCTATCCCTACTGTGGCATCAATTGGGGCATTTTATGTAAAGCCTAAGCCTATGCGCCCTGAGGTGGCGCCTTTGCATGCATGCTGAGCTTGCCAGCCAATGAATGCAGCTTGGCAGTGGCCACTGTCTGTATTGTGGCATTCCTGACCTTTGCTGTTGCCATTCAGACACCTGTGTTGGCAGAGGGATCTTGTGATCCGCGCTTGACTTGGTACTGCTATGCAAGTGATGTCTTTGGGGTTGTTCGCCTGTCAATGTGTCTGTGTCCTGGCTGCAGGAATGTCCCAGAAGTCTGCGCAGCTGACGTCGGAGTCAAAGCAGTACGCGCAGCGGTCAAAGGACCTGTATCGACAGGTGCTGGTGCCACATACATGTTCCTCTTTACATTCTCTAAAGTGATCACTGCATTCCTGCTGCGCCATCTCCTTGCTTCCCACCTCTGATGTGGCTCGCTGATGCGTGGTTAGGCCTTTTTGCTGCGATCCTTTCAGATACTGTACGCAATTCAGGCGAGCAGTCCTCCTGAGCTGCTTTATTTTCTGTGCTTGCAGGCACTGATACGAAAGTACATGCCTGTTGCGGTAATCATCGGGGTGCTGGTCTTTGTGTTGTGGGTGCGGTCGTATTTCTATGGCCGCCGATGAGTCTACCAGAGGCACTTTCTGAGTGCAGTCGGCAAGTGAAATCCTGCCTGAGCCATCAACATGTCCGGCTTGTTTCAGCACTTTAACGGTGAGGCGGTGTTGAAGTGTTATCAATTACTCTTGGTCTAGAATGGAACAGTAGAAATGCATCTGACTGGCAGTTGCCTGAAGGCTGCTCAGGCACTAAGTTTAAACACGATGAAGCGAAACTCATTAGCTTGCGCAAGCATGATAGGAGATTTTCTGCCCGGCATCTGCAGTGTCGCGCATATCTATACTGGAAGGTCTGTGACATAGGCTGTGTTGCTTGATATATCAGCATTGCTTTGCGCCGCAAAGTTTGTGGCCATCCAGGGGCGCTCCGGTCGGCTGCCAGCCAGTGTTGACAATTTTCATTGTGAAGTGCGAGCTAAATCATCAGCAAATTATAGCAGATTGGTTGCTAAGGAAGTGTGAACATTAAAGAGCAAAAAAATGAATTCCAAGAAACGGGGTCCTGGTTTTGTTGTTCTGGTGCCATGCATGTGCATGTGCTCAAGTCTAGACTTTAGTAAATCCACCTGTAATGTACTAATACGTTGACTTTGAAGTCTTCGATGCATTTCACAATGGCGTCAGTCTGACGGCCTTGGATCTAGAGACGGTTGAAAGAAATCTCCGAACTGATGTGAACGTCAAGTTCGTTGTTGCCTCAGCAGTCTTCAGTAGGACCTGCAATCTTGCTTAGCTGCTTCACAGCCACACATCATCACGTCCAGATACAAGTGTTAATGTACACCCCTGACATGTAGGGGACAGCAAGACAGATTTGTCCAACACTGGACTTCTGACGGCTCCTGCCACTCTAGCATCAGCATGCTGATCTCGAGATCATCGGCCCTGAGTTGTTTGCCAGCGGCTTCACATAAAAGATCCAAGCGTAGTCGGAGGCCTTATGTTTCTTGTAGCAGCAGAAACATCCTGTATAGGTGCCCCACATGCTTACAGCCACTGACGGAAAAGGACAAGAGCATGCTGGAATGTGGGAGTGGCCACACTATCCTGCGTGCAAAAGAGGGCTACGTCCATTTGTTGCCATCTGGAAGAAAGGCTGCCGTCAATGCTGCAGGCGACTCGCCTGAAATGGTGGTTCTGTGACCTTCGTGGCTGTTAGTCTCAATTGAGAGAAGCACACTGACCTGAACGTCTAGAAACATTAAGTCTGAATCAGAGTGAATTGTTTGTAGTTCCGCATCTTGTTTTGAATAAGATTCACTGTGTATCAGGTGAAGGCTCGCCGCAGGTTCTTTGATGCTGGGCACTACGACTTCATAGCAGATGAGATAGGCCGCCTGATTGCAGAGTACATGAAGGAGTACAACCAGGTAAGCTTTGACCTCTTCCTAGCTACAATGCCATTCTTTTGTCAGCAGGTGGAATTGCTGGATGCTGGCTTTAATTAGGGCCCTTCCTCAGCTTGAAAAGGCTTGGTTCATTAAAGAGGAGCATGTGAAAGATGCTTCTGTCAGCAGGTGGCCTTTCTAGATGCTGGCTGTGGAGAGGGCATGTATACAGCACGCGTACAGAACTTCCTTGTACAGGCTGGCAAGACATGCACAGCCTATGGGGTTGATGTGTCTAAGGCGGCAGTCCGCATGGCTGCAAAGCGACACAAAGCAGCCTCCTTTGCAGTGGCCAGCTCGTACGCTCTGCCCTTTGGAAATCAGGCAATCACTCTCAGCTCTTGTGCTCTCCCTGCTGACACGCGACCACAATTTCCATCTCCCTGCCTATGGTCAATCGTGTAGCTGCATTGATGCGCAAGACAACTGATTCAGATCATCGGTGAAACGTCTCTCATCAATTACAGTTGATTGTTTGATGTTCACTAAATTATGAAGCATAATTGATATGGCTGATTGTCTGATCAATTACAGTGATGTTGATACTGGGTTAAGTCCAAGGCAGAAGGGTGCTGCACAAAAGTTTTACTGTGAGCGGTAATCTGTGCCTCATGCCAGAAACAGCAGCTGCTGCGCAGGAATTTGACGCGATGATATCCGTCTTTGCACCAGTCGCAGTGTCAGAATTTACCAGAGTGCTCAAGCCTGCTGGAGGGTTGCTTATTATGGCCTACCCTGGAGCTGGGCACCTCTTGGAGCTCAAAAAGCTGTTGTACAGGCAGCCGAAGCTGTTCGGTGAGGATGCCATTTCTTGCCTGGAACTGGACAAGAAGGCACTCTGTAAGGAAATCAAGACAGTGCGAGTGACGCGGGAGCTCAAACTGCCTCGGAGCGAAGCACTTGACCTGTTGGCTATGACACCATACTTTTGGCATGCGCCTCCTGACATTGAGAGTCGCATTTCTCAAGAAGATGGCCTTGTCACCACTGCTGAGGTACTGTTGACTGCTTTCAGACTGGGGTAGGTATGCACGGTACCATCCACATGTAAATTTCATAGATGGATCCGACTTCTCGTTGTACAATAGAAAGAGGAGTCAGCCTGTACACATGTGCATCAGTAATGTTTTCTTGAATTTCCCAAACAAGACTACTTAGGACTTATACTGTTGGATCCAGTTTGTAGCCCGCCAGGGAGGAGTTTGAAACTTATCATCAGCTCGCAGCCCATTCTCAAGTGTTTCCGTCGTTGGACTTGGTTACAATAGGAAAAAGTTCCTTGCTTTGCATCATCATGATGTATTTATGCTTTTCATTGGTGATATACACGATTTAATACTAAATTACATGTATTTATGGACGACACCGCATGACCATCTTCATCCTTACAGAGCCCTTACAGAAGCAGATCAGCAAGAGCTCATCCATTTCCACATGTGCATGAATTTTATGCTGAGAAGGGATGCAGCAATCCATGCAGCTGACCAAGGAAGCACGTGCACAAGCTGTGCGCAGACCAGACACTGCAATTGATTTTTCACACTAAGGTTCAGTGACTAAAACAGTCAACTGCAAAGCATGCAAATATTCCCAAACCTTGAAAGTTCTCCCCAACTCCTACCTGCCCGACCTTCTAGTTTCCTGCGCATATACGCAGCAGCACAGCAATCTCCTATTGCACTTGCAGAGTTCCGAGTGAGTTCAATCACCTGCTAGAAGCACATTGGAGTTATTAAAGTTGAAAGAAGTGCCCTTCAAAGGCGCGGAAGGCAGTCCATAGTAACCCATTGCTGCCATTGAAAGATCGTGGTGTAGATAATTTCCCTAGTCAACCAGACCAGCCACCAGATCACTGCCCAGGTGCATTCAGACACTGATTCAAACCTACTCACAGAGTCTGGTGTCTGCACTTTCCTGGCAGGAATGTGGGATGATGACCCGTTCACAACGACAACGGTGTGACAGCTGAGCGACACAGCATTCTATATTAAGGACACTGCTGCCTCGCTGAATGACTCATTCCTCCCCTACCCCATCGTGTGGCGTAATGTCAATCTCCTCAAAGCTGTTTGGCTCTGCAGAACAACAAAGCTATGGTGTTACTGGGTTTTGCTCCAACACAGAATTGTAAACAGGAAGAAAGCACCATATCCTCTGCAACCGGAGCGACATTGTAAGGCTGATCTGCAAGCAGAATCTGTTAATAAAGACACAAATTGATGAGATCAAAGGGAAGTCAGCCTCGCACCATCAAGGAGAGCAAAAGTGAGGGCGAGGGTATCGCCATTCTCCACCTTGCTGTCAGCCAGTGTCAAGGAGTCCTGTAGCTCAGCGCCCTCTCTGAAAAGCTTCATCTCTTTTGGATCCTGCACAGAGCAGAGGGAAGAGGGTGGAGGAGCGCGGCTGGCATCAGGGATGAAGGAAAGCCCTTGCTGGGAGGCAGCATTGCTTCCACCGATGTTGACACAACCAGGAAGATGATACGACACTTATATCAATCTGGCTTCAGAGATAACCATAAGAGTGAAGCGTCGTCTGACAGATCCCCAGGTCGCACCTTCTGAATTAAGTCTTGAAGCTTGGCCTTCACTTCTAGGATGGTCTCCGTCAAGTCGATGTGCAGGAAAAAAGTGGACTTTTTGCGCTTCACTTTGACATAGACCCATTTATTGCCCGCATCCTCCGAAGCCTGCATTCGGCAACAACGCGATGAACCCACCATTGCACATCAGCTATGGTGATAAAGACAGCAATTTAGCACCTTTCACGCTTGTTTTCGCCATTGAATCTCAATCTACAAGCAATTGTCTTTTAGCCCTCAACATCAGCGCCAGACGTCCGTCACGAGGGACCAATGTCGTGAACTAAAAGGTTGTCCGGTACACTTTTTATGAAAGTCAGTGTGGCGTTCGCAACGCACCATGTTCTTGAATTGTCAACCAATAGTATAACAATGTTCCGAATTTTCCAAAGCCTTGGCTTTGCTTGTTTCTCGCCAAACGAAGATGATCAACCAAACGGAACTTTGCAGATCAAGAATGGCTTTGTTATGAACGATGTACTCAATTGAGTGTCTTGGGAAACGTAATGCTTCTGCTTCCAACCAAACGGAATAGACACTTCTGTTCGTACAGTACTGATTTTTTTGAAACAGTCTGTCTGACTTCCCAAAGCTGCGTTGTATACATTAATTCCCTCGGAGCCACGCCATCAAAGGGGTTTGGGGGGTTTCCCTTCCAGGCTTTTCTCGTGGAAACAATGAAAAGCCGAGTGTTGCTAGGAGATCAGAGAAGGAAATACTAGAGATCCAAAATTGCACGATGTGCTTTGATTGGTGACATCGCATGAACGGAGCAAACGCTCTGTGCCATAAATATATGGGTGATGGAAAAATTCTTCACTCACTGAACGCTGGTAACAAAAAGAACACGAGTACGATTCTTCCGTATAGCTTCAGAGGCGATGCTAGTAGCATCTGGGATCTTGACGCGTTTGAAAGTGCTTGAGGGAGAAGGCAAGGTGAGACATGGAGTTCAGGGATTGGATCTCGGAGAGGCTCACGCCTGCAGTCATGGTCATCTCTTCTCCAGAAGCCGAAGAGATGTGCCAGGAGAAGAACGGATTGACAGTCGTCGATCTCTTGCGCCCCTACGGCTTTCTTCACCAGCTGAGTGGTGAGTTCGTCAAGCCTGATGAAGCACCGCTCTTTTAGTTTCACCTGGATGCCTGAAGATTAGACACGACTTTGAGGCCGACTAAGCCTCCTACCCTCAACTGAGATTACTTGATTAATAACAGACTGAGCAATTGTAGGAATACCAAACAATACTTACAGATTGGACAGCAGTAGCTCAGGTACTGTTCACTGAACATGTCCATCTGTGCCTTTGACAGTGCCGGTTCGCACCGTGGGAGAGCATGCATACAGGATACGGGAGTTCAGAGTTCGCTTCTACAGAGCAGACATGATGTTCCAGCCCTCCCCAGAGGTAATGGTCATGCGATTCTGCCAGAGTCAAGTGCAGGTCATCCTCTTCAAGATCATATCTGATCATGCGGCAACAAATGCATGGTGAATCAATCACTATTCAACCATATTGAATGGCATGCAGGCCGCAGATGAGTACCTGAAGGGGGTATTGAACGCAGCTGCCAAGGAAAGCGGTTCTGTGGAGATCCCTGATGTGATGGCTGCCGTGCAGAGCGGTACGGCACAGGAACCCACTGTTCCTGTGCGCTGTCTCGAGCTCAGATGCATGCAACTGATGCAGTCACATGCATGTTACGCAAGTAGCTCAGAGAGTATGGCTACCACTTGCCTTAGAGGGGGTTCACATGGTGCCGAATCTCTGCAGCATGGCATCTGCACTCACGCCACATCTTGGCAGTTCCCTTGCTGCTATGTAGCATTGATGTGAACTATATTCGAGATGATTGTGTTTCATGCTCGCAGGCAAGGGCTTCCTGACAGACAACACTCCTTGGTGGGACAAGTATCGGGATGAGTTTTTCCGCATGACGTCATTCGGCGAGCTTGAGACATTCGACCACCCTGTGGCATGTAAGACCCCATTACGCCTGTCCCTCTCTAGCTCATCGTAGTCGAGTCCTGCACTTAGTCAAAAGCAGCTGTAATCCTGAGACACATTGTTCTGGAACGAATTCTGTGTATTGTCAGACATGTCAAATCAGCCTCAGGCATAACTGTAACTCCACCACCTATTGACCAATGGGTGAACAGACTCTACAGCCTTGGGACATCAAGAAGTGATGAATCTGATATGAGGCATCATTGATGAGCGCATGGAGCTATCTCCACAGCATGACGTTCACTTACTGTAAAGCATGAGTCCCAAAGTGCTGCCGGCATGCATGTGCAGGCTTGCTGGTGCTGCATGCGCATGCAGAGAACCCAGTGGAGGCGTTTGGGAAGCTCTTCCACTCTTCGCGCAAGCCGCCCCTCATGGCAGAGGGCAAGATGGAGCATCGCATTGTCATGCACCACTTGCTCATCCATGGCGACAATGTGCAGGCGGAGGGCGGCTATGCCAGGTGCTACAGCTGCACCTCGTCCATGCATAGCCATCGCACATGATGTCAGCGGCATTAGCTCAGCATATACTGTCAGCCAGGCCATCGGCTGGTGGGCTCCTGCAACATGGCAAGCTCGGCAGGAAGCAAGCATGCAGGCAGGCCTTCATTGATAGCAGCCGCAGATATCTGGGGAACCGGCAAGCATTTAGGAGTTGTAGGGTGTGATTACTACAATCTCCAGCCATGTTCAAATGAGCAGATTGAGAGCCTGTCTGAGCAAGATGATGACCCAACATGTGCAGGTCAGAGGAGAAGCTGAAGGCAGCGCGGGTGGCACTGGGGACAGCGGCAGTGCACCTGATCCGGATCAACTCTGGCAGGGGCGATCTCTCCAGCAAGCTGGGCTATGAGAGCCTCTGGCGCCACCCCTTACCAGGCACCCTGCCGGGAGGTGGTGCTGGGGAGCCACCCTCCAGACCCCCAGTCCCCACTGCGGTGTGTTTCTGGCCCGTTATTTAACATTCATTGTGGTTCGGTAAGCTGCAGAAAGGGCCTGGGCCTCTGATCTTGTCATGTTGCAGGCAGCAAGTGAGTAGGCAGACTTACCGCAAAATGTCAATTACCTATGACAATACCATAATGTTACGTTTGTCGCCCTTCCTAATTCTTCTTGTCGCACCCATGCTCCTTGTTGATCATCGATGAAAGCTTTGATAGGCAGGAAAATCGGACCCTGGGCTAATTTCATGGATATACCTTAAATTAGGGCTATGGGGAGTGCCTGACCAAGGCCAACCTGGATGACATCAAGCGCTTCTCGGAGGACTTTGCTGTCAGGGCACTGCTGCCTGCCATGGAGGCCCGAGTGCGCGCTCTCAATCATCAGGCAAGCACCCACCTCCATCCCATTTGCCGCTGTATCATTTCTGGAAGACTGATCAAGGTGTGTCACAGTATTCTTGTCGGAGTCTTGAAAGGACATGCTTCTTCTTCATACATATCCCCTTTTCAGATGCCTCCTCACTGCACTGGGCCCAATAGAGCTGGATCGCAAGCATCCGCTGTTCAGAGACGTGAAAGGAGAGGACCTCCTGAATGTACAGGTGACGTCCACAAGGAAGGGACTGCGAAACCAGCTGAAGACGCTGCTTTGGCGGAAGCAGCCGGGCGGCGCGGCCGGCAGGGACTCCCCGATGGGCTCGGTGCACGGCGGCTCCGTACACGGGGGAAACGCGGCGAGCGCCGTAAATGGCAGCGTGGGCACCTACGGTATGGGGTCCGTAGAGGGCCAGATGCGCGCTCTGGCGGACCTGGCATTCACGATGCAGGACTACGACACCGCGCTGTCCACGCTGCGCCTGCTGGCCAGCGACCTGCGCGCTGACAAGGCATGGAAGCAGTACGCCGCTGTCCAGGTGACCATGCCCTCTGCGCCACACAGCTTGCCCTTTGCCATCCCCCCCCCCAACATAGTGAAATGGTTTCCAAGCTTATGATGGTGTTCAAGTGACACCACTTGGGCTCAGCAATTTGGGTAACCTGCACCCAACTGCACCCTGAAGAGAGAGACACTGTGCACGAAACACTCCGCGTCATATTCCTTCACTGGTGTTGCGCAGGAGATGATTGGCATTTCGCTGTTCATGGCACGGGGCACAATGAGCGAGGTGTTGGGAGCTTTCAAGGAGGCTTTCTACCGGTACAACACTGCTGCGCCGCACGAGACTGCTCCGCGCGAATGCGTGCGCTACGCAACTCGCTCCATGCTGCTGGCAGCGGAGTACGCGCGCCAACATGGAGCCTACAATGAGGCCAACTATGCCCTCATGAAAGCCCACTTCCAGGTGGGGGTCCCTGCCCTATTTTGACTGCCACGCTTCTGAACCTGTCTCAAGACAGCAATTATGCACCATGGCCAAACCTTGCAAAGACACTTGAGAGAACCACGGTCAATCCTTCATGTGGTTGATGCGCATCAATGCGGAAGATAAGCTACACTCTGTATGGCTGGTGCGCTGGGATTATTCCCTGCAAACAGCATTGCCGATGATTGAAATGTTGGAGATCATTGTTCCTCAGGAGGAGAACCTGCGGGCGGCACTGCTGCTGGAGCAGGCGGCGCTGTGCCTGCTGCGCGTCTCGCCTCCCTCGGTGCGCAAGTACGCGTTCCACATGGTGCTTGCCGGTCTGCGCTACAACGCATGCGACCAGAAGGCGCTCGGTATGCGCGCCTACAGGTTCGTCCTTTCCGTAGATTCCCATGCATGGCAATTTTTTGTGTTTTTCTTGATTTTCATATACACTGGTGATTTTACCTGCGCATGATTGTACATGACGGTTGCTTGTTCATTCCTGTGTAGCAACTTGTAGTAAGGCAAGCTCTGCACAGTTCAGACGCTTCAGCCATTCTCAGTGAGTCCCACCACTGGAAGCGCAGCGTGCTCTTACCGAGCGAATGGCACATGCTTGTTTTGGTTCATCGTATGTTCTCTAGCTGGATGCCCTGTGGCAACCAATGCAATAGTTAACAGGCATGTGGGGAATCTGTGGCTGCGCAGGCAGGTGCTGTCGGTGTACAAGGGCCACAAGTGGGCCTTCATAGAGGAGCACATTCACGACGTGCTGGGCAAGCAGAGCCGCGACGCAGGAGATTTCGAACTGGCGCTGCAGCACTTTGCAGCCATGCTGCAGTGCTCCCACTCGCCGCCTTACTGGCAGGCGCACTATCTCAAACAGTTCCTGGACACCGTCGCAGCGGCCACAAAGGCCAAGGTTGGGGCCACGTATGTTGAAAGCAGTGGGGGATTGGCTGAGTGCGTTTGGCTTGTAGGTGTCAAGCAGATGCACAGCTTCAGGAGGGTTTTCACCTTGTCGCAGCCACGAAGGCCAGGATGGGGGGTAGCATGCTGTTTGGGGGGTACCATGCTTTTTGATTTGCACCGGTGCAGATCAGTAAGGGGGTCGGCAAAATTCAAATTTTCCTTTTAGGTTCTGGAGGTGTCTGGTGGGCGTACTAGCTCAAGCACTTCGTGTATACTGCTGCCTCTGCTGCAACGACCAAAGGGGGGCTGCAGGATGCTCTTCTGGCTCAAAGGGCGTCCTATAAAGCACAAAGGAGAATGGCTGGGGGTGGATAATAAGCCTGGTGTGTTCTGCAGGGGGCGGCGCCAGTATTGGAGCTGCCACTGCCGGAGGTGGATGCAGAGCATGTGACTGTGCAGGCTGACAACGAGATCTGCCATGGCAACCCCGAGTCGCGCACGCAGCCCGAAGAGCTCTGGCGCTCTCTTGAGGGGCCGTTGCTCTCTGGTGAGCCACATCTTCTTTGTCCCTGCATTGCATGGAACCTGAATTCACAACCTTGCTTCCCAGAGGTACTTTATGACCTTGGCATCGTTCTTCCTTTTGCAGCTTCTTCCTTGTGCATCATTTACTAGTATCCCAGCTATTAGAAGGGTTATGCATGATGCGCTCCTTGACAGCTGATATCAAAAGCACCTCTATTTCGCATGTTTTTTTTTAAGAAATCCTGCATGGTGCATTGGTGGTTTGTGTCCTGCTTGGATCCGGCAAGTCCATCGAGGGGTACTACCTAGTAGGTATGTGGCAGCCTTTACCTGCACTTTGTCTGCAGACGCACCTTGCCTCAGGCAGGAAAAGAGTGTAATAATCATAATTATCACTAAATGCATGAACTGTGCTGCAGGATTGGATACAGGCACGACCTGGTTGGATGCCGGGGGCAGCAGCAGCAAGGTGTCAGCGCTGCAGCTAAGCACGGCGGTGGCAGGGGAGATGATCGAGGTCCTCATATCCCTCGCCAACCCCCTGGCCGTGGACCTCCACGTCTCGCGGCTGCGCCTGCTCTTCGAGCCTGAGCCCATGCCGACAGAGGGTGACCTGGGTCAATATGCAGAGGTAATCATTCAAATTGCACTGATCTGCCTATCGATGTCTGCTTATCCATCACTGTTGGGGCCAGGCATCAGTCATGGTTGAGTACCTGGTGGATGATGTGAGAAATGACGTGACACACTCACATGATCCACCTAGGTAAACGATCTTGAATGATGTTCTGATTAACGTCTCAAACAGTCAAGGACTTATTTACACGCGAGGGAGTTCATGCATTTGTGCCGACAGGTAATGTTGTGTGGTCTTCCTTGACAAGTATAGAACTCTGTGGGTACGTGAACGGATGTCTGTCATCATAATCTTCGCGTTCCTGCTCAATAGTAAGATCATGTCATAAGCTGCTATTCTGTGCTGTCCAGGCACAGGAGCAGGCAGTGGTCTTAAAGGGTGGAGAGCGCGTGCGACTGGCTTTGGGGCTGCGGCCACTGCGGCCCGGGCTACTCACCCTGACCGGGGTGGAGTGGCTGCTGGACGGGAACGCCCCCGGACGCAAGCTCTTTGCTCCCAAGCGCCCCAAGCACCGCCGCACCGCCTCCCGGTGAGTCATCTGCGTTGTTTCCATGAGACAGAATTTGTTCTGGTTGTGGTGCATGTCATTGCCTCCCTCCATGATGTATCGGAAGGATTGGGTTCTTCTGATGCATCTTTGAGCTTGACAATGACTTGTTCCAAAGAGCAGTGGCAGGGTGAGGAGGTATCATTGAGAAATCTTGAAGAAACAGTTTGGGGCAATGCAGGGCTGCCACGAAGGCCGAGGTGCAGAGCCAGTGCCTGTCCTTCAGCATACTGGATGCCTTGCCCCGGCTGGAGGTGAGTCAACTCTCCAGTTTTCCATCTTCATTTCTTTATCTGACTTAACAATGGTTGTCTGCTTACACGTGGGCAAT
Organism: Coccomyxa subellipsoidea C-169; assembly: GCF_000258705.1. NCBI lineage: Eukaryota > Viridiplantae > Chlorophyta > Trebouxiophyceae > Coccomyxaceae > Coccomyxa > Coccomyxa subellipsoidea. Next base: position 367,067 of record NW_005178033.1, read on the forward strand.
AAACTCTGCTCACAGATCGTTCGTGGCTAGCAACCAATTTGGAAGATCTACAAAGCAAAAGCAGAAAGAATTGCATATCTTTGTGCAGGCATCTGTGGAGCAGCTGCCTCCGACCATGCTGGCAGGGGAGGTGAGGAAGTGCACGCTGACACTGCGCAACACAGGCAAGGTGCCCCTGCGCAGCATCCGGGCAGTCTGCAGCAGCCCCGACGTGTACCTGCCTCCTGACGACGCTGATGCAAGCGGGGCAACTGTTGACAGCTTGGCACCAGGTGCACCATTTTCCCTGACTCTGCCATCCGTGGTATTTGTCAAGATTCAGCAGACACACCCCTGCTCACCTGCCATGCTGTCAATGCAGCGCCTCCTGATGCATAGTCTTTTCTGACAATCAACCGGCAATAATTCAGGCCAGCAGGTAGAAGGGGTAGGAATATTTGGATTCCAAGGTACCACATTGTCTGCAGAAGCACAGAACTGATACATGCAGACGGACCAACGCTTCTTTACCAAAAAGCAGGACGGATGCACAATCAATCATCAGGTCAATCATTACGTGCCTGGGGCATGCAGGGAGGGAACGCGCGGCAGGGACGTCAGCGCTGCAGCAGCCGTGCCTGCGGCTGCGACGGGGCCTGACGCTCTACACATGGCCTGCCGCCAAGGCGCTGGGCCCGGGCGAGGAGCTGCAGTGGCCTTTGTGGGTGCACCCGCGGGAGAGGGGCCAGTTCGACTTCCACCTCGCTGTGTTCTTTGAGCCTGCGGCGCCAGTGGACGGCATGAATTACAGGTAGGTGGCAGGCGCCCTTTCGTTGCAGCAGGGTAGTGGCGTGGGGATGTGCAGGGGTCCAGATGTCCACTCCCCAGGCGTTGAAATAAGTGGTTTGATGGTGTAGTACCAGCTTGTTGTGGCCCTCTGGCTTGCCACAGCTTCTCACAGATGCTGGCGCTCCTCCTGCATGTTGGCACACCGCTCCATGTGTCAATCTGCAGTGGCATGCAGTGTTGGAAGCCAACAAGGATCTTGCGATGAAAATGTTTTTCAGTCTTGCTTGAAGCATCACACATTAAGTATCCTCTGTGCATTACGTGGTGCATCTCTTCTGATATGGATCATGCCGGCAGGGTGCTACGGCTGAGTCACTCGGTGGACGTTCTGCCGTCTCTGGATGTGGCCGCCAGCCTGGCCGCCTCCAGGGCCGACCTTGTCACCTTCCTGCTCCGCCTCTCCATGCGCAACATGCAGGTGAATTTCTTCTCACCTTTCCTACACACTATCTAAGGAGCGCGGTTGAGTGATCAATAGGCTACAGCACAGATGGCAGGAAAGTGGGATGAGTAGAAGGGCCCTGTCAGTGCCAGAGAAATCAGGCAGGCAGACATGCAAGCAACAAGGCCCATGACACACAAAACACCTGGCTCGGTCTGTAGGGATACACCCACATTCATAATTAAAAGTACCAAACTTCCCAGGACTGCTGCAATTCCTGGGCTACATCAGAGGATGGTCCGCGGCTGCAGAAAGAGGCAGTTTCATGCATTTTGTCCAAGCTCAGGTGCTAGCAAAGAAGTGATGCGTGGGGTGTGAAGCAGCCCTCAGCAATGCGCAGCAAGCTGGTTAATATTGCTCATGTGCTCTTTGCTGCAGGGGCTGCAGGCGCTGACAGTGCGCCAGGTGTCCTGCCTGTGCGACAGCTGGCGCATCTCCCAGCTGGGCAGGCGGGGCGAGGCCGCCTCTGCTGCCCTGCAGCCTCCATCCACATCGATCACCCCCGCCATCGAGCTTCCTGCAGCTTCTGTGGCAACTGCCTACTTCCGCCTGCATCCCCCCGAAGCCTCCGCCGCGGATGCAAGCACCAGCGCTGGCGAGGAGTGGGTGAAGGCTGTGGAGGGGCCACTTGCGCATTTCCACACAGAGCGCATGAAGAGGCTGCAGCTGGACTCTGAGCCCGAGCAGCAGGCATGCCCCTCCCTGTGAAAGTACTACATGATATTTCTGTGCCAGCATTGGTCAAGCATGTACACTGGATGTACCGTGATACTTCTGAGACCGATTTTAAGCTCTTTACATATGGTGCCGGAAGCGAGGGTAGTCTTACCTTGTTTGCGGCGCCTGTTGTAGTGAGTTCTATTCTGATTGCTCTTCATCGGGACGTTTGAAGGCCATGCACTGCTGTGCGCTAGCGCAGCTCTGCGACTTGTGATCAGCTGATCTGAAACAATGCACCCCACAGGATTGAGCCTCTACCAGGATAAAACTACTAGGATGTTTTCGACTGAGGGGTTGTGTGTTTCGCCCGTGCAGTTTCCTACGCGGCCGTCCAAAGCAGAGCTGCAGCGGGCAGCCCTAGAGCAGCAGCCGGAGCCATCAACTTCAGACACTCCTGAGAACAAGGGGCCGGACATCATCGTGGTTTGGGCGCTGCCAGACGCTGCCGGCAACCCCCGCTGCATCGGCGCTCACCACGTCTGCGACCTCCAAGAAAAGGTGAACCACTTTTCCATTGAACTCTGCTTTGTGTGCTTCTGATCTGGGCACCCATGGCATTATCTGCCCCACAACACCCGGACATGCAATTTGAATTGCGCACCAGATCTAGGAGCTTGTTTATTGTTTCCCACTGTTGGAAGAGGGAAGCGGCGCCAGGCGACAGTCCAAACGTGTAGCTTTCAATGCTGTCGGCAATTGCGACATCCTCAGTATTTGTCTTCGGGTGCCTTCTGCCTAGCTGTGTGGCCCTCTGAACCCACTCAGTGGGTTGAATTCTGCATCAGGATTCGTTAACTCTTATCTGTCATCCAGGAGAAGGTGGCGATAAGGGCGACGCTGCGCGGGGAGGAGCGGCTGAGGCACAACTTCCGCGGCGGCGGCATGTGCGCAGCTGCCCTGCAGCTGGACCTGCGCAACTGCAGCGATGCCACAGCCTCCCTCTGCATCGAGACCGGAACCGGAGCGCCCGGCAGAGGCATGCTCCTTCCCCGTTTTTTTATAGATGGATGAGAGTTGTTCTGCTAGAGCAGTGCATGAAGAGGGTCGGTCTCTCTATTGACAGTCTGTGTGCTGTGTCCCAATTTGCCTGTACTCTACCTCAAAATCCTTTCAGCTGAATTTACTTGAACGGATCGTAGGAGGGTACTTACCCATATCCTCTGCTTGGAAGGCAATCCACTTACACGTTTAAAAATACAAAAGGGCTTGCTAAAGCAGATACTGTCATTTATTGTGTGATACTATTTCATACAGCACTGATGAAAGGACTGCCATTGCTGCAGGCGAGGCTGTGTGGCGGCGCACGCCTGAGCTGGCTCCTCAGAGCAGCACGAGCGCCGAGGGTGCCACAGCTGTGGCGCCGGAGCCCCCCGGCGGCAGCGGGGGGCCCGTCCCTGTGGGTGCCAGATCTGGCACGGACTACCTCTGGTGCGGCAGCGTCCGCACGCTCGTGTCCTCGCTGCCTGCCGGGCAGGCCACAAGCGTCACTCTGCGGGTGCGCCCCCCCCCTTGCGTTCTCCTTTCAAATTAATGTCATTCAATAAAACCAGGGACAATTCACAGACAGACAAGGCTGTGCGAGCGCCAATGAAAGGAGGAAGGGCAAATTGTCAAGATTGCAAGGTTGGTTTTCTGGAGACACCCCCAGTAGGAAGTCAAGCACAAGCTGACGTCGGGATTGCTCCGAGATGCTTGAGAAAGCTGTTTGCCCCTTATGTTGCACAAGCAGCAGCACTATTCCGCATGTGTTGCAATGGGAATGTGTGCATGCAATCAGCTCTTTGGTGCTTGTAGCTGGCAGCTTTGGTTTTGCTGAAGAGCGTCCGAGCTGGGGTGATTGTATTGCAATGGCATGTGTACAAGCAATCAGATGTTGGCTGCCTGGCTTCACCACGTTTTGGCATCGGGGGAAAGTGTCTGAGCAGGGGTGAATGGTGCAGGTGGCTGTCATGGCGCCAGGCGTGTATGACATCAGCGATTACCTCATACGCTGGGCGTTCCCTGATGTGGACAAGCTGCAGTACAGCCAGCCAGGGCCGCCACTAGTGCTCAGAGTGGAAGATGAAGAAGAAATTTAGCCATAGACAGAACTGCACAAAATTATTTGCTTTCCAGCCGTACTTTGGCACAAGCTGCTGGCACCAGCACATGCCATGTTAGCTATATTGTTGAATAGCAGAGTAGCAAACTGTACAGTAAAGTTCAAGAACTTAAAAATATGTAGATTTCGACTCCTTAAAGTTGCAGTGTCTGTCTTACGTCCAATGTTTGGAAATGAAAAGTGGTCTGATCAGCCTAACAGCCTGAAGGCAAGCTTGGAGTCGCCCATCAAAATCGACTGGCCAAAGCTGCATTCAAGGGGCAAAACTGGTGCAACTGTAATGACATATCACAGTATCTCGAGAATAAAGGAACTGTCTAGCTAGTATGTCACCAAAATATTGTTGCAAGGCGGACCCATCCCATTGCAAGATGACCATCAAATTTCCTCATGGACTGGCGAGTTATACCCCGGACAATGAAGAAACAATCTTTGCACAGCTCTTGAACATCCATCACTCCCAACGCCCATACTGATCATAATGAAACAATTCCGCAATATTCAAATCGCACAATGAAAGGAAGGAGATGAGAAATCAGCTCTCTTCAGTCCATGCAACTAAGGAGCAGATCACGCTGCTGAGTCCGACCTCGTTCTCGATCGGGTTCTGACACCGTTTGCAGCCAGAGCAGGCGTTGCAGGCCCCTCAACATCTTCACCCCTTTCCTCCTTCACACCATCTCTCCCTGCAGCCGCGTCTGCAACAACTTCACTTCCCTCTCCCTGACCCCCTTTGCCTTTCGCTCGCCGCCGTTTCCTGCCGAAAGTTGCCTCACTCTCAATGGACGCTCCGGCACCCTCAGAGAGAGGGATAATGATGACATCAATTGGCGCTACAGTATTGGAGGTCTCTGCTGCGACAGCGGCCGCCAGTTGAGGTATTTCTGGGCCCTTGGCAACTGCCGCCCCTGAAGCGGCTGCGGCCGCGCCCGCGCGCATGATGTGCCCTGCACACAGAGACCGAGCGAGTCAGGCAGCAGAGATTGCTGAAGATCCAGACATGCTTGAGGGCTCTACTCCATTTGAGGACCCTCTCACATGAGGCGTGACGCAAAATACCTGTTATAATGATGTTGCTAGGCAAAGAGTGACATTGGCAGACACCTGGGAGTTAGCTCTGGGAAGACACTGATTGTGTAAACAGCAGCTGGTCATTTGGCTACTCAAGGTACAGAGATAGAAGTGCTGTCATGTTGCCTGGATCATAGAGCAGCAGGCGATGCATTCGGGTTGCTGCTGCTAGTACAGGCAATACAAAGCATCTCTATCTTGCACTGGGGCATAAGGCATACCTGTTGCTTTGGCATAGTCGTCCGGGTCCATGTCTGCCAGAGAACCGAACAGGTCTTCGTACCCTTGTCTGAGCTCAAACCAGTACACCAGAAACTGGTACGGTGCGTACTTCTCATACACCTGTCCAATGTACACATGCAGCTGTTTAGCATTCTGCCTCTTGTTCGCGGGTTCAACACTCTGTGGGCCACTTCCACAAGCAAATGGGCGAGATTTTCTCAGCGCGCTAGTTAGCGCCCACATGTTGCATGGCCAATCCACAGCTGAGGCATCATGAAGCATCCCTGTCACATGAGCTGAAAGTTCCAAAGGCAGCCATTTCAAAAGCACACTTCACGCCATTGCCTCTTTTCTAGCTCTGCGCGGGTGTTGTCCACATGCAAAAGACAACCCACCTTCTGGGCAGCCTCCTGCAGAGTTCTGGGGCTGAGCCCCGACAGCTTATGGCGGTGTTTCAGGTGGCGCGCAGTTTCTGTGTCGGCCGGGATGCGCTCAAAGTGCCCCAGCAGCTGCAGAACATTGGCTGCTGTGAAGGGTCCCATCCCAGACAGCGGCAGCAGCTTCTTGTACAGCGCAGATGCATCCATCCCTGGCTCCTCCAACGCCAGCCCCGACACTGTGCCGTCCAGAAACTAAACGCACCATTCCACCCCATGTCACATTCTTATTCACTTTACGCTCCTGGCACAGTCAGACTTGAATGGCAATGAGTTGGGATTTCCTCCTCAAAGAAGGACTGGAGGTAAAAAAAAAGGAGCTCTGTAAAAAACAAGCTGGGCGGTGGTTGGCGTGTGCATGTACTAAAATCTGAGACCCATAGAAACATCCCACTTGTCCAAGGCTGTAGCGCAGGTCCTAGACATGGAACTCAAGATGGAACCATGGTCCCTGTGCGTAACAGACGGTCGGCAGGGACCCCCAAGTTTTCATGATATCATTTCAAGGAGCCAAGAAATCTCCTGCACCTGCTGCGCCAAGCCGTGGATCGTTTTGCCGCGGTACCCAACGCCGCATCGGCTCTGCAGGGCTTCAACACCGGCAGCCGCCACCTGCGCGCCAGCTCCTTTATCTACTTGTATACAATATCCTTTGAAAGGGCATTAGGGTAGACTTTAGAAAGTAGAAGGTGCCTGGGTATTGTGAGTTCTGCCCACCTGGGCCGGGGTAGGGAATGCGCCGCCGCCGATCTCTGAGCACAGCGCAGCGTTCATGCTGATCGTGCGGCCCCACCTGTGAGAAATTGGTAAGATGATTCACATGACTGATGAGGTTCCGAAACTTTGGCCCATTGATAAGTGTGTCCTTCTCCTGGTGCTGTGATACCCTTTCAAGCTGACCTGACTGTATTCAAGCTACAGAAGCACCATTATAGAAATGACCTTCACAATTGCCAAGATCGCAAGGCGGTTGAGTTTGGCATGCAAGATCCAAACTCCGGAGTGTGCTTTGAGATTCAGATGGCCCTGATGGTCCCTTTCTCATGGCAGGCTGTAAGGTTCTATCTAGAGGCCTCACCCGCAGTTGCACAGTGTGATGCTTTTGACCATGTCCTCCCAGAGAGTGGGCGACCGGAACATGTGGCCAAAGCTGGCGGCCTTGGCCTCCGCATGCATGCGCTGCAGCGCTGCCACAACCTCGACATCGGCCGGGGCCAGGCTGAGCATGCGCACCACCTGTGACATCAGCGCCATGTCACCAATGACTCAGCTGAACTATTTTGTATGTCAATGTTGGGGGGCATGCGCATGCCTCCAGCTTTGTGCAAGTCAGCCCACTGTGGCTTTTCAGCTGCTAAACCTACGTGCAACAGTGCCAGCAAAATGCAATGTGTGCCCACTAACAAGTGCTATGAATTTGGGTCATAGAAGGATTACCTGGCTCTGAAGGTGTTGCTCATCACTAGTTGACAGGGGATCTGTGGTCTCCACGGCCACACTGAGCTCTGAGCCGTCCTCTAATATGGACTGGGTGATGCGCACTGGCACTGCTGTGTCGTCTGCTGTGCGCAGGGGCCTCTCAAAGGCGGGCTGGCTGCCGGGCACCGAGGAAACCGCCTGTCCAAGTGGAGCCTAGTAGATGTCAGGAAGAAATGTTGAAGGGCGGGAACCCACCCAGATGGGGAGGTGGGTCCAGGTATAGATTATGAACGTAGTCTCGTAATGTTCTATACTTTCAATTTCAACGCTGAGGCCTGAGCTACGCACCTTGACCCATCTGTTCGGAGCCAGCATGAAGAACCCGTAGCTGCTGACTGCCGTCGCCAGATCGAAGCCTGTCGGGGCAGGGACCTTGACGATGTGGCATGCAGTAGATCTGCAGCCTACTGACGCCATGCGTGCCTCTCCGGATCGCCTTCTTGCGATGACTGGACGGATAGCTAGCCAGATCAAGCCGGCTTCTCGGACGGCCAGTGCTCTGGTACTTCTTCCAGGTAAGATGGACAAAGAAATGATGAATTTAGATCGTTGCCGTGCTGCAAGAATTGCTGGACAAATAGAATCCCGACACAGTGCAGTGAGGATCAGTCTTGCAGAGCAATTGATCCCACTAGGAAAATTTTCCAAAATTGAGTGTTCGGACAGAGAGCTGCATACAAGCTCAAACTTGAAGCTTTATCTTTCGACGTTGATATCAATATTCCTCGTATACATCGCAGTCATCGCTGCGGAGTGTGGAGGAAGCTGCTTTTGAGCAAAGGATGATTACGTGAGCCACGTGAACGGTGAGTGAGCTTTGGCGCCAAAGCGCTCTCGGATGTATATTTCACGATACAAGTTAGCAGAGGAGGAATAGGTATAACGGATCCAGAGTGGCGAGGAAATCCACGTCTGTGATCCTTGCAGCCAGCCAAGGTGGCCTGTGAGTGCACAAAAGCTGTGACATCCAATAAAATCTGCATGCATTTTTGCAGAAATTCAGAGTGCAGCGTTTCTGTTGCTTATCTACAATGTAAAAAGTGAAGAACTATCAAAATATGATTAGCACACAAGAGGAGTGGCAGAATCCTTCAGGAATGTTCATAACTGCCGCACGACAACCGCCACTGGATTTTGGATTGTGACTCAGCGGGCATTATCTAGAAGCACAGCAGCTGGCCAAAGGCATGGAAAAGTCAGCATGCAGCCTGTTGAGCCAGATCGAGCAGGAGCTCAGTGCCCTGCGGGCTCAAACAGTGCATAACCTGGAGCAGAAGGTGCACCTTTTCCCCACTATAGCGAGCTGATATTCGTCACGTGTCAGTTGCAAAAGGCATGCAGCAATCATTTGAGCAAAAGGCTAAAATCAACTCTACACTGAAGCATACGGGTCCCTTGCCAACTTATGCAAGTAATGCTGTCTTCCCCGCTGAGGGATCTCTGCCAATATTAAAGGCTATTCGTTGCTGCCGAGAAACATCCAGGACTCCCCCTCCAACACGTCTTGGTGGTACCATTGCAGTTGGCAGAGAGGGAGGAACAGCTGAGCACAGTCAGCAGCAGATTCCTGCAGCTCCGACAGGACTTCGAGTACAACTTGCAGCTCCTGGATGGCCGCGATGCCGAGTTGATGCAGTATGAGGCGGAGGTTGAGGGGCTGCAGTCTGGCCTGGAACAGCAGGGATGCCTGGTGGAGGAGCTCCAAGCATCCCTCTCCAAAGCCCAGACAGGTAAGACATTGCCACAGTGACTCGCTTGGCCTTCATCGAGAATAGCACATCGGAAATCCTTGTTGTTGGACTGTCGCAGCACAGCATGGCTTGCTGACAGGCGTAGACCCGGTGCCCTGCCATCTGTTGCTGAGGTGTCATCACTTGTCAGCTGCATGATGTCAGGACACTCCTGTGCACGCCTACTGTGCAGGTCTTGTTCCTGTCGATGATGTATTTGTAGGAAATGTGATCGTTTTGCCTGGGGTTTTTGTGCAGACTTGGAGAGGGAACAGCAGGTGCTGCAGTCAGCGACAGAGGTGTGGCAGTCACACCACCAACAATTGGTCCAAGAAACCGCCCAGATCAGCCAGCAACACGAGCAGCAGCTGCGCAGCGTAGCCACTGACTTTGAGGCAAGGCAGGGTGCTGTGCTGGCTGAACTGGCAGAGGCAAGGGCCAAGATGGATGTGGCAGTGAACAAGAATGCTTGGTTGCAGGCGTCACAGGCAAGCCACTGGCTTTAGTTGCACGTGGTGAAGCTGCATGTCTCTCTTGATGCTTGAATTCGATTAACACTTCTAAGGGCAAGAGAAAGCTCTGATATGCAGTCTCACTACAGCAGGCCATCTTGACATGCACAGTGGGACTGCAAAGTTGATGGGAAATCGAGAGGGTCATGTCAAAAGTTTGTTTGGCTGGTGGACATCTGCAGGAGGAGGCTGCGAGGCGAGTAGCGGCTGCAGAGCAGAGCTATTCAGCAGCCACTGCTGAGCTGCAGGTGACCCTCGCATCTCATCACCCGCAAGCATGTTAATGAAGACATGCCAAACCAGTGCTGTGGCTTCCTTATTACAGCTGTGCCATAATCGGCCTTGCAACTCACCGAAGTCAGTAGAGAGACAAAGATAGAGGGTGTCTTGCTCAGGCGCTGCAAAGGAGCCGAGATGCTGCAGAAAGGGAGCTCACAGAGGCGAGAGCGCAGCTTGACCGGGAGCGCATACATATCCACAATTCCATAGCACAGCTTGAAGAGGTTGGTTACTCACCACAGCGTGGGTCCCACATGCTCAGTGAAACTTCTCGTCTCATCCTATCTAGACATCTGAACATCATATGAGCAGAGTGGCGTATGTACACCTCTGGTATCAATGCCCAAGGATGGGGGCATTGTCCGCTGCAGGAGAGGGGAGTGAGCGAGAGGAGGCACAAAGCAGCTGCCGCGCAGCTGCAGGCTGAGCTGGACGCGGCAACTGCTGCAGCCCAGGAAGCTGAGCGGAAAACAGAGGCGGCTGCATGTTCTGCAGCACAGCTGCAAGCAGAGCTGAAAGCAGAGCTCGCCAGACTCTCAGGTGCCAAGCATAAAGGATCATCAATCATGATGTGATTTACATGCAAAAATGAATAGTACTAGCTCTCCCTGTGGCAAGGAATGCTTCCTGAAAGAGTGTCTTTTGATCTCTGTGAGAAGCAGAGTGTAAGCAGAGATGTTTACATATCGTAACATGCATGCAGGTCGGAGTGCAGCGCGAGAGGCTGCAGAGAGGGAAGGCGTGGGGAAGCTGGAAGCTGCACGGAATGAGTGCAAGCAGCTGGAAGAGCGGCTGCGGTCCCAACACGATGCAGAGATGTCTGGGCTGAGGCAGCAAGTCCAAGATTTGCAGAGGTAACACCCCAGCCTGTTGCAAATAGTTGAACACCGCATGCGAAGGCAATAGACAAAAATAAACTGGTTGATGTTGCCATGGCTATAAACATGCATGTTCTGGAACATCCTCTGTAAAATACATTGTGATAATGTCAGACTGTGTGCGCAGGAGGCATGAGAAGGAGTTGCATGACCGTTCAAAGGCGGCAGCAGCTGAGATTACTTTCTTGGAGGCCAAGATTCAGTCCTTGGAGCAGGCACTCAAGAAGGGGACCAACGGCATGCAGAAGCTGCAGGTTGGGTCTCACCCTTCTCTGAGTTGTGGCACAAGCGCAATATATTCTCCACAGCAATTACTATTGGGCATTCTTCTCTGGCAATGTCCAACAAACATTTAAATCGAATTTGATTATGATGATGTGGCATTCCGGGGAGCAGGAGGCACAGGCAGCTTTGTCATCGAGGGATGCTGAGCTGGTAGCGCTGCGCGCTGAGGTGGCGGCTCTGCAGACGGGAACGCCCCAAGCTGGCGCGGCAGCCCGATCAAAAACTCACAAAGCTGCCGCCGCAACTCCTGAAGGGTCTTCGGCGGCGGCTGCACAGCGCTATAGTCAACTCAGTCCCGGGTAAGCCATTGCACCGAATAACAATCATCCTGCATGCAATTGAATATTTCACAAAGTTGTATCTGTATCATGAAAATGCATGGGGTGTGCAAGGGTGGCAGTGACGTGCAGGTGGAATTTCCCGGAGCCAGAGTCCCCTGACTGGCTGCGGGGCGCTCTTGGGGGCGCCAACAGCGCCAGAGGATTTGAGGAGGACGCCTCGAAGCAGCTGCGCCTTCAGAATGCCGGCCTGCAGGTCACAACACTGACTTCACTCAGAACATTACCTTGTCAACATCCATTCTTGGCACTCATAACAGTTATCTTCAGCAGTCAACAACTGCCATCTTGCCCAAACAAGGTAGATCAAGTGAGGAAGTACACATGCATCCCTGGCACTCACAAATCCTACCCTCGGCAGTCTTTTAGGTCCGATCGTGCTCAAATATCAACAGCAAGAGTTTAACAGTAAAAGTGACTCATAACATGATTTATTGCGGCCGGCAGGCGGCACTGGAGAGAACGCAGCAGGAGAACAAGAGGCTGTGCGCTGCGCTGGCAACGCTCACTGCTGACATGGAAGCACTCGCGCACGCCGTAAAACGCCCTGTCGCAAACTCCTCTCCCCGTAAGCATCCGTAATCTTTACACTGGCACCGTGTGCTGTCTATGCACTTACCTGCATGTCAAGCATTTTGTCCCAAAGGTGTGGGTTAGCATGCATCCTGTTTTGGCCACTCCAGTGACGAGCAAGCATGAGGCACGCAAGCCATCCTTTTCAGCATCCTGAAGATTGTACATGTGTGTGATTACCTGGCTGGAGCATGTGCACACAAGCAGGAGCAGCAATACAACTTTCCATCAGTGCCAGAGAAACCTGTCGGTTAGACATTAGTGTTCCCGGATTAAATATTTTCTGCATGTTGTGGATCATTTCAAGGAAAATCACCTTGGCTGGCTGGCAAGAAATAATTGCTTGATGAAAGAGTGTATCTGCATTCGCCAGTTGTCGCTGAGCTGGAGCGCCAGCTGGCGGAGGCGCAGCGCAGCGTGGAGCGTCTGAGCGGGGAGAACGAGCGGCTGATGGAGATCAGCAGCGAGCTGCGCGCGCAGCGCCACAAGGCCGACCGCGCCGCCGCCCAGGCCGGTGAGCTGATAAGACTTGAATGACTGATGGAAAATATCAATGACTCATCGACAGCTCGTCTGCTCTGGTAGTATTGACATTCCTCCGCCTGGCTTGTCTGCACTGTGCCTGTCTTCAGCAGATAGTACACCGGCCGCATTTGGCCGCCTTGCTTTGTGTGTCAGAACCCATTTTTCCAGAGAGTGTCTGTATCTCACGGTTCATAAAAACACGCAAATCTCTTCAAGAATGGTGAAATAGATGGCTCTTGATATACTGCACTGCCGGGCACCTGCACATTCCCAAGCTGCTATGCCAAGTAGCTTTATGCCCTGTAACACTTACCCTGTGGTACCCAGTATTTGTTACTCATAGTTTTGACCTTCACATCATTGTATGGTCTTCTGTGCAGGTTCTGCGCCGCAGCAGGCAGCCAATATGGGCGCAATGGTGCCTGTTCAGGGCGCAGCCAGGCCACAATATCCTGCGCTGCCCCCCGGCTTCTTCGGCGCGCCAACCCCCGGCGGCTTCCAGCCCTACGGCGCATCCCCCCTGCATTTCTTCGTCGGCCCCCAGTTCCTGCCCCCTTTCTCATTCCCCAACCCGCCAGCTCAGCATGACTCGCGTCCGCATCAGCAGCCAAGCACAGGAGCACAGGAATCATCCAGTGGGGGTGGGCAGGGGGCGGGAACCGCAGGCAAGGGTGGCAAAAGCGATGGTGCTGACGGGGACAAGGGGTATGATGCTGATGTGGCGCAGCGGCTTCGCAGAATAGAGGCTCTGGCCGAGGAGATAGCGCTCGCGCAGGTGTGTCACTGGTATTCACGCTAGTACTGAAGAGACCAGAGAACTCAATAAGCCAAATGACAGTTGTAGCTTCCACCACTGGTTGAGGAGAGGGTGTATGGGCCCAGGGATGAGGGGGGAATTAATTGCATCCTGTTTATGGGAAGGAGAAGAGTCTTTGGGCATTGCAGCGTGCCATTTAGGGAGAGCGATGGAGGATGGGGATCAAAGGTGCATTTATGGTGTTGTGCAGGTGCAGGGGGGTCAGAACAGGCAGCGAATTGCCAACAACCGCAGCAGCAGACTGAGCGCCGGGCAGGAGGTGAGTCACTAATGACTGTTCTTCGGTGCCTGACCCGCTTTCCTTTCTTGTGCACATCCTCACGCTACTTAAATTAAAAGCTACTGGGGTCTAGACTGCTGAGTTTAGTTGACTGTGCCCATCAATACAATACCTTGAATAATTGCCAGCGGCCGTTCACAGGGCGGCGCTGAGGACGCTCAGGAGAATGCTGGGGTTGCCGGTGCCAACATGGCAGCGCCAAGGGTGAATGTGCCGCTCAACACAGCCTCTTCCAGATGCACCCCTTCCCAGGCATGCTTCCACCCAAACCATCTGCAATCTGCATTTTGGGTCTCCACACTCACAGTTCCACTGCACGACGCTTGTGCTGGGGAATTGCACTTGCTGCAGCATCAAACATACAGCTTTCTATGTTTGCGTATCTTCCTTTCAGGTGCCTTCTTGTGTAATGTGCCAAGCTGGCAAGCTCAGGGTCTGATGTATTGCAAAAACTCATTACACTCCCATGTGCAATGCAGAGGGAGCGGTTGCGCGTGATGCAGCAGAAGGCGCAGGCCCCGAAGGTTCCCAGAGTGCGCAATTGGAACATTGTCGACGACCAGGAAGCCTTAGCCTTATCATAGCATCCCTCGGGAGAACTCTCGATGCTGCAGGATTGACAGAGTTGGTGTAGAAGGCCGACACATCATTAGGGGTCCTAGGCCGAAGGTCATGTCGCGTGTGTTTCTATGCCTGTGACAGTTGGACGTATTTGAGTATGGTTGAATTATTGGAGGAGGTTGCTTCAGTTGTTGGAAGGATGAGAAACATTCATGCAGTGCAAGAAAGGCACTTGTTTTCGTTGAAATGTTTCCTGAAGTGCATGGCCATGTCTTGTCATCGATGCTGCATCCAGAGCTTCAGATCTGCAATGTAAATTTTGTATGATGTCCTGTATCATGCTTATTACCTTGATGCAGCTTGAGACGTACTGTGCGGACCCTTAAAGCAGATCTCGTATATCAGTCCACTCTTCCCAAGTGCTTTGCATGTAATCAGATCATTCTTCCCCTTCATGAAGCCTAGCTTCTTCAAAGAATTCTGCTTAACCAAGCTCATGAACTCTGATGAATTGCACATTTAATCAAGATCTTGCAGCATACTTGAGTGCTTTGCATCAAGCTTACCAAATTTCTACCGGCCCATCCCCAACCTCTTGCAACGCATTTCTGTCTACCTATGCCAATGATGCTCAGCAATGCTCCTGTGCAACAGTTGCAAACCCCAGTGTGTTCTTGAGGAAATTCAAAAACATATTGCATTCCACACTTGTTTGTACAGAATATTACTTGAAGTGCAAGTGACCAACATTGTGAACTGTAGTTCTGCGTACATCTGTCTAACTGAAAGAGAATCCAACTATCAGCAATTCTACTCTACTGTATCCCCAGCATTGTTCTGGACATTCAGTCTGCATTGTAAAACTTGACATGAAAATAAAATGAACGCTGCAACAGGAGTTGCGTGCTCTGAACCCGTGCAGTACCAATCGTTGTCTACAAAGTACAGTAATCAAGTACCGCCGCTGGGTCAAGTGCTCTACTCAGATGCCTCTGCAAGGCTCTCCTGCACTGCCGCCTCGGCCTTGCCTGCAGCCATTGCTGCCGCGGCCAGAATCATGCCTGCAGGGCACGCCGACAACCTTGTCCATATGATTCCGGGAAGGCCAATGCACTGATGGCAACAATGCTCGCAGGGCTAGAGATACGTCAACCTGGCATGTTGTGAGCTATCCAAACCACCTGGGGCCTCAAGCTTCACTGGTATTGTTGCTAGGTGTTCTATATAGTGAACAAATGCACTCGTGTGCAAGAGTACTGAACTCAAGATTCTGAAAAAGGTCATGTTCTAGACAAGCTACCTGCTGAGGGGCTGCTGACGGCCTCTTTGGGCACCACATTGTTAGCGTATTCCACATCGCTCCCCTCTGCCAGCAGAGCCTGCTCGTGCACATTTGTCACGTCAGGCCATTAGCAACACACCATGCAAACCATGCACCCACGATTTTGCAAAAGAAACGGCATGGCGCGATACAGTGATGGACAAACAGGGCTTGTCTGGGGGGTACGGTGAGTCTCATGATCAAAACTGGTGAACTCTGATAGCTTTAAAAGTGGAGCAGGAAATTCTGCAAAAGTACAAGTAATTGCTTTGCACACCTCTGCCTCTGCGATCCCTGCGGCCAGCTGCCGCTCAGCTTCCTCCGCGGCGTCGCCGGCGGGCAGCTGCGGGGCGGCTTGCCCGGCAGCTTCCGCGCGGCGCTCCGCATGCGACTTGAGGCCGAAGTTGCGCGCGATTGCCTCCGTGGCGCTCAGCCCGCCGCTCAGCACGTTTGAGGCGGTCTTGCGAGCCACCTTCGCATCCTTTGCCGGCATGAACGTTGCACCTGTGAAAGTAGCAGCCGCTCTCAACACATAGCCAGAAACTTTTGCAATTTGGTGCACCCTTCCCTGCCTTACAAGGGGCTTGCAGGTGCTGTTTCAGAGGAAGGTGTGTGTTTCCAGATTTGCATGTGCATGCCTGTCTCCTGATATGTAGGACAATTTCCTATATCCTATGGGCCACTCTTTTGGTGCCCTGAGTGTATCTCATACAGCAGCCCGAACTTGATGATGCAGGAATGTTGGAAGTACAGACGGCTGCTGGCAGCAACACTGGCACCTCCTTCCCGGTTGCGCTTGCAGCCTGATCAGCTGCATTGCCGCACACTGCACAGTATTCGTGCTCCTACAAAGCTCTGAGGATCACAGAGAAGGATGCCGTGGAGAACGGCTTTCCCTCAAACCCTGTACAGCGTCCGCTTATGCAGAGCTGTGTGATGCTGCTTCGGCGCATCCTGCACAGGATCCACGCAGCTATTATACTACAAGAGCGACGGCTGGAGGGAACGCGCGCACCGGCTGCCAGGATGGCCCCGGCGACGGCGGCATCGGTGAGGTCGATGGCGAGCGCGGACATGACAACGCCTGCCGCCAGACCCATCGCCAGTGTGCCAGCTGCCTTTATGTTCCTGTCCTTCTGCGCCTGCGTTTAAAGAATTTCCGAGACATCAGCTCTGGCTAGATATCAGCTCTGCAGCTGGAAGCTCGTACGGAAAAATGGAAGGACGCAAGCTTCACGTGCGCGTCGAGAAACTCCTCGGGAGATCCATTTCGGGGAGAAACCCGCTTTTCTACCTTGCTTAATGAAGGAGTGCCAACTGGTCAGGAGATGAAACAGGACAATAAACAAGTGAAAGCCTGTGAGCACGTGCAGCACAAAGGGATTATGCAATAAAGGCGTGAATATCTATATTGTTGACTTCTATAAGGCAAGTCTGCAACATGAAAACAGTGTTTGCCAGAGAATTTGACACAGGACTGGTTACCTTGGCAGCAGCGCTTTCCTCCTCTGAGCTTTCCACCATAGCCTCATTCACTGTTGGCGCGGAAGGCTCAAGCACATCCGTTGCAGCAACTTGGGGCGTCAGGTCCGGCGCTGATGTGACAATGGCCGCTGATGTCACCGCTGACATCATTGGCACCTGATCTGGCGCGGCGGTGCTCTCCGCCCTGAATTCTGGGGCGGCCTCCCTGATGTCGCTCCAGGTGGCAGACCCCCCGGTCTGCGCCACCGGAGAGGGGGAGTCCCCCCTCTCGGTGGCCTTGCTGATCGCCTTTGCAGCCTGTCACAGCAGATATCATCAGCCCGGGTCCAGACTTCACGGTGCGGCTTGCAGAGCATTGTTCCTTTTTTCTGGTTTGCATCCTGCAATGTCCATGACCTCGAAAGAAAACATACAGAATTGCTGGCATGCCTCTCATGCTTAGTATGAGGGTTAGAGACTGCGAAAAGTGCGTTACAATGTTTTCAAGCTACTAATATCCAGACGCTACTTTTGTTACAGGATGCAGATGACTACCTGTTGGCTGAGGTCCTCGGTGAGGTCAGCGGGCAGGCCGCCATCCGTGGGGTCCCAGGCAGTAACGGTGACATCATCAAGCGGCCGCGCTGATGTCAGCTGCACAGCTGTCAGCTCGGGGTAGCCGAAGGAGCAGGCCACGTCTAACGCGGCGTCCTCTGGCACCCCAGCCGCCTTCAATGGCCTGCAAAGGATAAACTCCCCAATTTTGTGTCTTGACACAAGTTGCCTGAGACTGATAGTACCCAAGGCCTGATCCTGTGGCAGACGTCATGAGAAGCGGGGATACTCCCCAGTCACAAAGCTGAGTGAGACTTCCAACTGTGTCTCTGAAAGGTGAAAGCCCTGTAGATCTTAGCCCTTCAAGGAT
Organism: Coccomyxa subellipsoidea C-169; assembly: GCF_000258705.1. Lineage (NCBI taxonomy): Eukaryota > Viridiplantae > Chlorophyta > Trebouxiophyceae > Coccomyxaceae > Coccomyxa > Coccomyxa subellipsoidea. Next base: position 384,855 of record NW_005178033.1, read on the forward strand.
CCCCTCCCCCCTCCTGCTGCGCTTGCTGCTGCTTGCAGCAGCAGCAAGGGGGGAATAGATGTCAGGTTCTTGAGGAAGCAGAAATGACAAAAGAGTGAGTAGAGCGAGAAACACATCTTGCTTGAATATAGGGGTACCACCCTCTAAGCCTAATCATGCTCCTCACCTGTGAGGTGTTGATAAACGGCAGTGACAACAATGCTATGAAAACCAAAGCAATAGCAGCCATGGTGCACACTGCACACATGATCAGCAAGCCAGGTGATCTATGGGGCATACAGGTACATGATATGCAAAGCAGGGATGCCATATGCTTCCTAAGAAGTCAGATTTTAGAGAGAAAAAAATTTGAAAGCATCACACCTGTTGTTGCTGGGCTCCCAGGAGGCGCCGCCGCAGGTCAGGTGCACGATTTTGAATTCGAAATCTGCGCCCTCCGGCACGCCCAGATCGGACACCCACACGTGGCCATCTGTCCAGGTCATGTCTGGTGCATATCCAAGGTCCCATGAGCCTAACACCGGATGGCTGCCCACCACTTTCAGACCCTCCCCAAACGCCGCCTGCAGCAATCAAGACTTCCTCGTTTTGCAGCGGCCGAGACAGACCGGTGACTCCATTGGGATCGAGTCTTGAGCTCTTCTTGCATTGGGGCTGCCAAGAAATAGGCACAAATAGCTTGGAGGCACCCAGGGCTTCGCATGCTATTTGTCACAGAAACGCACACAGTCATGAACAGCTGTCGGCATGCAACCCAGCAGAAGGGTAGGTACCAAGACATAAGCAGTCACGAAGTTTTATCAGGTGTCTCTTAGGGGCAAGTTTGTTGTACTTTTGGAGTGGATGCACCCACCTGGAAGTGGGTGGAGATACGCACACGCACACTGCGCTGCTCATCAATCTGCGGCAGAGTTGCAGTTGGAGCATCACCCTTGAATCCCACGACAGCTCTGGCGATGCAGGGCCTTGCACGCCGCTGTGCCACTTGCAGTCCAAGGGAGCATCCTGCAATGTGCATGTGACACTTGCAGGGCTGCACAGTGGACAGTCGACTGAAGTGCCAGTGTGAAGTCAAAACATCAAGCTTGGTAAGGTGACTGGCCTGCAACGGGTCAGTGATCCAGAGGTTTGCAGCCATCGGTATTCTGACAGATGGTGCCCAATGGGTTTTGAACTCATGTGCAGGAGAAAGTCAATCTGTATCTGAAAATGCAAGATGTGGGCTTCCATTCTCCCATTTCTCAAATTCGGCAGTTGTCCATGTTCCAATAGCTTGTAGTTCTTTTATTAATTGGCTATCACTCGCAGTTTCCCCTCAAATCTCGACCAGTGTTGACTGTACTCACCAGGACTTTGCCAGGCATCAAGAACGCTGCAACACCCATCATGGCGACCAACACATAATACTGTGGCATCCCCGGATCTTTACCTGCAGATCCCCGCATCAGTACTCGTGGTAGGGCAATCGCGGCCATCAGCTCAGATAAAATTCAGCTGTTGAAGAGAGGAAAGGTGCCGTCACGAGTGGGTCTCTTGAGGGCCAGCACCTGGTCGTTCACCTGTGTCACGAGAAATCCTTATCAGCGTGAGCAGAATTGTTACTATGACCCGTCCATTCTAAGAGTCAGCCGATGCATTCCATATATCTGAGGGTGACCTAGGAGATCCCGTAAGGGTTCGACACAGACCTTGGTGTTTTACGGGGCGATGAGGAGTGTCAAATGCAAGCGACCCCCACGAAGAAGGTAAATTGATTTCAAGAACCGATTTGCGGCCTTTCAAAAACCTTTTTCTTCTTCGTCAAAATAATTTGGCGCGCTCCGCTACGGGGTCAGGTCTTGGTAACTCCCTCGACTATTGAACAGGGCTCACCTCCTTGCCTCAACGCCCTTACCCGAGGCGGAAAGCAACAGCATCGCAGTATTTGCAGCAACGCAAGCCTTTGCGTCCCAGCTGACGCTGTCACAGATTGGGGTTGGCTGCAGCTACAGCCTTCAGCCTCACCTGCGCCTTTATGGGATTGCATTGTGCGCATGCATGCAATGACTGCAATGACTTACGCAAGCTTACGCCACTTCAAGTCAAGTGGCCAGACCATATGATGTACCTCAGATGCATCAGGCTGGCCAGTGTCATTGGCAGTAGATGTCTTGCCGATCCTCAATGCAGTTGGTGGAAACCAAGGCGACCTGCAACTGCATTCCCTTGTTAGCAGCATTTCACCTGTCTTGGCTTTTTCCTCTATATAAAAAGCGCGTGGTGGCCTTGAGCAAGCTGATTCATTCTATCAGCTGCCTACGGTGGAGGCGGATCCTGAACATGTGCAAATGATAGAGTGAAGTGGACAGCCGTACGCCGTACGCAGACGCGTCTCGTCTGCGCACTGCAATGCATGGATCTGCTCTAATGGATCACTGCAAAAGCCGATGATGTATTTAGGCTCTCAGGCAATCACTAGTAGTGCGCAAGGCAGCCCCCGGGGCCCCCTCTCCCTGCCATAGGCGACCTGGCGCTCGCACTGCCTTAAAGTACTAGCCCGTGTGAAGCATGCATGATCATGTATCGCCCTATATCCTGTATCATGCAGCCCACAACATGCATACCCCCGAGGTCGCCCTGGTTCCCACCAAGTGCACTATATGGTGGTTGCATGCCATACATATGGTGCGCATGCGGAGCTGCAGCATTATCGCCCTCTGAGATAATCGACTGATATCATGCATATGCACATGTGTAGCCTGCACATGAATGAATCTAGCGGTGCTGCCCAGTAAGATCCAAGAGATTAAACCGGCCAGGCCAGGTTGATATGTCATCGGACAAGGGTACACGCTGTGCCGAATACTGAGGGCCTAAATAACTCAGAACTGTCCGAAAACTTGCAGTAAGTTGGAGATTACCGTGCATCGGAGAAAGGATACAATGTAACACATGGTCAACAAATGTACACCCTCATGGGCGGATGCTGAATACCCATGCCCATATCATTTCCAACAAGAAACCATGGAGCGGCCATGCAGTTGACAAGAATCACACAGAAAGTACACAGATCAGAACAGAAGTAGTCTTGGATCCATCAGCCATCTTGAATATGTCCTTCACAGTGGGCAAGCTGCATCTCTCTGTGAACCTGGCGTTGGCAGAGCGCTCAATTTTCTCTCTGCAATGGTCAAGTCGGCTGCCAAACAGGGTTCTACTAAGTTTTTGAATGTATAAAGATATTTCGGCCTTCAAGCACTCATATTGAGGCCGAGCTGGTTGCCGCGCTTGCAGGTGCCGGACTTCTCGTGGCACTGCCTGAAGTTGTTAGAGCAGGGTCTCTCTGCCTTCGATGCCACGGGGCCGAGCTTATAGATGAGCTCGTCATTGCACTGCTGCGCACCGCGCGGCTCGCAAGGCTGTGTGCGACACACCTTCTCGCAGTTTACCGCCTTGAGGTCTTGCGTGAAGCACATGAAGATCTGCAAAGAGCACAAGTGAGTGAGAAGGAACGATCTGTTTTCTTGCTGAGTAATTTGCGGGATGAGCTTGGGCAGCACAAGGCCATCATGCTGAGTCAGCGTTGGCCAGATCCTGCAAGTGAGCAATGGTTCTGAAAAAAAGACATTCTGAATCAACGCAATAATAGTCTCTATGGCGGCACAAGACAGGTGATATGAATGGAATACAGGTGTCACTGGAGGTCGATGATCAGGGTGCCCTGAGAGCAGGAGAGTTGTTCCCCTTCAGTTGGGTGCAAAGACATGTGAACAACATTACAAGCAAAGTTTTGATTTGTAAGAGGGACATGCCTCATTGATGTAGTCCTTGCCACCGCCACCCTGGCAGTAGAGCAGCGGGCGCACACCAAAATCCGCCTCCAATGCATCCAGGAAGTCGCTCCTACTCACAGGGGTCTCACTGGGCTGGATACCCTTTGCTGCCAGCGCTGCCTGCAGTGAATATTACTACCCTGTCAAGCACATGCACTTACAAATACCGAGCGAGAATTGCCTGGCTAATTATTCTTATTGACATGGTCACACGCTCTTCCTGCCTGGCTTACTGCTGTAAGAATTGCATAGCCGCATATGTTTCTTGCCTTGCATCACCTCTCTCTTCAAAGATGCATCGCAGCACGGAGAAATCTTAAATGGAGGCAGCAAGCCTAAATCCAGCATCTCATGTGGCAGGACATGCTTGACTCATATCTAGGACGGGCCTCTCTGCTTGCAGAAGGCTCTGTGACTGGACACAAGGAAGTTCAGCGTTGGGTGGAAAGTTCTCACCGCAATGTCATAGCGCTTGTGCAGGTCGAGGGTCTTCTGGAAGTAGTTCTGCTGCGAGAAGTTGCTGCAGGAGCCATGGCAGTCCCATTCGTGCTCCCAGAAACAGGGATTCTCTGCACACACACACGCAAGCCAGACTCTCATGGCCGCACAGAGCTGGATAGCAGTGCATTAAGCACCAAGGCGCTGTCCTTATTTATGACTACTGCTGTGTGGCATGAGCATCTTGGGGCTAATGGAAATATTGTTGCCTGGATTTGCAACCCATTGGATCCCAAATAAACTTGATTGCAACGAGATTGCAATATGAGGTGCCACAGCAACAACAGAACTTTGGGGTGAAGTTGCCATCGACATTAATCCAGGTTTGCCCAATTGCTGACAGTGACTTATAAATTTTTGATTGCAAGTCAAGGAGCCTTCATATGGTGGTCAAGACCACTCACCCGTGGTGTAGCTGGGCCACTCGATGTCCATGGCAGCGCGGGTTTGGGCGTTTATCTTATCGAGGTTGAACTTGTTAAAGCCGTCCTGCAGGCTGCAGTGCTCTGGATAATCCTGCTGGCAGTAGTTGTCCAGGTTCGGCCACAGCCCATGCAGCGTGAACCCGGCATCGCTGCAACATGCCATTCACGCACGCAATCAGCACGTATCTTAACCATGTTCGCTCTCTCGGCTGACAACTTTTGTCGGTCTGCATGTGGACTGCATGCCGTCTCAATGCCTTTCAGAGATGAGGGAAAATGTATACAGCTGGACAGGCCAAATGAAGCCCCAGCAATGCAGAGTGGTGGCAGATATTAGGATGGATGTGCTGTGACCATGCAGGACAGCGCAAGCAGCTGGGCCAAGCTCAGCATGGGGAGTGTGCAGGATCTGGTTAAATTAGGTTGTCAAGCAGGGGACTCACGGGTCGGGAATGTTGTAGCAGCCCTGGTTCTTGAAGCAGAATTCGTTGGGCCACTGCCTGCAAGCACACGCCCCCGTGCTTCAGGAACCATCTCAGTAGGACAGGAGACCTTCAGGTAAGACGGGCCCTTAGACAAGCAGGCAAAGGAGAGATCTTAAGCCAGCAAGCTTGCTCTTGCTTCATACCATTTAGCTCCAGAGCATATTACAGGTGTGCTGAAGGCTTGGGCAGAGACATGCCGCCATCTTGACATCAAAACAGACTTGAAATACATCCGAAGAGGGGATCTACCTGACCTACCTGACAAGGAAATAGAAGGCGAAGTCTCCAGGTGCTGGGGCTGTGTCTGGGTTGTCGTCACTGCAGGTTGGACAACGTGCAGATGGAGAAGGTGAAGGTGAAGGCCGACGCCTGTCTACTGCCTGGCAGCACAGCAGCGGCGCTGCCAGCGCCAACAGGACCACGCAGAATTGTCTGCCGCGCATCGTGAGCTCCTGCACAAGAACAGAGACCACTTGCTTGCGCTTGGAGCATCGCAAGAATCAACTAACAGCTGAACTGATATGTGGGAGGAAAGCTCAGAACAAGGGTATTGATGATGGCAACATTCCATTAGCTAGATCATTCTCGCAGCAGAATCCTCTTGGTCGTGATAGATTGTGGTCCCTACGCAGTGTACTGATCTGCTGATCTAGCAGAGCAGGTACCTTGTGCAGAGACAGGGCAGTCTTTACAGCCTTGTTATCGCATGAAATATTGAAAATGAAGACTGCGACAAACTCAGGCCAAAGAACGGACACTTAAAAGATTCCTTTGCGGATAAGGGCTTGTTGAAGTGATCAAGATGACTTCGCACGATCGGCAGCTGCCAGCTAACCAGCATTGGTCTGCAGATCCTTGATGGAAGCCAACTTCACGATTGAAAACTTTCTTTGTGAAAAGACTTGCGTATCCGACATGTGGTGGTCCACCGGGACCCAAATAACCACTAATAAAAGACATCAAAAAGCCTGAGATTAGTAAGACAGTCGAGACCCACCTTCACGTTGAGAATCGGTACAGGAGCTCCACTGAGAACTGTTTTGTTGGAGTGAAATGACAATGTCCGGCACTATCGCCCTGGTACGACGCAAGAAAGATTCTCATGTCACCGAGATCCGAGGTAGACTGAAAGTGCACACTTGCAGGCAAACTAGGCAACACATCAATGTTGAGATTGATAAGGAGGTGGCGATCCATATCTTATTGCCGAACAAGCTGCCAATCCTGACCAGCACAAACCTTGTGCATAATCCATTGATTACTTGTAAGAAGTGGTCGCCCTCAGGCTGCCCATAAAAGGTGACTCGATAGAAATCACGTTGCCAAAATAGGAAAGAAGAATCCCACACTTGCAGATCTCGAGTCACCCCTTGCCAAAACATACGACTATTCACAGAACGATCGCGAGGGACTTCCATAAAGCGTGCGCTTGGCATCCGTCCAAAAGTGAGCCTCCTTCCTGCCTCCTCTCACCTTCTCGGTCAGCTAATTGTGAGCAGGTCGGTGTGAGCACTCGGCTAGGGCTTTGGAACTGGTCCCTGGAAACATGATCTGTGCTGCGATCGGGACACTGGACAGTGATCAAGCATTCTAATACCGTTGGGTATGTACTTGCGGAGCAGTTGCTTGATAAGGATTCACTAGCTCTGTTGAAAGGTGTTGGAGTTCGGATAGAAGTTCTGAGCAATGTCTGTTCACCTGTCCACACGCACGGGTGCTTGCACGCTCTCTGGGGATAAAATGCCTTCTGACTGTAGATTGTGCATCGTGCAAGCGTACTGGCAACAAGACGAGGGACTCCTTAGGCGTAGGGTTTTTTTCGGTTCCATCTCGGGAAAGCTGAGGCCAATGCTATCCGAGACTTTGCAGATTGTCAGGCCTTGAACATGGTTGCACAGGTCCTCTAATGACTAGGAAGCAACCTTCCATATGGTGGTTCAATATTATGAAGATGTATGGAGCAAGAATGTGTCTGCGCCATGCAGAACACTATGGTGCACGAATGTCGTGCTCGCCTGCTTGCGCTATTTTATTGCGCTGTGGTGGTGCAAGGGCTTGCTGGCCCTGCAAAGCTTGACAACACAGCCTGGATATTGGACATCAACGAAGACGAATTGAACAGTACATCAGGTAAGTCTTTGTCGAGGTTATGCGGTTGCCCAACCACAAGATATACCCTTGTGGATGCATCCACCCATTTTTATAGGAAGCTCACACACTGTCTAACTTTGTTTCTCCATTTGCACTGTAGTCGAGCAAGGGCTTCCCGTACCTGCAGAGCTTGATGACGGACCCTTGATGCCGAACATTGAGGAAGACTATATCGAGTCAGGTGTGTCTTTGCCTATACCTATGTTGAGGGGCATGTGGTTGCCCAACTGCGGGATATCATCTTTGGGGAAACATCCCACCCATCTGAAATGGAAGCTTGCATCCACTCTCATTGTTTTCCGGGAACTATGCAGGATCAGATCCGATACCTGTTCCTGGATCTTGGCGTGAAAGATGTGATAGTGGGAAGTTGGCAGTTGTCAAAGGCAACAAAGTCCCCAAACGTGGAGACATTGTTCTTGGTGCTCATCTTGTCACTTGCCAGGATTTCAAATGGGGCAGATACGGAGACCATGATTGGTGTCCAGCAATAACCCGAGTATATGATTATGCGCGCGGACGACAGCTGAAGGAAGTGTTCGGTGCTTCTGCCATCTGTTACTCTTGATTCACCCTCGTACAATACACGCTCTGCATTGAATAACAACTGTTTTGTATGTCCTGTCTCGACTTGAAGGGTGCATACGATCGGGTCAACACGGAATTTGCTGTGGGAAGCCTTGCGGCACCTTGTGATTGTCGGCCGCATGCTTGCTACTCTCTAGTCTCTGTATGCCGACTGCACTCTTGCCATGAAGATTGTTGATTGGGTTGGCCGCTGCCTGCCCTCTTTGACTGGCTTGAGCGGGATTGCCGCTGAGTCCTATAGGACAGCTAGAGTAACTACACAGTTTGAGATGTTCTCTGATGAGCTGCACAAGCATCAAGGGTTTAAGGTCTGCTAATCCTACATGTGCAGTGGTGCAAAGGCATTGGCGGTTGCTTGCTCGGTGGTACATATGTAGAGCATATATGGGAAGTTAGTCGAAACATGGGCCGCCTGTCTGTGACCTCCCTGGACTTTAAAGCCTGCATGCCCTTACTTTTGGCACTGGCAGTTGTCAACATCTTACAAGGCCTCAGTGATGATTGCTTCATGAGTCATGGAGTTCATAGGTCACAACCACCGCAGCAATTTGCAACACTGTTACCAAGCCAAGCCAAATTGCAACTGTTAACCTTTTGATTGTACGTGGCACAATGGCGGCCAAAGTCTCACTTCCGATATTCTCGTGAGACAAAAACCATTGCAAAGTTGGCCTCAGAAGCCTCTTCTTGCAAAGCCTGAAATCCTTGACAGCACTACTGGCATGACTGGATCAGTGAGTTGGGTCGTCCATGGATGCGCGGCTGGAGAGCGAACGCTGACGCATCAAAATGCTCTGCTCCAAGTCACTCGGAACGCCCCCCAAAGCCCCCAGATCCACCTGAAGACAAAACCTCTTCTCATCAGTATTGCCTGCTGGCCATTCCCCAGAGTTTGCAGTTCCACAATGATCATGAATATTCACATCCCAGAGCATCATGGTGACCTGTCGAGAATCGGCAAACCCAAAATTTTGGGCACAATGGGACCAGCGTGAAGCTTGTCCAACAAGAAGAACCCCAAGATCAAATCTCAAACTTAGCCAGAGGGGCGACAGGCTGTGAAGAATTTGCACAAATCGGCAGAGAAGGATCTAGTTGCTCACATGCTTGTCAAGGGCAGTTCCCAGGTCCCCCATGTGCGCAAATCGCCGCTGGGATCCCACGCTGCCGGGGCCCTCCAAGAATGGCGGGGGGACCCCCAGCCGCAGCTGTGATTGGGTAGGCCCCCCACCCTGCGTATCCAACGCCTCTGCAGACCCGCCCCGGCTCGGCGGCAGGCTCCGCGGCGGCCGCTTTCCGCTTGTGGCCTGCCCATTGGTGGCCTGCCCAGCTGTCCTTGCATGAGTCTCCGAGGGCACGGCCGCACTCGACCGCCCAGCTGACTCAGCATTCTCCTCCGAAGGAGCTTTATTCCCTGATCCTGCAGTGGGCCTCTGTGCTTGCTCGGAGGTTCCTGCACCAGAGAGCCTGCTGTCTGCAGCATCATCCGATGGCTTTTGATGCGTGGCTGCTGTTGGACTGACTGCTGCAAAGGCGTCTGTGCGTTTGCCCATGTCAGCCGCCAGCTCATCGCTGCATGTTGTCTCTTCAGGCTCTGCTGCCTCTTCTTTTGTGCGTCCATTGACAGTGGGGCTTTTTGTCTGCTCTGCCTGCTTCGGCTTGGCTGAAGGCTCGCCATCTTCAGACAAAGCGCGGCTGCTCCTGCTTTCTTGGCTGATCTGCCGGCCTGCACATCCGCGTACCTCGATTGCTCACTGCGAGAATCTTACTACTTTGAGCATATAATTGGCTTTTTTATACAGCTTTTAATCGCACACTGAAAAGCTATTTTCTCTCACAAGCAAGTGTCAGCATGTGAAAGCATGGGCAACTCACGAGGTGACACATAAGGATTGTCTGGCATTCAAGATCACAAACCATAGTTGCACCATTCGGTCGGAACATATTCTGGGGACCGAATATACGGCCCTATATTCGGTCATACGGTCTGAAAACATACGGAATTCGGTCAAAAACGGCCTATTTTGGCCCAAAACACCGAATATACGACCGAATATACACCGTATGCCGAATGGCCGAATCCGTATGGTGCAACTATGTCACAAACACATTGTAAGATGTCTACATGCTGCACATGCGATCAGTGCTTCCACGGACCTGTGAATGCTGGATCCCATGGCACTCGCGGGCGGGAGGGCTCTGGCCGGCCGTTGCCTGATTTGGCAGAGGAGCGCTGCGAGGAAGCTTCCAGGTCAGGCAGCGTACGCGGCAGCTGCAGCGCAGGGAACGGAAGCTCCTGGAAGCTGAACGGCTGCGGCGGCGACGGCCGATCCGCCACCCGCCTGCTCGCCTGCGCCTGCGGACATGAGTTGAATCTGAACGACGGCGTCGGCATATATTTCCCCAGCAATGGAACTCTGTCAAGAGCCCGCATCACAAGTGGTGAAGCCCCGCACTTGCTGGGTATGGGTTGGGGGCAGGCCCCCCAAGAAACCACTCACTAATCTGTAACACATGGCCAAGCTAATAGTGGCAGCTGGTGTTCTGGTTCCTGTGGGTCACTCTTCCCAAGCTGCTTTATGACAAAACAAATGAGGCACTATGGGTTCTTACTCTTGAAAACCACTCCTTGATCGATGTCATTGAAAGGCAATATAGGGGCCTGTGATTGCAGGACGCTCTCATAGATTGAATATTGCCATGAATGCGCGCACATCCACAAGCCAATACTTTGCCTTTAATATAGAGAGCCTGCCTACAGTGAGCACAGAATGCTGACAGCCGGTATCTTGCCTTGTGCAGGGTGATGGACGAGGACACTGCTGGCAGCAGGTCAGCGGCAGAGTCCATTTCAGCAGCGTCAAACGCCGGCCGGTTGCTGCCATAGCGCAGGAGGGACGTTGCAGAGGTCAGGTTCTCTGGGATGGATGTTGGGGCCCCCTGTTCCGGCAGTTGCATGATTGATAACATTGACATGCTGTTCCTGCCAAGAGACAACGTGCGTCCGCACAAGGTTTGGCTGTCATATTCCTGATTAGACTCGCCCAATCCCGGCGAGACCCAATCATTTGTAGACTGCATGTGCTCTCAGTCATGAGCTGTAGAGGCCCCTCCAAACGTTGCTCGGATTTTACCATCAAGCATCTTAGATGTTTATTTTTTGCAAATTTGGGTCATTGTAAAACACAGCTGATCCCACACTGCCAAAAGTTACAGTCTGATCAAGACCCCTCCGTACAAATACGAGTTTTTCTAAGAGCGTCCCATGAAAATATGGGTAATTTCTGTTTCATGCACGAGGCACATGGGACCAGACCTGAGTGGTGATGGCGCTCGAGGTGGCCTGTGCCTGCTTGAAGAAGTGCAGCAGATCAGCTGTGTCCTGCCCTCTCACCCGGCCATCGTCCTCTGCTGGCAGCTCTGGTGGCGGCGGCAGGTCTCTCCCAGGCAATTGCAAGCTATTTTTGCTGGTTCCTGAGAGAGCCAGAAAAACCTTGCATTGAGCATCTTGATGTTTGTGCCCAACACGTCGCATCATCCCAGAACCCCAGTAACACGTGCTAAGACACCAAGCAGCACATCCAAATGTCAAAGTGTGTCAAGTGGCGCAGAATCACCCAGGGATTCCCTGCTGGGAAACAGGGGATGCCAGCCTCTGAGTGCGTCCAACTCCGGGTACAGAGCGCTTGCTTGCGCTACCAAAAGATGATTGCTAGCTGATAAGGTGCTAATCTTTGACTCGATGCGTTGCAATTGCTCCAGGAGCTCATCTAAGCGTCCTGCATGAGGTCAGACAGATCAGACGCACAGGCTGATCTGGGCCATCGTCCACAAAGGTAGGCATATAGCACGACATGGAGATTTCTTGTTGAAGAGATAACTCAGTCATCGTCATTATAGGGACAATCGGGTTCTCTGTCTTCAATTCGAGACCAAAGGATTGGATGATCTCAAGCTTTGCAGTGCATTGAAAGCGCACGTCAGACATGAGACCTCTTTCTTCACCTTTTCTTTCCTCGACGGCATCTTGGATGCGGTTGAAGACCCCATCAGAGGCTTCTTGGAGCGCAGTGAGCGAGGCATTGACCATTTCGTAAGTTTGCTCTGCAGGCAAGTCCTGAGGTGTCAGAGGCACCTCGAACTCCGGAAATGCCATCTTTTACTCCTTTTAATGAGAGGATGAAACAGCAAATGTACGTGCGAATAATTTCTGCCTTGGAAATGCTTACATGCAGACACGAGCCTATTCTGGCGATGCACGTGGGGGTGACGAATGGGATTTCAAACTTTGCGACACCGAGATCGTCTGATCAGCGGGCTTGGGTTCCGTCAGCAAAAATCAAGACCGTAGACAGTGCTGGATGCTCGAAGTCTACGTTGGTAGTACAAGAGGAAAAAAGGTGGTTGTCGTCATACTAGTTCGTCTGTACCATAGTATTCCTGCAGTCTAGATCACAAAGCTAGGAGGTGCAATCGTATTTGTGCGGGTTGAAGTGATTACTTCATCGGAAACGGTGTGATATACGGAATTTTTGTTGGATGCTGCGATCGAACGATTAAGACTGCTTTCTGGTGCTCACTGTGAGACCTTCGACAGCTTCACATCGGGCAGGAGGAACAGCAACATTCAGCGACCCACACTTATGCACGTCAGCATGTAGATTGGCTATCCAAAGGATGCGCTGCCGCAAGGCGGCAGGTGGCATGAACGAATGCCGCCCAGAGCTACTGCTCTTCAGCCTAGCAGCAGCAGTTGCTCTGCTTCAGACTGCTTGGACGCAGCCGACACTCGAGACTGAGTATATAACGCCTGTGCCGCCTCCCAGTCACGAGCACAGGCACCATTGCAATGGCTTCAGCCAGCTGGAGCCGCTTAAGGGGGAGTGGGTAGATCACCATGACCCCAATCACACGGGCATGACTGCTGGCAAGCCCTGCCCCAGCTTCATTGACGACTTTGACTGCCTGCACAACTACAAGACAGATGCCTACTATGAGGAGCTGGGCCGCAGGGTGCGCTCTTGATAATGCGCAACCAAGCTGACAGTGCTCCCTGGTGCACAACTTGCAAACCCAGCACTCTTGTTGCGAGCTGAGAGCATGCCCTGCGTCAAGACCCATTTGGAGGCAGGAATCTTCAGTCTAGGATAGGTGCTTGTGCATGTATTGGACCGATTGCTGCCATCTGTGGGGGCCGTATCTCTTGGTTTCGGTGCTGCAGTGCGAGACGCTTGAGAGACTGCAAGCGCTGACAAAAGTTCCCGACCGGCTAGTACCAAAACATTCCTGTTGCTCCTGCAAAGGCCCAGAGGATGACAGGGTCTCTGTGTGATGTCTACAGGAGTACAGGAAGGTGTTCAAGCCGCATGACTGTTCTCTGCACCAGTTCAACCCGGAGCATTTTGAGCAGTGTTTAACCGGGCGCCGGATCATTGTCATCGGCGACTCAACCATGCGTCAGATGTTCCAGTCCCTTGCCTGCCTCATGACCCCCCGCATTGTGGACGGCTTCTTCGTAGTGTGCAGCTTCTGCCCAACTGCTCATCCTCGCTGCATTACGGAACATGCTCTCAATCTTCTTACTTATCCTTTGCAGCATTTTGAAGGTGCAGGAGGATCATGCCCGCAAGGCCCAACAGAGATCCTGGGTGGCACCTGGATGTCAAACGGAATGATGATTTGAGCCGAAGCTGCCTGGGTGTTTGATGGTCAGAATTGTGTTGGAGTGGCTGGAACATTGTTGAGATTTTGAGCCAAACTTGCTTTGTTGGTTGATGGTCACTGTGTGTGCGCAGGACTGGGACAAGGCAAATTTAACCCACACGTCAATTCCCTTTGAGAAGGAGTACACAGTGCGCGATGAGCCCCAAATCAACATCTTCAAGCAGAATGTGGGCAACTTCTCCCTCACCAATGGCGCCTCTGTCCACATCAGGTCAGCATTGCAGCCGCGCCTTTGAGTTTCCTTTTAAGCTTGTTGCAATCATCTGTGCATTGGCACAATCTCCCATGTCATGAACATGCTCATGTGCCATCAAATCAGGTTGTCACAGCGTTGATAATGAGTAATCTGCAGCAAAGGAGGAATTACGGCAAGGGGAGCCTGGCTGGACATTCACTGACTGCTGCATGTTACTGACTCGCAGGTCTTTTGGGATTTTCAACATTAGCCTGTGGGACGATGTCTTCGCCGAGTTCTGGCCCCTCACGGACAAAGATGTCATCATAGTCGGTGCGCAAATGCCTTATCGTAATTTCGCTGTATTGTTTCTTCCCAGGATTGTGAACATGCCTTAAGCCCTGTGCCTACTTCCATGGGCTGCGTGCAAAAGCCGCTGCAATCAACACGGGGCACAGGGAATTCTACGGCAGCTGCCACAGCACTGCGGGACTTGCCAAGTCACTGCACATTGCTCTGTAGTCAAATCATCAGCGCATATCATTTTTGGGCATGATTTTACCCATGCTCTTGCACTAGCGACGCCAAGCATGATCCACTTCTGTCTCCTTGATCACGCGTCAGGATACATGAGGGGGCTAGAATTCTGTCATTTGAGTATTATTAGCGCATGCTGCTTATCCCATACCCTTGTGCTTGCAGGGACTGATGTGCCCTGACATGATCCACATGCTTCTTGAACTTTCCCCCGAATTCCATCAGGGCATCTGTAGTTTAAATTCTTTCTGTTCTCATCAGTGCATGTTGCACTGCAGAGTTTGGCGCATGGTACCCGCGCTTCAACTCGTTCCAGATGGCCATTCCCTGGACTCGCTATGTGAACGACGTCCAGGAGCTCTTCTCTCAGCGCCTCGTAAACTACCCTTCTTTGGTGCTCTGGCGCGCTTACGGGCCTACGCATTTTGGCGGCCCCACCGGGACGTACACAGGCGCGCATGCACCTCTTTATAGCTATCTCCTCTGCCCTGGTGCCTGGACGCGTTTCAAGGGATGTGAGGCCAAGAAAGGAGGGATTGGAGCATGCCTGTGCATGTGTGGCTGATCCTGAGTGGTGCTCCCAGAAAGTTAAACTGGAAAGTATCTTTCTCACTCGCACAGACTACATGTGAGTGTGTAAAAGAAACTTTTCACGGCACCCAGCTGCCACCAGCCTTCTGTCACTTGCTCTCCAGACAGGGCGTAGTGTGGAGCTAGCACTTCTTACACACATGCTACTAGAATTTGATGACTCTTCCAATGACAGCTCTACTTTTTGCATGCATGCAGCGCTGTCAGAGCACCTGCCAGACCTGCCGGGGCAGATGACATGCGAGGCGGCAGCCTACGGCGAGTATTACTACGACACGCACATCATGCGATGGCTGCAGCAGTGCGGGGCGCCGTGCGCGCACGTCCACATGCTGCCTGTGTTCCACCTGTCGCTGCCGCAGCACAACAGCCACCACGGGTCCTTTGGGCGGGGCACTGAGAACCGGCGCATCGACTGCCGGCACTACTGCAGCAACGTCATCGATGTGTGGAACCAGGTTGGCGTCATCCCTAAAGGGCCATTCAAATTGAGCCTCCCAAGCCTTCGGAGTGTGAAGTTAAACATTGTGCGTGAAGATGGGGGCACACGAGCAGCTGCTGCACAGAGCGAGAGGGCTAGAGACCAAGTTTGAGGCATCTTGCTGTGAGTCAGTACTCCTTGGTTGATGTATGTCTTTGGGGATGCACCACTTTAGCTGAAGGCGCCTACTTTCAGATTTGCCATGAATGCAAATGCTGATGGTCAAAGGAAAGTGCAGATTAGGAGGAAGGGATTGCGGCAATGAGCATCCTCTATGTCACAAAAGCCCTCCAGGCTTATCAGTTGGCTTGACGTGCTGTTGGTGCTGCTCTTTAGATCTGACAGAGGCTTTTGGGGTGCTGTGACTGATTTGAGTTGGAAGTGCTGTGCTTGCCGGCAGGTGCTGTACAACAAGCTGTGCTTTGGGGAGTCATCTGGCGCGGCGATGGCCCCTGGTAATTCCTGATCTGGCGCAGCACATCGTGGTACAGGGTTTGACAGGGGTCCTTTAAAAATCTCAGGCCAGTCCCTAAGTAGGGCAAGTGCGAGCGGAGTCTGCGCGCCCGCCCGCTGCCGCGGTAGTACCTGAAAACCTCGGGGCAGCCCTGACATTCCCAAGATTTCTCACCAAGGACGTGCAGATTTCCTGTTAAATCTGGCCTTCTAAATGGTTCGAATTGCCTGGAAATCTGTGTACATCTGAGTCACAGCCATGTGGCTTCGGGGCATTGCCCTGATGCCATCTCGCCAAATCTTTGCCAGAGCAGCCCTGGAAACTTGCCCCTCGCCCTAACCAGATATGCCATTCCCTTGGGGGCTGTCAAATAGTGTGGTGGCAGGCGCTGCTGGATGTGGCAGTCTGGCTGTTGAGCCAAGCACCTGCCGCTGCAGTTTGTGGCAACTGTGGTGATTATATATATCATAGTGAAATCCAATTTGAAGACACGGTCAGTCATGCATGCAAGTTCTGAGTTAGTGCAGGCTCCTTGATCGCAGTTGGAAGGCCCATAATGGTAGGCACCATGATGATGAGTGATGTGATCATCACTTTGATGAAGTGGATGAGAGATGCTTCCCAGCCGGGTGGGTAGGACCAGGACTTTAAATTTACTCAAGTAGTCCATCCTGGGTGATCTATAGGAGTGCTAGGTAGCGGTCTTTAAAGTTGTTTCTAGCTTGGCGAGGGTTCGTGCGGCCACAATGGAAGAGGATGAGCTCCATTGAGAATTTTTTCAGCACGGCTGACAGCTTTGTACGGTACTGCGTGCATAACGTTATTAAGTTAACTTCAATGTTTTGAGGCATGAAGCTTGCCAGAACAGACCTGAATGCTTAATAGCATGTAAAAGATTGCCTCACGTAGGAGCCAGGCTGGTTACGGTCCATTCAATTGCCCAAAAGCTATCTCTTCCCACTTTGGGAAAATTGCCAAACCAAGCATTTTAGAAGAAAATCGGCCAGGAACGCCGTACGGTGTCACGACCGTGACAAGAAGAGGCATGCAACGACGAAGAACAGAAATCCACACACAGTCATTCTTGCCAGGGCATACAGTCATAAGAATTTTGTTTCTTAGCTTTGTGTTGTGCGTTGCCTGAGACGAGGAGAGGTGTCTTCGATCTACCAACGAGTCAGCAGCCATTGACAAAATTGTCCTTCTTGTTTTCCAGCATTAACTTTTCATCATACAGACTGTCCCCACTTCGATTCACAAAATAGCAAGGGATGATCATCCCCGTCAGGTGCTTCACCTGCGGAAAGGTGCGTCCTTGAACCTGCAGATCGATGGTAGTTGTCTTGTCAAGCAGTATTGTTACTTGCGATGATGGAGCTGCATAGCACCCTGCTTTCAATGACTATGAAAAGCAGACATCGCAATTTTACTTACTGTCTGGTGTAGGTGATCGGGAATAAGTGGGACACATACCTGGACTTGCTGCAGGCTGAATACACAGAAGCGTAAGTTTGCAGAAGTCCTGGTGTTGCCCTGCGTCACACGCAAAAAAAATCTGTTCTGTTAGGGATGACATGGAAGAAGGACGTTTCTGATTTAGTGACTCCTCAACGACGCAGGGATGCACTGGACGCACTTGGCCTCACTCGGTATTGCTGCCGGCGCATGCTCATGACACATGTGGATCTGATCGAGAAGCTTCTCAACTACAACACTCTGGAGCGTGCACCTGAGGCCAATGAGCCAGCTGCCCAATAAATTTGCCAGACCCACTGCTTGCAATTTGCTGGCAGCTCAGCCTACAAATTACCCCTCTTGAATGCTCTGGCCCTCATTACTTTGCCTTTTAAGGGCAGCAAGGCTTTTTCTGTCGGTCTGCACTCTGTCCCAGGGATTTGCAGAGAGCATGTGGGTCAGGAGTGCAGACCAATTTCTCGTTTTATCGTAAATTGTCTTGGGAATTTAATGGCTGCAGTTTGCTTCCTGTGTGCCCCATGTATCTCAGATCTCAGGCTGAACGAGCAGTGAGAGCTCATCAGGAACGTAGGATGAAATGCAAACCTCGTGCATGGGCTTGCAGCTCATGCAGCTCATCTTGATGAAAAGTGTGAGATTTGACCAATCGCTGTGCTGCATCACTCCAGATTCCAACATCTTTCCAATCTTACAGAACCAAATGTTACATGCCTATGCTGGCAAGCGCAAACAAAGCTCGGTGTCAATCTCAAAAGATACTAGTACGAGCTTGGAAGACCCACCATCAATTGCTAGGTCTTCTTTCAGTCACCCAGTGCTGCCTGTGTTTTAAAGCTTCTGCCAAAATTTTGCCTTGACATGCAACCATTGCAAAATGCAGAAAGATCCTCCCGGGCCGGTCATCAGGCATTTTTGGTCCAGTTGATGCATGATTGCACAGTATGCAGTACGCAAACTAGTGTGGGGACGCATACTGGGGCGTCCAGGACGCGTCTTGGCAAATTCTGATCATCAGAACGTCAAGAAAACGGCACGTGACTGTTGATTAGTAAGGGATGAGTACTATGAGTAGTACTGTTACTAATCAAGCGAGCTTTTACAGCATTAATGTTAGTTGACCAACTACAATGGCTCTATGTGCAGTACTGTCCAATACATGCTCAAATGTATTTACATTTGAGAATACACTTCAGAATATATATTCGTGAAGTTCAGGAAATAGGCACTGTGGGACTCACGGCGTAGGTATCTTTACACTAAAGCTCTGAGACGCAGCACACCGCCAGCACGACTCCTCGTTTTTGACTGGCTCGAAATGTTTCTTAAATCTCAAAGCTACAGCTTGTCATTTATTCTATGCAGCAGATCGGTACCCATGCAACAAGACACAATTCACAGAGGGCCTATATCCTGGTGGATTCTTGTGGGCCACAACTTGTGGCTGTCTATACCTATTCTGGCTTCAGAGGATGATCAGTAAGCAGTGACTGATTGATATTACTAACTGCCTTAAGTAATGATGCCGTCCTTAGGCGTCCAGGACGTGAAGACGCGTCCCCAAAAAATTTCTTGACGTACTGTGCAATCCTGAGGTGAAGCACAACTACTATAGTCCTTCTCAAACCTCCCTTACAGCAGACAAGGGTGTATATTCTTGTATGTCCACGGGCCAATGTTGATGCATGTGAGTAAAAACAAGCACAAAAATAGCTCGCTCATCGGAAGTTGACCGTTGAACTACGCCATACACTGTCAAGACTGATAAATTATACTTCTACTGACTTCTAATGAATTTGATGCCGAATCCTCAAAGAATCTGCATCACACTCTGTCGCCTTGGGAACACGCTTAAGCCAGTAGAAGTCACCGTATGGTCAAAACCAAGGTTTTGACAGGATGGGTGCACTCATTTCAGTATCCTCTTTCCAAGCTGAAGCAAGGCAATACAAGCCTTCAGCGTCCACCAAATCTACTGCAGCAGGACAAAATCGCATCAGCATGCAGCTTACAGCGTTGACAAAAGTCCGGACATGGCAAGAACCTGCTTTTCCGGCACCTAGCTCAAGGAACCCCCAGAGAGGCATGCCGGCGCCTGAATGGGGGCCCTTTCGTAATCACCTCGCAGTGATCTCAGATGCTCTCAGATGCCGCTCTCCACCCAAAGCTGCAGATGCTCTAAATGCAGATCATTCTGGGCAGGCTTGTTACGATGAGTGCGTTGGCCGTGTGCCACTCGCTGCTGTGGCATTTGTATAAACTCTCGTGCCCTGATGACAGCGCGGATAACCTTCGCGACGTCAGCGCTGATGTCAACCCAGGACTGACGATGACATGGCAGATGCATCGGCGGAGCGAACGCCAGCTGGACGCGGCGGATCAACTTGAATGGTTGCGCGGGCTCATATTAATGGCCTCCAGGACCACGAGCACATCCACCTCTGCACTCCTGGAGCACTGCGAGCGCAGGCTCTCTCTTCGCGTGGCAACCTCCTGGACACAAAATGAAATCAGAGCGCATTCGCTCACCGCTGGCATGGGCTTGAAGATGACGTCGTCATCCTCGTACTTGGTGCGATCCACTGGATGAGTTTTTTGTCCCTGTGCGCTGGTGATGGAGAAGTTCCGACTGCAGGTGTTTGGAAGAGAACCAGCAACCCAGTTTCAGAGCCAGCCATGGTCTCTTCCCAAGGGCGCTATTTTCCAGCGAGGCCAACCCCGCTCACAGCAATGGCACATACACACAGGCTGAGCTGTGCAGATCCTCGGTGACGGCTTGCCGCCACAACGTAGGTCTCATTCAACAGCTTAACACATTGAGTGGCAGCAGCTCCCATGAGTGCGTCCCACAAGTCAAGCCGGGGCATTCGAGCACAAGTGCAAGAATTTCAGGGTCCCTACAAAATAGTGAAGAGCGCAGCAGCGAGGCTTGCGCCTCCTGCTTACGGGGCCGGGGCACACTTTGCTGTACCCGCAGGCCGCAGCAGTGCAGCACAGTAATGGCGCCCCTTTAGATCGGATTGCGATGCACTCACATCGACAACACATACGAAAAGTGTGCAGCACCTGGTTGAGCATGTCTGTAAGGCTGCCCCGGACTTCCTTGAAGCTGGGCCGGGCCTCCCTCTCTGTGGCCCAACACCTCTTGACCACGTCCTTGTAAGCCTCCGGAGTCTGCTCTGGGAAGTCCGGCCGCCAGTCCTTCTCCAGCACCTGATTGAGCCACCCCCTTTTTACTGAACATGCAAAACGGAAAAACATTTCTACCTGTGGAGCTTGCTGCCTGAGTGCCTTATGCACCGGCTCCCACTGTTTGTTTGGTCAGTGTTAATAACAGCATTCCTCTTGTTGCTCTCAATACCAGTTCTAGCTGGCGGAATTACCATGCTCCTTACATAGTGCAACTCTTGAGAAATGACTGGTCGCAAGTTTGGGGTATTTGTCACTAAGGCCTCCAGTTGCCTCTCAAGCCATGAGAGCCTCGAGCAAATACGCAAGAGTACAGGCAGCTTGCGACAGCAAACAATCAAGGGAACAAGCCGGTATCGTAAACGATTTGTAAAAGGGCCATGAGCTTGATCTGGATCTATGCTTTCCAGTCACTCTAAATCTGCACAGCAGGTTTGAAAAAGGCTGGTCAGCAGTCACAATGAGCATGCCCGCCAGGATGAGGTGTTGCATGCATACCTGGTACGCGATCTGTATGTCCCCGAGGTCTGTCAACCCGCTGCCCATGCTGATCAAGTGCCAGGCCACCACCCCAAAGGAGTATACATCGCTCTCTGCTGCCATGCTGCCCGTTCGCAGCAGCTCCGGGGCGGCAAACGCCGCCGTGCCCGCCGACAAGCCATCTTTCACGCCCGTCTGACTCAGCCCAAAATCTGCCACCTGTTCATGCCGAGCACACATCAGTGGTGCGCCACCCAGTGTGTCGACAGTGACATCCAGAGTACATACCTGACACACTGTGCTTTGCTCGGGCCAACATGCTTGCAAGCGCTTCAGGATGACAAATCAGGACTTTGAGGCTGCCGGGTACCATATCTCCGCATGCCCACAACCAGTCTATGCTGGCGGCTGCTGTGGAAGCGAGCAAAGGCATTGGAGAAAGGGCGTGCCTTGCAGGCAAAACCGCGCGGGTCAGAGGTGGAGGACTTGCAGAGCACGTTGGCACACTTGAGGTCCCCATGCACGATGGAGAGCGAGTGCAGGTACTCCATGCCAAACACAACCTCCAGCAGGCACCGTAGCACCCACACCAGCCCCTTCTGGTAGTTTGACCGCAGCAGCGCCCATCCTTCCTCCCTGCGCATGCCAGGGGGGACTGCATAATATTGAGAACCAGCAGAATTCCTTCACATGCAGCGGAAGTCCTATTAACAGGGTTGTGTGATTGTTCATTTGTCTGCAGCGCTCATCATGAATACTGGGGGTAGCACAGACTCTTCTTTGATGTGAGGTATCCTTTCTGGATATTGCGCAAGGGGTGGATATAGTCTGCAGGTTGGCTGAGTCAACCCGCGGCTGATTCTTGACTGCCTTATTTGATCATGTCGGTCCCTGACTGCACTGGTTTATCACAGCATCTGATCGCTGGCTTGGCAGGTGGACATGTCCTAAATGCAAAGACTCGGTGCTGGGTGTGCCCCGTGATCAGGCTGAGCAAGACACATGATTGATGGATGGGCTGCCTTTCCTTGGGAACATCTGTGGGCACGCACCTGTGCTGCTCCAGCGTGCCCTTATCGCAGTACTCCATGACGATGTAGGTCTTCAAATTGTAGCCGTCCGCAGCAATGACCTCCAATGCTATTACCTCGTTCGCCTCTGTTACCACACGGTATACAGCCACCTGTGCAGGCAGCAGATTATCCTCATCAGCCCAGCTAAGGACCCCTGCTGACACCCCCACAATCTCTCCTGCCTCGATCCTCAGCTTACCATTATACGTGATCGAAGCTGTTGCAAGCCTGCAACACACCCATGAGTACCTCCAACTGCTGCCTTGATGCCTCATCCTACTAAAACATGGCCAGGACAAGAATGCGGCCTCACAAGGACTGCAGAGGAGGCGAGAATTTGTTTTCTTTATGAGCCCTCTACAGGGACGGGGCCCTACGCAATGCTGTGGAAGTCTGACTCACGACATTGGGGTGTGCGCTGGCCATCCCAATCATTGCTTCTCGTGATGTTTGTGCATTCGTATGGTACCCAGCGCCCTGGTGGGACACGATCTTCACTGCCACGCTCGTCCCCTTCCAGCGACCTGGAAAGCAGTGTCACGCACTTAAGAGTAAAGACATCAAATTGCTACATTGGACACCATTATGTGCTCCTAAACATTGTACGTCACATACGTCCGCCGTGTTCCGCTTCAAATACTTCTCTGCATGAACCTATCGGTGTGTTTGGAGATGGAAGCACGACTTTGTCATGGCAGGACACACCTTGAGTAACGGACACATGTGTGCGTGCTTCACTAGGTACTGACCTTTGAACACGCTCCCAAATGTTCCTGCGCCGATGTTCGGCCCCATTTCTATGTCGCTGAGCAGGGTCCTGACTTCGCTCAGCGTCTTCGTCAACTTGGCTTGGTCGGCAGATTGGGGCAACAGTTCAGGGCTCTTCTTTCTGCCCAAGCCAGTCCTTCGCAGCCAGAGCAGCATCTCGGTGATAGTCACGCCTGCGAACAACGTTGCAAGCACACCGCCTGCTTGTTTCCACCCCATCGAGCATCGGAGACGCGATGGCATCACCATAAGCCTGAGTCAGCGGCAGCATCGATCCCCACCGCAGAAATGCTGCTCGGTTCCGTTCTGCCCCTCATGGCTGCTGAAAACCTTTGACGAGGGCGACAGCAAGAGGCACTGCGCAGCACACGGCAGCTGATGTTGACGTGAGCTAATGAAGATATATACAGATAAGATATTTGTGTGACATCAGTCACTGCAAACATTAGTGGCTGTGCTTGCAGGATTTATTTTGGAGCCTCTGGGTGGAACAACAGTCCCTCTCTCCACTGGAGAGTCTCCAGGATGGCAGCACTCTTGATCATCCAGGATTGCTACCAAGGAAAAATCTTTTCAAAGTGAGTGCTGAAAAACCAGAGGCTTCGTAGGCCTGCCCGCCAGAGGCAGTGAGCATGCATGCCACAAATCGTCCACGAGGTCCACAAAGAGTACCAGAACACTCAACAAAGGCAAAACTGCCAGTGGAGTGACTGCTACTGCTGCTGCCAGAGAAATTACTGCCAGGGCTGGAACCCGGAGCCCTGGTAGTATTCCCTGGCTTCACCTACAAGTCAAGACTTATGGGCTTTAAGGTCAACCTGCCTCTATCAAGAGAAGTGAAGGCAAGACATACAGCGCAATCTTAAATATGAAAAACCCAAGAGCTTGCAACCCCTACTGGAATTTCGAATATCTAATGCGGAGCCCCAAAGACTATGCACCAAATGCACACATTGAAGGCAGTATAGTCACCGTGACTGCAGAGACCCTACGGTCAAAATTGAAATAAATGCCAGCTGAGTGCAACAATTTCAGTGTCTTCTATTCTGACCAAGCAAGGCACTTCATCATTGCCTTCTACTATAAGCAAAACTTTCGCGACATCACAATGTCGTATCCGATCTGAGTCAGCATTCGGTGCTTTTAGCGATCACCAATGTCCAGATGTGGCAGTACTCAGTCATCATACAGTTTTTCGGCACTTTGCTCAGGTGCCCCAATCAGCATGGGCTCCTGTCAAATGAGCTCGCTGTGCTCTCAGACATCATCTCCCAGTTGCTAAAGTGGCCTTCATCGTGATATCGAGTGCACGTCCATTTCTATCTTCCACCCACTTCCCCTCCTGGCACTTGCTCATGTGCCCTTTCACATTTTTGCGCAAGTGACAGCAAATACGAGCTGTGCCTTGACCCTTTCCATCTTCATGAGCACCTCTTTATCAACATCGCCTCTTGAGCTGAGCTTCATGAAGACTATGTGGTGCTCCTCAAGGTCCCCACCTTGCTGTGCAGCGCGGCGGAGTAAATGCGCGGAGGGGGTGAAACTTCCCCGAGCAGCGCCAGCACACCAAGCTCTGAGCGCTGTACTTTAAGGCTCTCCCTCCTTGTCATCACCTCCTGCCCAAGCAGGCAGGCAACATGCATCAGTGAGATGTGCTGCCGTTAAAAAGTGAGCAAGCAATACCAGTCCAAGTCGGGCGAGTCTGGAGATCACAGAACATTCCCCCGGTTTCAAGGGACCAAACTTGCAAGTGAGCTGCTGTAACTAGCCCTGAGGTGGGCAGCAGAGACATGGCACCACCAGAGAGTGCACACTACAGCGTGTGGCAAGAATATGCAATGGAACATCGCCCACATCTTGATCTTATGGTTCTTGAGCGGACAGTACCTGATTGAGCATCTTAGTAAGGCTGCCGCGGATGTCCCTGAAGCTGGGCCGGTCTTTCCTGTCTGTCGCCCAGCATTCCCTGATCACCTCCTTAAAGGCCTCTGGGGTCTTCTCTGGGAAGTCCGGCCGCCAGTTTTCCTCCAGCACCTAATGAGCCGCCCCCATCAGCTTCACTGGCTTCCTTGCGATTGTACAAGAGGAAGATACAAGCAAGACAATGAGGACATGTCTTTCAACGAGTCTAGTGCCTGCATTTAAGCTTGCCTCTTCAGTCGTGACGGCAGCAGGCAGACATGTAAGAGGCAAGGCACTGCAAGCTGCATGGAAGTAGTACCAGCGTGCATGACAAACAAACTCCGGGAAAGCCCCAAAAGCTCGGTCCAGATCATGCCTCGATGCAGGTCATTCCTTGTTAAAGAAGTTAGGGGCCAACCTTCTTATATGCCTCTATTGTGCACGAGTCAACACTACAGCTGGGTGGCTGATGGCTCACAGGTGCCCCAACAGAGCACCCATGAAGCCAGCTCAGAGAGATCTCAACTGCGCATGCGTACCTGGTATGTAACTTGTATGTCTTCCAGGTCTGTCAGCCCGCTGCCCATGCTGATCAAGTGCCAGGCCACCACCGCGAAGGAGTACACATCGCTCTCTGCCGCAAGGCTGCCAGTTCGCAGCAGCTCCGGGGCGGCAAACACCGCCGTGCCAGGCTTGCTCGTGATTGCTGACACCCCATCTGTCATGCTCGTCTGGCTCAGCCCAAAATCCGCCACCTGTTCATGCCGAGCAAACATCATTCCTGAGCTGCCCTATGCAAAACGCACTGACATTTGGATCCCTAACGCTCGTCACCGGCTTTCATTTTGCTCTTGGCAACGAGCCAAGAAGAGCCTTGGAGCTCCAGAATACTGTAGTACTCCTTCTAAGACCCGCACTTTTAGAAAATTCCGTTTATTGCAGTGCGCAGTAAAAACCTGCCACCGCAGCTCTATGCATGCCAAGATCCATCCTGGCCCGCATACTTCTGGGCTTCTACAACTGAAGGACCCTGACTTTGTGCAGAGGGCGCTTGCCTTGCAGGTGAAGCCCCGCGCTTCCAGCGTGGAGGATTTGCAGAGGACATTCCCGCACTTAAGGTCCCCATGCACGATGGAGAGCGAGTGCAGGTACTCCATGCCATACACGACCTCCAGCAGGCAACGCAGCACCCACACCAGGCCCCTCTGATAGTCCGATCGCAGCAGCGCCCACCCCTCTTCCCTGCGCACGCCAGGGGGTTTCTTATTGAGATTCTCAGGCACCGGGGATTTTGCAAGGGAAAAGAGCATCCACATGACCAAGACTGATGGGGGGTTCCCCTCCCTGCATACAAGTGCATGGTGTGAGCATTGACCACAGAGAGGTCTGCCAGGGCAGTGTATGTCAAGGCCCCAACATATTGGTCAGCATGATGGCGCAGTAATCTGTCTCTGACATGCAGCAGCTGGGCTCATTGTTTCGTGCCTGAGGCACCTCACAAGCCCAGATCTGTGATGTTTGACGGTGCAGAAAGGAATCTCAATGCTCGCACCTGTGCTGCTCCAGTGTGCCCTTATGACAGTACTCCATGACAATGTAGGTCTTGAAATTGTAGCCGTCCGCAGTAACCACCTCCAGCGCCTCCACCTCATTCGCCACTGTCACCACCCGATACACAGCCACCTGCGCCAGAGGGAACGTGCTTCAGCTGACACATTGCATGAAGTTCCTGACATGCATGTGGAAATCATGCTCTTAAGAGGAAGAACCTGCCTCTTGGTAGCCTTACACCCCACTAATACCTTTGCCTGATGACCTGGTTCCCCACAAACACCATGCAAGCGCTGCGAGGCTTGTGGGCCCAGTCGGCTACCACCAGATGGGTTGAAACACCACTGAGAGGGCATGAAGGTGGGTGCAATGGTGACCAAGCTACTCCAGGCAGTATGACAGGTCACTACCGGCTCTCGTGCGAAATGCTGGCCTGCAACTGGAAGACAGCGGCATTGACTCACCACATTGGGATGTGCACTGGCCAAGCCGATCATGGCTTCTCGAGATGTCTGCGAATTTGTACTGTACCCAGCACCCTGATGGGAAATGATCTTCACAGCCACGTTCGTCCCCTTCCAGCGACCTGACACTCAAAAAACGCTTGCACCTCGCTTATCCTGCTTCTCTACGCTGTCTGTGTGCTTGGAGTACAGGCTGCCCGAGCATCACGGGAACAAGACACTCTGATAGTCAAGAATGGGTTATTTCTTGTGTCCGTTCAACCGACCTTTAAAAACTTGTCCAAACGTGCCAGCACCAATCTTCGGTCCAATCTCTATATCGCTGAGCAGAGTCTTGACTTCGCTCAGCGTCCTCGTCAACTCAGCGTGGTCCTCCGGTTGGGGCAACATGTCAAAGCTCATATCTCTGCCCATGCCAGACCTTCGCAGCGTAGTATCCCAGTATTAGCCACGCCTGCGAACCGCCTACCCATCGAGCAACGGGAGGGAACCCGCCCAATCTGCGACTGCCCCCGCCGATCCTAGGCCTCCAGTATCAACAAAACTCACCCAAATTCGCCGCTTCGGAGTCTAATCATTTTTGCACTCCGAAGAGAAACGCGCTGCGAAACTCTTGCACGGAAGTTGGTGGCATCGAGCTTACTAAGGTTTACTAAGACTATCAAGGATATCTTGAAAGATATTTGTGGCTATCCATCGAGGGCCGCACGCGTCAGTGGTGAGGTGCATGCAGATGACTGGTAGCCACTGCAGCAGGCGTTCCCCGCCCTCCTCAGACACCATGTGTGCATGTCCAATATTTTTTTTGGCACAATCGTGCAGCCGTGGCAGCCCACGTGTCACTCAGAGTGACTTACTCTTGCATCACTGGGAATCATGCCTGCGCAGGTAACCCAGATCTCATGATAATTCCATATTGAATGAAGTGGGTCCACCTTCTGCGCTAGCTCGGTGGTAACTGCTCATCAATGCACATGCCGGGGTATCAGAGTGGACGAAATGTCTTCAGCAACAGAATGAGATACTCGGTGATGTGAAAGAAGGGCGCTTTCGGCTGAGTGACTCCTCAAGCATGCACGGTGCACTAGATGCGCTTGGCCTCAAACGGTACTGCTGCTGGTGCATGCGCATATATCATATATGACACACGTGGATCTGGTCATGGTCGAGAAGCTTCTCAACTGCGACATGCACATGAGGCTAATGCGCCAGCTGCCCAGTGGTTCCACAGTTCGGTGTGCTGGCAATTTGACCAATCCTCCGAGTCTGCAAAGCTCTGGCTGTGAATAGTAAAGTCATTGCAGTGGCAGTCTTGGTCTCTTCTGTCTTCCAGCAGTGCATCAGCGTGATTAGCAAAGGTTGCATGGTCCAGACGGCACTGCAACCAAGTGTCTTCAAGATGAGTCACGTATCTCACAAGGTGACCATAGAAGAGGACCCAGGCCAGTGGCACCTCGCCTAGCTGAGCTCGGCATGTGTTCCCACGCATCGAACTCCTAGGATGTGTGTGCAGATTGACAGGGATAGCGTAAGGATGTCGAATTGCAGTAATCACATGCTTCCAACGAAATTGTGAGGGCTTCACACACTGGTTGCAACAGTTCAGGCTGGCATAAAAGATGGCTTTCATCGCTGACTCTCGTGAACATCAAATTACGAGCACGAACAAAAGCCATCAACCATCAAAAGGCATAACACTTGTACAATGCGCAAATCCCAATTTCAAGGCGCTTTAATGTTCCAGTGTACCACCACTGGATCATTATAGGCAGATCTTTGACCATAGTGTGCTGGCCAGTGCCTTTAAAGGGCACTCCAAGAAACTAGATGTTTTTAATCTTAGGTGTAAACTACCATGTGTTATGAGTTGCCTCTCGGAAGGCAAGTGCAAGCACCACAGATTCCAAGAACCCGACAAGCCTGTAACTGAGCATATGAAAAAGTGAAAGATGATGCGTTAAAGCAAACTCAATCATCCATGCGCCACCGAGTGCCAGTACCAATGAATTGCAACGCTACAGAGGTCTTCAGTAATGTAATGCAGAGCCCTCATTGGCCCTGCATTAATATCCGGATATTGAAAATGTGAGACTGGAGACAAGAAAGTGGAGAAGAGACAGTCACCTGTCACCATCGTCAACAGTAAAGTGATGGCAGGCTGGGTGCACAAAAATACAGTGTTCCCAATGCTAGGCCTCTGCTTTGCCTGCATACGCTTCCCTATGCCATGCATGGTTTGCTGCCTCCCGAGTGCTGCAGATCCCTTAGGGATCGCATCAGCACTCAGTGCTTGTAGCGTTCCCCGGTGCCCGGACGTGGCAGTGCACACTGTCCCATTACTCTGCTCACCCTTCCCTGGGAACTCCCGAGGCCTGAACGGCATCCTTTCATAATGAGGTCTCAGTGCTCTCAGACGTCATTGTGTGTCGCTGTCTTCTTCAAAACACTTCTGCGCAGGTGACAGCGCAATCGAAATTCATGACGCCGCTGCTGACATCAGCGCTCTCTGCTGATGTCAGCAGCAGCCGTGGCCGCACATCATCGCGTCCGAGACGCGTGAATAAGTGCACATGCACAAGTGAAGGAGCACCCCAGCCAGAAGCGGCGAATCATCCCGAGCGCGGATAGTTGCGCGGCGGCGGCTGGCTTTGTTTCAGGAGCAGACGCAAGTCCACCACCTCGGCACTCTTGGAGCGCTGCGAGCGCAGGCTCTCCCTCCGTGTGGTAACCTCCTGCTCAGCCACCCAACAAAACAAGTCAGGGCCACCGTAAGGGCCATCATTTCAGGTATGGGCACAGCTACCCAGATGCGCCACAACTTTGTGGGGGCTGGTTGCCTCAAGTTGCTCCTCGCAAAAAATGGTAGCACAGTCAGCATAGCGCGCTCTGCTACATGAGGGCCTGATATTCCAGGCCGTTCCCATTAGAGTATTGACAGCCCGCTTCAGGAATAAGCGCATGTTGAGGAGCAGAGCAGGGAAGATTGCATCTTTCAAGATTGTGGAGCGTTTGCATGTTGAGGCGGGCCCACTGTGCTGCTATCGCATTAACCAAACCAGCAGCATCCTAGGCGCCCATCGTAAGACTTGCTGCACCCGCGTGAACAAAGCCGATATGAACAAAGCCGATACAAACAAATCAGGAGCTGCGCAGCACCTCATTGAGCATGTCTGTGAGGCTCCCCCGGACTTCCTTGAAGCTGGGCCGATCCTTCCTCTCTGTGGCCCAACACCTCCTGACCACGTCCTTGTAAGCCTCTGGAGTCTCCTCTGGGAAGTCCGGCCGCCAGTCCTTCTCCAGCACCTGACAATGCCAGCCTCATCAGCTTCGCCTTCACCTCCCAACAGGATGAACAGGAAGATACATTACAAAGAGCCTGTCGCCTGCATTGAAGCCCGCCCTTTGAGCCGTGAGTGCAGCAGGCGTACATGTAAGAGCGCAGGGCAAATGAAGCTGCATGGAATGAGTTCAGCGCGCACAGGAGTCGCTCTCCCTAAAGCATCATGAGCTTGGGCCAGGGCACCATTGTTCCTAATACAAGGGGCAAACATGCTGACGACTCTTGTCGTGGGCAAGTCAATGCAAAAATTGGGTTACTTTTGGTTTCAGCTGTGCTGGCAGCCAGTTGACAAAGATTTGACAAAGGTATTTTGTCAAGCGCACCTGGTATGTAACTTGTATGTCTTCCAGGTCTGTCAACCCGCTGCCCATGCTGATCAAGTGCCAGGCCACCACAGCGAAGGAGTACACATCGCTCTCTGCCGCCAGGCTGCCTGTTCGCAGCAGCTCCGGGGCGGCAAACACCGCTGTGCCAGGCTTGCTCGTGATTGCCGAGACCCCGTCTGTCACGCCCGTCTGGCTCAGCCCAAAATCCGCCACCTGTCCATGACGAGTAATTAACATTGGTGGACTGCCCAAAGTGCCCACAGTAACATTCGAGAGGCCCACCCTTCCAGCAAAAGCCTTTGCTCTGCTCAGGCCAACAATTTTTTGTCCTCCACCCTCTTGGTGTTGACTGGAGCAACGCCCTCACGGGTGAATGCAAGCGCTTCAAGTGAGCAGCAGCTGAAGGCTGGCACATGTTTGTGCTCGAGGCAATTGATTTCTGCCAGCATGTCCCGGCTTCTGTAGAAGCGTGGGACCCATGAGCATCGGCCATCTCGTCTTTGGGTTCCAAGGCTGCGTAAGGCAAACAAGCTGCTGGCTGCTGTCAACTTCGAAATCATGCCAGCAGAGCCTTGGCTGTGGGCAGAAGTGCTTGCCTTGCAGGTGAAGCCGCGCGCGTCAGAGGTGGAGGATTTGCAGAGCACGTTGGCACACTTGAGATCCCCATGCACGATGGAGAGCGAGTGCAGGTACTCCATGCCATACACGATCTCCAGCAGGCACCGCAGCACCCACACCAGCCCCCTCTGATAGTCTGCCCGCATCAGCGCCCACCCTTCCACCCTGCGCATGCCAGGGGGCGCGTCACCAAAATGGGGGGCGGAGGGGGGCACATGGACTCAAAACATGTACACCACCATGACTGGTGTGAAGTCCTCCTGGGCATACAGGGGCACTCGCATCCGCCGAAGTAACTGGTTCAGGGAGTGATGCACGAGTGCAGAGAGAGGTTCCTTTATACAGTGTCAGAGTGCAGAGTGTCTGTACGCACCTGTGCTGCTCCAGCGTGCCCTTATCGCAGTACTCCATGACGATGTAGGTCTTGAAATTGTAGCCGTCCACAGCAACAACCTCCAGTGCTACCACCTTGTTCGCCTCTGTCACCACACGGTACACAGCCACCTGTGCAGGCAGCAGATTATCCTTGTCAGCCAGCTTGTGACCCCTGCTGACCACCCCACAATCCTCCTGAGCACCTTGACCCTCAGCTCAGCAGTCTTTCGCAACAGAGGTGCTGCTTTTCAGCCTGCAACACACCCATCAGTAGCTCCAACTGCTGCATTGATGCCTCACATCACCAAAGCATGCCAAGGACACAGATAGGGCCTCACACGAATTGCAGAGGAGGCAACAGGTGATTTACGTTGTCAGTGCTCCAGAGGGATGGGGCGCTAGGAGTCTGACTCACCACATTGGGATGTGCACTGGCCATCCCTATCATGGCTTCCCGAGAGGTCTGCGAGTTTGTTCTGTACCCAGCACCCTGGTGGGAGATGATCTTCACCGCCACACTCGTCCCCTTCCATCGACCTGGGGACAGCAACTGCAATCTTTAGGGGTGCCCCGCTGACCATGACCTTGTCATCGCGAGGAAGACACTAGAACACTGTTTAAATAGTATAGACTCGCTCAAGATGCATCTCCACGCCATGTTGCCTGTCTGCACTTGGAGATGGCTGAAAAGGGACAGTACAGGTTGCCAGAGCAGTACAGGAACCTGCGTTTCCGTGCTGATCGTGTTAACTGACCTTTATAGACTTTCCCAAAGGTGCCTGCGCCGATGTTCGGCCCCACTTCTATATCGCTGAGCAGGGTCTGGACTTCGCTCAACGTCTTCGTCAACTGGGCGTGATCTGCAGGGTGGGGCAACATGTCTGGCCTCATCTTCTTTCTGCCTGTGCGGGGCCTTCGCAGCAAGCGCAGCATCTCAGTAATAGCCACGCCTGCGAGTAATGTTACGAGGACACCGCCTGCTTGCCTCCAGCCCATCGAGCATCGAAAGAAATCGGCTCAGTTTGCGACTGCCTCAGACCAGCCCTCCGGCATTATCGGATCCCATCACCGGAATCGTGCTGCTTCGCGGTCGATGTGCCCTGAATCATTGCGACAAAGCAGCGGCTTCCATGTGAACGCGCTCGCGTGTTGCAGTACACGGAAGCTGCAGTGACGTTAGCCTGTACACGTATTGAGCAATATTCGAGATCTGACAAGATATTTTCTTATTATGTTTTCCTGATATCATGGACTAGAGGAATGTGGACTGGAAGGGCCTCTGCTGTCTCTTCAAGATTTCAGCACTGATCTCCATCGATCTGTACGTCTCGAGCTCATCATCCCTGCCAGTCCAGGACTGCCACAGGCACCTGTGGCTTGCATGCGTACTATCGGCGCCAGGTGGCACCATGCAAAGCATGGCATGTCATCACATGATCAGCTGGATTTCTGGTCCAAGATCAGGTGAGCCTCACTGAGTGACTCCCACCCAAGCCGCCTCCTCGGCTTGTGTACAGTGTACACTACAACGAGACAGACAGACTAATCAACAATTTGCCGATCAGACCTCCTCCTTTCAAACAATTGCCTTGCAAAGTAGTATCAACCCACAGGGTGAGGACGATGTTCAAAGGTAGCCAATGTGCACACCCTGCCCACTTGTGCCTCACAACAAAACCCCTTTCAAATTTGAAAGTAGCAGCTAGCGATGATCCAACACCATTGTCGCAGGAGACTCTCTCCCCTTGCCACTGGCAGTGCTGCATCACATGAAATCCTCTGATCACAGCAGCAATCTAAAACGCACAAACTGCCCAAGTTCACCTATAAATCCTTGCCCAGCAAATTTACACAGTGTCTGCGAAGCGGGCCGGGCAGCCTCCTCCGAATTATGGTCATGCAATCGGCAAGAATTTTTCTGGAGATCTATATCTCAACCTCAGCGCTCGCCCTGCTGGCCTTCCTCCCAGTGTCTTTGAGATCCAACTCGGCGGCCCCGTGTAATACACGTTGTGTATCACATGACCTCCTCTTTCCTGGGGGACGGCAATGCAGCAGTTTGCCAGAGAGCAGGCTAGGCCACAACAGAAGTCCGCCGGCTGCTGGCTAAGCAAAAATCTGTATAAGGCGCCACTCACTGCAAACCTCCCTCATCCTTGATGCCTGCTTCACGAGAGGCCGCTTCCACCTATGATTATTGCACTACACAGTCCGCTGCAAAGTCCACACGCCACGCCATCCCTTACACGAGTGACTTTGTGCGGCAGCAAGGCAGTAGATAGCAGCAGCAGCATGCTAGGAAACAATTGAAGTGGAGTAACAGAAAGGCTGCCGGCTGCCGGCTGCCGGCTGCCGGCTGCCGGCTAGACGTTGCTGACCGAGCCCCCCATGGGCACCCCCGAGACGATACGCGAGAGACCGCTGCCCATCCGGTGCCGGGACGGCCCTCGCGCGGTGGCAGTGGAGGACCCCGGGTTCTGCAGCCGCCACCACATAACACCCCGTCAGCTCCCTTTTTGCCAACTTACAGGGCCTGCATTCCTCTGCAAATGGAACTAACCCTGTGCCCCTGCAACTTGTTCTATAGGTCCCAACCGGTCGCCAACAGTTCGCCAACAGGTCCCAGCAGTCCAATAGCACGGGTGACTGCTTGGGATGCGTCTTACATACGTGTCACCTGTGGTGGGCTCTCCACTGCAACTGAGAATCTACAATGCTTTAGTGCCCAACGTAGATTAGCAAATGTCCAAGCGTGGATCAGGGAATGGTCACTAGAAAACTCAGATTCTAGAAGGCCCCCAAAAGGACATGGGCAAGAGGTCCAAATGTATCAAGGATGCATCTCCTTTGTGTTCAGCCCTATGGCCTTTACATCGGCACCCAGTTGTCTGCATTCAATCTGGAACGACACGCACCTGAGCGAGGACTCGGGCGAGAGCCAGGAGAACTTGACGCCGTCGAGGCGGCACTCACGCATGTCATTTGTTCCCTGCCTGACGCTTTCCAACGCTACGGCCTAACTGATCCAAATTTGAACGTGAAAAACTTCACCGACCTGCAGGGAGGACTCGGGCGAGAGGGAGGAGAACTGGACGTCGTCGAGGCGGCGGCGCTGCGTGAGGGAACGCAGTCGGAAGGTGGACGCCGGATCGGTGTCGGGCGTCAGGTGCATCATGTGAGCCTCCGGCGCGACCGTGCGCTGGTTCTTCAGCTCCGCAGCCTCTATCATGCGCCGCATCGTCATCTCTGCAAGCAGCGCACATCGACATATTACTCATCGTTATTGGACATCACACGGTTGTTTAGTCATCATCACTAGACATGTCATGCGCCGCTTTGTCATCGCACGTAGACATGCGCAAGTTCTCAGGCGGTTTCGGGTGCGGTACAAAACATCCGGTAGCAACGACAAGACACGCAGACAGCAGGTTTGGATTTAAAGGACGGCCAGAATTGGATATAAAAGTTGCCAGGCTAAGGACCCATATGGATCCATTGCTTGCAGCTCTCCGATTATTGACAGCCTTTCTACAGGCACCCTGCTTGATCTCAGGAGCTGTACAAGTGGCGTTTGCTGAGGTTTGAACTCTGCAGTCTCTTTCTCTAAAGTGTGTTCAGGGACAGTGACACTGTGCAACATGCAACTACTGGCTGGGGAAGAGTGGCTGACCTGTGATGTCGGCTGGGCCGTTGACGCCATCAGAGTGGGTTAGGCTGAGCTTCTGGTTGCGCATGGCGCCGGGCGACAGAGCATAGGGGTCGTTCTCCATGTCAGACAGCGCCATGGTCTCGTGGAAGCGCGACCAGTTCACACGCGGCTTGAAGTCCGGCGAGTCTGCAGAAAAGGAGGGTTTTTCAGGAGTCATCTTGGTGCACATCTGGGTAACTCCACATCAGCAGCAATGCTGGGTGCGTATATATACAAAGGCAGGTCAGGCAGAAGGTGCGCTCGCACGCAGAGTCAGTGCAGCTGCAGAGCCTCATGCAAGAGTCTCTGCAAACAGCCCTTACTTGCGCGTCTAAAAAGGCGCAGCAGACTTGCCAGGCGTGATATCTGGTGGCATGCCATGTTTACTGCGTGGAGAGCGCAAAGAGCTCAAGCAAAGCTCAAGCAAGGCACAATTTTGTGGATGAGTATCAACACCAGGAGTTCGTGGTACAAACATAGAGGATGGGGGGAAGCAGCACCGGCGGGGCGGGTGACTACGGGTGCGAATCCGTGGTCGCGCTTGACATCGTCGAGGACATTGAAGATGCGCATGCGCATGCGGTTCTGGCTCCCGCTGTACATGTACCCCTCCACCTGCACAGCAGCAGCAAGGGGGAGTTCAGCAACGCATTTTTCTGATCTTCCCATGCAGCGATGACAGGGTTGCCTACTCAGGCTCTGGACTGGCAACCACATCTGAGTATCAACTTCATGCAAGTGACACGGAGTGTAGGACAAATAGAAGTGCGCGTGTGACAGCGCACATGCCCTTCTGACTAGTACAGAAGTAGCAGATTGCCCTCTCAACAGCTGAAGGTGCGAACACCTTGGCACAGCCGCATACAAAGTGAAAGATGTGCCAGAGTAGGTGGGAAGGCCAGTAGAACGCAGGAACACCCATGAGAGAACTTAAAGAGACGGCCATCAATGGCAGCACAAAAAGCATGCACTGAGTGCTCATCAGTCTGCTCACCAGACCTCCTGGAAGGCACATAACAGTCACTGGTTCCCTTTGACTGGTGCCCTTTGACTGGTGAGAAAAGGCATCTGGCAGGACTCCCTCATGTGGGAGCAGCATAGAAAGGTGAGACGCGCACCACAACGACGATGCAGGAATCAGCATCGGCCATGACGCCCGAGGGCTTGAGCCAGGTGGCGAGCGGGGATGAGTCAGTGATGACGTGTTTGCAGATGACTGGCAGCCACAGCAGCAGGCGTTCCCTGCCGTCCTCATAGCCCACCTCCAGCATCTGCTGGTCATAGTCCTGCAGCCAGAACAGGCCGATTTGTCACTTTTACATCTCCGAACATTCAAATTCAAAATGATACTAGATAAAATGTGACGCAGTGCCAGCGGTGGCTCGGGGCTCTCTGCTGATTGAGGCCAAGGCTGTTGCTGTGTTGAATGCAGGGCTGGAAGTCTGCAAGATTTTTAAAGTGGACGAGACATCATCAATCCCAGTGCCAGCAAAATGAGAAGCTAGCGCTCAGGTTGAAAATGACTTGTCCATGCTGAGCACTTGACTGCAAAATGAGGCTGCCCCATCAATTGCATTGCAGAATCCAAGCATCGTTAAGGCAGCCGGCTCCTTGGAGACTTGCTCGCAAGCGAGCTTTGACCAGGCACATCAGAGGGAAATAAGAATGAGTCATGTCAGGTGCCCCACCGAGGGGTAGCCAGAGCTGCCTGGCTTCCTGTCGGGCCGCCAGCGGTACAGATACATGCGCACGATCACTTCCAAATGCTGGTTGGGGTACGTGTCTCCAATCCTGCACAGCATGGCTCATCATGTCACCCAAACAGTATATTGCATTGGCCAGAGTAGTTTCTGCAGTGCGGTAGTCTGACAACAAGTTGTTATTGTCGGAATGCCATGACTTGATAAGCTCACCCCCAGCTGCACGATCCACGCAGGAACCTTTGCAAGCACGATGAGGCGAAACACAAGAATTCACATCTTTTCTCAACATGCCTGTGCTTGCACTCATGCGACTGAGGGCTTTCATAGGCACCGCCCGTCATCCCAAGGGAGGGAGAACATGCGCATGAAGCGAGCTGCGCAATGAACCACAGCTGCAAGCAAAGACAGCATCTGCACCTTTGCTTACATGTCAGCCTCACAGGTCTCAGTGCATATTTTACTTTGCATGTTATTTAGGCACGCATGCAGCACGAGAAGGGCCGGATCACATGTGCGCACCTGACCATGAGCGCCAGCTGGCCGGTGTCGTCCGGTGCCAGGATGACGGAGTCTGAGATGACGAGTGTGTTCTCGCCCAGCAGCGGGTAGGGGACCGTGCGCAGCGCCTTGGCCGCCACCAGCCGCGACAGCTGCGCCGGGGGGAGCATCTCCAAACCCTCCAGGGGCTCCACGTCGTGCAGCCTGCGCCAGGGGACGTAAACAGGGTTTGCCGAGGGTCTATGGGTACTAACAAGTGGCGCCCGCAGCGGCCGCGTGGCCGATCGACACATTTTGTTCTCCGACTTTCATGTTGCGATCTAAAATGAATGCAACATGGAAGGCTCTCTGCTTGCTTCTCGTTTACGATCAATGGGATTTCGACCCTGAAATCCCGGGGGACTGTTATACAATAAACAAATGAGCCGAGCGATCAAAAAGACAAATCGACATCAGGTCATTTGGCCAAGAATGACACTATCTGGACAGCGCTAAAGACTGACCAGGCCAAACCCATCCGGCCGCTGAAAGTCAAGAATAACCCTTCTAATCTCCTGCGCTTGACGAATACCTGCCTGAAGCAGTATGAACACCATCACACTATCACAGCCTGCCCAGCGGCTGGATGGCATGCATAGTACTTCCGGCAGTGCATCCTCAGGCACAGGAGAAATTGTTCTCAGGCACAGAAGAACAGAGACCATCAACGCTTCGAGTATGGGCAGCTCTCACCAGGAGTCATGGCTCTGGTCACGCCTCCGGCTTCAAGTATTTCACAAAAAAGCAACAAACCCCAAATGAATTGCTAATGCGCCACCCAACAGGCGCTGGGCATGAAAAGCTACTGGATGTAAGTGTACTGACTCGATATCATGGCCAAGGAATGGAGTCTGACCTGGAGATGTCGACCTTGTAGTGGGTCTGCCCAGGGGGCGGCGGGCCGATGATGGACACAAACTGGTGGCCCCAGTGGATTTCGGTGGGAAGGTATGACTGCCGCGCCATGAAGGGATTGCCAAATTCTGTCGTGCCCTCAAACGTCACAATGATCTCCGCATTCACCTGCGCGCGCCCGACATGCTAATTATGAAGCAGTCCCTAAGAGGTTGCAATGGCGGCTCTTGAGCTGCATGCAACTGCAGCTGCAGGTGGCTCTGAACCTTCTCTTCTCTCAGGTGCGTGGAGCTTCAACATCACAAGTTTCAGGACGGTTCCACGGCGGGGGTCCACACTGCAAGCGCTGAGATCTCTGGCACTTGAAGACACGTCTGACTCTCAAACGCTCTACCCAGTACTACTCAGAACAAGCAGTCAATGGAGGTTCAAGGGGCAGATTCATGCATGGTCAAGGGAGATCTGGGGAAGCTTCAGGGTGAGGAGTCACACTTACCATCATGAGTGTGTCGAAGGTGTGGCCGATGAGGGGGGAGCGCTCGTCGATTGTGTGCTCAATTATCAGCGGCAGCAACCTGCAGCAGACAGCACATAACGTGCCTCAAGAGTGACAAATTGCAGCTGTACTAGAGTACTACACTGCCCTATTTGTGGCCTGCAATTCCCACCCCATCAACACCCTGCAGGCTGCAGACAGCACATGATATGCCTCAGGGTGACAAGTTGCAGCTGTACTTGCTAGATTTCTTCTATGCGCTGTTATGGCGCGCAGTCCCCACCCCTCATCACACAAAAGTCTTGCTCTGCTCCAGGCTGCAGACAGCGCATGATTTGCCTCAGAGTGACAAATTGCAGCTGTGCTCGTCAATGCACTATTTGTGCCTGCAGTTTCACCCTTTCAGGGCGCACAAAATCCTTCTCTTAACCAGGGATTGCAGCTCACCATGCTGCTGGCACCACAGAATTCCCCCGGTGACTGACAAATTTCTGTTGGTGCCATTGGTGCTTTGACCAGCAAAGCAGGAAAAAACAGGAAACTTTCTGCTGCTGTGATGACGGCAGCAAGGACGCCAACAGGGAAAGTGAAAAAATGGAAAAAAAAATAAAATTGAAAATTTCAAGTGGCTTGTGCACGATATTGCAGGCCATCATGGATGTTGCTGATGCCGCCATGTGCGCATTGGCCCATACCATGCATAAGTGCTGCGCAGCATTTTGCAAACATGTATCCTTTCCCCGGCCCCGGCTGGCGGGAGGCGGTATAAATACTGAGCACGGTCCCCACAATGGATTGGGTCTTGGAATAGGGGAGTCCATCAAGGGGTAGGAATTTGGCAGCCTTCAACTGCAGCTTGTCTGCAGAATCACCTTGCCTCTTGGCAGGAAAAGCATGTAATAATAACAACATCCTTTCCTAAGTTTTTTTTGAAAAGAACAGTTGCTGTTTTGGGCTACTAAATTTTGAAAGATAAAGAGGGATGACAAGCCTCAATGCAAAGAGTATGGTTGCATCTGGTGAATGAACGCAGGTAGAGGGGATTCGCATCCTCCCTTGATGATTCTGATTACGACGACAGCATCATCACTGGACCTGCTAGGCGGTTCGTTCGGCTCTTATTATGACAGACATATTGAAAGGCTCGATACGATACGAAACGATCTTCGTGTTCCCCAGAGCCGAAGGTAGGCAAGGCAACCTACTTAAGGTCCCACCAAAGGACCTTGGACAAGAAGCCGTACAGGACGACTCTCCTGGGAGCCCCGGGCGTGATTAGTCGGGTCTGGTCCAGTCCCCAATCGTTAAGTCAGAAGTCCCTAGTTCGAGTCCTTCCGCTGGCGGGACCAGGATTTGAGTCGCTGGGCTACTTTTTTGCCATTTTTTCTCCACTTTTTCCTTTGCTATCCTATGGGGCTTTTCTTTCCTTGCGAGCTACTTGTAGCTTTGGCCTTTCCAAGTTCAGTGTATCGTCCATTCGGCCATTGACGAGAACCCTTTTATTCCAACTTAGTGATCGGAAAAAGAAATACGATGCTCTCTTTTTGTTGCAGATGATGAGTGCCACACAGGCCTGTTGATGCACAATCATAATCATTAATTGAACAATCTTTATGAAGGCTAGAGGCAGACCATTGAAGAGCTGCAATGGCTGCGTGAGACGACCTTGATGCTATTGGGCATGCATGCCACTGGTGGAGGAAGTGCAAGAATCGGGAAAACTGGAGAACAAAAATCCAGATGGTCTTCAAGAAGGTCTGTAGAAATCTTGAAGAGCCTGAAGCAAATGCTTGCCGTACCCAGGCCCTTCAGGACTGGAAAACTGTAATAATATTCATGAAATTGATGATGCCCACCGTTGATTGGGTCTTGCTCGGATCTAGCGAGTCCAACACGGGGCAGGATTGTGGCAGCCTTTCTATGCAGCTTGTCTGCAGCACGCAATTTGCTTCGGCAGGAACATCATGTAATAGTAATGATATTGATGAGGGAGGAGCACTCACAGCATGCCGTCGATGTAGCCAATCTCCAGGGATTCCACCCTGACAGGGATGTGCTCGCCCTCTGCTGTAGTGCGTCCCTCACCCCACGTGTACAGGTATGCCTTCACTTTTGGCTCCACAACCTGTGGCACCGCATCAGGCATGCAAGTGAGCTAAGTGGATCTTCTAAAATCTATAGGACCCCTCAAGTCATCCGGTGTCACCCCTGAAACGCCCACTGATAACATGCTGAACAAGGCAAGGAATCTCGTTGTCCATGTCTTGATAGCGGGTCTGTCTGTGGCTATGTATCCAGTGCTATCCACGCGCAAAGGAAAGCCACAGGCAAAGTCGCATATGACACATTAATCAGATCAGCCTGCCGTGCTTTTGTCATGCAACAGCCCTCCACTGCAAGCTTCACTGACAAACACAGTCCGGAGCTCTGAGCGCCCGCACAAGCAGCAGATCTTACTTTCCCTCAAGACAGAAGCATCAGAGTATCAAATTTCAGGAAAGCCAGCCCACACATCCGCACTCGTTCAAAGCAGTGCCAAGAGAGGGCCAATCACAGTTGCAGGCTTTAGCAGCAAGGTTGCATAGTGAGAAGAAGAGGGCGCCAAACCTGAGTTCTCCTGAAATCGGCGACGCGGAACATGAACTTCAGAACGCCGTCCCGGCGTGAGATGACGGCAGAATCCGATATCGCAATCGTGCGGCCGCGGTACTTGGGGTGGCTGATGCGCGCGAAAATAATGCCGATGATGACTGAGTCCATTAGTAACCCCACCATGCTCTGCACCGTGATCAGCAGCGCTATCCACCAGCAGTCGTTGGGGCCCATGTTGCCATAGCCTGCATGACATAAGAGAACACTAATGATTTTGTTATACTGATAATGCATTGGTCACCAGGACAAAATAGGTCAAGCAACTCCTGTAGGATTGCTTGAATGACACTTGTGCAGGCAATGCATGCAAGGTGGGTTGGTGTGTCATTAGGCCTGCTCATGCTTGAAGCGAGCACAAGAGGTTCCTAGTCCCAACTTGGTCATTGCTTCGGAAGCACCCTTCTATGGAGTCCACTAGCAATGCACTGATTGCATCAGCACATTCCAAACAATCGGAGTGGTGAAGTCAGAGAGAATAAGCTGTTCAACACTGCTGAGCAGTTCACAGAAGATTTCTTGCAGGGACATTTCAGTAGCAGGTAACGCACCGATTGTCTGCTGGGTGGCCAGGGACACAATGTAGGAAGAGGCATAGTTTGGCGCATTGTAGGTGCAGGTGGGATCCACTCTGCAGACACCAACATACCAGGCAAAGAAATCAGCCAGCTGAGTGAAACACTTGCACCCTGTCCCACCAAGTTGTGCATGCCAAAGAAATAGAGTGTCACAAGTCTTCAACCCCAAGTTGGGGCTGTAGAGGACCTGTGTAAGGGCTTTGTCCTCGACGTGAGCACATTAGAGAACAATCTTACATGCGCAAAAGTGAGCGGAAGGGAAGTGGGGGGCTTGCCTTGCTATGAGGTACCAGAAGGCGCCGAAGAAAAAAAAGGTGGAGATGTATATGACGACAATGCCCAGCAGCAGCTGCCATATTCGCGTGTTGAGGATGGATATGAAGAAATCTGCACAAGAAGAACACCTTCCACATCAGTACAAAGTCCACACAGCAAGCCCCTCAGCGGGACAAGCCACCCTCCATACCATGCAACGACATTCCAATGCCTGTTCCTCTGTTCCTTTTTACATAGGCAATTTGTTGTGCCAGATGCAGCCATGAGGAAGCTCAAGCGCGTACCCCTTGACCATTCGTGAATCAGGAGAGTGGTTTTGTTTGTGTACTCCACCCTCGATTTCCCAGCCTTCCTGCAAGCAGACAGACCCAGCTTGTTGGTGTCACACTGCTGATAACCTCTGCCGATACACAGGTGCATGGCTCGACATGTTTGCACGGTCTACGATTGTTTGCCCTCAGTATGGCATGTCCAAAAAGATACCCAGATGAGAGCACACCTGCCAGTCGACACCAGGCTAGGCACCTTCTTCCTAGCCCGCTCCACCTCATAGTATCCTGCAAAGCACAGCAATCGGCTTGATCTCTTCGTCCCTTGCGATTCAGCAGTGTTGGACACCAGAAAGGGTGGAATGCCACTCTGCTAGATCAGATGATGCTGGAATCCATCCAGATGCAGAATTGGCATGCGAAGGATGTGAGAAGGCTGCTCTCCCTCACCTGTGCCTCTGTCAGGAGTCCAGTGCTTGTGCCGCGATCTCTGGTCCTCTGCTCCTGGCTCGTTCTTTGCCTGCCACTGCTTGAGCCAGTCTGCAAGGTCGTAAGCCCCCAGCAGGCCCCTATCAGATGCAGTAGAGGTCACACCAGATGTGCTGGGAGCTGTAGAACCGACAGCATTCGTTGACATGCTCTGTGCCTCCAGAAAGTTGCCCTGACTGCCACCAGCACCACGGAGAGGATTGTTCATCGTGCTTCTCCGGGAATTGTCACCATTTACCGGCGTGATGCCGCTGTCTGCAGGTACCTGAGACGTCATAGTAACACAAGAACTTGCTACAAGGCCACCTAGGACTGCATGATCCAGACTGTAAGACCACCGACTGCAGCCCTCCGAAATCTATTCGATCCTAGATCTAGACTTGGCTTAAATCACTGTGTTGTTTACTGCATATGCCACATAATCACATCTGGCCCCACTACACGATGGGGAGATGTAGGTTTGGCAAATTGAGCTGTGAGACTTGCTTTAAGTAGGTGAGAGCTATCAATAATGGGTCAATCTATGACATTCCCATACTGAACCAACCGATCGGCTTGAGATGCGTATCTTGCAGCGGAGAAAATGCAGGTCCAGCATCTGGTAGAACTTGACCTATCCCAACCCTAGGCAGGACTAGACTTGGAGACTTCTGAGTACAGAGCCCCGTCCAGAATAGGCAACACTTCACTTTGAACAAATTTTCTTCCATCGCTTGGCTGCTTTGCTCGATGCTGATATGCATGTGATAATCGTATACACCGAAGGTGTATCGGGCCATCGTAGGAGTGGACATTGACAAATTTCAGATCTCTTCTGTTTAGCGAAAATGTTCTGCATCACTATCTCGCGTTCAGGCGATACATGATTGCTGTATGATGTGAAGCAGAAGATTTCTTAGCCAGATCGAAAGATCTTAGGAAATATAATGGCGAGCCCAATCAGAGCTGCCTTTGAAAAGAAGAACTACAAATTTGCCAACGATGGATTAGATGAACGCTGTGCGAGTCTCGCTGAAAGTCATGTCTTCTCAGCAGAAAAGATTGCGCTCGAATTTGAGAAGGTCATGTTGCAAAGGTGCTGCTCCGAGGCCAATGTCACTGCGTCCATGAACTCAATCTCCTCTTCTCTGCTGTGCTGTGCACTTAATATCAGCTTGACCTTTTAAAAATTCTGTTCGTCAAAAATCACCAAGAAATTTGATCTCTGGATTTTGACCGAGCGTAGTGGAGAGGTGCAATCTCACGCACACCCTGCCACAACATCTTGTTCTGTACAAGCCTGATGCTAGGACTTAAGGGGCCTTTGGATGGTTTTATTGCAGGGCGGCAACTGGCAATGGCGTTACTGAGGCGGATTTGGAAGCACTCGAAGGCGAGCTGGAACGGACCAGGGCCAAGCGTGAAGCCAAGCGCTCTGCTGCAGAAAAGTCTGGCAGGACTGAAAGATACAGGTACCCATGGATCCTCCTATCCTGCCAAGAGAGTTCTGATCCTACCATCTATCCACCTCTAGAATGACCCTGGTGTCACCATCTTAGCAATTGGAGTGAACAAG
Organism: Coccomyxa subellipsoidea C-169; assembly: GCF_000258705.1. NCBI lineage: Eukaryota > Viridiplantae > Chlorophyta > Trebouxiophyceae > Coccomyxaceae > Coccomyxa > Coccomyxa subellipsoidea. The sequence continues at coordinate 429,430 of NW_005178033.1, forward strand.
CACACCTCGACTGGCTGCACATCCATCACGTGGGAGCTGTACACGTGTGTCGAACACAAGAGAATGTGGCCTGACTGCACAGGTTGTTAAAATGCCGTTCAGCTGCATTTCTCTACTTTGACCTGCCTGTGTCTGCTTCATCAGCGTGCCAATTCTGGTGGACGCCACAAATAGAGGCTTTGAGACGCCTGCTCGCAACCCTGCTGCCAAAGTCGCTGCTCACCAGCGCAAGACACCCACCAGCTCATCCTTCCACAGCCGCGCCCAGGTGCACAAGAAGCTATGAGAAATAGAAACTAGAGTGGTCCGCATGTAGGCACTTGCTTAAAGAAGTCCTAGTCTCTACTCTTCATCTTCATCACGCAGCACATGCATGTCTTATTCATCAGTACATCTGAAAAGCCCTTGTGTGTTGCAGGCTGGGGAGGTGGTAAAATCACTCAATGCGCACCTGGACTTCACGGCAGGGGATCTTGGAACATCGGAGGTATATTTCACTGCCCCAGCTCTATTTGATCGCACTCAGGCATGAAAGCCATTGCGCCAAAGTCATGTGCAAGCATCTACCAGCAAGCAACCAGTCGTTCCAATGCAGTGAAGAATGACACTGGCATACCCATCAGGAAAAAGTTTTAAAGCACCTGATCAGAAATAGCCAGCGAAATGGTGTCCCTTCGCTGTGCCAAAAGTGTGAAAACCTCCATTTGCGCTGCGCTTTATTCTGTGCTGCAGCATATACTGTAGTACTCGTTCTAAAGGCGCAGTGCGGAAAATTTTGGTGGGAAATTTTCCGCAAAGCGACTTTAGGGGTCTTCCTGACTTCAAAGATACAAGGGTCATGCTCAATTGGATTGGGCTTGTCAAGAGCTTTCCGAATCTGGTCTCAAAATTATCGGGTCTATATTCAGGGAGATAAGGTCTTATTTATCCACCATTTTTGGCCAAATATGATTATATATTGCGGGTTTTAGATTGAGTACTACAGTGACACAGACCATACAGTCGCTATTCTCGCAAACCAGTCGCCAAGGCGGCATTGTTTCAACGCTGTGTCAGGCGCGCTGGTGTCCTCAAGATATGCTTCCTGCCATTTTACCACCGAGTCAGCCTTTGCTTGGCGTGCTCACAACCGTTAAGGAACATCAGCAACCATGCAGCTGATGGCATGCTCTTCGTGCTGTTTTAGAGAAGCTCCAATTGTTAGTCCTCCCTGCCGTTAGTAGCAGTGAGTCAGTCCTGGCGTGTGTGCCTGTTCAGGCGATGGATGTGGACGGGGGCCCCCGCTGCCGGGTGGACCTGGTGCGGCCGGGGCTGAGGGCAGGCCACAAATTCATGAGCAACCGGATACCCAGCCGAGTAGCCTTCCTAGAAGCGCGCATGCTCGACTTCTGCGCTGCCCTGGAGGCCGCCACCGGCTGCCCGGCGGGCAACCCAGTGGGCCTCCCAACCCAGGTATGCTGGGGATACCAAAGCAAGATCTACATTGTCAGCCTTCACCAAATGCCCTTTGCTGGTCAAGATATGTCGTTCCTGCGATTTGGTGAGACAAATGCTCTGCCAGCCCCCTGCTGCCGGTATAAAATGATCCGAAATAACTTTGGCATTATGCCATTCTCAGCTGGCAAGGGCATGCAGTGGTGCAAACCAATCATGCGCAGTATGTGGGCATTCTTGCAACCTGCCAAAGGCCGCTCTGGAATGTCTGTCTGCTAGTCTCTGCCCGTGTCTGCAAGTCTCTAGCATGGTCGCAGGCCTTTCCCACTTGCCAGGATCACTGCGTGACTGATTGTAGCTGTATTTTCTGCATTATCCTGATCCCCAATCACCGTTTCCGATCGGTAATGCCGGGTGTGTGGCCGGCAGGAGGCGGCGCTGTTTGTGGGGCGAGTGGTGTGCGACGCGGAGGGCCACCTCAATGCCAACAGCCTGCTGCTGGAGGGAACGCTGAAGCACAGCCAGGGCGCCAGCATCAAGCTAGATGTTTCCTGTCTGCCCTCCTACCGTCTCTTCCCCGGCCAGGCACGCCCCACACATGACACCCTGTAGCTGTTGATGACTTGTATTGAGCTATTGTAGCTACCCAGAAGAGACAAGGGAGTGTAAAGGGCTCCAAATGGAATTTCATGAGTAAAATCATGAGGTGTTGGCATCCTTGGACCAGTGTTCCTTCCTCTGCCAAGAGCATCCTTACAACTAGGTCCTAGTGGATATGTTCTCATAAGAGTAATCTTGTGATGCATGTCTGTTTCTGCAGCTCCATTTGCATGCACTTCAAGACACAACAGAGAAGGCAGTTGTCTTGATGGGTGCACGGTGCAGCATGGGTTGGCTAACGAACGGTCAAACTTTGGCCTAGAAATTTGAATTTGAATTGCTGGTTGCCTGATCAGGTGGTGGGAGTGCTTGGGCTGAACCCCAGCGGCAGCTGCCTGGTGGCGCAGCGGCTGATAACTTCCCTCCCCCGACCCTTCCCCTCATCCACCCCTGACGACCTGCAACGCTTTGCAATGGCCACAGGTCAATAAACACCCTTCCACCTACAAAGAACTTTCGTTGTGCCTATATTGCTGCCGCGCCACCCGATGCTCAATCTCATTCTGCAGGCAGGATTGCGTAAGCTTGCAAACTGCCCTATAGTTCTGTTCACCTCTGCCACAGATAAGGACTGTAAGCGGGTGATTTTCTTGCTTCCTGGTTCTTTACAGCAAGGCAGAGTTTATGCGCAAGCCCTATAAACCCCTGAGCCCCGAGGGTTTTCGCAGGTGCCGGCGGGGTGAGCATGGCGGTGGCGGTGGGCCCCTTCACAACATCGGAGGACCTCGAGTTCGCTCCCCTGGCGGAGCTGCTCGGCAGCTGCCGCGCCAGCCGCCCGGACGTCCTGCTGCTGATCGGGCCATTTGTGGATGTCGAGCATGCGCTCATCTCCAATGGATCCCTGGATATCACCTTTGAGGAGCTCTTTGAGACCCAGGTACTCTCCTGCACAAATTGGACTGGGTAGAGCTGCATGCGCTCTCAAAATGAGCCATGCAAGGATGTTGCTGGGTGCGGCTAGAGGTTGCTCACCTAATGTGCAAGCTGAGTCAATGAATTGCTCTAGCTTGTCTTCTAAATAATAATCTCTCCAATTGCTTTCATGAGGCATACATGCAATGGAGCTACACTGCCCAGTTCTCATCATATACTTGAATCATTTCTGGTGGCAGCTCATTGATTGCCGCAGACTTCTTCATGCAGCTTACCAAATACGTGTCTTTTTAACACTTCCTCGCATGTCTCGTCAATACCTTCTCACAAGCTATGACGGGGTCAATATGCATCTGACTTGGGCCTTCCTGAAACCCATTACAAATGGTTCCCGGTGTTCTGACGGGCAGAAGCTTGTTCACTGCGCAGGTGCTCGGCAGGCTGAGGGAATTTGTGGAGGGAACGCCAGGGACGCAGGTGCTGCTGGTGCCGAGCGGCAGGGACGCGCATGCAGACCCGGTCTTCCCTCAGGCGGCGTTCCCTGCCTCCGGGCTGCCCGCCTCCATCCGGCAGCTGCCCAACCCGGCCACCTTCCGCCTCAACGAACTCGTCTTCGGCGTCGCCAGCCCCGACTTCCTCAAACAGGTGGGTTTTGGTAGATTTTGTTCAAGGTTGCAAAAGATTTTGAGCATATGTCTTGCACCGTGCTGTTTTCCTCATGCTAGCGAGCAAGGGCTCACAAGTACATGCCTAACGTTAGCCATGTGGCATGTGTGCCTGCATGGCTGATATTTATAACCTGCCCATAGTCAAGGTCTGCTGTCATAAACCAAGGTGCATGCCAAGTGTGACAGAACTTTTGTGAGACTGAGTGTGTGACCCCACGTGTGACCTCGTGAAGAAGAATGAGTGGCCACGACTGTGCATGCTCCCGAGCGGCGGCCGTAGCCCTGGCTGCATGTTCTCAATTATGCCGGAGGAGGACAGAAGACAGCCCTCCAAGCAAAAGAGAGCTGTGACAGCTGTCCTGGGCGGGCCCTGGCATCAAGTTCCGTTTCGTGTGCGCGCAGGTGTCGTCGCAGGAGATCGCCAAGGGGCCGACCCCCGACCGCATGGCTGCATTGGCCGGCCATATCATCGGCCAGGGCAGGTGGGCCCCCACCCTCTCGCTCACCCTTCTTCAACAGTCCCCTGCAGTTCCCAAGAAAGCATTGGAGATATGGGGTTCTATAAAGGTATCAAAAATATCCAAAATTTTAGCGATCAGAAGGTATGGCATGATCATTCTGGCGTTCTGTAATCTGCACCAGCTCTCACGATGCTGGCCCTTCTCTCTGTTTTTCTGTCTTCCGGCATGTAGCAGGAGTAATTACATCGGTATCTCTCAATCTAGAGGCAACAACATGCATGCTGCAAATGTTTTATCATGGGAATGCACCTATGGTCATGCGATGACGGAGCGATTTCGCATGCCCGCGCAGTTATTTCCCTCTGTATCCCCCGGCCCCGGGGTCTATGCTGGACGCCTCTTTAGGCGCGGAGCTCGACCTGCCATGCACGCCGGACGTGCTCATCCTGCCGTCTGACCTGGCGGCCTTCGCCAAATCAGTCGCCGCCGACAAACCCGCCAGATCAGGCGACGCCAGTTCAGGCGCGCCCGACGAGCGCTTAGTTATGGGCAACGTCGTGTGCGTCAATCCCGGCCGCCTCGCCAAGGACAAGAGCGGCGGCACATTTGCCAGGCTTAAGGTAGGGGCCCCTGCTTGGCTTGTCTCAATGAGATAGAATCATATATCATCTCACCATAGTTGCACGACTCGGCGACACGTGTCGGACACGACACGTGTCTGACACGGGTGTCGGGCTTGGGTTGTGACCGGTCGACACAGCGACACGGCTGCCACGTCATTGACACGGCTGCCATGTCATTGCCACGTTTGCATGTCCTTATTTGCATGCAGGGATTACATGACAATCTCACCCACCCACTTGGCAAATTGCTCGGGCTATCTAATTTTCTCAATCAAACGCACATTTGTGAAGACATCATGGCCTTTGAAACAGTCCAGGAAGAGATCCTTGTGGTTATGGATCGGATAGGGGTGAGATTTCTATGAAAATGGGGATCATTTGGTAATATGCTGAGGTGGCATTACATAATAGGACGTGTCGGGGGCTCTGACACGCGTGTCGGGCGTGTCGCGTGTCAGACACGTGTCAACACGCGTGTCGAGATTATTTCCTGCCGTGTCGTGCAACTATGCATCTCACCCCTTTGCCTCTGAAGCTGAGGTCCAAGACTGAAGAATAGTGTGCGATCAAAAATGGACCTCAGTGCATAAAACCTGTGCATTGAGGTTCTGAGTATTCAATGGCTGAGTGAGGATGAATTTAGCTGGCTGTAATGATAGCACTCCTGTTGCGAATGCCTGTCAGACCAACATGTGCGTGCTTGCTGCGATTGTCCGAAGTTGGTGTACGGTGAGTCAATGGTATTGGACTGTTGTGTCCAGGTGGGTGCATCGAAGGAGGGACTAGCACTGGCGGCCGGAGAGCCGCCAGAGACCAACGGCAAGCTGCAGCATGCTGTGGACGAGCGCTGCATGGTCGAGATCCGCAGGATCTGAGTTTGCTGTGATAATTATAAAGGAAGCAGAGACGGCCGCGCGAGTATTGATAAAACCGGTAATAGTCCAAGGAAAGGTCGTTCGTATTAATCACGTGGACAAGCTGATATGATGCTATAGCTGTAGGAAAGGACCAGCAACACCGTGTGACGCTGAGTATCCAAGCGCACAACTTGGGAATGAATGTTTGAAAGGTTGCTTCTCATGATAATCTACCTGGATAGACAGCGAGCACTGACTAGAGCTTGCCAAACACAGCATCCATTTTACAAGGATTGCCAGCAGTTGAGCTCCTACTCATGCTCTAGACAATCAGCTGAGCTGGACGCAACTTTCGCAAATCTAGTCACGCACTCAGCTAGCAGGGCAACAAATGCCGACGAGTCGTATTACTCCACATCCCTCAACTGTTGAAACGACAGAGCATGCCAAAGCATTCTTGCAAATGCCAATACAGTATTAGTCCTACCAATACAGTGTGTAGTCCTACTCCAGGGCCAATCGCCACTGAGCCATCAGCTGTTTTGTGCACAGCTTTGCTAGGAGGCCGCTCAGCTGCAGGCGTGAGTTGACCCCATCCTCAATGCGCATGTGGCAGAATCCCACCTCCTGCAAGCAGGCAACATCAGTCCGTTCAATTTGATTTCAAATTGACAAGTGCTTAATTTGGGTCATGCACAGCGCAGCACAAGGGATCGGCGCATGCACAAACCATAGTTGCACCATTCGGTCAGAACACTTCTTGGGGACCGTATATACAGCCGAATATACGGTCATACGGTATTGAAACTTATGGAATACGGTCAAAAACGGCCTGTTCTGGCCCAAAACACCGAATATACGACCGAATATTCACCGTATGCAGAATGGCCGAATCCGTATGGTGCAACTATGGCACAAACAAATGGCTTCTATCACATCAAGACAAAAACAAGCCATGCAGCTGACATTCACCGTGCAAAGCCAGCTGCTGCACGCTACCAGGAATGCTGCAGAAGGCAACGGCTCATGATGTACCACAAGTTTGGCTGGAATGTCAGAGGAGGTCAGATGGAAAGGCTCAGGAGGCTCACCCTGATGAATTCAAGTTTGAGGAACTCGGGCAGCTTTGGGTCGTTCTTGACCACCCGGAACAGCGTCTGAATGATGTCCATTGAGCTGTAGCCCATGTCGCAGATTTTCTGCATAGAACATCCCAAGACACAACCCTCAGCAATGAGATCAACATTCCTTTACTTGCAGATGGTGCATTTCCGTGCATGTGCTTGTGCAGTGCCCCGATGACATCACCTCCCAAGTAAAAAATTGACATGTTGACCCAACTCCTACTTACACAGTCTCTTTTGCTGCTTCTGATCACAGATGTATTCGGATGTTTGGGAGAGATTGGAAAGCATCCTGGCAACATAGGTCATGCCGGGGAACCATGCGGGTCATCTATACAGACAAATTGGATGTCTGACGCTGACGTGGAGTGAATAGCTTGATATTGCCATGGCCTTGGGCAGTAAAATGCTCTCATCTCGCAGGGCACGCCACCCTCTCTGGCATGCCATTCTGGATCTTAAAGGTTTGACACAGGGGCAATAGATGCTAGCGAAGGGCTTCGGGGAGCATTGCACCTTCATTCCATCGTACGCGCCGTCGATGTTGGCCGCGGTGCAGTTCTTCACGATCTCAGAAATGAGCAGCGGATGCGGCTGGTCACACACCTGCAGCCATGACTCACAGTCCTCACAACTTCCACGGAGTTGCTGTTCAACAGCAAGACACGGCCCCACATGAGTTCTTTTTGACTTTTTTGATGGGGCTCCACAAGGAAGCATGGTTCTGTTCAGGTACAGGTTCATTACCGTACGTCACCTTGCACATCAAAACGAGGTAAATGGGGTGGGTGATGTGTGTCGTGACCTGGCGCACCTTGAAGACATGCTCCGGGGTGATCATGCCGAAGCCATAGTAGGTGGCCTGGAGGTTGTTTAGGGCCTGCCGCATGTCCCCATCCGCTGTGAAGATGACCGCACCAAGCCCCTCGTCCACATAGGGCACCTGCAGAAATAGCAATTACCTCGTCTATGGTGTAAGGGTTCTCAACCTCAAGGCAAGACCGTACATGGAGACTGACTTCCAGGAAGACTGGACCTGAGAGTTGATGTATGTAATCTCATGTACAATCAAGAAAAGCACAGTTGCCCCACAAATGGCAACATAATACCTGTCAATCCTGGGCCATTTCATCACTGATGGGCCATCATGATTTTGCAGACAACTTGGAAAATAGGACGCACAGCTGCAGGGCATGACTCCTATATGGCTCAACAGGGTGTACGCACCGACTCGGAGCGGCAGACCACAAGCAGGCGTTCCAGGACCTCCTTGTCGGAGAGCTTGGTGTAGCGCACGATGGCGCACCGCGACTGGATCGGCTCTATGATCTTTGAAGAGGTGTTGCACGCGAGCGCGAACCGCGTCGTGTTGCTGTATATCTCCATCGTCCTCCGCAGCGCCTGCTGCGCTCCCGTCGTCATGCTGCATGCATGGCAGCAATTTGATTCCGAATTCAAATTCAGAGTCATGTGACCCCCATTGGCCGGGGGCAAGAAGCGAGGACAAGTCTGCCGCGGCACGTGCTCAGTATCTGACAAGCTGCTAATTCTTGGAAGCACCAAAAGAACGTGTTTATCTCTTTCTTTTGTCGTTGCCAGAAAGAATGGCATGCATGCGTCTCATGGTACCATGCCTTGCCCTCAAGACAGCCCTGTGGACTCCCCACGACAGATCAGCAGAATGCCCAGCAAGTTGTGAGTTGCAGCACCATGGGACCCATCCTTCTTGAAGCCCCAGAAGCAAGACAAACATTTGGTGGTGGGATGCGAACAGGAAATCTGCAGTGTGGCCAGTGGCGCACCTGTCGGCCTCGTCCAGGATGACCACCTTGTGGCGGCCGGGCGGCAGCGTCACCTTCTTCTGCGCAAACATCTTTATCTTGTTGCGCACCACGTCAATCCCCCTGCAAGCGCAAAACAACCCTCTTCAGCACCAGCCTGTAACGTCTCTCATGGACAAAGTCGCCTGATCTGTGCGGACGCACACTTGCCGAGAAGCTGCACAGAGCTGTCGATTTGCCTCAGGAGATGTGAAGGCTGCATGCTGAGACTGTGGACGCTAGCATCTGCAGCTAGGCCAATTGACCCCACAATGCTGAAAGTCCCCAGCATAGACCCAATGTGAAGCTCATCGCCTCAAGGCATGCGCTTTCTTGGACGCAGCAGTAGCAAGGGAGTTGCAGCAAGCAAGGACTTCTCGCTTGCTGAAGCTTCTTTGCTACTGAGGGGTCAGATATGATCGCCCGGGGAGGAGCCGTGAGAGGGCTCACCTGTCGTCTGAGGCATTCAGCTCCAGCACACCCTCCTTGTAGTTCTGCCCCAGCAGCGCCCGCGCGAGGCACAGAATGCTGGTGGTCTTTCCAGTACCAGGCGGGCCCTGCGCAGCAGAAGCATGTCAATCTTCTTCCTTTGAATCCAGTCACCGGCCTGCCATCATCTGGCACCTTGAATCTGCCACCAACCAGGATACATGCACACACTCTCTGAGGTTTTGGGCCTTGGTGTGACCTGTTTGACTCGATGTGGTCTGAACATCAGCCCCATCAGCTCCATGAAAGCCCGCTACCATTTAAATATACATTCAGCTGCAAAGAACATGCGCAGTCTCAGCGAGGGGCTCACCGCCAGGATTATGTTGGGCATGTTGCCCTCTTCCGAAATGACCTGAAGGCGGTCCACTGCGTCTGTGTTGCCCACAATGTCCTTCACATACAGCGGCCTGAACTTTTCCACCTGCACACATCCGCATGCAGCTGGTTTTGTCAGTGCCGTATATGATGCTCACGATAATCAGCATGTGCTCCATATCTTATAGATGTTTAGCAGATTTGGCTCGCTCGGTGTGCACGCATGCTGGAAAAGAAGTGACGATGGAGACCTGACTTGCAGTGGTGAGTAAATCCACTGAACAATGAAAAGATCGAGATTCAGGTCTGGACACGCACCCAAGGAATCCCGCTATCCTTTTTGGAGGTATCAGTGTCGTTGGTTGCTGGTGCTTTGCCCTTCTCAGCTGCACTTGGGCCAGGCTCCATGTCTATGTCCATTCCCTCTGCCGCATCCTCCATCTCTCCCCCCATTGCCCCTGATCTTGCTATGTTCCCTTAAAAGAGAATTTCTATCGGAAGAACAATCTGTGCTGAGCAATGAAATGGCTTCCGGGTTGATGGAACTCTGATGGTGGTCAATTTGATTGGCTGTTCCTCCTGAGTGCTGCGTGAAGGAGCTCTTCGATGCGTTCAGAAAGTCAGTGATTGAAATAATTTCTGTCGAACGACTCGTACCAATGATCGCTCATCCGTAACATCCCTTGACTGCCTGATGGAAGCCTTGGAAATCAGTGGGCAAACGCAGAAGTTCACCAACGGATCTGGATGGGAGGTACCTCAGTGTGCTGGTATATATCTTTCTTTGTGTCGCAAAGATTGGATTCTATACATTGACAGCTATATGTAGAAATTTCATGCAGTTCATGAATTTCGACACAGCGAAGCCCCAAGGGTTTGAGAGCAGTGAGGGTCATTAAGCGGCCTTCTTCTCATGAAATTTCCTCATGTCCAAGGTGCAAAAGTATCAAAATATTATGCTTGAAATCAATGCGCTTGGAGCACTTCAATGAGCTGGTGCATCGCCTGCTTAGAAGTCCGCGATCCCCCCTTTTGTCCAGTGCATGCCGCAGCTTTTGGCTGGTCTGTGCGAGTGCTTAGGCAGACAATGAATGGTTTTGTCGTCACACATTGATTTTATCTCTGTGGTACTATTTTGTTGCCAGATACAGTCTTTTACATGTCTTTCTCTGGTGCGCTTTCATCACAGATTAAGTAGGTATCTGGATACAAGCAAGCCTGTGGGTCATCCCTGGCATCAAGATTTCCACTGAATACATAGCGGGGCGCATGCGTTCAACAAGAACACACACAAGGCTTACGTACATAGATTCATCTGCTCTGGCATGAGCGAACAGCAGCTCGATCGGCAGGCCAGCCGGTTGAGCCTGAGGGAACAACTCGGATCTCGATTTCAGAGCTTTCGAGCATCTCGCGGCAGAGAGCGCAAGCGCTCCCAAGATGAGGCTGTCAACACGCCCAAGGGACCTGAGGTCATGTCTCCCAGGAGCCGTGAAGGTGTGCTTGGAAGCGCTGTTTACATGCAGCTAACACATATCCCTTTTCCAAGCTATCATGGGACAATGTTGACTTTGGCGAAGTCGTCCACATGCCAAGTTCCCCGTCTGCAAGGGGGCCATCCTGTTCTTGGAAGGGTCTGTGTTCAAGACAAGCTCACAAATCGGAGCACCTCATCCATGAGAGCTTGAGGATTGAACGTGGAACACCTTGTCCATGCATCAGCACACTGGCAGATGAGCAGAAACTTGCAGGAGCCAATGCAGGAGTAACAAACCAAATGACCGTGGATTGAAGCACCTGTGCTGGTTCTTCAGCCCTGGCGAGGGGCAAGCAGGAGGCGTTGGATGCGCTGCCAGCCGACTACTACCAGCCGGACTATGACCCCGTGGCTGGCGAGCTCGCCATGCTGCCGCGCATGTTCACTGAGAGTGACCTTGAGGCGGTCGTTGAGGAGAGATCGGGCGTCCTCGAGGTGCATGCCCTGATGCCACCTCAGAGACAGATAGCCTTAGCATGGGATGGATGTCCTTGCTGGTGCATAGTTTGAATGTTACTACTGTAACCAGGGGAAATTGTCTCCCATGCTCACGCCACCTCAGTCACGTGCGACAGGGCATTTGATGTCTGTAAATGCAATGGGGTCTCTTACTTTGGGGGGTAAGATATAGAATCCCTTGCTTACTTGCCTAGAAAAGTCAAGAAGTGATCCATTAGCTCTCTGCGTTCATGTGTGTGGTGTGATGCATGCAGACGGTGAGTGAGCGGCTGAGTCAGCACGTGCTCAGCAACTACTCCAAGTTTGTCGCTGGCGTTACCGAGGTTGCCTCTGTGGAGCGAGACCTCCAGGTAGATTCCCATTGACACACTCCAAAGCTTGCATTTTCAACTTCCATCTCATGTACCGTATTGCATGCCGGCATTTCAGCGTGCAGGGCTGACTGACGCAGCTATCTTGACCAAGAATTATCAGTGCACCACATAAATGTCAATGCAGTGGTCGCTCAGGATCTGCTGGACAAGACAGAATGGGGGATGCCGGCACACGAAGCCAGATGTTTCAGGGTCCGCGTGGAACAATGTCATCGGCTTTTTTTTTATTCTGTGATGCATGCAGGATGCGCACATGACAGCCAAGACGTCGAGGAGCGAGCTGGCGAACGCGCTGGCGGAGGTCCGCGCGAACATGGTGATCACGCGCAAGCAGCGGCAGAAGCAGGGCCTGGAGCGCATGCTGGGGATGCTGCAGCAGCTGCGCGAAGCCGCCCACCTCCACGACGCCCTCAGGTTGCTGCCTTCTGCAGACCTCGGCTTTAGGGAACATGCTAGGGAGCGTGCTGCTGTGCATTCAACCGGCACTGACGCTGCTCGGCGTCTGCTGACGTATCCATGATTCCATTCCTACACTTCAAACTACCCATGCTTGGTGTGACAATTCTGATTTTTTATTTGTTTCTGCTGGTTGTATGGTCTGATTTGTGGAATGAGTTGCAATAAAACAGCGCCATGCAAAAGCTCTGAAGGATTTGGAGGTCTTGTGTTGCTTGTTTGCATTATTTTGCGCTGCCTTACCAATATCACTCAACCCGTGGGCAAGGAGTGGTCCATTCAGCAGATTCCAGCGAGAAAGTCATCTATGGCGGCAAGTGAGTCAGCTCTGGCGGCGCATGTGCAGGGCCGCGCAGGAGAACGGGGAGTTTGCGGGCTCCTTCTGGCTGTGCGCGCAGTGCGCCCGCGCGCTGGTGCCGCTGTCATTCCTGCTGGTGGCCCCGGAGCTTACAGCCACAGTCTCAGCGCTGTACGAGGAGACGGTGGCGCGGCTGGAGTCCTCGCTGCAGACCGTCTGCGCAGACTTCCAGCCGGACCCCTACGCCAAGGTGGGGGGCCTGGCTGGTCGAGATCCTCAGACAATTACAAGCCTCCCATGATGATGTACAATGCCTGTGTCGTTCCCTGACTGTTCATGTGCGTGCCTTGTTGATGCCTCCATTATAGCGGTGCAGAGGCTTCAGGCCTCAGGAGAAAACAGGGCCCAATTTCTGTGCGTATCCTGTAGACAGACCAGCCAGGGTTGTCTATTGTATAGTCTTGTCGGGGCCGCAAGAGGAGTACCATGGGTGGACGACTGATTTGGCAGCGGCCTGAGAAAGGATCTGCAGACTCCTAATCTGGCAGTCACACTCAAAAGTGGGTGGGTGTGCAGGTGCTGGAGGGGTATGTGTACCTGGGCAATGTGGGCTCGCTGGGCGAGGAGGTCATGGCAGCCTTCGCTGCAGTTGTGGGCATGGCGGCGCTGAAGGTGAGCACTGCAGACCCTCCATGAATCACACAATTCCATTCCTCGGACTCGCGAGTCATGTGCAGTCAAGTGGAAGCTGCAGACAGGAACAACCTCACAATCCCTTCAGCGAGGCTTCCAAGTGCATGTGAAATCATGTGCTATCTGCAGACAAACACAGAATCGCTCAATCCCGATAGCAAGACTCACAGCTGCATGTGAAGTTATCAAGCGATCACCAATTGATTGGTCCCTTTTCCCCCCTCTTTCAATCGCCGCAATACACTAAGCACTATGATTTTCGGATTTGCGGTTGGAGGGGAACACCGCATTTCTCTAGACCTGACATACACACTCACCTGTATTTTGCAGGTTGCGCGCTAGAGTCACTGCATGTGAAGTCGACTGTGTGCTCCAGACAAATGATTCATCACCTAATTCCTTTGGTAAGACTGACGACCGCATGTGGAGTCATGTAGTAAGTGACCAGCACCTTTGACTCAGGTGGCGCGCGGCGTGGTGCTGACGCGGCCGGTGGCCGGGCTGGAGGAGCGCGTGAAGAGCACGCAGCTGCTGCAGGAACTCGTCAAATTCGTGCCGCCCGACCTCTTCCGCACCTGCCTCACCCGGGTGCGCCTGCCTACAGCCTCATTACCTCACCAGCTATTGGAGCACTGATTATATGCAAAAGACACAATGCCTATGCGTGAAAGCACTTTCTTGTTCTGGCTAATGTGTCTCTTAGCTTGTATATTACTGTCTTCCTGCCTCTCCCTTTAAAGTGTGATAAGGGTAGCTTTTGATACTCAGGCTTGCGCTCAATGGATCGTATTTCTGGCCTGTATGCTTTGCAACGCACTCCTGGTTTTCACATGTAGGGAAGGATACTGCTGACCCATCTGAGGGGACGCTGTATGCATGTGCGCAGGTGCTGATGGTGGTGTTTGAGATCCTGTCGAGCCACTACCACATGTCGCGCTGGCACGAGGAGCGCATCCAGCAGCACACCGGTGACATGGAGGCGCTGCACTCCGCGGGGCTCTCCCTGCGCGAGCGCATTGACACCCTTGTGCAGGAGCAGGCCACCTCCCCCACCGCCGCTGAGTCACCTGTCCGCAGCGAGCGCGCAGGTGCCGGCACATGGCGCGTGATAGCCCTGCAGATCTTGTTATATACATCATACACACTATCCCAGCTTGCGCATGTCTGTGTATCGGTGCCAGTATGGCTCAATTGTGTTTTCATGTACTGCCAGGAACTATGTGACTGCAGGGTACAGAAAGCAAGCTTTGCCCAGAAACACATGGAATACGGCGGTGTGGGTTTGATGGGATGTTGTGCTGAGAAGGGCGTGATGCGTTGTGCAGGCGCGTCAGCAAATGGGTCCGATGCTTTTGTGCAGCCGGAAGAGGACGAAGAGGATGCAGAGGGGAGCATAGCGGCGGTTGTAGAGAGAAGCCTGCAGCGAGCCGTCAAGTCCAAGGCCCACGGTTAGCCATTGGAATATATGTCGTGTGTCAAGTCTTGCACTTCTTCACGTTTGGGAAAGTAACAAAATTAGGATGTGGGATGCGCTCATATTGGGTAGGGGCCTCCACGTCTGAGGCCCCTACCCACCGGTCAGGGCACGGTCTGAGAGTACCTCAGCAAGGAAACAGCCAGCGCACATCAATATGCCGAGGAACACTTGCATCTGTATGCAGCAGGGTTGCCCAAGGCGGACAGCTCAGGGAGCCCACGGGATGCTGCAGAGGCGGAACCAGTGAATATTCAAGCTGAGGATGCTGAAGCACAACCAGAAGCAGAGCAGAGTACCAGCAACACTGGCAGCAGCGGCAGCCTTGCAGCCATAGCTGGCCATGCAGCAGAGCCAGAATCGGGGCAGCCGTCAGGGGGCGATGATGAACAGGAAGAGTTAGTAGATCAGGACAAGGGAGGGGATGGCGCTGTGGAGAACGGAGGGGAGCAACCAGACATGGAACGAAGGACAGCAGCTGCAAGCCCTAGCGGGAAGGTGCGGCGCCTGGCTTCTATTGTGCCATTTCAGGGTCCCTGTACTTTGGCAATTTGCCAAGTGAGAAGAATGATCCTGCTTACCAGATTTTGCCTTGAAGTGGTTAGGCTGGATCTGTGAAGAGAGGAATAATAAGAATGAGGTGTGCAAGATTGTGTGCCCCGTCAAGCCAGAGACAAGCTTTCACTGAGAGACGGTGCTGGAATGGTGTCACAGGCGGAGGACAAGGGAGGAGGGAAGGGCGGCAAGAGGAAGAATGCAGCGGATGCCAAGGCGCTGGAGATAGAGTACCTGGAAGGCGAGCTGGAGGCCCTGGCTGAGAAGGAGCGGGAAGAGGTCAGCAGCCAACTCACCCCCTTATTGCCTTACCTGGAGCTATGCACGGTCCTGGATCACTTCTTCAGCCATGCTAAATGAAACCTTCTTCTCAACAGCATGCGTTCTTACGTGTTGGTATCAAGGTTGCAGGTCGTGCTGTTTCAGACTGCTGTGACGTGAAAGGAACCAATTCTGGTTTCTTTTTGCATGAGTCATTGATTGCTAAGGCACAAAATTTGTGAGCGCGCTGCCCCATTCCTGTCTAAAGGGATTGAATTACTCACGAAGTCTGCATGCATGCGGTACAAGAAGTACCGCAACTGAAATATGACAACGTGGTCGCCTGGATGGACTCACGTGCCCACTGTTACATTTAATACGGCAGTATCACACGTTGATTGTGTGCAGGTGCTGTGGGGAGAGGCGCTGATGCAGGTGGAGGAGGGGCTGAAGGCCGGCAGGCGATGGCTGTGGGACGAGGCCTCCAGGAAAGTGGGCATGCTGCTCGCCGCCCCCGCCGCCTTCCAGGGAGAGCACTTCCTGCAGGCACGCTGCACAACTTCTTCTGAAGATGTGCATGCCTGTGCAGGACAGGATTGCAAAAGACAGTCTTGAAGCAACTGGCATTGTGCAGGGTTGTATTGCATGCACAATTTTGCTGTCCTGACGCTACAGTCCCCCATCAAGATTCCTGATGTGCTGTTTTTGGCCAAGAAACAGCACATCATTACCCCTATAAAGGTACCGTGACAACCCATTGAATTGCTATGCCGAGGCATTACGCTAAATGCAAGACATTCTTTGAGGGCCCTAGTGCAGCAAGCAGAGCAACTTGGGGATTTTGGCAAGGCCCTGTCTTGTCACAACAGCGGAGAGACATCCTCGCCTCAAGTGCTGTTCAACCTTTCGCACGTGGCAAACACAGGTTCTGCCGCACGTGGCAGAACCTGTGTTTGACGCTGATATTTGTGGTATCTTTAAACATATTCGTAGCACATAGAAGGGTATGAAATCTGCGCAGGTGCTGGAGTGGACGCAGACGATGCTGGAGGCGGGTGAGGCATTCTGCGGCAGCGAGTCGGCCACGCTACGCGACGCGCTCAAACGCCAGTCCGGCCGCTTCTTCGCAGCCTACCACTCCGCCAACCTGCAGGTGAGGCTGACTCTGGGCTGAAACTCACCATCATGCATGCTGCCTATGGCTGCAATTGGGACACCTAGGGTGTTGGAAGCGCTTTCTAGGATCCATCCCTGCTCAAGGCTTGTCAGGCGGCAAGCCGGCCTCGTTGGGCTTGTCTATGCACACCTTGGGCGCTTCAGGCATCCCAGCTCATCAAGCTGTAGGTATGTCAAATGTTGTTGCATAGCCTATGCGCAACATGGTGTGCTTGGTTGTGCTTGAACTGCTCAAGTCATGCATGTACTACGTATTTCTCTACTAAAAACTTGATGCTTTCGAATGCGAGTCTGAGGGTGTTGTGGATTACAAGATGGCTGCCAATCCAATACAATATCAGTAGCTGAACAGGACAAGTGCTCATCGTTAAGAGCTCTGTCTAAAATTTCAGGGCTCAGTAGGGCGCTCTGATTGTAATACAATGTTGAACCCAGTTTGTTCTTCTCTGGCCCAGCAAAGCCGCGATTGGCGAGAGGCTCAATAGTGAGAACAGGCCAAGCAGAGTCGCAATTGGTGACATGCTTAACGGCAAGAACAGGCATGCGCTGCCCCCGCAGGCGCTGCAACTTGGTAGAGGTTATTTTGACAGGCCTTACAACGTGTGTAATCACTAACTTCACTTGCAGGCGCTGCACAGCATGCTGGAGAGGGAGGTGTGGAAACAGCTGCCCATGATCCCCGGCGGCCTGCCCAGCATCCGGGGGGCGCTGGCCCCCGGCTCCGGCAACGCGGCGTTCCCTTTCGACACCTCCGATTTCGGCGCCTGGGTCGCCCACGGCAACCCCTGGCGCATGCAGGCCTACGGTGCGCGCCTGATCTGGCCTTCAATTGAGTGTGCTAAGGGTGGCCACCGCCTGGATTGGCATTTGCCTGGAGTTGAAATGATCTTTCGCTGATCTGAATGCCCCTCATTTGGCACTAAATGACGCGCTCATGATCTGGCGGTGACTTCAACAATTTCACACATTGCCGCTTGCAAGTGCTGACAACGTGAGCAGAGGAGGCAGTTTGTCTTTTTGAGATCTTTGCAGTCCTACACAAAGCCCTGAAAGGATGTTGTGGGGTGGAAAATGTTTGATCTGGCAATTCAAGGATCCTGGCACATTGAAGTAAAGGTGTGGCTGTGATGTCGAGCAGAGGATGAAGAGGACGAGGCGGAGGGCCAGAGGACACCAGGGCAGCCGTCCGAGGGCGAGCCATCTGCGGAGCCAGCTTCTGGTGCTGCGGAAGCTTCCGGCAACGGCGCAATTGCCTCGGCTGAGGCGGGGCCGGCGAGTGATGATGCCAGGGCGCTGACTGCGTCAACAGTGTCCACTTCTGGGAGAGGTGCGCCAGAAAATTCCACCACTTAGCCATAGCCAAAGCTCAAGCTCGTCCTTTAACGATGCTTTCATCAACAATGATGCGCTTATAATTTTTCCCTTGTCAAGAAGTCCCTCTATAAAATTCTACTACACTCTTGAGCCACTGCTTCCCATCGAGACCGTTCAGTCTCGCTGATGAAATGTATTTCCCAAAAGGTTCGGCTGGCCAGCTTCCCGGGAGAGGGAATTCTCATATGCATCGTGTGGAAAGAAAGCTGATAATTGCTGTGAGTGCAGGTGTGGCCGAGGCGGTCCCCCCAATGACGACGTCATCGCTGCGACTGGCCAAGTGGCTGGCCGAGTATGCGACGCTCATTCGGCTCATTCGCAGCGAGGTGAGACTCCTGCACAATCCATTCAGATCTCTGTGCACAGCACTGTGTGTATGTAGCAGAGAGTCATCACAGTGCAGCAAGGCAGGCTTAAGAAAGTTGCCGTCACACTGGCAAGCTTTCATAGACGACCCGGCCAGCAGACACCTCAACTCATGTCTCTGAAGTTTGCTGAGCTTGATATTGTGCAGTCGGCTTCGTCAGCAGCCTGCAGAACCGAGGCACTTGCACTGCCTTGTGTGGCATCCTCTTTCTAATTTAAATCTATTGTAGTGCATTCTAAGACTCCGAGTGCTTACGACTGGTTTTTGGTGTACACCAGGCGGGCCGTGTGTGGAGTGGCATGGCCGAGCTGTTTGAGCTCTACTTCCTACACACCTTCCACACCTTCGGCGACATCTCCGTCCTCGAACTCACCTCCCCTCAGCAGCAGCGCCAGGTCAGCGCATATCTCCATCCCTGGCACATCGCGTCAAATTTTGTGTGTATTTTTCCTTGATAGTATACCATGCCACGCCGTGAAATCATGCTGCCACTGGATAGTCTCAGGTGTGAACAATCAGCCTGCAGCAGTAAGAAAGGGAGCCACTCCTGTAATACCCTCTCAGGTTCTGATGCAATGTGCCAGCACCTGCACTTGACAGAGACTAAACTTCCACTGTGGTAGTAAGCCTGGCGGCGTTACTTGGCCTTACCCCACAGAAGTGCAATTCATGAGGCAACATTTACTGCTTCATGGAAACGTAGTGACAATCTGTGTCAGACTGCAAGCATTACTGATGGCGAGCAACCATCCTCAGGTTGCGTCAGTAATACGCGCCCTCTGGTACAGCGTGCCACTACATTTGTTGCTTACGGGCCAAGCAGCAGGCTCTGCAAACCAACAATGGTTAGTAATTGCCAACACAACATTTGATGCGGCGCAGGGCGGCGGCGACATCGTGCCGGTTCGGCTGAAGAACGCGGTGCTGCGCATCCTCGGCCGCTCCAAGTACCGCCAGTACTACCTGCAGCAGCCGGCAGCGGCCACGGCCGGCGCGGCCGGCGGCGCGGCCGGCCCCGGGACGCCGCCGCAGGGCACGCCCCAGTATGGGGGCGCGACGCCGCCGCACAAGGATTACTCGCCGTTCGGGCGGCTGCCGCCGGCCGCGCAGCCGTCGCCGCAGACGACTGCTTTCAGCCACCCGGGGAACATGTTTGGGCTCATGGTGCGCGCCTGTTTTGGCTCTGTCCTTCCTTCTCAGACGTTGTTGTTGGCACTTAAAGCATGCAAGCAATTGCTGTGATCCCAAGCTAATGTCAGAGCCGGTTGAAAAAACCCACTACCAGGGAAGCAAGGAAAGCAGCGTGTATATGGCCGTTGGGGAGCACAGTTGCCATGCTCTAGGTAGTTTTGGCCCTACGTTGTCCAAGAAGTCTGCATTGCAATTGCAATGCAGGCAGCGTAGGCCTACCGCTGTCTTCACTTTTCTGCTTGGTATTTTGTTTGTGAAGCATGAGCGGATTTAAGTAACCAGAGATATATGATAATGTGGTCTCAGGAGCGCAAGGTGGCAGTGGACAGCCTGCGTTCGGTGGCGGGGCTGCTGAGCGATGCGTACAGCCGACTGCACGAGGCCGTCTTTGGGCGTACGGACGTCCCAGAAAACCACACCCTCGACACCTTCTTCTCCACCGTCAAGGCCACCGCCGACGTGCGCGCACTTCATAACACCTTTTGACATTCAAATTTGAATTGACGCAGCCGGAAGGCACAGAGGGGAACAACCAGCCGCTTGCGTTGTTGAGGGTGTGAATCCCACTCCTTCAATCTTACTCTTTTTTACAACAAAAGGTTGACAACGAACGAACGAACGAACGACAAAGCCGGGAAGAGAAGCTCAGAAGAACGGCGGCTAATTTTGTCTCAGGTGTCGATGCGCTTCTTGCCGCTCCCTCGTTGAGGAAGCAAGACACCTGATGATCAGAAAGCTCGTATGTCTAGAATCATGTTGCTTCAAGGGAGGCAGGCATTGATTTGAGCTGGGGTGTGGGTGCATGGCGCAGCTGCGGGACATGGTGCTGCGGGCAGCGGCGCGGTACAATCTGCCAATCCGATGGCTGCCCGACCGCCTGGCAGAGCAGAACTTCAACATCGACGAGCCGCCCACTCGCGCATCCCCCTGGGTCAAGGTGCCTCCTGCCTTCTGAGGACCCCACAATACCCCATCTCCCTTTTGTAAAAGGGTTATGAGCGACGTCGCCAGCACGGGTGGATCTGCAGTGATTGCACCTTCTGTAGCAAAATGAATCAAAATTACATCTGTTTGCCTTCTGCTGGAGCTTTCGATCTTTCTGTTCCCCGATCTTTGCAATGAGATGGCTTATTGTGAGTCTGCACGTGTGCAGAAAATCTGAGGTGGTGTTGAGTGCCCGCAGGTGCTGATGAGCCACGCTGCAAAGCTGCGCCAGAGCCTGGACGCCAGCTCCGGCCTCTCTCCAGCAAATGTTGACGAGGTGCGGCCACCGAGTCACTCCACAAACTTCATGCCAGGCTATCTGGTTCAGCAGATAGTGGAGATCTTTTTACAGAATAAAAGCGCAAGCGAAAATAGATGCGAATGTGCCAAGTTTCACAGCAATGGGCATCCACCCTTGTGCCATTTTGCGCCTACTTCGCTCAGGGTCGACAAGCTGTACAGTAATCTCGCTCACTGTTGTTTCCCATTCACTTCGGTTGAACTCCGTCCTGAACTTTGTCCTCGCAGTGTGAAAATATCGGTGCATGTCCATGCTGTACAGGGATACCAGTGCTGTGAACAATATCCCGGGTAGTGGCAACATTTGGTTTATGTGCCACGGCACACCTGTACTTCTGCATGCACCGTGCCTGCGCGGGCCGTCTGTCAAGATCTGCTGTGGTCTCATTTGAGACGCCAGAAACCAATTCCCTGAAATGCATCTGATTGGCGCAGCTGTGGCGGCATGCGATGCACTTCACAGCGGAGGTTGTGTTGGAGGGCATTGCCAAAGCAGGCGCCAAGGGCAGGTGTACACCCATGGGCCGCGCCGCGATGAGCCTCGACCTCCAGGTGACCTGTCCCTTCAATATGACGCTGCCCATTGCCTCTGTTCCAACTCTATGTGGTGCTGATTCTCATTCTGCACAACGAATGTTGGCACGATAATCAAGCTGCTGAGAACCAATCAAAGAGTATCTGTCCTTTTGTGCATGTGCTCATGCAAATCGCCGTGCACTCTTGAGTGCCCGTGTTCTTGCTTGCAGCCTTTGGTGTGTCCCTGAAACTGCGAAGGCTGAAGCATGGTAGAAGACGGCTTGCTATGCGCAAATGCACGAATTGCTCTGGCAGAGAACGCCCCTGTATGTGTGCAGGCGGTGCAGAAGGGGCTTGCTGACCTGGCGGGCCCGGGCGGCGCGGAGGCGGCGGCTGACTCATTGCGGCTGGTGGACACCTACATCAAGGTGCCCATCAGCAAAAATGCCATATTTTTGTCAATTCCTGTAGAACTTACTCATTGGGACAAGATTATCATTTTCAAACCCTCCCGGGGTGTTGGGGTGCTGACAGACCTTTGGGTGAGAATTGTCCGCTCCGGGTTTAGCGTGCAAAGTACCTGACAGAACTCGGAGGCAATGGCGGCCGGCCACATTGCTGCCCACAGACCGGCAACATTCCTAGTGCACCTTGAGCAGGCACTCCTCTCACTCAGATGCAGCCAGTGACGCTGGGTTGACTCTTGATCTGTGCTAGACATATAACACCCATGTGAGTGATAGGGTGCGGCTGCTGGTGCACACAGGCGTTCTATCTGCCGTGGGGAGAGGAGCTGCGGCGGTGGGCACTGACTCACCCGGAGTACACGCGCGACCAGATCATGATGCTCGTAGTCTGCATCGCCGAGGCCAACGGCCTCAAGCGAAAGGAGCGCAACGCCTTCCTGCAGCTTCTCGAAGCAGACTTGTCCGACCTGCGCGCCGTGCCCTGACCACACTTTTTAGACTCTAGAGCTTTACAAATCTGCCGTAGGCCTGGGGAAGTTACACAGTTTAGGCCTGACCTCCTAGATGTGTACTGGTTCAACACATTGAGATTAGCTGGGGTGCGTGCTCCCGAGGCACAGTCCGCTGTGTTGGTCTGCCCTCAAATGAGCGGTGTATGGCTGACTAGAACATGTTGAATTCTCTCTGCTCAAATTTTGTACAGGCCTGTCCCACCTGCAAGGGGAATCCTGACTGCCAATGGATAGCCTGTGGCCAGATCGGTTGAGAACTCTGGTCAATTGGACAAATTGAAATGTTATGCTGAATGGCAATTAGCCATGATGGCGAGTGGGTGATGTGAAACTGAATATGCAACAGCATGCTTGCCTTCTGACTTCATTGACACGTGGCAGTGAACCAGCTGAGGTGCTTCTCATGAGCTTTCACGCAAGTGCAAAAATGCTGTGTCTACCCATCATGATTTCCAGGAATGTATTGGCAACTGCAGAGTCGGTATATTTGTATGTTGGCATGTGCCGCTAGCGTACAAAGATGCATATGCACGGAGTTTTCTTAGATGGGATTACCATGCACACCTTTTTGTATGCAATACCTGTGGACCAGGATGCTGGCGCCAGCAGCAGTGAAGGCTGAGGCAATTCTTAGGGCAATCCTGCAATACTTGGGGACCCTTAAAAGGGGCTGCAACTTATCAGGAACACGGATTCCAGCAGCGACAGCCGCAGAATCTTGTGAGTCCGTCCCCACAGATTGCAGAAGCTCCTGATTTTGACCCACTGTTCCGAATCTGCCTACTGGTACCTTTGGCGAAGTGCTCCTTTGACGAAGTGACAAGGACACCAAGCAAGGCTGTCCTTTGACAAGGATCAACGGATCGCCATCTTCCAGAGGGTCTTCCACGAGATGTTTGGCAAGAGGTAGAATTCATCTTGCTGTATATCTTCGATATCTTCAGACCGCGAAGACTGTTGCTTGCCAAGTCCGACATAGGCTGCTCGTATATTGGGGTTTGCAGTCGGGGTATCACTAAGTTTTACTGTTGGCATCAAAGCCTTTACGCACGATATCTTGACGGCGTTCAATGGCGCAGTTGGTTCACTTGCCCGAGGCCAGGCATCGATGAAGACGTCTACGACATCAAGCCTTCCAAAGACGATCTGGCCATGGTCCACCTTCCTCTTGCGTCTCACTGAAACAGCTTTGCTTTCAGCACGGGATCGTCAATCACAACCCAATCATTCAGCCCTCATACACTCCAATCATGCCTCAATCTTGAAGTCGGCAACTGAAAGCAGGCTGTGGCTGCTGCAGGAAAAGAAGGAAAATGGCAAGATGGAGTCAGCGCCAATGAGGGTCTACAAGGCAAGTTCCTGGTGGCTGGCTTATGCCTCCGACAAGACTGACGTCAGAGTGGAATACGCCAATGGGGCCATCTACATTGGTAGGGTGCTTTCTGGCTTGAGGCATGGCCAAGGGAGGTTCACAGGAGCTGACGGTGGATACCACTATGATGGGAATTGGGTGAATGGCAGGTGGGAATATTATCCTCTTTCATTCCTTCCGCTGACTCACCTGCTTGTCAAAGGCTTGAACGCCTTGCTTTTACTCAGCCTTCTCTGACCATATACACTAGCCAGTGTATATGATATCCTTAAAAATCCTGAATAACGTTGATGATAACATTGCATTACAATGCAGAGGTCATCATGATCATTCACACTTGCTGTACAAGGTGCTGAATATACGCTGCGTTACTGGCCATGAAGCGCAAGCAAAAACTTTGTGATGGTCATGTTTGAGCTGCTCCGTGCATACGCAAGTGCCCTAATCTTATTTTGCCCCTGTGTGGCAGGCAAGATGGATACGGCGAGGCAAGCTGGGCCAATGGGATGTCTTACAAGGGACAATACAAGGAGGAAAGTGGCATGGTCAAGGAGAAAGACGAGCTGCCAATGGTAGGATCTACCGGGGAGAATGGCAGCAGAATAAGAAGACCGGCTATGGAGAGGCATTTCAGCTGGAGAAGTTTGCCACCCAGGTGACTCATTTGCCCAAGCCATTACTAACAATACTTCACGCTCTTCTCCTGCTCGAGGCGAGATATGTCTGCAAACAAGCTGCAAAATAAGGCTCCCACATATTTCTGTCCTTTGATGGACTTGCATATTCAAACAAGTCCCAGTTGAGGGCACGGTGCACTGTATTAACCTTATACGGGCCCCTGCCAGCCGGGGTCAGTTTGTGAAGTATTTACCAACAGACAGAGGAGCATATTAATGCGCAATGGATCCATTCTGCAAGTCACAATCTCTGTGTTCACCTGCAATGTGAAAAGGGTGAGTCATTAGACTGTGAGCTTGTTTGTGCAGGATAAGAAGGAGGAGGGTGCAGAAGGAAAGCTCAACGGAAGCCAAGCCTCTGGGCTCTTGGTCTGTGGCTACAGAACTGAGGCGGAGGCTAAGGAATTGGGAGTCACTTTGTTTCCAGATACCCATTACCAGGGCTACTTTCTGAATGACCTATATCACGGCCATGGCACACTCACTGCCCCTGGCGGATATAGGTGCGAGTGTGAGTGGGCAGCAGGAAAGCCACATGGGACAGGTGGGAATCACTGTCAATCTTGAACAAGATCGCACTTTGGTTTCCTATTTCAGTATAAGAAATACACATCTGGAAATGGCATGCGGGTTGCACATGCTGGCTATATTCGTAGCTGATCCTCCTCCCAATTCCCAGAGCTCATGTTGTAATGGGGTCTCCATCCACCCTGCCATGGCAACCAATGGCTTAGTTACAACTGGATCTCAATCAAGTCTCCACCCTTTGAAAGACCATGCCTTCAATTAAGCTAAGAGAGAATGCAAACATCATCATGCAATTGCAAAAGCACAGACCATGCGCAATCCCTTGCCTGCTATTGCGCAGGGACGGTTCGGTACAAAAATGGCGATGTCTACACTGGAGACTTCAAGGGAGGGATGACACATGGGCAGGGAACGATGAAATATGCTAATGGAGGTCTGTATGAGGGCACATGGGAAGCCGGACAAATACATGGTTCAGGTGCCCATGCCTCACACTGATAAGTACATTTCTGCAATTGGCCTTTGAGCAAGCAGTGATTACGTTTTGTCTCATCTGGGAGTTGCCTACCTGCGGGCGGGTGTGAAGCAGCGTCTGTTCCTAGTGAATACCTGCTGTTTACCAAAGAGCGAGAGCAAGGCACCCAGAGATGTTTTTATGGAACACCTGCTGTTACCAAAGAGCAAATGCAAGACACTCGGAGCAGTGTGAGCTACAGCGCAGGCAGGCACACTGCCTGTCATTTTGAAATACCACGTACACAACAGTCGGACTTACAAGACACATCTGTTTGTGTGCAGGCAAAATACGCTGGTGCAAAGGCAACTCGTGGCCCCGGCTGGCGGGGGGCGGTACAAATACTGAGCACTGTGCCCACGGTTGATTGGGTCTTGCTTGGATCTGGCAAGTCCAACAAGGGGTAGGAATTTGGCAGCCTTTACATGCAGCTTGTCTGCAGACGCACCTTGCCTTCGGCAGGAAAAGTGTGTAATAATTTAAAAAAAAAGGCAACTCGTACGCAGGGAATTTCAAGGACAGCAAGTTGCATAGGCGGGGGACACACACCCACACCAACGGGGACATGTACGAGGGTGAATGGATCGACAACAAGATGCATGGCCAGGGGGACCTGCGCACAGTCCCCTCCTCGCAGAGGGTCCCCCGCAAAGGGGAATGGCGCAATGGGGAGCCCTGCTGATTGCATGCATGCGAGTGGAAGCACTGGTGTTGAAGAAATTAGAGAAAGAGGTATGCAGCTATCAAGACAGAAGGCAAATCATAGGCTTGCAAGTGAGCCTGGTGGCCTCCTAGAAAAGCATCCAATCGCTATTTTTAAAAATGCACAGGATCCAGAGATATGTTCAGCAGTGCTGGGTTGCAGAATCCTGACGCACGCTGGTTTAGAGCCTGAAAGATTGATGCAAATGCGCAACTATCCACAGCATTGATGTCTTGCCACTTTTGTCGAAACAGAATGCTGTAAATGTGCCAGCATTTACGATGTATAATCCGAAATGCAACAGTTTGAACCATCAATATGACATAACAGCAACAAAATCGGCGTTGTATCGCTCAGGCAACCATTTACAGCAGTGCAGCGATCAAAGT
This sequence comes from Coccomyxa subellipsoidea C-169, assembly GCF_000258705.1. Classification (NCBI taxonomy): domain Eukaryota; kingdom Viridiplantae; phylum Chlorophyta; class Trebouxiophyceae; family Coccomyxaceae; genus Coccomyxa; species Coccomyxa subellipsoidea. The sequence continues at coordinate 455,934 of NW_005178033.1, forward strand.
CCAAACTAAGCAACAATCCTCATTTCTTCCTGGCGCCCTTTTCCACGATGGCAGCCACGCGCTTGTCATACAGGTCCTGCCGTTGCAGCAGATTTGCACTTGACAGCCGCAGCTTGAAGTCCTTGTGCTTCAGAACCTTCCTCAGATCTTCTCTTAGAGCCTCCTCCTTCCCCTTCAGCTGCTCCAGCTCATACCTGCATAGCAGCCAGAAACCTCAACCTGCTATATTCATGACCAGGCAGAGACAGGTAAAGAACAGCATCAAACTTACCAGGCTCCTTGATAAGTTTCTGCAGGAATGAATGCCAGGCATGTGCTTACATGGTCAAGGCAAAAATAATACATGCCAGCTTCCCCAAAACTAGAAATAAAGCTATAAATGTCTGCAGGCAGAGAACACTCATGTATTCACAGGGTCAAGGCCAGCACAGAGGGTGGCAAGCTCCTCCTGCAGGGCATGTCTAAAGCAGATCTGATTTTAATGTGTATGATGTATATGCAGGAAAATGACACGAAGGTGAGAGGTCAGTATTGTACCTGGAGAAGGTGCACATGAGGGTGTCCCACAGGCTGGGCTCCAGCTTTGAGGAGCTGTCATCCTTCTGGAATGAGTCATCGCCCCAGATGGCATACACCTGAGAAAAACAGGCAGGGCACAACTTTTGAGCTGCACCTCAACACAGTCCCACACTGTGCCCGAACAAGACTCCGTTGCTGATCAACACCCACCCAGAATTGTCTAAAAGGATGTCTGGACACCGCCGAATGGCAAGACGATCTTTCCAGTACAGGCCTGCTGCCGTCATACATTGCAGACACTTTGCTTGGGCTTATCTTGTGCTGCATCCACAACCCCCCCGCTTGAAGGGGTGGAGAATGAGTGCAGGATACAAGACTCACGTTGCCGATGGCTCTCTCGAAAAGCTGTTGCCTCTGCTGCAGCTGCTCTGACGTGAGGGAGATGCCACAATCCGCCTCATCATTCAGGAAGTTTGACAGCGGCATGCGGTAATCTGCCATGTGGCCGTGCATGGCAAAAAATCGCAAAATAAGCTCCCGATCTGTCTCCTGCAAGCAAATGCTGACATCAGCAAAGGCACAAGAGCAGCCAGCAGGCATATCTGGTCACTACAAACTCTCTTTGCATTGGCGTGCTGCTCTCTGAACCTTGCATGTCCAGCTGCTGTGAGGGCGGGATAAGACTCTGGGGCTGATTAATGGCACGCATGCACATGGCGAGTCGCATTCGGCACGGGCAATGACTGGAGGCAAAGCCATTTTCTATGCTGTCCTGTCCTGTTTTCTGGTAAGAAAGGGAGGGCCATGGGCGTACCTGCTCATCGTCCCTTTCGGAGGAGCCGCGCACTTTCTTGAGGATGGCGTTGTCTGCCAGCTCGTTCAGCAGCCGCATGTATGGGCTCCTGCAGGTGTCAGCAACACCCCAAATGATTTCAGGTATTGCGCAGCTACTCCTGGCAGATGCACACAGCGATGCACAGGCAGGGAAGACAGGAACATGAGCAAGCATCTTGAGCAACCAGGAGTGTCATGGTCAACAGAAGATGAGCTGCAGGGGGTGTTTCCTCACCAGAAAGCAGCCTTCCTGGCCTGCTGATCGTTGAGGTTCTCGCCACCTGAGTTGATGCGCTTGTAAATTTCAAACACCGCCTTGGGACCTGCAAGAGAAGCCACTTTTGGCCAACATCCATAAATGCTGGAAATGTGGAGTCTCATCAGCAAGCAGGAGTGATACGGTCTGAAAAGGGGCTGGGGTGTGTCAGAAATGGGCACCTGAGTCCTGGGCAAGGATCCTGAGGGTGAGCGGGTAGTCCTGCAGTGACTGCTGCTCCCGCTCGGACAGGTCTTCATTCGCCTGCCCATTCAGCTGGCTGAGCGTCTCCAACCCCTGCATTTGTGAGGATATAGACAAGGCTGAGAGGCGCACATCCCTCTCCAATAAAACGTTGGAAACAGGTAATGTCCCCGACTTGTCAGTATCACCAAATGGGAGACAGGCTGCAAGCACTTGTGGTTGACAGATCAGAGCGTTCAAGCAAAGCAGCACCTCACCTCAAGACTGAACCTCTGTTGATTTCGAGGGAAGATCCCATCCAGGTAAGATAGAAGAGAGGTGATGCGCTGCTTCCCATCTACAATGTCCAGCCTCCCATCTGACTGCTCGTGCACCCAGACCTGATCACAGCGCATTAAATTCAGAGATGTGAGTGCAGGATACATCATGAAACATACGGAGCAGAAAAAGAAATATTATTGTAGCTGTCCCCGAAGGAATGGAAGTTGATGGAAGCTCACTTCCGGTACTGGCAGTCCCAGTAGAATGGTCTCAACCAATCGGGAACTCGAAGCCTTGTCCCAAACAAATCCTCTCTGGTACTCGGGCTCCAAGTTGAGCAGGCCCCGCTGTTTCTGTTCATGCAAGTTGGGGTAGATGTCAGATGCAGTGCTCTCAGAATTACTAATTTATGCTGAAATGATGGCATGTAAACATGATTTGATCGAATCAATAAACTCGTATCTTATAGCCACGCAATGGCATGTTTAGCTGCTTGCTGCAACATGTGCACTGATTTCGGCAGAAGAGTATCTGCACCAGAGCATGAAGAGCCGACACTGGGTAACGCTGTTGCCCAACATTTGCTCTCAAATGCGGCAGATCGTACGATGTACCCGGACTTTCCTCATGCAAGCGCGCCCCTACGCCTCTTGGAAAGTCTTCTTGTTCATCTTGTGGATGTTCTGGCTCAGGGCTTTCATAAGAATCTTGTTCGTCTTGCAATGTATCAGGATTAATCTCGCGAGCAAATTTGGGCACTCTGAGCACTGTCTCATCAGGTGTTACGCGAAGTCTGCTGCCCAGACTGCGCAGCAATGTCAGTGCAGAACGTTGCATCTTGTGCAGCAGCAAATTTTATGCAAACACGCACATCAACCTGTAATTAAGCTAAGTCTGCCATCAATGACAGGCCACAATTGTTGATCTGGATGTGTTCGTTTCGCTTGCTTGCACAAGCTCGGTTCCCGCCACTGACTCACCGCTTAGTAAACTCCCTCAACGTTGGCACTTTGCTGTGTGGTTGGGGAACAAAGTGCTGTCTAGCATCACCAGGCTGGCCGCAGATCGAAACAAAAAAATTGGATGTAGGAATTGGCTGCACGGCTGACAATCAGTACTTCGGCATCCATCAGATCTGTCAACTGTCCTCAAACTTTTAGCTATCTTGAATAGATCGCGGCTTTGCTAGTACATCAGCTGCAATCAGTGAGATCCGATTTTCTGCCGGAAGGATCGCATGCTGGTTCCTGCTCAGCGGTCGCTACGAAAATTTTGCTAGGTGCTTGGTCTATTTGCTCCAATGGGAGCAACGGTGTGGCAACGCGATGGTCAGGGAGGCAAGACCTTCAACACTGGCATACAGCAGAATCCGCAGCGGCCAGGCAAGCGAAAGCTGGTCTGGAAGAGGGAGGACCAGCAGGTGTGCTACCTTGGAGACATCTGCTTTGCGTCACTGGTGTGCAGGAGTTTGATATCTCACAGGCTCTCATTCTCATTGAGGAACTAGTGTACACTGTCCTCACGATGCGTCAAGAACTCACTGGAGGTCGTTTTTTGGTGAATCAACGGACTGATGCAGGCGCAGAAGCCTCCTGAAGTCCCTGCCCAGCGCAGCGCACCTCCCCCAGCACAGCACAGGGCCCCTCCGGTCTCAAACGGGTACAAGCGGCCGCGTGGCAATGTCGCCCCTTCCGCGCAGCACTCACAGCCACCGCAGCCAAGGGCATCCCGCGCAGCAGGGTCCTCGGAAGACTGGGATGGGGAGGTCGTCTTTGATGTGCCGGACAGTGATCGAGGGGAGGCCAGCACCCCCGGCAGCGGCGGCAGCAAGGGGCAGCAGCCGTATGCAAATGGCAGCTTGCATGGCGGGCGACTACATAATCCGGGGCAGAGCAACGGTCTGCAAGGGCGAGACATGCAGGGGAATGGCGGGCATGCAGGCGGGGCGTCGAGCAGTGTGAGGGAGCAATTAGAAAAAGCGGAAGCTGAGCGGAAGGTGCGAGCGGCGCAGGAGGAGCTGGCAGCGCTCAGGCGAGGCATCGCTGAGAGAGAGCAGCGGCTGGCGCGAGAGCAGGTGAGGGACATGCCCACAAACCGGCCACATCAACAGAAGATTGCGCCTATTATTCAAGGAAAAATGCGCCATTCGCAAACTCATCATGGATATTGCATGCTGAGAACCTACTGGTCTTTTGCCGTCTTCCAGTTGCTTGAGGTCTATGATCCAGGTGATTCGAATGACTATATTGTGCACCTATAGTATCAAATGTGCACGTTTCTGGGACCAGTGCAACTCTGAGCAATGTGGAGGAAACTTGCAAGAAGTGTGGGTCAGATTTGGTACAGCAGATTGTGCCTAAAAGGGAAATTGAGACAGGCGACGGGGTACAGCTCATATATAGTCTGGTATGAATGCATGCAGAGGGATGCAGCGGCCTGGGAGGCCGGCCAGAGGTGGCAGCGGGACGACATGGCCAGGCGAAAGTCGAGACTTGAAGCCGGTTTTGCAGAGGTCTGCCCTGCAATCTTCACGTGCAGTTACACGAATGCCACATTTCCTGGAAATTTTCCATCAGATTACCCAACCTCCTTTCTCAGCAATCAAATTTGGTATCTATCTCTGCAGTCTCCCTGTGCAAGATTTAAAGTGTAGCTTTGCCACGTCAGCGGATGTATCCCCGCAGGAGGTTAACATCAGGCTTGCAGGTGTGATGTTACAGCCACTGTATCATAGTTGTGTTTTTAATCGGCAAGTATGATTCTGTGTGCAGGCTTTCAAGCTGGCAAAGCAGACAGCGGCGGCAGACATGGCCAAGTCAGGGCGTGCCCCCGTCAGCGCGGCGGACGCGGCTGAGGTGGCGCGCGTGCTGGCGGCCAGGGATGACTACGAGGTACTAAGCATCCAGCCTGGCGCCAGCTCAGCAGCCGTGCGCAAGCGCTACCGCGAAATGGCGGTTGCTCTGCACCCCGACAAGTGCCAGGTGAGTCATCTGCGCGGCTCCCCACTGCCTTCATCAAACTGTTGTCATGCACCACTGCTTTCACTGCTCAATGCCAAGGCAACGGCAGTGGTCAGGTCAAAATGCAGCACTTGTTGCCGGCAAGGAACAGGGGATGATAGACCTGGGTGTTGACTTTCAGCTGTGTAGAGATCAGTGATGACTTACGCACAAGAGGCAAACATTTCTTGGGATGCTGCTATTGATTGCCAGGCTGCATGCTTACCAGTGTAGCAGAGCTCGCGTAGACTTTGTATGGCTCCTGCAGGTTCCGGAGGCAAAGGATGCCTTCCAGCGCTTGGTCCGAGCTTACCAGGAACTTGTGAAGAAAGTGCCCTGATGGCAGCTTCTGACGTGCATGACAGGAACTGTCAAGTTGCCTTTTGAGGGGGTTATGCAATATGCTGGTGTGAGGCCACAAATGTGCTGATCATTGGGAATCAATGCCTGTAGCTGCGCATGCGTGGTAGTGTAGCGCATGCATGTGGTGCACCTAGACCAATGCCGTTGGATTCTTCCGTTGTCATTGTAGACTGTATGACAGACTCACAAAGGTTCATGGCTTGTATACAATGCTACGTAGATTGGCTGAAGACTGAGTGAGGATCAAGCCAAAGTTATTGCACTGAATTTTGAATTGATGCCTTATATAATTCACACGTAATATCATCTCCAAGATCGCTGGGCTGAACACAACAACAGCCACCGGCCACATGTTCTGAGGTGGCCTGACTCTGCATAATGTTCTTGAGATTCTGTAATGAAGGATGCTGGCACTCGTGTTAGCATCGGTGGAAATGGCGCATGCTGAAGGACGCCTGCACACCTGGCATATGCATTGCACCAATTCTCTTGCAACGAAATCCATCAAGGAGCTTACAAGCACACTGAGATGCACAGCATCATTATGGTACTTTCGACAATTCTGAACTGCTGTTGACATCACGGGCTGGAGCACTGTGCCCTTCATGAAATGTCATGTGCCACTAGAATAATTTTCATGCCAAAGTATATGATTGTCTGACAGTGTTTCCCTGAACCCTCCAAAAACAACCCATATCAGCAGCTATGATTGTACACTACCCAGGCCAGATCCATTTTCCAACAGTGCTGAACAATGGCACTTACTATCAGGTAAAGGACGACTGCATATTGCTAAGTGCTTGCAGGAGAAACTATGAGTCCCTGATCATAGGTAGGTGACACCAACGATGTACCCCACAACCATCCCAAGCATTGCCCCAACAGCCACCTGCGCAAGCCACTCCAACAAGTCACAGTCATGTTTGTCACCACCGGATGCATGTCACTCAGATGAGCTCTGCGCTGCACACTGTCTTCGTACGCGCAGGACTGCCTGACATGAGCCCATTTCCATCTCCCACATGCAATTGTGAAGGAAAAAATTTTCACATGCCAGCTGCTCCTTGACCATCCATCACAGTCTCCTATCACTTCCTTACAAGGTTTAGAATGGATGACACATCTGAGTCATCGACCCCACCTGCAGGGGGGTGTGCCCCAGGGTGTCTCTGAGCGGCCGGGTGTCTGACACCGGGTGGTCTGGCGGCAGCTCTGTGATGATCATGTTGAGCACGCTCGCCTGCCTGCCCGCATGCAGCCGCACCCCCGATGCATCGTACATCACCTGCGCGCATCAGTCACCCCGCTCAACACTTCGGGTGAAGGACTTGCAGAGCCATTCAATCTTTGGCATGTCAGGCAGCGCCATTGTGGCCTTGTTTGTCTGCACCTACATACCGTAAGGAAGAATGTGTTACTGCCTGATGGCAAAGAACTTCAAGGTAAAGGCAAGTGCAGTGGTGCTCTCAGTGGCAATGCACACTGCACCGTGCTCAGGGAGGCAACAGTGCAGACACTGCGCATCAAATTGTGGATACAGCATCCTGGCTCACCACTAGGGAGAAGACGAGGCCAACCGCGAACGCCTCAGAACTGGTGCCATTGAGCACCCCGATTGCAGTTGTGAGCGCCACCACCTACAGGAACACACACCATGACTTCATGCTATGCTTGTAGAGAAGAGCTTGGAGGATTTTGAGCATTGCACACCTCACAAAGCATGAGCTGCAAGTAACCTCCACACATTTCTGCATGACAGACTGCGCACAATTCAGGTTCATATTGCTGCGGGCATTGTTGCGCTGCACAGAATTATTTCTGTTCCTGCGCAGGGACGTAGGGAGTGCTCACGCAGCCGGTGTGGGAGGAGGGCATGCCCCCGGAGCCAATCAAGCGAGTGGCGTCCCATCTGCGCTCGCTGTACCAGTAGGTGAACACCTTGAGCACCTGCGCTATCACAAACGCCGCCACCGCTGCGATGCACGGCCTGCGCAGCACACCGACCATTGTTGTTATTACACGCTATTTCTGCCAGGAGGCAAAGATGCAACAGCAGACAAGCTGCAGGTAACGGGTGCCCAAGCAAGACCCAATGGAGTGTGGGCACATGAATGGCTTGCTGAGACTCCTCTGTCACGTATCATATTGAAGACAGCAATTCGGCCCAGCGATCTCTTGCGCTGTCAATACGGCTGTCACAAGAGAGGATGCTCACTAACGACACTGATCATCTGTCAGAGCTGTCTGACGTGGTTGCATCTGGTTGCTCAGCTCTCGATGAAAACAGATGCAAGACGGCGCGCACCCGTTGTGGATGAGACCCTTGAAGCCGCCAGATGGGGCCAGGAAGCCGCCTGGGTGCTCCGGATCTGCCTCCATCATAAAATCTGTTGCAACCCGCTGCGCACACAACACACACAGCTTGAATCTCTGCATCTGGCAGAAATGCAGGCAAGGCACATCCCAGCGCCATTCCAAACTCAGGAAGGGCAGAAGAGCCCCTTGGATGGGGTTAAAATGTGCAGGCATGTATCAAAAGTTTGGACGTTCAAGGTGTCTTGTAGCTGGTGACAGCCGGGCAAAGGAAGGCAGCAGAGAAGAACCAAAGGGTGCAGGTACCTGGAATGCTGTGCTGTTGCGCGCTTGGGCGTCGTCCAACACTGCGTGGCCCAGCCACGAGTGGAGGCGGGTCACCCCTAAGGCAAAGCCTTCCAGTCTTCCAGAGTTGCGCTAACACGCTCCCGAACTGCATGGGCACACCAGGGCATTGCTTCCTCCAGTCTGTGATCTCCAATTGCTGATGCAACCGAGAATGAACATCTTGTGCCTTTCGAATGCCTTCCACATTATGATGTATCACCCTCTCCAGTGCTTGCGGTGTAATGATGCCTGTTCACACTTCCTCAGGTGCATGCCTCCTAACATGAGCCGAGACTATGAAACCCTGAATACCACAGTTATTGTTCATGAGAGGGGTTTGTTCCAACCTCGTGGAGGTGCAGGTCTACTACGAACTGGCCAGTTTTGCTATAAGCATTGACTGACGAATAGGAAGTCCAGCACGAAAAACAGACCTAGCAAAGCGAATCCGAATGACTAGGATTTCACAAGAGACCCATTACGGCTGTGATCTGACCATATTCCATTTCAACGGAAGGCAGGGACCCTGCAGCGGATGTACCTGTTATCAGAGCTGAACAGGGAGCGCTGACACGATGCTAATGCAGGGTCTGAAGCATCTGCATGTACACTGAAAATCAAATGGCAATACCTTGTCCTCAATTCCGGGAAGTGCTTTTGAAACGCGTTTCATACATGTTCCAATATGCTTTTGCCAGGGTGGGTTTAAGTATGCTACGAGAGTGTTCAGATCACAAGTATATTTAAATCCTCATAACGAGACAGCTCCAGAATCGACTATCGGTCAAACTTGCGAGCCAGTGAAAGCAAAACCCAGACCTGCGGTCCGGGCCCCGGACTCCGGGGAGTCTCAAACGGTGAACAGCGGAACAGCGGGCATCCTACTCTGTCGGGCAAAATCCACTACTTTAGTGGACATGCACTCCACTACATTAGTGGATTTGGCTCTCTTTCTGAGCACGCCCCTTCGGGGCGTGCAATAACAAAAGCAATGCTGCACATCCTTCAGATTTACCTACAACAATCTCAGCATTGCATAGTACCTCCGTCAAGCTAATTATTTCGGTCAAGCCTGTATCTATAGGATCGTGCGCTACTCGTTTCTGCGAAGACAGCAATGCCATTTGCCAGGTTACCGTTGCAAAGTAGGATTTGAAAGGGGGGTGGGACGGCCGCAAATGTTTATGGGAGTAATTTAAACGAATTCTTGAAGTCTTCTGTCGCTGGCCATGTGAGGTTCGCACTTTTGCCGGTTTTTTGGCATCCCCATCCTTGACTTGTTTGGACTCAGCTAATCGAATGTCACGACCATCGACGTGCATGTCTACTTCTTTCGTAGTGACTGCATGCCCTGCCAAGCCAATTCCTTGAAATGAAATGCGTGCAGGCAACACAGAGCGTTCACCTGAATTGAGCACTGATGCACCGGACAGACACTGAAGTCGTCTACAATCTAAACCAACATCAAGTTCAATTGTTCTGGTGAGCGTTACGATCCCTCTGCTGCTGTGAGTAGCCGTGGGTGTCTGCCCTGACCTGGCTTTGCTTGGAATGCCAATCTGATGAGGAGCATCTGGAGAGGACTGTGCACCCCAAAGAGTAGCAAGTAGCCCAGGTGCTTGTAAGGATAGTTGTATCACTTGTACTAGAAGGCATGCTGCTGATGTACTTCTCATTCCTTTAATGTCCTGGTGGATCACTTGCAGAAACCGTTGTGTGATGACTTCATGCAGGACGAATGGTCAGGAACAAGAGGTGGAGGGTCAGTGTCAAGGTGATACCATCAGCCGACACTCCTGCTCTGCTGCAGCCAGGCCGCAGATTTGGGAGGAACCTAGGCAGCACTGTGGCAACATCTGCACCGAGGGGACCCCGGAGGCCGGCCAGCGCCCTTCCATCCTGGCGGATCCCTGCAAGAAACACAGCTCAGCAGGAAGAACAGCAGGATGGCTTTGCAGATGGAGATGGAGAAGCCGCTGCTGCCTATTATCAGCCTCCGCCCTCACGCCGGCGTCTGCGGAAACAGGCAGCTCAAGAGGATAATAGACGGCTGCACCAAGCATGGGATGCGTGCTTTGATGACAATGTATTCAGGAACACATGTTTCCAAGCTGGTCAGCCTGCACGCCAAGCAGCACTGAAGCAGCAGCTGCAGGCAGAGTTTTTGACAGCTGCCAGAGCAGCCCTGCCCGCTTGCAGTCCATGCAGTCAGGCTGGGAGGGTGGGATCAGTGTGGGAGCAGGTGGAGACGATCAGCAGGCTTGTGTATGTCTCGATCAGCGGCAGGACAGAGGTCAGCCCCCCAGCATTCAGGTGTGGCGGGTGCAGTGCCGCCTTCACAGTCGATCCTGTGAGCATGGGATGCTTTCCTGCAACGCCACAGAGGCCGCTGGTTTACTACTCTGGAGCGCTCATGTTGCAGACGCATGAGCTCAGCCTCGCCAGCCCAACCTCAATGGTCGCCTGGACTAGCGCCCTGGAGGAGGTGCACGTCAGGAACGGCTGTGTGCCGTACGGGCAACTGAGTGGCCTGCCCAAAAATATCTGGAGGAACCTCCCAGTGGCGGTCAGACAGTGGCGCAGAATGGACATCGCCACACATGACCTCAACAGGCTTGGCGTGCAGCCCATCTGTTCGGAGGCAGGGCTCAGCGGTGACTCAGACTTGCAGCTCGGCCAGCCGCCGCCGCCCCAGGAGAACACTCAGAGGGAAGCAGCAGCGTCGTCATCGCCACCAGAAATGGAAGCAGGCAGCCTCGCGGCTCAAACTGGCAGAGATGCAGCTGAGGTGGGCCCGGCGACCCAGGAATCTCTGGACAGTCGTGCCTCCGGGGGCCCCACTGTGCAGTGTCCTTGCTGCTTTCGCACTTGCGTGGCAGCCATTTGCAAGCAGTCAGTTGACAAGTTCACAGGAATGACAGAGCAGGATTTTGTACATGCCTGCTGGGCCATCTGCAGAGCGGTAGGAGGAAGCTGGCTCCTCATCGGCAGCGAGCTCCAGAGCAGGATCAAAGAAGACCATGGCGCCAGACAGCGGTGACTGCTCCAAGGCTGACTGCGACTGCTCCGCTGCCGTAGCACTCCCACCTAGACAACACATGCCTGTCGTCAGCTTATTGCTGACAATTACCTGTCGATAAACCTTCGGGGTATGATTCGCATGGCATTATAACTTAGAAACTCACTGTGAGTGGAATCATATAAGCCAGGACAAAGAGAGCCATGATGGCTCCTCACCTTCTCCGGCGCGCGCCGCATTCTGCTCCTCAGCCAGCAACATTGCCAGCGCCACACCAGTTGCAGCCTCTTCGACGTTCATGGGCGAGCTCCCGGCAGCGCCTCCGAGAGCCACCTTCAGCCGTTTTGGATGACAGAGGGCCGCTGCAATGTGCCGGTAGTCGATCACCAGCACAGCCATTTTGGCCGGCGATGCGGCATGCCCCTGCATGCTCAGCCGCACGTTGGGGACTGGCACAGGCTGCGGCGACTCATCTGCCAGCAAGCAGCCGTGCAACGGCGACTGGCTCGCACAAGCTGTGGGCTGCGGCGGCACTTCGCTGGCCTCAGGCAGGACACCCTCTGCCTGCCCTTCTGGCTCTGCTGGGTCACTGTGCTGCTGCGCTGGCTGGTCATCCGCATCTGACTCAGAGAAGAGGTTCCCAACCTCGTCTTCGTCGCCCTCAGTGGGGGGACCCCAAAACTCTGCGGCTCTGGCGGTTGGGCGCCTGAGCCTGCCTCGGCTGCCCCTTCTGGGCCGATTGCTGCCACGCGCCCCGCCTGTGCCGCGGCGGCCACGCTTCCTGCCCCGACCCCGCCCATGCCCTTCCTGCACGCCCCCACCGGTGGCTGCCTCTCCTGCACCCCGTCCCTCCACATCTGCGCGTGCCCCACCGCCTTCCCCTGCCACCGCTGCCTCGGGCTCCCCCTGGCTATCTGTCTGCACGCGCGCCTCGAGGAACCATATCTCCATATGCAGCTGGTTGCCATCGCTGCCTGGCTGCACAGCGCGCACCAAACCAACAGGAGCCTTGGCAGCACGACCCAACTGGGACAAGTTGCGTGCTGGGAACTCCCCGTCGCGGTGCAGCGTGCTTGTGACGGCCCAGAGAGCGACACCAATCGAGGGAGTGCTCTCCCCCAACTGCGGCAGGTAGTGGCACTTGTCGAAGGTCCAGAGCAACTCGTCAATCTGCTTGAGTTTGACCACGGGCAGGCCGCTGCTCACTCCTGCAAACATGTGAGCGCCTCAATTGACTGGCTATCATTCCCTTCCATCAAATCTGCAGAAGTTAAAGCCTTCTCGGGTGTGCAACAGTCACCAGGTGATCAGAGCTTCCAGCTGAGAGCGCCCACTCACCCTTGTTAACAATGGACTTGGCCGCTTCCATCTGAAGCTGTGACTTCTTCGGCGCCTGTAACAACAATAACTTACAATCAGTGTGTTCAGCCAAACTCGCTTTCACTGCACCAGCAGCTTGACAGATGAGAGGCGTTCACAAAGCACATGCAAACATAAGGATCCTCAACAAGATGCCCACCTTCTGCCTTGCTGGTCTTTGCCGTGCCGGTTGGGCTGCGGCCTCAACAGCGGCTGTGATCTCTTCAACCGCCGCCGCACTCGGCTCCAGTCCACCTGCATGACAGCATCCATTAGCTGCCAGCGCATAAGATGTCCAGAGGAAATGGTGAGGACATGTTATTAATTTGCCAGGCATAAGATGTGTAGGCGCTGATCGTTACAGCCATCATGGATAGCTACCTTCTGGATGCTCAAATCTAAGCAGCCCTTCCACCCTGGCGAGCAGCGCGCTTCTGGTGAAGATCACTGGCCGCTGGCCTCTGTCAAGCAGGAACCGCTTCAGCTCTGCAACGGTGGATGAGGCCTTGAGGCTGAACGCAAGCCACCGTTGGACGATGTCCTGCTCGGCTCCCTGAGCGCTGAGCTGCCTGCGGCTGATCCCTGGCTGTGGCGCTTGCGAAGGTCCTGCAGCTTCTGCCTCTGGGGCTGCGGGACCCTGCATGCCGCCTGCTGCAGCTGTGGCGCCCCTCTGCGCCTGTCCTTGGGCTGTCTGGCCTGCCTGAAGTCCACTGGCCTGGAGATACGAGGCTGCCATCACTGTCCTGTTCAGGTTGGGCACTGCTGCCAGCAATCTGCTGGCGCTCTTGCTGAAGCTGACTTTCTGATTGAGGTGTCTCGTTGCAAAGATGGCGGTCGAAGTCGTCCCATTGTCTTCGAGGCGAGCCTGCTGACCACCAATGATGCCTCGAATCTTGCTTGATCGCCTATCGGCTCTCTTCCTCTCCAAGTCGCCGGTCTCTGCCTCTGAACGCAACGCAAAAGTCAGAGTTAGTTACTCTGTGTCAAGGTCATGGGGAGATTCAAAACATAGGTGTTCCCAACCTTCAAAGATGGAGTGCTTATTGAGACCTACCAATCACTCCTTGATGCATGATAAAATTCAACTTATCCTCATTGAGATCCTTGCCCCTGGTTTGGGCTGCAATGACGCAGTCCTCACAGCATTTGTGGGTAATATTTCTGAGCTCTGGATACTTTTCGCTCTCAATCTTCCCGCGAATAGAATAGTAGCCATTAGCTCTGGACAATGCTGAAGGTTCATCTCGGCCAAGGCAGCTCTGATGGAAATATCTGACCCCTGAGTCCACGGCATTGCAACGTTGCAATGGCACCCTTGCCTCTTGTTTGAAGACCCAGTCGGCAACAGCGTCGTGGCCGTATTCGTCCTTTGTCAGACCTTCTGAATAGAATCTGATAATATAATCACAACCTACACAGCGAGTCAAGCGTTCTGAACTTGCGCAGTTCGGATGAAGCTTCTCCTTGTCACTGCCACACTTGTAACACGGGATCCTAGCAATAATAAGTGACATGCTCGGTACAGAAACACATCACTGATCATTCTCCATGCTTACTGACGAAAGGCCTAATTTTTATTACCAAAATGGCATGCTATGGAATGTGTTACCAGGTGGCATGGCCCCTGATTGCCAATAATCCACCACATTAGTAGCGTTTACATCCACTAAAGTAGTGGATTTTGATTACTCGGGTGCCCTGTGGTGGAAGCTGCATTTGCAGAATCCCGTAGACAGCTCATGCCAAAGATATATGCATTGTTCGAAAGCTGTACCAATTTTATACCTAGACCAAAATCATCCTCCATTAATGCTCGCCCCGTCCTGGGGTTCTTAGATCTGCTTGGATTTCTCTCGTCAATTCTTCCTGACTTGATACCAGCTGTCAATCGGCGCAGGGTGTGTCAGCAGAGATATCCCCTCATGAATTCATCGCTGAAACTTCTCTTCTGTGCCAAAGACCGGTCTCCAGTGCATTATTAAAGCCAAAGGTGTGCGCACATTTCTCCCCTATGAGGTGCTTTGATGGCATCGGTGGGCATCCTTATGGCGTCTCACAGCAAGGCTCGTGTCAATCCCGTAGATTTCTTGCAGAATTTTTGTTACAATCTAGCAGGTGCAATCGCTTGAGGGTGTCCGCTCCCTGGCAACAGCCGCCTCGTCGGTCAATGCAGGTATGTTTGCCAAGTATGGTTGCAGAGTTACACGCACAAGTAGCCCATCTTGCCTGGTGGGACCGTAGCCATATCACTAAACCTTTTGCTGCTTCATTCATCTGATGTTCCTGCAGGCACCGGTTGCACCTTTGAGACTTCCTTTGGCAAGCTCATGACAGCAGAGGGCTATGGTAGACGTGCCCTTCTGTCTGCCGCTCTTGGCTGCATTGCTATTAGTCAGCTGGCGGCAGACAACCCAGCCCATGCCGAGCCAGACATCTCAGTATCAAAGACTTTTGTGCGTAAATCCTGGGAAAAGAAGTTCTCCAAAGCCTATCAAAAATGCTAGCCCTTCTGACATGGCAGTCACGATCCTGAAGGGATATGGACACAAGAATGTCGTGCCCCTAGACACAAAGTCTTTTGAAAGTAGGAAGTGCACATGGCCGCCCTCAGGGGCAGCAGCATCTGACGAGTACGTTGTCATTGTTGACAGCTATTTACACCTAAAGACGCATCACAAGCGGTAGAGGTACAGAACATCATGTAGTGTGCGAGGCAAGTTGAGCCTTATAATATGCATAGAATATGCCAAGCCATGTTCTTTTTTGGGCGCAATGGAATCTGCTGTTTGCTGTTTGATGAACCATTTCCTGCTCAAGATGGATGGCTAATATTGTGATGTGGGGTGAGCAGGAAACTGGTCGATCTGGACCTGGACGTTCTAGGCCTTTCACAGTGGCAGGGAAATAAGCTGGTAGGTGTCCTGACGGGCACGACACTGCGTATGGATCCTGATGCGACATAACGTTTGCTGAGAGTCTGTGGCTTCCCCGGTGGCTGCATACTCGAGGCAAGTCCCCTTTCTTTGCTTGGTGCCTGGAGACGAGATGGGCTGTACTCCCTACATCTGTGTTTTCCAAAATTTTTGCATGTGAACTGACTTCTTGGTACCACTGTCGGGCAGGGCAATATTCCGCTGTTACTATGAGGAGTGCAGCCGGTGGGAACTGCAGTGGCCAGAGCGCCACAAGTTCTTTCATCAGATGTATGGCAACAGGGAAGGAAGGAAGGAAGATTACATCACTCCCAGCCGCCTAGGGCTGATTTGATGAACTGGCAGCATCCAAATAATCAAAACAATCCATCACAAAATGTGCAACACCAACAATGTCCAACTGCCACATGAATTGCTGCATCGTCACAATGTCTGCACCAAACAGCCCAGGATATCTGTCCCGAACAGATTGCAAGGCAGGGCACTCAAACACAAGGTGGCGCTCATCCCCAATAACCTGCTGGGCACAACGCATGCACAAACGCTGGGGCCGGGGAACCCTGGCCCAGCGGCCCGAGACATTGGGCAGACTATGACAACCCATCCTGAACTTCAACAATATACGCAAGCAACGGGCACTCAAAGGCTGCTGTAAGAGCTGGCAAGGGTGGCGCACACAAGCTGGCCTAGTAAACCATCTGTGATATGTACACAAGGTGGCATTGCTGGACGGGCAGGTCCTAGGGCAAATGTCAATGTCATCCCAAACCTGCAGTGCTTGCGCATCGAGCAGCTGCATCACAGCAGCAACTTCTACAGGAACAAGGGTGTCAAACCGAATAACAAACTCATACCCAATCCGGCGCAAGCCCCGCATGAAGGCCCAAGCCCAATTCTTAACATTACGGGTTATGGCATCCCAACAATCATCAAGGGCCACCTGCCTGTGAAAATTATTTGCAGGCAAGGCAGCCAAATTGTTCCAGAACTTGATAATGCGCCGCCACCACACACAATCAAGGGTCTGCTGATTCAACTCCTTAAGCAAGATGGCACCATGCACAGAGGTGGGGACGCCAGCAATGTCTCTCAGAATTTTCAGGTGAGAGGAGGCCAAGGCAGCCCGGCCCCGCCGGCTGTCGCCACCAGGAAGGCTGCGCAGGCCCCACACCTCACAACCGTAGGAGGCAGTCGGCGGCACACATGCATCATATAGGCGCAACAACAGGCCAGCTGACATGCTGCAATGCAACTTCCCATATTGCTGCCTGAGCCGTGCCCACGCACCCCACATGTTCCTGTGAAGCTTGCCAAAGGTGAGATTAATGCCTTGGACACCGTCAAAAAGGGCACCCAGGTACTCAAACTGCTGAACCCAATGTAAAGGCGCACCACCACAAAGCCACTGAAAAGGTCCTGGCAAACTGGAAGAGAACACCACAATCTTTGTTTTGTCAACACTTATGACCATTCCCGTTTGTTCACAAAACTCAGCAGCTGCATCAATCAAGCGTTGCAAATGAGCAGGTGTGGTGGCGAGCAAAGCAAAGTCATCAGCATAGCCTAGATCTGGTACACAACTGCCAGTACGCAACTGCGGGCCAACCCCAGGGCACCTCTGCAGCAAGTGCCTGTGCAAGCCATCTGCAAACAAGCCAAACAGCGTGGGGCTAAGGGGGCAACCCTGCTTCAATCCTGTCTCAGAAGGCAAACTAGGACCCTTCTTGCTCCCAATCTTCATGGCAACCGTAGAATTGGCATACAAAGACTGAATGGCAGAGAGCAGGCGGCCATCAATGCCCAGGCGACGCAAACTCTCCCAGAGCAACACCCGATTCACTCTGTCATAAGCACCCTTCAGATCAAGAAAGCAACAATACAAGGGCTGCTTAGCATGGTTTTGCCGGTCGATAAAATGCTGCAAGGTGAATAGCTGGTGGGCCGTAGACAATTTTGGCCTAAAGCCAGCCTGTGTGGCTGCACGCAATCCAGCCCCCTCTGTGTACTTCAGAACACGAGCATTCAATATGCCAGCATACAAGCGCATGATGGGCTCAGTAACGGCAATGGGTCTATAATTGAGCATGTCAAGCTTGCTGCCTTTCTTGTGCACAGGGGTGATCAGGCTACCATTCACAGAGGGTGGCACTTGCCCAGCCACAAATGCAGAGTTCAACACAGCCACCAAAGCAGGCGCCAGGACATTCTCCGGAGGAGGCATGCCTGGCGCCCGCTCATCTTTTGCATACCGAAACAGCTCAGCTGGTAAACCTTGCACTCCAGTGGCACGACCATTGTGTAAACTTTTGAGCCCAGCAAGCACCTCCCCAAGAGAGATGGGTGCATTGAGAGTATCAACATGGGCGACAGGAGCACTGGGCTGGACAGGGAAAGACAAGTGGGGCAGCTCAGCAATGACTGGCAACTGCAAGTTTGCAACCCGCTCAAGATAGCCAGCCCACAATTGCACTGGCTTGAGCTGCTCAGGTATATCAGACTGCTGAGACTTGAGCCGCTTCCAGAAGGCTCGGGGGTCACTGTGCAAATCATCAAGCAGGCGTCGCAATTGCGCGAGCCGGTGAGCGCGCCGTTTGTGGCGGACGGTGTTGTGGTAGGCACAACAGGCATGGTGCTCATGAAATATTGTGAAGCCATTTATAAGAGGCACCAAA
Source organism: Coccomyxa subellipsoidea C-169 (assembly GCF_000258705.1). Taxonomy (NCBI): domain Eukaryota; kingdom Viridiplantae; phylum Chlorophyta; class Trebouxiophyceae; family Coccomyxaceae; genus Coccomyxa; species Coccomyxa subellipsoidea. Next base: position 473,993 of record NW_005178033.1, read on the forward strand.
AGTACCATGCCTCCCTGCCAGCATTGTTCAAATGACTGGGTCACCTAGGTGCACATCCCACTGTGCTCTCTGTATCATACGCCTCTACTTCAAACTATTGCGGGCGTGTTTAAACGTTTGGCAAATGCACACGTGCAACTATACATATTTGAACCTGCTTCTGCTGCTAATCTGCAGTGCCAGCTCAGTCCCTCTTGCCAACACTTTCATCAGGTAAGGCTGCCAGGTGTATATGGCTGCTTGTATCTTCCTAACACATTGGTAACGCCAGTGCACTACGTGGCCAATATGCCTTCCTTCCTCTCCATGCCACTGGCACCCATGCGGCAGTGTGTCAGCCAGTCGACTTGGCCAAGGCTCATAAAATGCATGAATCTGATGATCATAGTCAGCAACCAGCATGATGTCTATAGAGCTAAGTTAGCTAAGTTATTGGGGACAAAATCTGAGAAGTCTTTGCTCATATTCAGGGAACGCCACCCTGCAAGATCTGGCACCTGCCGGAAGCTGCCTAGACAAGAACAGAACAGTTCACTCCTCTCAGGCCTCCGTTCTTAGCCATTCTACCTTGCAAAATTGTCATTTTGATCCAAGATTGCCTATACAGCGTGTAATCTTTTGCTCAAATCGTGAAGCAAAATTTATCAAAACGCTCATCCAAGCATTGAAAGCAGCATATTGCTACGCGTGAGATCGTAAAGATTCCAAGGCACGATGCCTGACTGAATATGCTTGACGTACTCATAGTGGGCACATCCCTCGTTGTGTTGTTCTGTTTGGGATGGGCATTTCTGAGTAGGAGCCTTTTCAAAGACTACGAGGAGGAGCACTTGGGTGTGCAGGTGAAATTCAGACAAGTACTGTAACACGAGATCTTGCAAAATTGCACCCTGCCAAAAAGAAAGAGGTCGTCAATGGTAAGCGAGAGTTGTGAGGATTGGACTGATGAGCGTTTCTTTACGCAGGTGCTCTTCGCTTTGGTATTCGCCTTCTCAGTCAACCTCCTCGAGCTTGTTCTTTTTGAGATCCTAGGGGTCCTGAGTTACAGGTGCGGTGGATCCGTACTGATGTGCACAGTATCGGTGCAAGTTGGCATGCAAGTGTGACTCATTCTTTCACAATAAAACAGGGCAATCTTTAACGAAAGATGTGTCTGCAGTGTACGATGGCTGAACTGGCGCTTGGATGTATTGAGCCTGCTGGCCCTTCTTCTCATTGTGCTTCCATACACTCACTGCTACTGCACTCTGGCCTCACACCGTGCGCCCAATCTCCCTAATGTCGCTCAAATCGCAGAATGCCTTGTGCCTTGAACAAGAAGGCACTGAGCGGTGACTTCACTTCATGTAAATGTACAGCTGTGCTAAGCTACAGGAATGTGACAAATGAGCACAGGTGTCTCGATGGCCCGCAGGCAAAGTGAGGAAAGGGCACGCAGCTGTGGGAGCCTTCATCTTCCTTGCAGCGTTCCTGTATGTGTTTTGGCGCATGGGAAAGTACTGGCCAGGCGTTCCTCAGGCCACAGAAGGCATCTTTCGCTTGAATCAGGCATGTCAGCACGCTCATCATATTTGTGCTCGTGCTTATACTTACTGCGCTGATGCCACTCGTTACCTACATTTTACAGGTGATTTCTTCAAGAAATCAGACTGAAATTTGCGGTGCATGCAGGCAATCAGCAGGTTGGGAGTCATGGGTGTGTCGCTGATAGCGGTGCTTTCAGGCTATGGGTCTGTGAATCTGCCCTTCTCCTACCTGTCACTCTTCATCCGGCCAGTGGAGCGCTCCGAAATTGCCATGGCCGAGTCTCAGATGATGCAGGTGTGCTCTATTCTCGTGCATCCAGACACCTAGATTCTCTGTTTGTCTCAAGATTCTCTGTTGTCATGGCAGAGCCTTCTCCTCAGCGCAGGTCCTGCCATATGCCAGGCAGCATAGAGCTAGAGCTGACCCTTAATTAGGCACTTGGCCAGGTGAACATGGTGATTTGTAACATATTGACAGAAGACGGCACACTGCAAAGCAGCTGACATGGTGTGGGGGCCGCACAGGCGTTGGAGTCAGTGGTGCGCAAGAAGAAGCAGATAGTGGTGAGCGAGGGGGAGTTGCGGCAGCAGCAGGTGCGCGCGTCGCCGGTGCCTCCCTCGCTGCTGCAGCGAGTCGTCAACTCTGTGCGGCGCGGCGGCGGCGGCGCTGCCCACAGCACCGCGCAGCTCATCGCCTCGCTCAAGGAGGAGGTGTGCGTTTAAACAAGCTAAACCAATGTTCTGGCGTTTGGCGCAACCGCTGGAGCTCTTGCAGATCAAGACATTTGCTGAGCCATGGGAGAAGGGCTGATGGGAGATCCCAAGGCCGGCGACAGGCACTTCAGCGATAAGCATTAACGGGCACTCTGCAAGTCCTGGAGATGGGGAGTTTGTTGCGCCACGCTTTGCAAGGATTGCCGCTGTGCGAGCTGCTGCCGGTGCCGACCAAATATGGCAGGGCATGCAAGACATGCTTAATGCAGTATCTTTACAAGAACCGCTGTGCTGGCACATGCATCACGAGAGTTGGTGTATTCTTGGTGCAAAAAAGTCACACCAGAGTAAGAATCTGCAGCACAGCACAAGTGCAGTGTTGGGGACCTTGCAAATAATGACTAATTTGTTGACTGCGCCAGGTGGCGGGGCTGGAGAGCTTGGGGCGCATGCTGTGCGCAGAGGTGATGGACCTGCGGCGAGAAAGGGAACGCGCACTCGCCAGCCGCACTCTGGCCGGCCACGCCAAGAATTTTCTGGGCTACTGCCTGTCCTTCTACTGCCTCTTCAGGTGCAGCATCCCTGCCCTCCAAGTTTCCTTGTAATGCTTATCTTGCTTCTGTGTGTTCAGGTGCAACAGCCCCTGCCTGACCTGAGCAACTATAATACCGGTTCAATCCATTGCAAGATCTGCTGGCATCTTTCTTGCACAGCTGAGAAGGGCCACCAACCACTCTGCTTGTTACCCCTTCTGATTGCTTCTGATGAATGGGTATGAGGGGTCTGCATGAAGCAGGCTGATGAGCATGTTGTCGTTTCTGTTGCAGGATGTTTTTCTCAGTCAGGGCGCTGATGTTCGGCGAGGACTTCACGTCCGACCCGGTCAGCAAGGCACTCGGCTTCTGCCTACGGTCCTTCTCCAAGGGACGCCTTGTCATCAATCTGCAGCTCTTCTCGCAGGTGCCCTACTGACCTCAGCCACTACCGCGCACCCGACCACTATTTGCTTGCAAGCAGATACTGTGCCTTCATGTGTTGTACCATTCCATGGTTGCCATGCATGCTACACTGCTGATGCTGCGCAGGGACTTAATAGCAGACCTGAGTATTACTCTGTGGTGTGCAGTACATTACGCTATTTTTCATTGGATGCATCAGCGTCAGCTCCTTGCGAGGCTTCTTGCGGAACATGCGCAAGGTGAGGATTGTCCGCTGAGTTTTTTTGTTTGCCGCCGTGTACTGCATGAACAATATTTGTGGTCAGGATGACATGCTCGATTTGAAAATGGCTTCTCGTTTTGGCTGCAGGTGTTTTCAGCAGTATCTGGCGCTGGCAACGGGTCAGGCCTGCTGCTCATTTTGACAGAGCTGACTGGACTTTATGCCATATCCACCATCCTGCTCATTCGCAAGCAGCTCCCCCTCAAGTACAGGTGCTAACTTATTTCAGTTGTCCCGAATTCTTTACCAGCTTTTCTTTAGAGCTGGCTGGCTGGCAAGAAACATTTCAGTGCTGCCTATTCCAATGTGATCTGGGTGCTTTGCAGGGCAATCATTACTGATGCTTTGGGAGGAGAGCTGGAATTTGAGTTCTTCCATGCCTGGTTCAATACCATCTTCTTGGCAGCTGCAGTGTTGACTCTTGCTATGTTCTATGCACAGCATCAGAGACAGCAAGATTCTGACCTGCCTCTTTACTCATCGAGGAGGGAGTGACACCTACCTGGCCTACCTGGCCTCAATGTCTACTATCGCACTCCGTCGCAAATTGAAATGTGCTGTAAGACTGTAATTGTCTGATTCCAAGTAGCGTATCTCTCTCAAAAGGCACCAATTACCACACAGAGCTCCACACATAAGGTCCGTGCGGCAGCTGCCAATAACCTTGTCCCAGTCACCCATCAGCCATCTCACCAAGGTGTTGGAAATCCAATCCAACAGGGGTTGAATGGAGCTCACGAAGGGGTGCTTCATTCTTTCTCGACAAGCACAGGGGCACCGCAGTCTGATAAATTTTACCCAGCATGTATTCCATCATGTTGTCAGCACGCTTCGATTATGGTGTGTTGAGGACTGTATTGTGGCAGAAGAGTCCACTTTACGCGGGCAAATTTAGTAGCCCTATAGCTTGATTATAGCTTGAGGCAGAGTCTCACACCAAGAGATCACCAAAAGATAGCCACAGGGTTGCTTCTTGTGATGATCTCACTGAATAACACTGTACATGTGACCGAATACTTTGTGCATGCTAGGGCCCACTGCAGGACTCGACAGGCAGCGGTACACACTGACGGGGTGCTGACCTTTGCCTGACACGGGCAGTAACTTGTCCTCTGTGCCCCAGTCTCCCAGCAGCGAGGCAGGCAGACAAACACGGCCGCCTGAGCGCGAAAAGGCACATGCAAGTTTGGGATCTCCAATAATGAGGCACTGCGACGGGAGGCATGTCCTTAGCAAGGCGGAAAGCATGTGCACAGTAAAGCCTGGCTGCACAGGAGGTTATCAGCATGAGCAAGCGGAGATGGGCCGCATGCAAGAACTGCACACATGTCAGCGAAATGTAGTGCCCGTTTCATGGCTCAGTGGTACCAAGACCCGTCCTACATTCTTGTCGTGAAGTAACATGCACTTGGACCCGAGGTCTGTAAACCACGACTTCTTTGCTCTCCATTTCTTTTACGAGAAAAGAGCCACTCACCTTGGGAGTAGGAAACCCTGTGAAGCCAGCCACATCAGCAAGTTTGGAGTATTATAGGAGGCCGCTCTCATTTGAAGTAATGCGCATCACATCTCCCTTTTGCCACCGCCTCCTATCTTTTCCATAGCAAAATAGATGCCTGACTCTGTAATTATCAGAATCCAGACACAGACGATCATCAGTCACACTGCAGATGATTATTGCATGAGAAGCTCAGGGACATATCTGATATGCAGCACCCCAATGCCAACCATAAAGATTCCCTTTAACAAAGCAATTGTGGATTTTAGTCCTGTCCATCGTACACCAGCAGACAGCAAGGCTGTCAATTGCATTCCAATCCACCATTGCATTACATCGCAGGCTTCAAACACAAGCGTCACAAGTGAGAGGCAGTTCTCGAGGGCTGTAGTGCTGATTCAACTTCTTGAAGCATGTCTATTTCAATCAGCATGTACAGGAGTCATCCTGGAGTCATTTTTTTCGCCCTGCAGAGTCAAGCATTTGTTCCGCTCTTTCACACACTCTCAGCATGCATTCCTACACTATCCGAGGTGTTTCATCTCCACGAGGAAAACGTGTCTGTCCCTCACATATTAGCTCTGCACTCTGACAAGGTCAACACTCTCATCCGTAGCGCTCAAAATCGCTGCGCGGCTTCTGCTTCTTGTCTCCCCCATGCCGGCTGTTTCGGCCCCCGCCCCTTCCAAACGATCCATTACCCCTACCCCGGCCGCCGCCGCCCCGGCTGCCACTTCCACCCCCGAAGCTGCCATTTGAGGTGTACCTGGACTTTGGCGGCTCTGGATAGTCCACCTGCATGACAACATACAAACACACTTCCTCCACATATGAACTCAAGCTTCAAGAAGCCGCAAGATAAGATTTGGAGACACAGGCCCAAGCCCTCCTCAACCAATCTGTTACAGATACGGTAGCAGCAGAAGAAGGAGCATAGAGATACAAAATCCCATGGAAGGCTTGATCGCAGAGCACAATTGTGTACTTGATGCAGCAGGTGCAGAGCTTCTCACCCCAATCTGCACGCCAAACTTTGCCTGGTCCTCGCGAGACAGCCTCCAGGGCTCAAACAGGCTGGGGGCAGGCACCTTCGCCAGCTCAGGCACCCAGGTGCGAATGTAGTCCCCCTTCTCATCATAGTCCTGCAAACTCACCAAGCTCATCAAGTTTCCTTCACTCGGTCAATAATAAGCTCTTCTTGAAAGGTGCAGCTGCAATATCATCAAGCAGAGAGTGCAGTGCTGATCACTTCTCAGAGGGAAGCAGCTCCATGGCATGCATGTCAGCCAGCAGCATGCAACTGAAGGCACACTTTGCACTCCTCTGTGAAGCATGAAGCCACAACCATGCATTTTGGTTGTACAATGTGGACCTCTTTGAAATGCATGTCGGGCAGGATGCTCTGGGGCACAGGTTTGATAGCTATAAGATGCATGTGAGCCAGGATCACATGTGCGCATGTGAAGGCGCACCTTGGACTGCTTTGTGATGTTGAAGTGGTTGATGCGACCTCCAGTCAGGCCGGCTGCAGCCACCCAGTTGCCCCAGTTGGAGCACACATCGTAGTCCACCAGCGCCGACTCAAACCAGTCCGCCCCCTGGAGCACATCTGTCGCCTTAGCGCCTGTCTCCTCTCTCTGAACTCCATGTCAAATCTCAAGAAGACACCAGGGCAAAAAGGGCGCAATTCCAGTGCAACGATTTATTAATGATATGTCCCTGAATATTCTTTACCCCTTGTCAAACGACCTGAACGAAGCCCGACCGAAGGGGGGAATGATATGTGGACATGCACTGAAAAAGAGAGAGGACCCAAATTCAGTACCTTCCGCCAGTCCAGGCCCAGGTCCAGGGTGAGGTAGCTTGCCACATTCTGCCGTCCGCGGTTGGACATGAAGCCTGCAGAATGTAGATCTTTATATTCTTGGCGGAAGCTCTGCTCAATATCAGTCATGTCCTCAGGCCTCTTTTAGTACCTCAGGCCTTTTCCCATGACCTGCCCAATGGCAGTGCCCATAAAGAATTGGGATGATACCAGGGCATGGCGTTCCCTCTGGGTAAATGCCACTTTCACCACATTCCTGCAAAAAAAATGTTTTGCATGCGGGACATCCTGATGTTGGAGCCTGCACATGAGATAGTCCCACCTGTGGCCTTCATTTCCCGCATGTTGGCATCCACAAGAGGCATGCCGGTGCGGCCGTCTCGCCACCGCCTGAACAGCTCCAAATCATTCACCCACTGCCGCGGCTGCCCCGTTACGCCGTGCTTGTAGAATATGGCCGAGCCATGCTTGATCGTGAAGTACCTGCAAGAGTTGGCAATCAGCGCTGATTGTGTCCAGAGCACACTGCATCTGGCAGGAAGACTCTGCCAAGCCCACAATGTGCCAAGTACCAAGTAGACAGGCTGCTTGTGAGCCTGTGCTGTGACTACATGGCACGGCACAACTGCAAGCTACAATGGGTTCCTGAATGAAGGAATGGGCACCTGAAAAAGTCCCGCCATGTGAGCTCGAAGATGACCCAATACGTGGACTTGTTGCTTCCATGTTGCTCCTCATATCTCTTCACCTACAGCACAGTCAAGCAGCTTCACTTTGTATTTCTCAAGTTGCTCTGATGGTACTGTACCTGTACCTCTGGCATCAGACCAAATTGAGCAAGGCATAGAGCCTTGCAGGTGGTACAGTCAGCACAGCACTGCACTCTACTGCAACAAATAGGCGAAGCGAAACACATATGGGGGCAGTCATGATAAACAGCCAGCATGTATTCCCTAAGAAACAATTTCAGCGGCCGCTAAGGTGAGGAACGCGCGCGCCTCGTGGAAGATCGTGGAAGGAGAGATGCAGCCGCGCGCAAGCCAGGGTGAGAACTTGGTGGAGTAGTCAGCGCCCAGCATGCCGTTGCGCGTGTCAAAGTAGGTGGAAATGCAGCCAGTGTCCCACAGGTAGTGCTTCAGCCGCCGCAGCGCCGCAGTCTCGCCGCCCTCAAACGCAATCGCTGCCTGTGCAAGCAAGGCCATGATCTCATTGATGCAACAAATATCCCATGCCCGCCTTCAGAATTTGCTCTCAGGGATAAAAGCCAGGCACGCCGTCCATGCACAGTGTCTCTGAGGCGATGGATTGTGCGTCATCTACGATGAAGCCAAGGCTGACATTGGAGCTCAATGTAATAGTCGATATACATCGCTTACAACCAACCCGAGGCTGATCTGATACGGTGCGAAAGTCAAGGACGCAAACAGAGGTCAGTGAAAACGTCATAATCAGCTCTCATGATGCAAATCCTTCTTCCATACTCACGTTTGGGTGCCGTGGCAGGCTAGCTAGTCGCGGTGCGCCCTCAGGGACAACTGCATTGAGGTCCTCCACGCAGCTGGGCTTCCGGCTCAGCCGCGCAGGGTCGAGGTCAGCTGCGAGTGGGAGTGCGCCCTCTTTGGGCGCTGGCAGGGGCGCCCGTACCTCACATCTCGCCTCCACCTGCCGTATAACCAGTATCACTATCAACATCAGCCACAGAAGCAGTGCCTCTAGAAAAGGGACTCCATCTTCCACAGAAGGGGCAGGACGTACATTGGCACTTGAGCCAATCACAGACGATCTGTGAATTAGAGTTATGAAGTACAGCCCTGAGAATGCCAGCATCTGGCCACAGTGCAGTGAGTTTTTGGGGGTTGCAGTGAGCAGTCACCTTTTGTTTGAAGGGTGTGAAGACATCCGGCAGCTCCGACATGTCACTTCTGAAAGGGAGGTCGTCCTTGTGGTACAGAGTGTTGCCCCACAGCAGCTGCAGCCGGCCCCTGGATCCCAATGCTGCGCGCACCCCCTCATCCACATCCAGCTCCTCCTTTGTCACCTCCATTTGCGCCAGCACCGTCAGCTGCTGCCCCTCTCTACACAGCCCTGCATCCCACAAGCGCAACTCCTCGTGATAGCGCCTCCAGCATTGAAAGGAAGCCCATACACATTGACATGGCTGCAGCATCACTGGTTGAATGCATCACCTTGGATTGCCTCTTCAGGCTTGCCCATGTGGATGACAAGGTCGCTGCCAATGTCCCGCAGCCTCTGCTTCAGGTCGAGAACGGACTGCAGCAGGAAGCTGGCATGATGGGCTCCGGTCTTGGGATTGCCCCATGGCGTTGCTATGTATTGTCGGGGATCAAAGCAGTAGAGAGGGACCACCTGCAGGCGAGACTGCATGTCAAGAATATTCATGATGCATTTTCCTCAGCAAGACCAGCTGAAAATTGAGCTGACAAGCCATATGGGAACATGACGAAGCGAGGCAATGCTCACCTCACTAGCCTGCTTTTTCTGAATGAGCTGGGCAGCTTGGTGCACAATTGCGTTGTCTGTGAGGCGGAGATCGTTCCTGAACCACAGAACAAGTCTGTGCCCAGACATCTCTGCTGAGGCGGCCTGTGAATAACTGCGAGCTCCGCGGCTGCTTCTTCGCAAGTTTTCTCTTAGCTTAGATTTCGCCAGTGCCTGCTGAGTGCGACACTTCGTTGAATTAAGCACAGAAGCAGCCAATGCTGGTCAATGCCACCTATGAGCCCAGATCCAGAAATGGTGTTTTTGGACCTTCTAGGGTGCCAGACACAACTGTTTCTGACAACACTTGTTATGGTAAGCATTATTTTGACAGGCGAAGCTTTTCAGGCAGACTGACGTGGAGCAACACTGACCCATCAGGGATGCTGAAGGCCATCACAGCCACATACGCTCGAGATGACGGGTGGACACACACCTGAGCTTTCGATTTCCTTAGTACCAATAAATTGAATCGTATCGAAACTCTGAACATTAGTCCGTTAGGACTCTTGAGTGTGAAGAATTCAGCCCAACTAGTGCTGATGTCTCCCGTGCGACCCGAACCAATCTTCCTATTTCGATCAAGGAAGCTTTTCTTGAGAATTCAACACCCTACTTCTTGGAAAAAATACGTCGCTCGATCCCTTCCCAAGCATGTGTGTTTTGTTGGTTCGGCACTTATGATACTTCCCTCCCCTGAATCCTTGTGTTCAGATAGAGTATTACCCTGTACCCTATGTTACGGCATTACGCCATCGCTGAGATGCTGAACTGGGGCGGCTCCTCTACAAGGTGCTCAGTGTGTGCATTGGCTTCTAGCCAAACTTTAGCAGTAGGAACTTTATTTGCCTGAGAGAGCTGCCTTGAGGCTCCAGGCACCATGGTGAAGTTCACAATAGAGCAGATCCGTGCCCTGATGGACTACAAGGACAACATCAGAAATATGTCTGGTACGCCCTGTTATAGGAGAGCTCCCTTAAGTTTTCTGTCTGTGCAATGCTTCGCCGAAATGTGAGCACCATTCTGACGTGTTTCTGTGCTGTGCTGCCCTGCAGTGATCGCTCACGTCGACCACGGTGAGCACCTTTTACTTACTGCCAATACAGATCGATTGTCCTGGATTGATTAGTACTTCTTCGGAGGCGGATATGTGGTTTTGGCAGTGTGTGTATTGCCTTGGGAGCATGCACGGCAGCGTGGGGTTTCTTTAGTATGGGATTCTAGGAATATTAAATTATGGTTCGTGTATATACTGAAGCTGTGTTTATGCACTCGTAGGCAAGTCAACTCTCACCGACTCTCTGGTCGCTGCTGCGGGTATTATTGCCATGGATAACGTAAGTCAGCTTCTCTGACCCTGCTGTTTGGTACCCATTCTCCTTATCCTGTCTCCTGACCACTTCCAGGGCTCTCACTATTGTTGCATAGCTATTATCCGCGGCTCACAGATTGCCTGTGAATCCCTTGCAGGCTGGCGATGCTCGCCTTACAGACACAAGACAAGACGAGCAGGACAGGTGTATCACCATTAAGTCCACAGGTGTGTTCCTACCAGAAGCTTGTGCGGAGCTCAACTGTAACGTCTCATGTGTCTTTGGACCTCTTTATGCCACTGAGATGTCATTGAACGCAATGCACATCCAGAAGTGCTCTGCTAACGCGTCTGCTGCTGCTCGTAGGGATCTCCCTGTACTACCAGATTGAGGACGAGAAGCTGAAGGGCTTCACTGGCCCCCGCGAGGGCAATGACTACCTCATCAACCTGATCGACTCCCCAGGGCACGTTGATTTCTCCAGTGAGGTCACAGCCGCCCTGCGCATCACTGACGGTGCCCTCGTGGTGGTGGACTGCGTGGAGGGAGTCTGCGTGCAGACTGAGACCGTGCTCAGACAGGTGTGATCAGCTTCTCTGGTCACATTGCATGCACGATGCAGCAGCACATTGCATGGTCCTGCGCTGCGCCTGGTCCCAACAGTTTGCATCCTACACAAGTGCATGGTCATGGATGCATGCATATCTGTTCCCAAGTCTGCAGGAAATGGCAGGATTTTATTCCTGCATCAAGAGCTGCTCCTCAACCTCGTTCTTGATTCTTTCAAGTCACCTTTCTCTGCACCCTCCCTGAGCAGCATGGTTCTGCTTTGCGCAGGCCCTGATTGAGCGTATCAGGCCGGTGATGACGGTGAACAAGCTGGACCGCTGCTTCCTGGAGCTCATGCTGGACGGAGAGGAGGCCTACAACGGCTTCCGCAGGACCATCGAGTCCGCCAATGTTATCATGGCCACCTACGCCGATGAGCTGCTGGGAGACACCCAGGTGTACCCCGAAAAGGGCACAGTCTCCTTCTCCGCCGGCCTCCACGGTTGGGCCTTCACCCTCACCGTCTTCGCCGACCTGTACGCCAAGAAGTTTGGCGTCGAGGTGAGCTTCCTGTGCTCTGCATGCAACTCCGCAACGCAATGCTCACCGACTAAAGCTTGAAGATGTGGTCCTGCTTGGATATACTGCAGTGCAAACTGACAGCTGTGCATGTGCCTGGGAAAGGACAAGCGACCCTACACCTGTCGATTGATTGCCTGGCACACTTTTGGCACTAGGTGCCAATCACCTATCCAAGTGGCACTGAACTTATGACTTGTGTCTTTTTCAGTGCCGTAAGGGAGGGTGGTGATTGAGACTGAGCAGAACTAATTTAGGATCACATTTTTTAAGTTTATGTGGCGGCGAGCAACGCGTTGGCGATGGCGATGGAATTTTTTACATTATTGTTTACCTGTGCAGAGGGTGAAGATGATGGAGAAGCTGTGGGGCGACAACTTCTTTGACCCCGCCACCAAGAAGTGGACCAAGAAGGATACCGGCGCCGCCTCCTGCAAGCGCGGATTTGTGCAGTTTGTGTACGAGCCCATCAAGACCATCATTGACGCCTGCATGAACGACAACAAGGTCAAGCTGTTCGCCATGACCGACAAGCTCGGCATCACCGGCAAGCTCAAGAAGGAGGACAAGGACCTGACCGGCAAGCCCCTCATGAAGAAGATCATGCAGTCGTGGCTGCCCGCCCATGAGGTATGCACCTCTCGCGCCTGCCTTTCCTCAGTGGCAAGTTTCAGTTTTTATCTTTGACTGCCACACGTCAAGTTCCCTCTTCTGTTGATGAAGTCTTGAGACTGCCGCATTATCTGTGATGCCAGAACAGATGCGCGGCATCGTTGCATTGTTTGGGGACAGCATTGTCTGCAAGCAGCAAATGTTAGAGCAAGAAAGTGTAAGGAGAAGTGTGTAGACTGAAGAGGTAGTGGTATGGGTATCTAAGCTTCAATTGAAAACTGGGGATGGGTTAATACTAAGTTCACCCTGCTGCAGGCCCTACTGGAGATGATGATCTGGCATCTGCCCTCCCCGGCCACTGCCCAGAAGTACCGCGTGGAGAACCTGTACGAGGGCCCTCTGGATGACCAGTACGCCAACGCCATCCGCACCTGCGACTCCAAGGGCCCCCTCATGCTCTACGTCTCCAAGATGATTCCCGCCTCCGACAAGGGCCGCTTCTTCGCCTTCGGCCGTGTCTTCGCCGGCACGGTACGTGGCCCAATCTTTCTCGCTGCTTAGAGGGGAGGCTGGCCTCCTGCACCTCTTGAGCATGTGCAGGGCTCCGCGCTGCTTGATGGGATTTTGCAATGGCCAGGCCCTGGATATTGAGCGGTTGGCTTGCATGAACAGGATATCTGCTCTGTGGTATCCTGCAGCGCAACCTCAGGTCCATGTTTGCATGAATTGAATGGGGGTAGTGGCTTCGTGCTGCAGGTGTGCACCGGTGCCAAGGTGCGCATCATGGGCCCCAACTTTATCCCGGGCCAGAAGAAGGACCTGTACGTCAAGACCGTGCAGCGCACCGTGCTCTGCATGGGCAGGCGGCAGGAGGCTGTCGAGGATGTGCCATGCGGTGAGTCCCCCAAGCTGACGTCCCCTTGCCTCCCCACATCACCTCACCACATATCTGCGAGATGGATTTGGAGTCGCAGTCTTTTTTTAAGCTATTCTTGTAAAAAAAAATGCTGCTCTGAATTGAGTCAATGAGCTCTTTGTTAAGGCTGTGGACTGAGGTCTTTTCCCTTGTAAGAATATCTTGAGGCACACCCTGAATTGCCTTGGGAGCCATGCTTATTGTGTAGGACAGACATCTGAAGCCTTGGATGTGTGCGCGCAGGTAACACCGTGGCTATGGTGGGTCTGGACCAGTTCATCACCAAGAACGCGACCCTGACCAACGAGAAGTGCGAGGACGCCCACCCCATCAAGGCCATGAAGTTCTCCGTGTCCCCCGTCGTGCGCGTGGCTGTCGAGCCCAAGAACCCCTCCGACCTGCCCAAGCTGGTGGAAGGTGTGCTGCCTTCTCTTCCCTCTTTCCATACCTTCTGTAAGCATGTGGTATCTTAGAGCTGCTTCCTATGCAGTCTCATGATGTGTGCGGTTTGTTGAGCAAGGGTTGTTCAGATTTATGCAATTGTTCGCCAGTGATCCCATATGTATGTATTGTGGTTGAGCTGTGGGTACTTAGTGTTGTGTACGGCATTGCCCTTAGTAAGTGCTGCAGTCTTGATGGGTTCTCATTCGCATGTTGTGCTGCATCAGGTCTGAAGCGGCTGGCCAAGTCTGACCCCATGGTCGTGTGCCAAATCGAGGAGACTGGAGAGCACATCATTGCCGGTGCCGGAGAGCTCCATCTTGAGATCTGCCTGAAGGACCTGCAGGTGTGCTGCAAGCCACATTGCATGCTGAGATACCTCCTCCTGCCTGGCGTTTAATCGTGGACAGTACAGGCGTCTTTTTGTGCTCCCCATTGCACGAACCGTGCAGAATGTGGCAATAAACTTTGGACTGCTGGCACTGCGCAGGATGATTTCATGGGTGGTGCTGAGATCCGCATCTCCGACCCTGTGGTGTCCTTCCGCGAGACCGTGTCTCAGATGTCCGACCACATCTGCATGTCCAAGTCCCCCAACAAGCACAACAGGCTCTACCTCCAGGCGCGTATTTCTCCTCATCATCCTTGCTGTTGTCAGCTGCCTTGTCTGTAACACATCTCTGCCTCTTAGAATCTAGCTACCCTCAAACCTGCAGGTCAGACTCTTTCATCATCGAGACGGAATAAAGTGGAGAATGCTCCATGCCTGTGCAACAGACAAAGCAAGACAATGTGCTGCAAGTCCTCGAGCATGCAACATAAATCATGAGAAACAACGGCTGCTAAGGGAAGCTATAAAACAAAAACAAATTTGGCACGTGTTTCTACTCGTGAGCACTGACACTTTGTTGCACTGCAACAGGCGCGCCCCATTGAGGATGGTCTGGCAGAGGCGATCGACGAGGGCAGGGTTGGGCCGCGCGACGACCCCAAGATCCGCTCCAAGATCCTGGCTGAGGAGTTTGGCTGGGATAAGGACCTTGCCAAGAAGATCTGGTGCTTTGGCCCTGACACCACCGGCCCCAACCTGCTCACGGACGTGACCAAGGGAGTGCAGTACCTGAACGAGATCAAGGACTCCTGCATTGCCGCCTTCCAGTGGGCCACCAAGGAGGGTGTCATGGCCGAGGAGAACATGCGCGGCGCTGTGTTCGAGGTCAGCCCGTCGTCCTTTTTCGCATGCTCATATCCTGCTTCTCTCGATGATTGCGCAGCTTTGCATGCATGCTTTTGCCACAGCTGCTTTGGCGGAAGTGGGGTTTCCAGAAGTTGCAGCGACTGTTGTGCAGACTCTGCTTGTGGGGCCACGGCGACTAGTATGTGTGTCAGGGGATATGGTCGACTTATTTTAATGCATTTTTTGGGTCAGCTGCTTACATGATATTTGCTGTGACAGGTGTGTGATGTGGTGATGCACGCTGACGCCATCCACCGTGGTGGCGGCCAGATCATCCCGACCTGCCGCCGCGTGCTTTACGCCTGCCAGCTCACTGCGCAGCCCCGCCTGTGCGAGCCCGTCTACCTGGTTGAGATCCAGGCCCCAGAGCAGGTAGACAGACTCTCCATTTCGCGTTTGACGTCAGTCCGGAGAATTTGAGGGTGTGTGCACTCTTGAAGCTGGTCGGCAAGCTGTTGGCGCCAGCAGACGCTGGTCCTGTTGTGTTTTCTTCTGCCCTGCCTGATACCTCCCCAGTTGCATGCATGGCAGAAGGGAAACTACCACGCTGGTCTGTGCTTTGCTGTCAGAAGTATTGTGAGGATTTATAGTTCCAATTGCTGGCGCGCTGAAGTCTGTCTGCTGTGAGCGCAGTCCCTTGGAGGAATCTATTCGGTGCTCAACCAGAAGCGCGGCCATGTGTTCGAGGAGGCCCAGAGGCCGGGCACGCCCATCTTCAACCTGAAGGCCTACTTGCCCGTCATCGAGTCCTTTGGCTTCACCGGCACCCTGCGCGCCGCCACCTCCGGCCAGGCCTTCCCCCAGTGTGTCTTCGATCACTGGGAGACCATGAGCCAGGTGGGCGCTCCTTCCCAACCCTTCCCCAGACTGCACTCCTGTCGTCTTGGACCTCTGCGCCTGTCCCAAAGCTTGTGCCAGCATGAAGGAGGCTGCAATGCTCATTTACTGGTTGACCATTGCCGACGAAATTCTGCACTGAGATGTCTATGAGGAGTGTCTGCAGTACAAGCTGCTGCGCCCAATATTGGTGGCAATAGCTAAGCGCAAGCAGCAATTGATAAGCACTGGCAGCTGTGCCATCAGAGTTCTGTAATGCTCTGAATGCAGGCCACTCTGCTGTTTGACATCTGCATACTGTACTGTTCTGACGGCAGCTGCTCTGCTATTCTGACGGCTCGATGCTATCTTCTGTTCTGTACAGGACCCGCTGTCGCCAGGCACCCAGGCCAACACCATCCTGCTGGACATCCGCAAGCGCAAGGGCCTCAAGCCCGAGCCCTCGGCACTCTCAGAATACGAGGACAAGCTCTGAGCAGCCACCGCTGCCCCTGTACAGGTCCTTTCCGTGCAGCTCTCCTCAGAGCCTTTTCCAGGCATTCTGTACTGTACTGTTTGTTCTGATCCTTTTCTGACCTCCGCCATTTTGAGCGATAGGGGCAGCAGCTGCCTCTCTGCCGTGACCTGTTCCTCATGCTTCTATGGCCGCTGAAATGGTTTAAGGCACGCAGGACTGGCCTGTCACTTCCGATCCTGTTCAAGCCATGTTCTGAGGGGTGTGCTAAGGAATCAAGGAGATGAGGTAATATATATTTTGACAGGTGCTTGGCTTTGCTTTGCAGGATCCTCTGAGCCCGGGCAATGCTGCTTCCGCGATCATCGATGGAATTCGCAAGCGCAAGGGCCTCAAGCCAGATGTGACGCCCCTCAGCGAGTTTGAGGACCGTCTCTGAACTTGGAGCTTTTATTTCGGCAGAGTCGCAGAATGGATTGGAGGTTTGAGTGGTTTTTGAGAGTTTGTCTTGGCCTGTGCGCCGCTGTAGCTGTGGTGCACAGGTGTCCCTACATCTGACTGTCCCAATTCGCCTGATCACCGTGAGAAATATCCCATCTTGTACTGTAAAACATCATGAGTCCATGGGGATTGTAGCTACCTGGGTGGTTTCCTGGAAAACAATCATGGCAGCGCATGCACACTTTTGCACCCGACTTTCAATAGCCTAGCTAGGCCAGGCCTGCCACAGTGCGCCTGCATTAAATGATCCACTGTAGAACACTGCACATAGATTTCTTCACCTCATATCGACCTGAATGTTCATATCAAGTTTTGTTCGACTTGCCTTGGGAACGTCTTTCATCAAATGCACGTCCCAGCACGTTGCAGCCGGCTAGCTTCTGGAACCAGGATCTTTGCATTTTCAAGATCTCGTCCACACCTGTCATTTGGTTCCCTCGATAGCCCCACATGAACAAGGCCGTCGTCGGCAGCGGCCCCGTCCGCAGCCTGCCCCATTCCAACCTCAGCTGGTCTTCCAGGAGGTGCGATCATCCAACCCAGCTTTCCCAGTTTTGTTTTCAAATGCATGTTCTGCCTAGATTCTGGAAGTCATTTTTCTTCAACGAATGGGACACTCATCTTGTTTTGTTGCACCGATTGATTGTTGCGCTTGCGGAAGGAGAAGTCTAGTAGAAACAGATGGGACAATATTCCTATGTTGAAGCATCCTGCAAACTTCAGGAGTTGTTATCTGAGGCTGTGTAAATTTTCCTAGCCGGAATAGAGTCGGAAGCGTGGTCGCCATGTCGTTGCGCCCAAGGATCCCAAGCACTCGCAGAAGCAGTGGGTGCAGGTGAGGAAAATCAGCCATGAGTCATCCTCACTTCGCTGTGAATCCGAGCCCAACCTAACTTTTATTCATGAGAAGAATATGCTTTCTTTGGAGTTGTGGTCTGACCTTATGCAAGGGAACGTCAGACAGTGGAGTCCTGCACCCAGTTTGACAAGGTCTGTGGGCAGCTGCAGGAGGCTGTGCGGCCCTTCCTCCACACGTTGGCCCTTTCTGCGAGGCCGCCGCTGGGGCATGGTTCCCCGTCACTCTGGCTATGGGACTATCGGTCTACATGTTCAACAAGTACCGGTAGCAGCAAAATGATGGTACCGGTACTTGTTGAACAGGTAGACCGATAATCCCAGAGCCAGTGTGAAGGGGAACCACGCCATAGCGGCGGCCTTGCAGAAAAGGTCCAGATTGTGGAGGAAGGGCCGCACAGCCTCCTGCAGCTGCCCACAGACCTTGTCAAACTGGTGGCCAGTGGCGCAGATGATTCCCCATCAGGAAAATTTGTCGCAGTCCTTGCAGGAGCAGGATTCACCTTGCTTTATGTCTCTCTGGGGCGTGAGATGGAAGTCATTGATGAGCTTGAGCGCTTGTAGATACGTTCAAGCTGGCAGCCATGGTGTTCTGTTGCATGAATGTACTTGTTTCTCTTGGTGTGGGATCAGGTCTTAAGAAAGAACATGGCTTGCACAAATAGATGTGTACGTGCCTGTGTACTAAAGTGTGCCGTGCATGCACGTGTGGGTTCCATGTGAGGTGGATGAGTAGCCTGGACTTGCTTTGCCTCGTGCATGTTGTGGCAGCTTAATGATGATCATGATGGAATCACAGCTGTTCTAGATTCAGGTTGAAAGCTATTTAAAACCAGGAGTGCCAAACTTGGCTGCAAGACAACCGTGCCAGCATGCATGTGACACATATGTGACTTCGACTGGGAACTAGCTGGAAAAGGCCTGACATCATCTCGCAAAATATTCAAGCATCAAAAGAATAACAGCACATGTTGCATGTCGCACTGTGGGCTCTTCACAAATCCTTTGATAGCGTCTCAGACTATCATCTTGATACACTGGTACATTGGCAACAAGTGGTGCTCACATTGCTGAGATATCTATTGAGGTGGAAGGTTCAAGAACTTGCAACATCACACAATGCAGTGGACAGGCAAAACTTTTGCCAGACTCAATCCTGCATGCACCCTGTGGACCGCTACTAACCCCCTCACCCCATTTCCTCCTTTCTGCACTGGCAGTGCGTTCATATGCCTGTCAGCAGGCTTACCATCACAGGGATCGCATCAGCCATTTACAGCACAATACGACAATGACCTGTTCCTTGCCAAACTCACAGCGGCCTCAGAAGGCATTGTCCACGGCGGGTGGGGTGCTGGACAGGAAGCCCCATGTGCCGGCAGCTGCCGCCAGGCTCCAGACGCCGATGACATAAGGCATCCAAGGTCCCGAGCTGCAGGGCGTCCACCAGGGGGCAAGTGTCAGCACATGCGCGAGGCCGATGAAGGATAGGCCCAGGTTGAGCGTCTTGAATGCCGGCGCCGCCAGCTGCCGCTTGTCTGCCGCCTCCTGCGTAGGGGAATTTAGGGGTGGGGTGTTAGCTGCAGCGGCTGGTGAAAGGGAGGCAGCCGGGGGACTCAGAGGCCAAAAGAAGCAACAGCCACTGGGGACGCCCCAGTGCAGTGGTAATTGGTGCCCTGTTGCTGTTCACTGACCCAGGACTGCGACAGAGCATCCACCGCCGCTGAACTGGGACACACCCAGTCCATGTATGTCTGAAAGGATCACTGCATTTCGTTCGCAAGCATGCAGGCTAAGTGTTCCGCATTGAGTGTTTGTATTTGTTGCAGAAATTCATTGCCATGATGTTGCAGCTGCCAATGTGAGCAGATGGACCATCAACAGCTTTAATGCCACCAACAACCGACCCATGGGCTTGCATGCATTCGTACCTATAGCCACTGTAACTTTTGCATGCATGCTTTGTTCCAAGCATGCATGACAGGTTGCGGCGCAGACCTTGAGGGAAAAGGTCCAGGCCGGCAGCATGAGCGCGGCGGCGCCGATGGCCTGCCACAGCAGGATGCATTCAGGGCTCTTGGCGTACGTCAGCACTCCAGTCAGCGTCGCCTCAGGCCGCACCAGGTACCCCGCAGCCGCCCCGAAGAACGCCACAGTCAGCATCGAGTACACCGCGCTCTTCACCCCCGTTATGTGCAGCAGCCGCCTGATGTCCACCACAAAGTTCTGCACGCAGCACCCGCTGTCAGCTCAACTTCGGACCCGTGCGGTTCATTTTTCCGGCGGCTGGGACCCTTCTCATCTTCCAATATACTCTGCCATTCCAAGCAAGCACCTCCCGACCTTCTTCCCGGTGACACCGGCAAGAATGACCCGAAATGCAAGCAGGGGAGGGGGTACTACTAATGCGGCCACTTGATCTCTTTATTCAATGCCATTCTTGGAAAATATCCAAGCTTGCGGGCACTGGCATGAAGAATGTGCCGAATGACACTCCAAGGATAATGGCAATGGCAACATCTCTGCTAATGATCACAAGATTGGAATACACCCCCGACACACGCCTGCTGCGGAGGAGATTGGAATGAAGGAGACTTGCCTTGAGCAGGTCGACGGGCTGCAGGTAGTGGCCGGAGGTGAGGGCGTAGAACCAGGCGGGGATGGTGGCGGCCGCGCTGCACTCTGCCGAGCCGATGACCAGGGCCCAGGGGCGCAGCAGCTCAAGGTTGGCGCTCATGACTGCCATGAGCGCTGCAGAGAAGGTGATGAGGCCCAGGTTGAGGCGCTGGTACACCGGCTTGTGCAGCTCCATCCGCTCTGCGCCCCCCTGCATGGCACACCGAGCAATACCGTCACCCTTGTCTGTTAATTGTTGCATCCTGTTCCTGCAAGAGGCAAGGTGCATCTGGAGACAAGCTGCAGGCGTGTGTCCTTGAAGATTCTTAGTTTGAGTCTTTAATTGAAGATGCTAGCACTGCCATGCATTGGAGATACTGTGCCATTGGATGGACGCATTTCTCTTATGTTCCTGTGAACAGATGGCTTCTTCCTTTTCTGGCCAAGACGATCTCATGTTTGACCTCCTGGCATCAGCAAGTGGGAGAGGATGTCCATCCAGCAGCAAAAGCTGCCTGGTAGATTTCAGAAAAGTATGAGTTGGAGCAAATCGGTCACCTTGAGGGCCCAGCAGGCGACAGCGGCTGCCAGGTAGCCTGTGCCCATCAGCTTGTGCAGAGGGATCTGCAGCACATTCAGGGGGTACGCAGTGGAGGCAAAGATCAGGTCCGCTGCCTGTGAAGACCAAAAAGCATACGTGAGAAGGATTTGCAGCTTCCTGTTACGACCTGTTACCAAATCATTGTGATAGGTGCACCTCAAATACAGGCACCTTGAGAGCAAGTGCGATTGATGGGGCTTACCACTTCAGGAGACACAAAGTGGGGCAGCGCAAGGATGACCTGCATTGCAGCAAGGGTGGCATAGACAGGCTTAGCCTCTGCTGGAGTCACTGGATAGTCTGCGCAAGCACAGAAAGCTGAGACGTTGGCAAGCAAAGAGAATTGAAAATGAAAGGAAAGGTGGTTTGGGAAGGCAGAACTCCTGCCAATTGGCTCTGCATCCTCTCTCTTGGCGGAAATATGGAAATTTCGCTGGTGCGTCCGCCTGCTGGGTGTCGTCAGCAGGCTGGTGCCAGTGAACGCTGCATCACCAGTGAGATACTGATGCGCTTGAAGCCTGGGGAATGTGGCCTGCGACTTCCACAGAGAGATGACTAATAGGTATTTCTTCGCGTTGGAATCAGATACTGAAAGCTTGGAAATGGCAGTCAAGGCAAGAACTGCACTCGATGCATTGCGTTCTGTGCTTCGTCATCATCTATATTGGATGAAAATGTAGGACGCTGGTTATGTACGACGATGCGCACGGCTTTGTAATATTACCTGCTTATTGAAACATCTCTTTGCTTCTTTTCGATCGACGTGCACGCTTGCAGATGAGGCTGGCAGGCTTGCAGCAGCTAATCGGGAAGCTCCGCAGGCGGGCCTGAGCGAGCTGCCCTGTAGTGCAGTCACCTGGCCAGCACTGATCGACTTGCTTGAAAGCATGGCGGCAGCTCGTCTGAGAAAAGCGTGCATCTTGCAGCTATCCGTCCTGAAACAGCGCTGGGCCAAAAATAGCTGCTCCTTAGGGGATTCGCATTGTCGACACCCTCGCTATTCCATCAGTGACCCCCATAGGGCATGCATGCCCTTGCTTGAGCTGCTCAAGTTGAGCAATTAGAAGCCTTGCCATGGTCATAAAATTGCCATATAAAATATCTGTAGGCTCAAAACACATTCCTACAGTATTGGAACGGGCAGTCTGCGAATGCTCACAAGCACAAGACTCGTCTTCATCGTGTATCATGCAGATTTCCCCAATCCTTGCTACGTTGTGATCATGATGAACTCCTGCCACAGAGGTCCTTTTATGGACAGTGACACAAGAGTTGTCCACTCCTTGGCGCTTTTAAAGCCAACCTGGTCATTCAAGAGTCACTTAAAACTGTTGATGCAAGCTCAGGCCTACACACAAAACTTCTAAGACGCTACAACTTCAGCATGCAAGACAACCCTTCTATCCAACTTCTGGCTCACAGACATTCTGGCTCAGATGGGTCCTGGCTTGTTGACCGGAGCACTGTAGGTGCCCACAGCAAAGGCGGCTGCCCAGGTGCCCAGGACATAGGGCATGACTGGCCCAGAGTAGCCATGCAGCCACCAGGGAGCCAGCACCACCAGGTGGGCCAGTCCAGTCAGCGCCAGACCCATGTTCAGGTCCACGAACTGCGGCTTGTTCAGCACTCCCTCATCCGCAGCTTCCTGGCAGCCGCACAGAAAGACTCACTTGACAGTCCAGTTATGCTGAAATGAAAATTTTCTCAAGCTATCCAGCACACATGTCTCCCCTGGGGTGAGGAATGCAACTGGGGTGCAGAGTCCGTCGTTCTGCTGCCCCCAATATCTCGGGCTATTGACTCAAGAGTCAACACTTCACTTTGGTAAGTCAAGATATGCAGCAGACCATGCTCATGTATAAGAGCAAGGGATTGCGAGTTTTTGATGCTGGCAAGACAGCACCTGCATTCTCCAGACAGCATTGTGCGCACAAATGACCTCACACTCACGGATGGGCAGCAAGAGCAGCACCGTCCACCCCATTTCTGGGTATTACCCTTCCGGCATTTGTCTAATACTTTCAATGCAGCAGCACACAGCGCTCGATGGCAATATTCCAATCATGACAATGACTGCCATATTTCTGGTGAGTTACCTTGAGGTTGTATGTCCAGGTGGGCAGCATGAGCAGCGCAGCGCCGAGGGAACGCCACAGCATGACAGCCTCCGGCCCCTTGGCGTACGGCAGCACATTGTGCAGGCTTTCCTCCGGCGCGATCACATAGCCGGCACCGGCCCCCAGAATTGCCACTGTCAGCGCTGAGTAAGCGGCGCTCTTCGCCCCCCGCACCTGCATCAGGTTTCCCATGTCGCGCATAATGCCCTGCAGCCAAACGTCACACGCTCACAAATCAGTCTGACCAGCATTCTCAGGATGTAAGGCTCTTCGAAAGTTTCGTTGTAATGCCTAATATATTTGCATGGGGTTCTCATGAATGTGTTTGTAAATGTGGGTTCCATGCAGCTTAAATTTGTGTTGATTAAAGTATCCTGGCGATCACATTTCTGCGCCTTTTCTCAGCATGTTACAATTGCTTTCAGCCATCTCTTCCTGCCATCGACACAGCTCTTGATTGCTGTCACCACTGCAGCACCAGCATCGCAGAAGTGCTGGCACTATATTGAAGAAGACAGAGAGGATCACCTCGGCAATGGGTCCAGGATGCAGCCCGTGCCGAGAGGTCTGGGAGTAGTAGAATGCCGGGACAGCGGCAGTGATGCCGGCCACGGCGGCGGCTGTGAGCGCAGCGGCCGGGCGCAGCATTTCCCAGTGAGTTGCACTGACGCCCAGAGTTGCCACCGCGAAGAAGCTCAGGCCCAGGTTCAGGCGCTGGTACTCCGGCCTGTGCAGCTGCCTGTTGTCCGCACCGCCCTGCTCACAGAACCTCCAATCATGTCGCATTCTTGTGCTTGTTAGGCCGCCCGATGCTGAGAAGCTGTTCGCCAAACTGGGGACGCCAGAAAATGGCCTGCCCAAATGTGATTCGAGATGCAGATTGGGGAGCTTGACACCCCCAGAAGCCAATGAAAAGTGGGGAATTAGTACGGTCTGGTCAACCAAGGCCTGCATTCTGACCATCTCTAGCTGCATGGTTTCTAGTCCTAGGGACCAGGTGAGTCAGTCACGACCCAAATTTCCAGTGTGCAAATTGTTCGCAACAGGCTTGCAAGCACAGCAGGGCACAATTACACGCAGCAAATGGGCTGCTCCTGCTGGCATGGCATGTGCAATAGACGTACATTGAATTTGAGCAATAATTCCAGTTCTGCATCGTATAACAGCACCGGATCATTGCATTTCAAGGCATGTGCCCTCAGCAGGATGGGCAGAGCTGAATCAGTGGTCAGGACATTGTTGAACATTGGATGTCAGTTGTGGGCAGCTTGAAATGCATGGGTAGCTTGCTTACCCTCAGCACTCGGGCGGTCCATGCAGCGGCAAGGTGGCCAGCGCCCAGCAGCCGGTGCAGGGGGGACAGGGCCGCGTCGTAGGGGCAGATTGGAGACGCAAAGATGAACTCTGCCGCCTGCGGAATTGAATACTCAGTGTTCACGAGAACATGCTGCCCCTGCCTAGAAGGCAAGATAAGTCTGCACACAGACTGCAGGTAAAAGCTGCCACATGTCCTACCCCTTGTTGCAACGGGATCCAAGTAAGACCCCACCAACCATGATCCACACTTGCACCAGTGAAATCCCAGCGAGCTTGCATGGGGTAGGAGCAGGCAAGATTGCTGGCATTCATTCATCTACGCTGGTAGTGGAGGGTTCATTGCATAAGGAACAGCTGTGTGACGAAGGGAGGGAGGGTGCACAGTGGCTCACCATGTGAGGAAACGCCAGGTGGGCCAAGCCCAGAGCACCATGCATGCCTGACAGAGCTGCAAATGCTGATCTTGCGACACCTGGTGAGACAGCTTCGCCTGTCACCAGAAGGCCGCATTTCACTGATCTGAAACAGGGATAATTAATTAGATGCAGATCTTTGTGTTGATAAAGCAAGGTGTGAGTTGTTTCCGCGCGCACCAATTGTCTCTGCAGTGGCCTGGCTGGTATCCTCTGCTTTGCGCTTCAGGGACTCAGCTGTTTCATGTGCCTTCTCCTGTGCTGCATCCTTCGTCTCCTTGGTTTTATTTTTCATCTCTTCTGCTTTCTCCTTGGTGGTCTCAGCTGCCTGTGCAGCTTTCTCTCTGACTGCATCAAGAGTCTCCTTGCCTGTCTCCTTGGTTTTGTCTTTCATTTGCTCCGCTGTCTGCTTGGTTGCATGAGCTGTCTGGGCCAACCTATCTCTGGCTGCCTCAAGAGTCTCTTTGCCTGCCTCCTTGGCTCCCTCAGCTGTCTGCTTGGTGGCCTCAGCTGCCTGTCCAGCTTTCTCTCTGGCTGCGTCAAAAGTTTTCTTGCCGGTCTCCTTGGCCCCCTCGGCTTTCTGCTTGGTGGCCTCAGCTGCCTGTCCAGCTTTCTCTCTGGCTGCATCAACAGTATCTTTGCCCGCCTCCTTGGCTCCCTCAGCTTTCTGCTTGGTGGTCTCAGCCGCCTGTTCAGCTTTCTCTCTGGCTGCATTCAGCGTTTCTTTGGTTGTGTCCTTGACTGTGCCACCCGATGTCCTTGCCTCCTCCTTTGCGGCATCCATGGCCTCTTTCGTGGCCTCTTGGGCTGCGCCAGCTGCCTCTTTTGCTTTTTCGCGAGCGGCATCCGCCTTCTCCCTCTCGTTGCTGCCAAAGCTTGCAGCAGCGAAGCCCCTCTGCAAGTTCACCTGAACACCACAGAGCAGCGTCACGAGAGACACATGCCTTGAGGATGAAAGAAGAGGGTGAAAGAAGAGTGTCCACGTGAACAGTCAAAGTATATTCATCAAGAAACACGACTCACTCATCTGATGCGTGTGTCCCTGCCACTTGATCTCGATGGCGAATACATCCGGGCATGCATCGGGAACAATCATTGAAGAAGACCAGCTGGCAATCTCACCTTCAATGTGCTGCGAGCTGGATTGTGTCTTGTGTCAGGTATTCGCAGCCCAGACAACGCGTGTCTGCCGGGAACGATGACTATGCTCCTAGAAGGACCGAGCGCACATCTGGCAGCAGGAGCAGCGAAGCAGCTCGAGTTTCGGCCCAAGACGTGCGTTTCACACGCCATCTCGCTTGCTACTCTCTTTATGCACATCAACATCTCGCCTGCCTTTCAACAACCATCAAATCGTCAATCTTTCCAGACGACTAAATTTAGACATCCCAAGGTGACAATTAGTTGCCTGCCACAAGGAATCCCCCATCAAACTGCCTTTGCCTTGATCCATGACTCACTGCCAAGCAGCCCTTTTACTTACAAGTTCCAAGCCCACATTATTAGATTCTAAATTCTGGAACATTTTACAGTGCTGCCACAGCCTGGAGCCCCTCCTTCGAGGACAACCCACCAGTGTAGTACCAAGAAGCCAAGGCAACACCGGCTGCAGCAGCTCAGCCTGCATGGCCATGGGGTCCAGCACAATCAAGCTTGCATCTTGAACTGGCCAGGATGAGAGATAATTCCTACAAGGCGTTTTGAGTCTCCATCAAGTTCAAAAGGATGAAAAATAACCAAACTTTCAAAGTTCCCGTGGTCAACATCCCAAATTTGTGCTGCTAGCAATGCTGACCCTCTGAAGTTCGCTGAGAAGCAGAGTAGTATTGCTTCTGAAACCTGCAAGTTATTGTACATGAAAATACATACCAAAATGAGCTCCAGAGTTTCTATGCATTCCTGGTGGAAGCCACACCAACGCAGCGTTGCACAGATTGTCAGTGCCTTCACAGTGTTGCTATGAAGCTTGAGCTACCCCTGTTGCGGTTCGCACATCCAGGTAGGGCACAATGACATGCTGTTGAAACCTGCGCGCATGCAAAGTCATTGTCAGCAGCAGAGAGGGGAGTTGATCTACTGGGAGCTTGCCAAAAGGCTGGTGAGGGTCTGAGCCTAGCAGGGGACTCGGAAAATTAATCTTGTTTGGAGTGCCCTCAGAGTGGGCAGCACACCAGTCCAGCGAGATGTGCATGTGTCCTCCAGCAACCTCCTTGAATTCTAGCCGTCCTTTCTCGTCCAAAGTCTTCAGCCCTATCCAGTCCTCCTGCAGCCAGGTCCCAAATGCATGTCACAAATTGCAGCTTCGCATCACAAAGTGCTCCTGCTAGTCGACCCTCCAGACCAACGAGCAAAACCCACGAATGTGCGCAGCATTGCCAGACACGGCTGACTCCGTTGAAGGTCAACAGGTGCAGCAACACTACAAGCATCTCTCTGTCTAGTTTGAAGGTGCAGTCACCTGATAGAGGGCAGTCTGCTGCATGGTCAGCAGCTGGGTGCCGTTGTAGAAGCCAAACCAGGCTGACTCGCGAGGCACAATGGTGATGTCCTCAGTAAACCGGAACATGACAAATCGTTGCAGCGATGCCAGATTCTCCTTGTACACTGGGTTCTTGGCAGGCCTGTCATTGTTGATGTCCGCCAGAAAGATGTTGTGCTTCTCATATTGGCTCAGCGCATAAGGATCCTGCAGCACAAGTAAGGCTTCTACATGTCCTCTGCTGCTTGTGTCTCAGAGCCTGAGCAAGAAAGATATCCTATGCTTATCCTGTTCAAGCTGTCATTCTGTGAACCCGCAATGAAACACCTAGGCACGCCTGCCATAGTGCATGAACCAGTGCATGGAAGTACACGAGAATGAGCGCATGAACAAAGGAGGAGATTCCAGCACCTTGAAGTACTGCGCCTGAACCAGGCGATCCCGGATGAAGGGCAGGTAGGCGCCAAAGCCCAGCAGGCGCTGCATGGCAGAGCACACCAGCGAGGGAGTCACATTGAAGCTGGGATTCCAGCAGTCCGGCACATTCATGACCCCCTGGTGCTGGCCCCCCATTGTGATGAGCGTGTGCATTTTGGGGCCGATGTGCTGACAGCGCTCTGCCACTGCTCTCATGAATTGCCCACCTGCAATATCATGAGTTTACTTCAGGGACCTCTCAATGCATGCAGGCACATGATGCTAGTAATGTCTAGATAAGCAGGTGCTACTGCAAAAGAAGCCGAGCACGTTTGTGAGAGCCGCGCACCTTGGCTGAAACCAACTGCATTGTAACCACCAGCAAACTCTGGATGCGCAGCAATCGTCTCGCAAACCTGTGCAACCTGTCAACATTCCAATGGCAGAGTAAATTAGGGTGGAAAAGGCATGTGGCGCAACCTTGCAAGCTGATATGATGGGGACTGCCCTCGGACAGATTACTCCACCTGATCGTTGACATTGCCGAAGTAGGAACTCTCTGTATCAGCCAGTATGCCCTTTCCTGTGGCAATGCTGTGCACATATATACCTGCAACAAAGCATGAACATTGCCCAGGGATCCGAAGAACCCATACGCTCATCAAAATTGCAAGTACTGCGAACTATATCTCAATTGTATTTTCTGGAAGTCCAAGCAGACCTGGGACAGCTTCCTGTATTCTCTTTGTTACGGCTCCAATACTGTATTCGTTGCAGCATGAGTCGCCCATCCCGTGCCACAAGAGAACTGGAAGCTGCGTACCCGAGGAATCATCTGCAGCATAAAGATAAATTACTAGATTTTGATCTGATAGCTTCAGTCGTGCTGGGCACGTTGCAACTTGGAAGAGTAGATCGGGCACAGCAGTTTTCTTGGTGTCAGAGCTTCAGCACTGTTGATCGCTGAATCAGGACAGCTTTGTTGTATAAAATTCTACAGACGCACCTCGCATCCGAGAATCCAAGACCCTCGCAGAACCATGCAAGCTGAAGCCCAAACATAGTAAAATTATTGATCCCAGCGGACGCAACGTCATATTTACGATGCACAATTTTCATTAAGACTGAAAAGCATGTCTTTGATATACTGCGAAGGTAATGATGGGCGCAAATGAGGCAGCAACAGATGATTCCTCCAGAACTGAAGAATGGTGTGTGACACGTGGGACACATCCAAGGCCAGCGGTGCAGCTGATCATGAGGCAGCGCCACTTTTCATTTGTGCTAAATATTTTCAAACCCCACTTCTTTGGTCCATTTCAGCATGGCAGCTTCAAAAAGAGTGCTGCATATGCAGGCCCACTGGCGGAGAATTGCATACAAGTGTTGATCAAGATGTCAAGTCCACAGATCCACATCACTATCATGATCACAGCCTGGCCTGATGCCAAGAGCTTCACAGCCTGTGATCTGAGATCTGATCCACACTAGTGCTATGCGGTGTGCTACGGCCTTGCACAGCTAATTGAGGACATTAATATTAATTTGACAGATATTACACCTAGTGCAGCTGGTACTAGCCAGCGAAACACGCACGTGATCTCACACATGTCTCTCACGCGATGGCATCAAGGAGAACTACCAATATGCACTGTTCCTATGGTGCACCATGGCACATCGCTGTGCATGTGCGCACACTGTATTGCTGATCAACCCCGGCACGCTACCTTCAAGCGGAGCAGGGGGTACTAAAGAGTCTTTAGTGCCCCCTGAGCGGAGACTGTCAATCCAGAGGCACCCAGCAGGTGTGTGTGTACAAAGTGTCAAAGGGTTCTTGCTGGGCTTTCCTCAGACATACCCCACTGTACTAACCTATCCCATTCTTCTCCAAGTCAATCTGCCTACAACCTCACACTCTAGTGCTCTGCCACCAAGATGCGCGTTTTGGTACAGGATGAACTGCAAGGTGATTGAGCAGCACTAGCAGCAAATAGGGCAAGCCCCCTACCTACAGAAATAATACTCCACCGCTTTGTCGCCAATTGGCTAAATAGTCACCATCAAGAATACCAACAAACCCAGCCATTACAAGTGCAAAAAAACTAGAATGCGTTTGGAGATGGTGACACGCTGAGTCGCATTGAGAACCCTAACACCTGAGGCCACAAAACATGCCCCAGCAAATCCAAATGAAACAAGGACTGCAAAGGATGTACCCAGAACGACAGCACCACTCACAGGCCACCCCTCTAGAGTGGTCCAAATCCGTGCTGCTGCCTTCTATCTACTTCGTTCATCTAGCGCCCCTAGGGCTGCCAGTGGCAATCCCTGATGTACAATGACAAACGCAAGTTCATCTCCGATCCAAGAACACCAAAACGTTCTCCTCAGACACTGAAACACCACATTGACCGTAAGAACGGTCCAGCGTCGTTTTTTTGGTGGAATGCTTGCTTTCCTGCGTGTCTTGCACGCAGCTGGTACTTCTTTTAAAGAAGCCCTGCTGCATGTGAGTACGCGCCTCCAGAAAATATCCTTGAAGAGCGCTGTCTTGTCAAGCAATCACACAATTGTGCCAGAGCAACAGAGTTGCTCCTGTATCGTGCCATTGCTGGCTGACTTGACCAAAAATTCAACCGATGGGCTGCTCACAGATCCCCCACATGCCCAGAGACACGTCGATCCTCGAGCTCACCCACTTGCAGCCGGGTCAACTTTCTCTTGTGCAAGGTGCTGCATTCATCTACTCAGGGTCTTCCTCTCACAGCATGCCTGTCGGCAAATGACCCTTTCTTGACACAGCCAGGGGCTGCCATGAGGCCAATGCTCTGAAGAGCTGCCATTCCGGAGTCCAGCAGAGTCTCAAGTTCACCTCAGTCTCCGTGTGCTTGGTCCTGACTGGTCCCCAGATGGCGCGACTCACCCCCTCTGAGCTGCTCACAATGCCTGCGCGACTGACATGCTGTAGTGGGCCCACATGCCGCCTGTGCTGGGAGAGCACTCCTCAAAGTCTTCCAGCGACATCTGCATCAGGTCCTCATGCAGAGGGCCCGCTGCATCCAAATCCCTCGCCGTCATCTGCGCCAGACAATTTAAACAACGGTCAGAAGCAGCAAACACGGATGTACGGGCCAGCCGTCAGCTGCAACAGAAGAGATTTTTTAGAGCAGTACAGCAGCATACCCAAATCTGCAAAGATCTGCATTTTGTCAGTTTGGTGCAGATTTGGTCATCAGCACCAGCATTAGAAATACAGAAGCTAGCTATCAGCAGCTGCATATGAAAACTTTGAAGAGCGGTCAAGAGCAGGGAATCCAAAACTACAAGCCAGCCCTCATCATGTTGCAAGTTGTGTGTGGGACTGCCAAGAACTACAAGCAAAGGGCTGAGTTCCATGTGTGCAAGCACAGCATGATTTTTGCCACCCAGCAGGCAGAAGGCCGCCAGGGAAAAGGCAACCCAGGGGAGGGCCGTGTGGAAACTTCACGAATTGTTGAATTTTTACGTCACGTATAGGTTTGAAAGTTTGATTGGCCAGAAGCCTGATCCAGTCTCCCAGAGTCCTGCCCATAAAGAGTCATAAAGGGTCCCATCGTGACTAGAAATCCTGGGATCCATACTCTGCAAACCCGCGCTCAGCTGGCCTGATGGAGTTTTGCCGAACCTAAAAGAAGCATATGGAGATGCGGCCAGGGCTAGCACATCCATGTGAAGAACCCTCGAGAGGCACTGCGCACTCTGATGTACAGCAGACCAGAAGAAACGAACAGGAGCATTGTCCATAAAATAGCAGAAAAACAGGAACACAAATAAATTAGTATTAAAGAAGAAGGGGAAATGTAAAGGGGGAGAATTTGCCAAGCATCCTACCAAGATTAAAACGGGTAACAAAACTCACCATTTCTTCGGCGCCGCATTGCGCGCCGAGGGAGGATGACATCATTGCCATGATGCTGCCGGGGCAGATGATGTCAGCGCCATAGAACTCCAGACCGTAGAACGCGTCCGGCGGAGACATGCCATACACTGGCTCGTCAAACACCGGCAGCTCCTTATTCCGGAAGTCCAACTTGTCCATCTTGAATGAAGGCAGCTCCATCTTCTTGCCCGGCGGAGACTTCTGCAGGTGCACACGTGCCGGGTGCAATCAGGAATATCACTTTGGCAAGTTTTTATTCCAGCAACACCAGCCCAAATTGGTGTTCAGTCCGCGTTTTGCATCGCACTGTGAAGGGTCCTTGTCACCAGCCTTCACTAAGCAAAATTTCTGATGCCCGCACATCACATTGTGATCTACTGTGACACTCAGGTCCTCCAGCATCAGGCCTTCCTAATAGACTAGGCAATCCTCAGCAGCCTGCCAAAGCCGTATGGATCAAAGGCCGCACCGGGAGGGAGAAAGCAGCTGTAGTCTCCCTTGACCGCTTGCCCTTGCAGTCACTGTCTGCCTTCTCCTTGTCCTTCTTCGCCTTCCGCTCACTCTTGGGCTTGGCCTTGTTCTCGCCATCGCCATCAGAGTCAGGCTTCTTCTTCCTCCTGCTGTTTTGGCTGCGCACAGATCATGGCAAACGGGTCAGCTGGACGCCATTCGCACACCTATTGATGTGCTGCAGAACAGAGATAGGTAATTAACACGGTCACCGGGCAAAACACTTGGCTGACTAATCGGCACAACCAAGCAGAGAGCTCACTTGGGAACGGGGATGGGGGCTGCGCCGTCCAAGGGAAAGTTGCAGATGGCGTCATCCGCACGGATCTCCCTTGCTGCAGCGTCATACGCCCTTGCAGCCTGCAGATCCACAGTACTATATATTGCAAAAACTGCTGATGATACAAGGTTCCTTATGATGAATGCTTTGACTCCTTGGACACATGCTCCAAACACCGCTATTCTGCAATGTACAAAAAGTACCAATTGGTCACGCAAAGGTTGTTGGATAGCATTGAGGCCAGCACCGTTGGCATGTAAGCTAACAAAGAGGCTATGCTGCCAGCTACTGAATATAGAGTTACATGCAAATACTGCTATGTATGGATAGTCGGTTTCCACAGCGTTGACTGTCATGGACAGGAGGTTTGAGGTCTCGATCTGTGCAACGCATCGAGCCAGAACGCACATCTTCTGCTGTATCGAAGGTCCCCAGCCACTTGCGCTTGCTCTCCCGCGGATCCCTGATCTCAGCGGCCCACTTGCCCCATGGCCGTTGCCTGACGCCGCGGTACTTTGGAGCGTTGGGGTCGAAGCCCTTCGACTTGCCCGGACGCTCCTCACCAGAAGGATGGGGTGCTGTGCTTGCTGGGTCTGCAGGCTCCCCTGCCTCCTGCGAGGCAGCTGGCGAGTCCCCATCGTCCTGACAGCATGCCTCGTCTGCGTCGGACTCGTGCGTGTCCAAGCTGCTGCTGCCAGCCGGTAGAGATGCGGGCTGGGGTGTCTGGGGTGCAATCAGTGCAGTGCTGTCGGAAGCCGGCACTAGCTGGCCTGCCTCGGGCTGGGAACAACACAGCTCCGGCTTCACATCCTCTGAAGTGACTGAGGGGGGCGCTGACAGCTCTGAGAGCGCCTTCGTAAGCGCGGAAGCCGAGACCGGCTTGACGAGTAAGCTTTTCTGATCTGCCGCCGCCGGTGAATCATACATCGGCTGGGAACAGCAGGCATCCTGCTCCTGCCTGGTGTTGCTGATATCTGCCTGTGCGCTAGAGAACGGGCTGACGAGCTTGCCCGGGCCTTCCTCGCCCATGGCGGAAATCTTGCCTTGAGCGCTTCACCGGCAACCTCCAGAATTGATGCCCGTTCAACTTCTATTTCGTGCCTGATTGCTCCTGATCACGGCTTTCGATCCTTATAACGTGCCTCGGCTGGAGAGCGCCTATCTTCTTCGACTGCTCACCCCTGGAATGGCAAAAAACGTGCAATCACGATCGCCCAGAACGCACCAGCGCGGTAGGCAACGAAGGGACACCGATCCCTTGCGCATCCCTGTCCTAAGATTACATTGATCATTAAAGGGTTCAGATTGCGGAACAGTGGGCGACCGTAATGGAGCAACTGCCTTTACTAGATATTATCAGCGTTTACCTCCAAAACTTGCGAAACCCCAGGCGCACGCGATCTGAAGCCTGGACCTTAAACCGGATCGCCACTGCTTCACTGCGCTCCCAACAAAGCGCAAGCTGTGGCTCCCGGATTGCGATTACGCTGGAAAGGCTCTTCCCAAGGACTCTTTCGGGTACTGGGCTGCCAAATTTGGCTTGAAACCCGATCACCTCACATCAAATTTCCCCGGAAAAGGGCAGTGATAATCTTGAGATCAAGATCCCTGGAGATCCACGCAAGGAGATTTGCGCACCCAGCTCGCGCCAAAAAGAAAAGGCGAGAAAATATCTCAGCATGGTGCCACACTTTTCGTGGACCCACTGATCGAGGCCAAGACAGCCACTCATAGAAACGCTGAAACCATGGTGAAGACCCCATGGGGCCAAATTGCATGCCGATTTGTTGCTAGGCCCGGCCTGTTGGGCCAATGAAAGCGTGTACATGTGTCACAGTACGGTACGGTACCAGAGTCTCCTGGAGGAAGCCAGGATTCTGCAGGAAGGGCTGCCTCGCTTGTTGCTGGCAAACATAACGGTGTGCATGCTGGTAAAGCAACACGATCAGGAACAGAGATCTCCAGACCGCATACATATCACAACTATGCCATATGTGGCCATCATGGCCATGATGGCAGGCCTGGATTCCTCGGATTCCTCGGAGGCTCCTGGCAGGAGCAATGTAGATAACATGCATGACTCGAGTAGTATGGCTGATCATGATGTGGACATCTCTATTTGATCATAATATTATTTAAATTGCGGGAACTTGATACAATGTCCATCAATTCAGCGCATCGCCATGTCACAAACTGAACCCATCCAAATGCATTTACTGGCCTACTAGGTCTATAGTAGGATGGAAATCCAGGTAGGATACCTGGAAGGCCTGGATAGCCATCCGCCATCAGTGCCTGCAACTCTGACATGGCCTAACTTCACAGGTACATGCGTGTTAGTATAGCACATGCAGTTCACACCCTAAAGCTCAGGTGCGGTTGCACGTACTGGCAGCCTAGAACCACGGCATCCACCAGATGTACATGCAGCCCAGGTTCTCCTTGTCGGTGGCCTCTGCAATCAGCCTGTGCGCCTGGCCCTCCGCGCTCAGGGGCAGGCAAGGGATGCTGCGCACCCCCATCAGCGTCCCAGTCAACCTCCCTGCATGCCAGCATTTACAACCCTCAGCGCCTCCCTCCCTGAGAGAGTAGTTCATCCATACTGATCTGGTGCAGCGTGCGCAGTCAGTGCAGTACAAGCCAAATGGCGTGACCAGTAGCTTCACTTGTGGAATGATGACAACACCCGGTTATTGCGAGGCCTATCTTCTCCTTCTCTCGAGCCATCTTCTCCTTCTCTCGAGCCAACATAATGGCGATGTGGCAGGGGGTATCATCTTCGGAATCCGCACTGACAGAACACTGCGCGCTGGCGATAGTGCAGCAGGCGTTACAGTATATGTGCAGGGTTTGCACAGACAGAAGGTTCTGCAAAAAGGGCGCCGCAGCAAGTGTTCTCTCTGGGGGTGGCACAGACGGAAGATTGCGCAGAAAAGATGGAGTGTGCACCTTCGAGGGTGGCCAGGGCGTCCTTGGCCTGGGGGTTGTCCATCTCCTCGGCGGAGGAGCGCTGGTGTTTGCGCTGCGTCCACTCGCACAGCGGGTCGTGCACAAACGTCTCCATCACGCTCACCAGCGTGTCACGATGCTCCCTCAACACCTGCGCCATTAACCCGATGGAAAATACTAAGATCTTGGGTCACCGTTTCCCATGTCCACTTTCTCTCATGAGCGCTCTACCCCTTCAAAGCGTTCCTTCCGTGATGCATCACCGGGCAATGCAAGATTGATTCTAGCCTACTGTGATAACAAGCATGCAGCAGCTTCTTCTTCTTATCATTATTATTATTATTATTAACACACGCTTTTCCTGCCAAGAGGCAAGGTGCGTCCTGCAGACAAGCTGCAGTTAAAGGCTGCCACAATCCTACCCTTGTTGGACTCGCCAGATCCAAGTAAGACCCAATCAACCGTGGGCACGGTGCTCAGTATTTGTACCGGCCCCCGCCAGCCGGGACCGGGGCTTCTTATCATGTTACTTGAAATCACCAGCACTAATGCTGCATGGTCTACTTAAATGCTGTTTGTCAGCATTGAGAGCATTCTGCCAGTGTGGGATAAACAAGAGGGCTGCAACGCTGTTCGGGGACACTCTTTCTTTCAGCATGTCAGGGGTGGTGGGAGGTTTTTAATGCCGTGCCTGCAGGGTGATCTCGCAGGACTTTCTGAAGACGCCCTCATAGCCCGACACGCCAAAGCCATCTATCAAATTCTGGGTCAGCCGGAAGGGCACCATCTCTGGCACCTCCAGGATGAGGCCCTGCACCGTGGCAGCCAATATCTGTCAAAAAGGGCAGTTTTTTCATGCTGAGAGCTGAGTTGACATGCTTGTGCCGTACTGTACCTTTTTCACTGTCAGCCAAATGACCCATTATGTCCAGCACAAGCAGCACCAGAAACATTGACGGCAATTGCCTGTACGGATTTCAGCAACATATCTGCAGCTTCACTGGCACGCGGGCATGTCTGCGGCAAGCTTTAATACTTGATTAGAATGGAAGTTGCAGCAAGGCTTACCCTGTCAAACAGGCAGGAGAAGTCAACGTGCACCACGTCCCCAGAGGAGGCATCAATCAGGATGTTCTCGCCATGCCGGTCGCCCAGGCCCACAATGTGCCCCACCTGCTCAAATGGCAGGATGCTCATCATGAAAACTCAACGACTTGCACCTCCCAGGCGACAGACAATGCTGGACCTTCTCAGTACGGCATTTGCTTGCAACAGCAATTTATATTACCTTCCCTAAGGAGCTGCAAGGAGGAGCATGCTATGTAAACCCAAAGCAACCCCTTGCTGTGTATTGGCCACTGCCGACATGCAGCAGCAAAGAGTGGCCCAGCCAAAGTTCACCCTAATGAATGAAGAAGCTCACTGTGGCAAAACGAAAGCACACACCATGGACCAGACGGCGTTGGTGCGGGTAAATGCGAGGCGCGCATTGTGCCATGCGGCCGGCTCGCTCCACTTGGAGAGCAGCCAGCGGTGCAGCCGCGGAGGGAACACATGCAGAACCTTGTCCAGCAGCTCGCTGCGCCGCTTGCCCTGTGAACACAATTCCAACGCTCAGTCCCAACTATTTGTCATGCTCTTTCAATGCATGCTGAAATGGGATACAAACACAAAGGCTGATAGCACGCATTAACTATACACTTGCAGACCAGGTCGCAGGCAAAGGTTGGCACCTCTACAGACACTGTACAAGCCAATGCAACGCAGAAGGGCAGGATATTATCTGAAAGCAGGAAATTCAGCTTCTTTCGATATCAAGCGGCCTGAGGGGCGCAAGACGGAGGTGGAGAGTGGAGCAGGCGAGAAGGAGGCCAAGGGGCTCACAGAGAAGTTCTTGTAGGTGCTGTGGACGCTGGCGAGCGTGGACTTCATGTCGGTGAGCCCCTCTGCCGCGTAGACCTCGGTGCACACATTGCGCAGCGTCACCGTCTGGGGCACCCACTCAATGAAGCCGCAGTCCTCCGACAGAGGCACCACTGCAAACCTGTACGGCAACCGTTTATATTCAACACCAAGAAGACGGACCCTTCAGGTCATGCGCGTCATGATTCAACTACCCTGAGCAGACAATTTCCACGTGACAATCCATGCGGCCATGTGTGGGGCCATCCCCTTGTTTGAGGTGCATTCCATGTATCCCTCAAGTCAATATGGTGCAGACTTGATTGGACATGCCCAACACTGAGGGACTGAATTTGCGCCCAAACTTACTTCATCAACGTGCTGACCCTCATTTCTGGGGTAGCCCTCAGGCTGGATACAGGCAACAGGCAATTGAAGAAGCACGGCCCATTTCCACCAAGGAGCTGCCCCTCGTCAGCTGCCATGCAACCGTGGAACTGACATACGACTGGATTGGTCTAAAAGGGTGCAGTAGAGCGGAGGGTCTGTGCAGCGTGCCTGCGGAGGTAGAGGTTCCTTCTGCGGGAGGAGGGTTCGCGCGCGAAGAGGCGATTGATGACTCCGGCCACCTCCATCATGCGGTGGTCCTTGCGCAGGTCGTCCTTGGGCTTGGCCAGGAACGTGTATTGCCGCCCGTCGCTGCCTATTAG
This sequence comes from Coccomyxa subellipsoidea C-169, assembly GCF_000258705.1. NCBI lineage: Eukaryota > Viridiplantae > Chlorophyta > Trebouxiophyceae > Coccomyxaceae > Coccomyxa > Coccomyxa subellipsoidea. The sequence goes on from NW_005178033.1 coordinate 511,800, forward strand.
CGTTATCTGCACGCAGCAAGAACCCAGATCGACATCACTTTCAATGGTTAAAATAGGAGCGTTTAAGGAGATACTGAAGACCCCCTCCATTCTGCTGGCACAGAGTAGAATAGCAGGAAGAGCAGGACACAGCACGTGGCCAAGGGTCGTCCTCGCCCAGTTGCATCTGCAGCTGAGATTTGTGGCAAGCCATGCTGACGGTTGCAGTGAAGTGCTGCCAAATTCACCCTTGTTTGACTCGCCAACTCCCAGAAAGAGCCATTCAGAGAATGCGCACAGGTAACTGTATCATGGCAGTTCATGCGGACGGCATGCAGTTGCACGCGATTGGTGAGTTCCACTGCCCAGCCAACATCACTTCAGGCATGTCTGGAGTGTTGCCGACTTCAGCTGCATCCTCAAGGTAAGACAGTGAACCTGCGTGCAAGAATGGATGGAGGCAGGCACATCAGTGTTGACACGTGTCCATGGCAAGGTTGCGGCAAGGTGGGAAGACATAGAATATTTTCTGGGGGGGCACCACACCTTCTTTGGGCGCTGCAGGGATGACATGATGACGACCTCGTCCTTGATGCCGGAGATGGTGATGACTTGGCCAAAGGGGTTGTGAGCCTTCTCGGTCAGGCCGCTGGCGGGGAGTGTCAGAGTGAGGCCACCGGTTGTGGGCACCATCACATCCAGGGGCATCATGCGCATGAGCACGCTGAACTCCTTCCTGGCCGACATGCTCCGCGCCCTGCACACAAAATCCCAGATGTACTTTCAGTTGCCATGCAAAGACTTATGCACAACTTGTCTGTCTATATCACTATGCCTGTCCCGCTCTTTACTTATTGGAACTAGTCGCCAGGGGACTGCATTGCAGACATGGACTTTTGCCAGGACCTTCTCTTGTAAACAAGTGAGGTGCACGGCGTCACAGAGGGATTAATGCCCATCGACATACTGAAGATAGCCGACACGCTAGAATTTGTGTGGCCACAAGAGGAATGTATTGGAAGAAGATGAAGGCAGGCTTGAAGGAAGACAGGCGCGCCTCTTGTCCGGGCCGGGGTGATTGCAGAGGCGGATGAATTGGTCGGCCACCTCTGCAAACTGGTGGAAGAGGCGCTGCGCGGCCTCGCTGGCCTCGTGTTTTTTGGCGGAGCTGAGGATGGAGGCGGCCGCGTCCTGCCGCGCGTACACCGTGCTCTTGCTCACCGACGCCAGCGCCCACAGCGTCTGCACCGCCGCACACATACGTCACAGGCGTCGACTTCAAATTCAAAAAAATAAATTCTATCACTCCGCCACGACTCCTGATGAGTGATGGTGAGCATGCCGACGCTGTGGGCCAAGGCGTCGGTGAGCACGGCGTATCATTGCAGAGAATTTGCTGCAGGACAAGGGCACTTTTAGCGCAGTAGATATTCGGTGTCGTTGCTCTGGGGTGCCCTCCAGCTGGACACACTTCAGGATGAAATTTTGACCGGGTATAAATGCCCATTACAGTGCTCCCTCCACTGTGCTGGAGTACCCCGACCAATACAACATCATGACGTGCTCCTGTTGCTCTGTCCAGATTGACAGGGGTCAACCTTCCTGTCCCTCTGGACAAAGAATGGGTTGTCAGCAAGCATCCCTGCTTTGCATGGGCTGTAAAAGCGCTGGAAAGATGAGAAGCATGCCTGGTGGGGGTAGGTTGAGGTGACGCGGGTAAGGATGTGTTGGGTGATGCGCTGGGTCTCCAGGTGGGGGTGGCAGATGCGCGAGATGAGCTGCGGCAGCGCCACCATCCACACATACAGCGGCAGCGCCTTGGAGAATCCCTGCATCACGTTTATCACCTCGCTGCGCGCCGACCGCTCCTGCGCAGCCCCACAACATGCGCTGTCAGATGTTTTGGTTTCAAATATGGACTCACTAACTACCATGGCTGTGAACGCACGGTGGAGAGAACTTCAGCCGACACCCATCAGTCACACTCTCAACAGCAAGAACCTCTCAACTATGGTGGAGGGTGGTTCAGCACAGACTCATCAGCAAGAGACTCTCAGATATGGCGGTGAGTGGTGCAGCAGTACCACTCACTCAGCAGAGACCCATAGTAACAACAACGTAGAGATAGACTGCTCTCGTGTTCCCTCTCGGAGGCTTTATTCGACAAGACAGAGGAAAATCATTGTAATATCATTGCATGGGATCTACTTCCTGCCGTTGACCACATGGAAGAGAGGAAGCACCCGATTGTCAGCGTGCTTGACATTGGCGTAGCAGTAGTCGCCGTACTCGAACCAGATGGTGAGCATGCGCGGCAGCGACTGGTAGATGTTGCGGTTGCCAAACTGCACAGCGCGCCCGTAGTTGCGCAGAACCTCCGGTAGAATCTCCATGAAGGGCTGGTCCTCCCCAAGAGCGATCCTGCATAAAAGCACTCACGATTGATCCATGTAATTTGGATAAGACTATTGAGAGGTTCCCAGCCCCTGCTGACGCTGCTGGCACTGGCTCCTGGCTGCTGGCATCGCCTCCTCATTCCGTACTGCGGCAAAATTCATGAGCACCTGAGCCCTATGACCACTGCCATTTTGATGCCTGCTGCAAAATTCCCCGGCATTTGTGCTGTGCATGGCAACTTTGGTGAGAGCGCTCAGTAAGCTTAAGCGCCCAGAAGCCCCCAGAGGTCCCTTAGAAGAACATTATTAGAGGCAAAAACAAATACCAGGGGTGGCGTGCCTGGCCTTGTTGTTGAGGCGGTCGATCTTGGCGCTGGCGTCCGGGTGGTACTCCTCGCCGGCGGCCACGGCGGCGGCCCGGGCGCGGGCGGCTTCCTCAGCGGCGCGCTTGCGTGCGTCTCTGAGGCGTTCCTGGCGCTCTCGTGCGTCGCGCATGTGCTGGTCGAGGTACTTGGCGTACGCAAAGTAGCCCTCCTCCGCGCGCGTGTCCAGTGCTACCGCCTGCTCAAACAGCCCTGTGCGCAGCCCAGGCAGCCGTATCTAACTTCCTTGTTTGTACGCGTCAATCCCCAGAATTCGCGCAAAGGCTGGCTGGTGCTCTGTGCACCCTCCTTTGGCAGCTGGCCTTGCCTCACCTCTGCTTGATGGCAAAATAATCAGACATTTTGATTGTGGTGGTGAAAACGGGGCCAAGCCCCAAACATCACACTGCGATGTGCTGATCGACAGGCAAAACAGTCAATCAGCCAAAAAGCGCGGCAGGGCAGTCGGGCACATTGAAAAAATGGCAGACAGTCTGAAACGCGCAAGAAGTACGAGCTGGGATCCTGGGAGCTTACCTGCGATGTCTGCGCGCACGCCCTGGCCGGTGGTGGCGGTCCAGCAGGCCAGCTGCAGCACCAGCTCTGCGCCGTTCTGCCTCACGCTCGGGCTCAGCTGCGAGCTGCGCCCTCCAGGACCCACATCCATCTGGTCAATCACCTGCGCAGCATGCAAAAAGTTCAGCCTAATAAATTGGCAGATAGCTGCCAGAGCCAGCCTCGATACGCAGCACATGTGCAGCCGTTCCACACAAAACACTGATTTGCTGCAACATCTGCACTCGTAACCACAAGTGAAGTCTGCTGAAACCCGATGCAGACCGGGACAGCCTAGATGGTTGCTCCGCAAGCATCTGTGAAATCAGATCCTGAAGCCCCTTCAACCACCGAACGATCACTCTGCAACACATCTGCATTTCATGGCGCTTGGAAGTCACAGGCCCTTCAAGCTCTTGTGTTGCACTGAAACGCAGCCTGGGACAGATAGCGTCGCCTGAAACCTAGAGAAAGAGCGCAGTAGCACCTCCTTGAGCTTGAGGATGGCGTCGTGCTGCTGGTCGCGGTCCCACAGCAGCCGCGCGCGCTCCAGGGCCGCCCCGGTCACGCCGCGCGCGAGCGCCTCGAGCGTGGCAGTGCCGGCCGCCTCGTTGTGGCCGCTGATGCGGCAGAGCTGCGCATGCTGAAGCCAGCACGTGCCGGCCTCTGTCTCCTCGCCCGCCAGCACCGCCAGCTGCCGTCGCAGCGCCAGGATTGGCTCCTGCACCACCCCCCAGCCACCCCATGTCAGACATCAACTACGGGCCTTGGGACCCACTTATCAAATACGAACACAATATGGTTTGAGCACAGATTCCAAAGTCCAGAGTCTCGGACTTACATTTCTTTCCTTGACATTGGGCTCGCAAAAGCATCAAGCGCACCAGGAGGAATAAATGACAATTTTACATTTGCATCATATCAGAGGCTCCCGGAGAGTTCCATCCAAGCACGTGAAGGAGACCAGGTGGGAAGTGATGCCTGCAACCAGATGAAGGTGCGCACCTGGGTGGCGAGGGAGGACTGGGTGATGCGCAGCCGCTCGTCCCAGCGCAGCACGCGCTGGCGCTCAATGGGGCCGAGGGATCCGCGCGCGGCCAACTGAGCCGCGTCGCTCGCCTCGTGCAGCATGTGCAGGCGCACCAGGTGCGGGTAGGCGCGTGAGTAGCTCTCCATCGACGCCGCGCTCAGCCGGCCCATCACCTCGCCCGCCGCCTCGCCCAGCTGACGCTTCACGCCCTCCGTGTCCCTGCAGTATATGCCCCAATCACCTGTCACTTTTTCCTCTTGCTACCAGACATTCCGTCATACGAACAAAAGAAGCTAGGCAGAAGCTTGTCTTGGGCAGAGATAATCATTTTTGAAGAGACCGGATGCCAATATGGTTGGTGCGGTTCCCAACCTTGGTGCTTTGTGGGCCTTAGGTCGCACCATAATCTATGACATGGTCCTCTTGAATACCATGTGCTGAAGACGTTAGCTCTGCTGCTTGGGCTGATGTGTTTGGAATGCAGGGAGGGAAACACAGGGCCCTTATCATGGTGGATGGCTGCGAAAGGGGATGCACCTGTGGTGGAATGCAGAGAGGAGCTCTCCCAGGCGAACCTCCCACTGGTCGTCGGCGGCCAGCATGCCCATGAAGGGCCGCGTCTGGTGTAGGTACGACTCCAGCAGCTGCCATCGCCCCAGCCGCCATGCCGCTGCCACCCCGCATGCCGCCAAATGCGGCTTCTCCGCATCTGTATGACGAGCATACACTGTATAGCACTGTGCACACTAATGAGACGCAAAGTTGGTGCTTTGAGCTCGCCCCTTCTAATTAATACATCCAATGGACCATAACATAATGTCAGAAAGAGAAGATGTGTCTTGTTCAGCATGACCCACACCAGAAAACACTTATACGAGGCAGCTCAGCACCAACAGGCACAAGAGTTGCGGGTGTCCTAGTCAGCACCCTTTAAATTTCTAATGTCAGGCTTTGCTGCCAAGAATGGACGCCAACCTGTGCAGCGGCTGGCCCAGCCGTCCACTTCGGCCAGCAGCGCCTGCAGGTGCCCCAGCTGGAGCAGGCAGTTAATGTGGCCGCGCTGCGCTACGCTGAGGTGGCCTTTGGCCAGGCTGCCGCTCAGGCGCTGCCCCTCCGGCCCAGGGCGGCCGTCGGCCACGGCGCGCGCCGGCCGGATGTCGACGGCGGCTGGCACGCTGTCGGCCTCGTTCTTGAGCGCCTGCTCGTACAGCGTCAGCGCTGCCGACCAGCAGCCCGCCTTCTCCGCCGCCAGAACCTGCGCAGTTGACACTGTCAACTTGAAATGCTCCCATTCGGATATACCCCAGAATTTGTGGGTGGCCATATGTGCAGGACATGCAGAGTACTGACATGCTGACGTTCAACATGGAGACAGGCAGTGGGAAACATGTGGCCAGGGAACTTGAGAGTGAGGGGGTAGCGCTAGGGTGTACCTGGTCTTCCAGGCGCGGGCCGCCGCTGCGCAGTCGCACCAGCCCCGACAGCCCATCCGGCTCCTCCAGCTTCCCATACACTTCCTGCACATAACAAGTCAACTCCTTAACCCTTCCTGCACTACTTCAAAGCCCTTACAACGCACCCAGCGTGGCCTGAACCCTCCTGACATTCTACAACTAATCAAGATGCCCTTGGCTGCCTGGGACCAACAGGGATCAGATGAAAGAAGCTTGCACATGTGCAGGCTCACTTTCCGAGCCCCATGTAAAGGGAAGAAAGGCTCACCTGGAAGAAGGAGACCTCCTCGTCGCTGTAGCTGGCGCTGCGCAGCGCGGCCGGGTTGAGCGCGCCGTTCTCTTTTGAGCGCACATGCGTCTCAAAGTACAGCAGCGCCCGCGCGTGCGCGCCGCACTGGAAGGCAGCGCGTGCCAGAAGCTCCACTGGTATGCTTTCTAAGAGTAAGGCTACCCGCTTGCCAGGCAGGCTGAGCTCTGCCGGGCCGCCGCTGTCCAGCGAGCGCGAGCGCGCACCCATGCTGCTCCCTCCCACTGCACAGAATAGCATGACATTGGTGGCAGCTAATGAGGAATCTCAAGTACTCACAGCTTTGCAGTATCTTGTGAACAGCTGATGAATTCAGGCAAAGAGCCATGTCTGCAAGGTCTTGGAACTCCCACGTGGGAAGTATCACCCAAGCTATATGCTTTTGCAGTATCACCGGTGGCAACATGCAGACGACAAGCACGCCCTCTGCATGGCAAAAGAGCACTGCACAACAATGGAGGGAATGCAAAGACGCATTGAACATGCGCGCAAAGCAGGTGAAGGCGCACCGGAGGGGGTGGGCGGCGCGGCGGCGCGTGCCTCGGCGACGGCCTTGTTGAGGGCGTCGAGCAGGGAGAAGATCTCCTGCACGCAAAGCTCGCCCTCGCGGCTGGCGTGCCCGGCGCGCAAAACGGCCTCGATCTCGGCGCGCACGCTCTCGCGCGCTGCGTCGGAGCCGTGGGCGAGCGAGTTGTGCACGATGTAGGGCAGCAGGAAGCGCGTGGTGGCCACGTCGTGCTTGCACACCAGGTTGCACGCCTTGAACATGGGCACCAGCTCGCCTGCATTTAATGCGGGGCAGGTATGAAGCGCCAATCTCTGCAGGACTTCTTACTGTTTAATATCCTCTTCCAGCCTTTTAAAACATGAAAGGCTACTTTCTCTGGCAGCTCCGGTAAAAATTAATGTCAGAAATTTCCTCCACCAATTGCTCGTGAGACTTATTTCTGCGCTGAGCTCAATCTGAACATCTGTATTTGAATATCGCATTGAAATTCAGGGACACAAAGTTAAATTGCACTATAAAGACGTTCAAGACCAAAACAGAGGTTACACCTGTTGCATGATAGAAGGTGAGCTGGCGAGGCCAGTTGTACATCCACTTCTGGAAGGTGTTGCCCCTGGCAGTCAAAAAGATGACGCCTTGCGGCACTGGGGTGCTGAGCAGGGAGAACTTTGAGTCCAAGTATGGCCGCACAAGAGCCTGCACATGCAGGGCCTTAGCACCTGAACAGTGCATGCCATACATAGCCGTGGAGCTACAGACCCTTTGAGCAGAAGTAGCACGGATTATGAGTAAAGCAGAGCTCTGTGCACCTGTGTGTCGGTGGGCAGAGCTAGAAAGAGCGCGTTGCTCTCGCTCAGTCCTCCCTCCTCGTTCCCATAATGATTAAAGAGTTCCTGCAGCCACCAATTCTCTCAGAAAGCTGCTCTCCGAGCACTTCCAGACAAGGCGGAAGCACTCGCCCCAAAAGACAACATGAGATCCCTCAAGACATCATCATGAGCTCTCACAAACCTTCAAGCGAGGGTACACGTGGCAGGGCGTCTCCTGAGATACTTGCATACTCAGAGGACGGCCTGACCTCTCTACCCTTGCTTGGAGTCAAAAACACAAAAATTTAATTTCAGGCCAGCATGATCTGAGCTTACCTGGATGGCGACGCTGGCAGCGTCCAGGACCTGTAGGGAGGAGGCAACGCGCAGGACGCGCACGAGGTGCTGAGTCAGCAGGGTGACTAACAGGTCGTGCTGGGAGTGCTTCAGGCTGGGCGGCGGCGCCAGGTCCAGTGTTACTCGCGCAGGATCTACCGCACCCAGAATGCCCAGGCAGTCCGCGCATGCCTGCTGGGCTTTCCTGCCGCTCGCACTCTGGGCCTGCGTTCAAGTGCACTTCCACCACTGTCAGCTGTGTAAAATTAATTTTGTCTCAGCTAAATGGAAACCACTTGGAGCCGAAAGGGGCTGAAGCAGAACTTCTTGCATGAAGCATAGACTAGGCCCAGCAATCGCAGGGTGCACATCTGATCAACTCATCGACTTTGTGATGCAGACAAGGAATGCACAATACACAACAAAGACTAATTTGAGGAGGCGAGTCAATGTGCAAAGGAGGCACTGAATCATGTTGTGAGACACCTCTGGATCGCAGATTTTGAGGAGGCTGCCCAGAAGCTGGGACAGCAGCACGGCCTGCTCCTTGCGGCCCTCCAGGCTGGCGCCGCCGCCGCTGGCCGTCCACAGCCCGCTCAGCCATGCCCGGTGGCTGTGCAAGTACGGTCGTAGCTCCTGCACATATCTCTCCTCTGGTCATCTTACAAGTCCAATCTTCTGATCACCAGCAACTAGACAGCCTTTCTGGCGCTGTGAATTGCTTTGCAGGTTTGCCAAAGTGGAAGTGACAGTACACGCACGGCTTGTATGTCACATAAATCAGACATTGCGTATGCTCGCTTGCATGCTCGATACCATGTAGCGCGCACAGGGCATGTCCTGGCTGACCAAGATCCCAAAAGGCATCAAGACGCGCTGAATGATGAGGAGGCAAAGAAGTAAAGGGCTTGCCTGGACGGTGGTGGCCTGCACGCTGGCGGAGTCGTGCTGCAGCGACTGCAGCAGCAGGCGGACCTGCTCCTCGATGGTCAGCGCGCCGCGCTCCTGCTTCAGCACCTCGCTCACCCTCTCCAGGCCCGCCACGCTCTGCGGCAGCGGCGGCAGCCCCTGCAGCTTCGACTGCAGGAGGGCACGCCCCTTGACCACCAGTTCCTCCATCGCCTTGGCCGCTGCCGCCGTCAGCAGTCCCCCCTCTTGTAGCGGCTCCAGCAAGGCCACCACTATCTGCACATCGATCAACAGATTTCTGCCACCTCCAAATGGCTGTTTTGCCATTTACTTGCAAAACAGCCAGTATCTGCACATTGATCATCCCATGCGGAACTTACTTTCAATGCAATCAGTACGTGCATATTGATTTGCCACATGTGTCCCTTTAGAATGCTCTGTAAGCCGTTACTAATGGCATCAGTAGCGATGTTCACCTTAACAAAGGTACCCAGAGCCATGCTTGTCTACATCTGGCCCAATTCATGCGCCACTGAAGCAGCATGCGTCAACAGCAAGACAATTCAAGGCAGAGGCATGCTAAGGGGGGGGAGCATTGGGGAAACCTGGTTGGCGACGTCTGAGAGCTGGGAGGGAGAGTGTTTGGCGAGGGCCTTCACAAGGGCGCGCCAGCCCTCCAGAGCCTGCAGCTTGAGCGGCTGGGCATTGCCGCCCCGCACCGAGCTGGTCAGCAGCACGATGATTGGCGGTAGGTGATGCCCCACATACTTCCCTGCAAGCCCACATCATCATCTAATATGATTTTGCAGCTCTGAAGCTCCACAAAATGATGTGCCAAGATGGCTTCATGGAGGACTGCACATAGAAAGCTTGACAAGGGTTGGGCATGGGAGGGCACCTGTGAGCTCGATCAGCAGCAGGACGCAGCGCAGCACTCTGAGCTCCTTGCTGATGTCAGCCTTCTCTGGCGCCACATGGTATTTGTCCAGCGTGTCACCATACTCCTTGAGGATGCGCGTCACATGGTCCGAGGCTGTGCAGCAACCAAGCAATAACGACTTGCCGGTCCGTCTTGAGCCACCTCAAACAGAACAGGCAGATCACATCTGAGGACACAAGTAGCAACGGCCATGCCTGCTAGGAAATTGGCAGCGTCGCTCTTGCTCTGGATGTCAGACAAGTTGACCAGGGCATTGGTGGCGCTCTGAAGGATGCTCCTGGGCAGTGTGTAGCCACTGGCCCACTCGCTGGCGTCGCCCGCTCTGTGCAGTATGTCAATGATCACCTTCTGCATGAGGGAGTCCAGCAGGCTGATGAAGCCCTTTCCCACAATGGACTCCACAAACACCACGAAGGAATCAAAGTCATCAGCCCCTGCAGCCATCTCACGTATCACCATGTTGACAATGGCATGCGGGACCAAAAGCATCACCACCACGACATGTATTCCTATGCCCCAACCCAACACAAAATGGCAAAATAAACCATGAGGCGTGCTACAATATATATCCGCCCCAAATGTGGCAACTGGAAGGGTACACTGCGCACCTTCATATAAGCACTTGGCGATGATGGTGTGGCCATAGTTCTGCAGCAGGTTCTGCGGGTCTGATCCGATTTTGCCGGCCAACACTTCCAGTGCAGACTTGTTGCCTGCCTCCACGAGGGGAGGCAGCGCATGCTTCAGCATGTGCTCCACCACCTCCTGCTCACTCATGTCCAACAAGTCTGCCACTTCACCTGCACATATGCCAGATACACTCACTTTTATGAATGAAGCCTCTTGTTTTCAGAGGAAAGCCCATGCTCGCAGTACTCTAGCCCTCATGCGGACCCCATCTTCAAAGGGCAGGACACAGCTTGGCTTCGACTTGGGAGCAAGAGGAGTTACCGAGCAGCTGGTCCCTCTTCACAATGTTCAGGCCGATCCACTCCAGCAGCCTCGGCGCCCCAAAGATGAGCTCCCTCACAGAGACATTCGAGGCCTCGGCCTTGCCTGCATTCATGCACACAGCTGGCTCTTTGCAATGGATATTACTTGTCATCTTGACTGCCTCGAAGGCCGGTGAATCTCCAAGAAACCAGACCTCACCAAGGCCTCTCTTCTACTACAGAATAACGCTCTTGTGGAGCCTGGACAGCCCCACTTACCGATGAGGAGCTCAGCTGCTGTCAGGCGGAGAGAGGGATCAGGTATATCCAGTCGGCCCACAAGCAGCACGAGTGCCAGAATGTGGCGCACATCCGTCTCCAGGCCCGCTGGGGACATTTGCGCGCTGAAAGCCATGATGAACTGCAGCAGAGCCTTTCTGCAGCTGCTGTCGCCAGCTTCCTCCAGCTGCCTCTTCATCTCCTGCAACGCGGCACCGTGAATTTATATTTCTTCAAAGCAAATGACCAGAGACTGACAACTTCAGGCGGCGTACAAGCTGAGGGAAGGGGTTGCGCCTTCGAAATGAATGTCTGCCACAAACCTGAGGCTTTAAGTCGAATCAAGAGAGACAGATAATTACCTGCAGGAGCCTCAGTTCAGCACTCCGCAGCTGCTTGCCATCCTTTGCATCTGATTGGGTGTCAGCGCCTGAAAAGGCTTCCAGAAGGACATCTGGTCTTGTGAAGACACTGCTGCTGGCGACCAGAGCAGCCCGCACAGAAAGTGACTTGTGGCTGCAGAAGGCCAAAATCTGCCAGGCCAATCGCACACACCACAATCACAGACAAATATGTGTTAACTTGAAATTAGAGAAGCGATTGACCAACATGTCGCACCTGCATGATCAGCGCCTTGCTGCCAGCCAAGATGTGCTGTCTAGCATGCTCAAGCCAAGACAGGACCGAGAGCAGCCCTTCCACCTGAAGCAAACAGGCCATGATTCATCCGAGGGCATTTCATTGGAGGCACCAGCTTGCAGATAACAGAGAGTGGCACTGTCACATGTGCGGTACATGAGGGTCACGTTATCAGCTTTCTACAGATAAATACCTGGACATCTTCATCTGACTCGTTGATCAGAAAGGCGCTTGTCAAAGACTGCACTTGCTCCAAACCCATGACAACATCAGTGTGCTGGATGTCTCTGGGCGTCACATGGGCCGATTTTAGCCAGTGCCATAGGCTCGAGCCTCCCTTCACACACTCCTCTGCGCTTGAGCATGCCACCCCAAGAATATGGAGCGGCTGTGCATGAAGCTTCTGCATGTTAACAAGGGTGCCCACCGCTTTTGCTGCCTCCTGCCGCACTGCCTTGCTGGAGTCATCTGCAGCAGTCACACAAACTTGCTGCATTGGCATCAATTTGAGCGATGTCGTCTCTAGAATTTCCAATTCTAGTAAATGCATTGGCATTTTATATGCAAAGAGCATGTAGTGTTGAGGGGTCTGGCTCACCTTTCAGGGCGTCCAGGGCTGAGACAGCAGCAGACACCACCTTGGCTTGGCTGCGTGTTGATACGGCAATGAATGCTGGAATGAGACAGGCAGCGCATGCACGCACAGCTTCGTCTGTATCCTCCAATCCCCTGGTCATAGCAGTGCCTGGAGCATGCACAACTCGCTTTCAGGCCACATAAGGTCAAGTCAACTCAAAGCAATAAAGCAAAAATGCTGTTGCAGCAGTGGTACCTTTTGCAAAGGGCAGAGTCCTGTCGCCTTCAACGAGGTGGTAGGCTGACAGAGCAAGCTGCACTCTCAGGGCCGCCAGCTTGGCGTGCTGCAGGTGCTCTGGCTGTAAGAGTCTGCCTGTGGCTGTCCAGGGCCTTGCAGTGACTCCTTTGGCGGTTTCTTTTGTCCAGGGGGCGCGCTGCCAGACTGCTCTGACTTCTTCGCTTGTGGCAGATGCCGGAGTTGCCAAGAGAGCAGCAGTCTGGGATGCAAAGCAGGCATCCAGGGAGTCTGCGCAAACAGACAGACAAGAGCTGCCTTCACGTGAGGTGTCCAACCAATTGTGAGATTCGGTTTGGTTTGTTAAAGATGTCGTGTCTGATCTTTGCTAGGTGACAATGACGGGCAAAAACAACAGCTCTGCATGTGGAGGGCAAACCCCCACCTAGGATGAGCACATGGGCTTCCATGTGCGGCACGTTCTCGGCAGCTGCAGCCACAGGCTCGGAAGCCAGCCATTCCTGCAATGCCTGTGTTTGGAGCTGGCGCAAGCTCGGTGACGCCCACCCCAAGATGTAGAAGAGGCCAGTCAAGATCTGCAACCGCTCCTTGCTGCTCACGGCACTGCTGCCTGAATAGGCATGCAAAGTTTATGATCAGGGCCAAGAACGTTGTATTTAGATGCTATGCACCTGGAGCAGTATTATGCCCTGCAAGTCAATTTTGTATGAAATACAACGAGTGCATGTGGGTATCAGGGTAAGAAGCATACTCAATGGGCTGACAGCCGCGGCAAGGACTGCAGCCTTGGCTACTACAGCAGTGATAGCATCTCTTTGAGGGCCTGAAGCTGCAAAGCTGCCAAGACCCATGCCAGGCTCCCATGAACTCATGGGCTGCGTGGGTATCTGCGATGAGGGCAGCTCCTGTGCAGCTCTCGCAGCGGCCTCCCCTCTGTCACGTGTTCGGCGGCGCTTTGCAACCCTTTCCTCAGGTGCATCTCCCTCGGCTGCCCCCTGACTCACCTGCATTACTTGGAATATCAGAGGTATACATTATATGACACATGCAAGCAAGGAGTACCGTTCTGCCTGTCAGAGCGTACCTGCTCTGCTGAGGTCCAGCTCTCTTTGAATATTCTTTCAAGGTCCTGAGGGTCACAGAGCTCCAGGATGCTTCGCAAGCCTGCACAGAGACTTCGCGCCAGCTCATCTCCAAGCCCCAAAAGCGGCAGCAGTGGCAAAGCACTGCCTGCGAGCTCCGTCTGGTCCTGGATTATGTTCAAAAGCAGCTGACACAGCTGTGTTCTGAAGCTGAGCCCGCTCGGGCACTTGAGAACGATCTCTGGCAGAACCTGCATGCAGCATGCGTGCACGTCACTTCAAAGTTAGGGTGCACATGCACTGAAAGCCCAACAACAAACAGTACAAGATGTCAGTGATAAGTAAATTGGTGAGGCCGCACCTTGGAAACCTTGAGACACGTCATGCTGGAAAGGCCAAGTTCCCTGGAGGTGCCCTGAAGCAACCCTAAAATTGCCAGCATGTACTGCGACCAGAGTGGGAAAAGTGCGTGGTCCGTGAAGCAGCCATACGCTCCAGCCCAGGCCTTCAGCGCAATGAGTGCGCTCTCCAGGATCTGTGCCAAAGGCAAGCGCTCTGCTGGGATGGCGCTAAGCATCAGCATTGCTGCATGTGCTGCTGCCACTTGCACCTGCGCAGAATCAGAACATCAAATTTCCTGTCGACAACTGACAGCCAGAAAATAACAAATGCAGAAGAGATGAGCCTCTTCTGGTGGCAATGGGGCGCACCGAGAACCCTGCATGAGCCAGCAAGTCCACGACAGCAAGGATGGCATCTGGTGGGACAGTTGCAGCAAACGTGGCGGGAGTCTCCGTCATCACGTGCGCAAACAGCTCCAGGGCATTGCACAGGAATGTCTTGCACTGCGAAATGGACGACAGCGCAATGGTGGCCGCTGCAGAAGTATGCGCAGCCCCGGCCGGCAGCTGCACTGAGCGCTGGGATGCTTGGTTCTGTTCTGGAGGCTCTGCGGGGGAGACAAGCCCTGCTTGCACGCCAGAGAAGCACTGTACTGTGGCTGAGACTCCTGGTGGCAGCGCGCCAGGCTGGCACATGAAGCGCAGCAGGTCTCGAAGATCTGCATTACACAAGAGGCCTCTTGCTGTCCAAATGCTGCCCAGCTGCAATTGCTAATACATCGACTGCAGCACTCTAGGCGTGGCTGAATCATGCGATCACAACAAAGTCGGCTCAGGTCTCAAGGCTCATGCAGTCAGCCAGTCTCACCTGTGACAAGCTCCCCCATTCCTGAGCACAGCTGGCGATAGGCATCAGGATTTGCAGAGGCGAGGGTGACCATGAGCGATGTGACGGTGTTCAAGAGATAGCTGTGCAAGTTGCTGCATTTCAAAAACACAACTGTTGTCAGTACTGTGTCACAACATACTACCACCTGCGAAAAGCGGATCGCCAAATAGAATGGGCTTACTGTAGCCTTTCCTCAGCCAGAAGGGGAACGATCTGGCTGAAAATCGTGAGTACAGTTGCACCGCGGTCGTCTCTGACCATCTTTGGGATGCGCTGCAGGGCCAGGTTGACAAGGTTCAAGAGGACCTTCAGGTCCTTCTCTTTCACTGCAGAATCAGACAGTCACTCAGTTCATCAGTTCACATGATGAATTAAGCGAGCACAGAGAAGAGACGGAGTATGCTGTCTACCTGTTTTCACTTCGATACATTCACCAAGCAGTGACACAAGGACGGTGCGCATCCTTGTGCTTAGCTGCAGCTCACTGCCGTGAGGGCTGTTGCTGGAATCACTGGCTGCCATAAGACAATCGCTGAGGTCATTCAGCAGGGCTGAAAGTCTGTCGCTGGCCATCTTGTTTATTGTATGCCGCAACTACCGACTTTGGGCCCTGCGCAGTCGCTTAGCCGGCACTTCAACAATTGAAGTGTTTAAGTATGTGGTGTGCAGCACTTTCTACAAGATCAATGACGTGAATGAGCACAGTAAGGAGGGAGAATGGCATTGCATTGCCTTAAACGACAACGCATCCTATATCGGCTTTACGCTTTCTCGCATGGTCCACTTGATGTCAACATCTGCTTATTTTGAAGTCAGTACAGTACTGTACAAGAACACATCGATGCCAACATCGGAGTGTGCAACATTTCATGGCATGCAGTGGGGTCGGTAAATTACATACTATGTACAGTTTCGTCCAGCTTCCCCCACAAAGTGAGACTCAGACTAACTTAGTTAGTTTAGAGTCCCCTGTGAGACTTACTCTCCGATGAGTTTTGTCTTGTATCATCTCCAATCTTTCCCTTGCACAGGACAGTCTTCTGCACATGCGCATGTGTGCACATACTGTAGTAGTGGCCCACTGAGTGTAGTATAGCATAAAGCTTAAGCTTGTTTGAAATCAGTATTGGCCCCGGCTGGAGGGGCATGTACTGATCAGCGCCATGCCCATGATTGATTGGGGCTTGCATGGATCTGGCGAGTCCATCAAGGGATAGGATTTATAGAAGCCTTTACACGCAACTTCTCTGCAGACGCAAATCCTCACGTTCTTGTCGCTGATCAGAGAATTGTACCCCCCATATAAGGTTCCGCAGCTTGTCGTTGGCCTCACAATCATGCACTGATCCCAAATGCATTGCAAAAGGCTCATTTCAACAAGCATTGTTATTACTCTTCAGTCAGCTTAGCTTTCAGAATTTCATTATGACTTGCATGATCTGGCACAGCAAGACCTAGGTCAGACCTGCCAAAGGACCAAACCTACAAAAAAACCTTCAATGCTCTGGCACCTGCCCTGCACTAGAAGCACGCCGCAGCATTACCACGCTCTCAATGTGCTCGGTGTGGGGAAACATGTCAACGGGCTGCACGCTCTCCAGACAGAAGCTGTTCGGCGCAGCCGTGTCTGTCAGCAGCTGGATGTCCCGCGCCTGGGTGGCTGGGTTGCAAGACACATACACCAGAGTGCTCGCCCCACAGCCCATCAGGTACTCTATCACAGGTTTCCCCAGCCCCGCCCTTGCTGGATCTGCGCATGCACAGAAGAACTCAGCATCAACTCATCTCCACCTGCTCACACAGCCTCATGGTGACTGCAGTCTTGGAAAGCACTTCCAGGAGCATTAATCATCTGACAATGCAGTTTGATCAGGCATACACAATGACAAGTGGCGTCAAAGAAAGGTTCAGGATTGCATGCACATGCGTGGGCACATGCGTGGGCACCCACACATGCAAAGTGCGTAAGGTGCAAGAGTGAGTCACCAGCAACAACGACGTCGGGTTGGGGGACCCGCTCGGCAACGTGGGCCACGTCACTGGGCTTGGACAGGTCAGCCTGCAGGAATGTGGCATTGGTGACGCGGTTGTGGCGTGCGTTCTCCATGGCATCATCCACCGCGTGCTGGTTGGACTCCACTCCAAACACTTTGCTGCACTTCCTCGCCAGGCACAGCGCGATCGTGCCAGTGCCAGAGTAGAGGTCCAGCAGCACCTCTGATCCACTCAACCCTGGCCACCATAATCTTCCTCAGCCGTGGCCAACAACCTTCTCCCGGAAAGCCGGCCCCTCCACCAAGATTCGTATCACCAAGTGACTCGACACCAACTAAGTCGACTAATATGGAGTCCCCTGGTACCGATCGACAAAGGGAGGGCACACAGAACACACAAGCTTGGGAGAGGCAAGCAGGATACAGGATCAAGGCAGGACATAAGCACTGCCTCCAACACCAATCATATACACGGTATGCCAGTAATTATGACATGCTATTCTTGTGAAACACTAGAAAAACTTGCAAATGCAGCTAAGAGTACCTGTGACGGGGTACCCACCTGCTGCATCTGCTACGGCCTTGTAAAGGGTCTCTGTCTGCTTGGGATTGGTCTGGAAGAAGGAGAGCGGGGTGATGGCAAACTCCAGCCCACATAGCCTCTCCATGATTCTGTCCTTGCCAGAAATAAGTGCAAGGCCATCCGCAGAGTCCTCAGCCTTTCTCCCCCTCCGCGACTCTGCATCACAAGAGCTGGTAAGGACGTCTGCCCAGTAGGTACAGAGGCAGAAGAAGTGATAATCTAACCCATCCTTTGAAGGAATTCTTTCCTTGGAGGCTGTTCCTGCAAGAGGTGAATGGGCACCTTCTCCATGCCAGAGATGGTGTGCACCCCTAACAAGAACATCCCTTTGGTGCATAGCAAAAGGCCGATGTCACTGCCCGATTGATTCAGGACCGTGCAAAACTCAGAGCAGCGAACTTGGTGAATTGCAAGGATGATGCATGTATGGGGAGCAAGATGTATACAGGTTAAGACAACATGCAGCAGCAGACACAGACCTGTGTATTGCAGGATGCCAGCAATCTCTGGCACCTCGCGGCGCAGGTGGTCAACGATAGGTATGAGAGCTTTGGGGCGCTTCCTCCGCAGTTTTAGCAGATGCTCCTTCTCCAGAGGCAGTCCCTCCCTTCGCCTCATGGCTGCCACACCCACACAGCCTCTTACTGACAGGCCTCATGGCTGCCACACCCACACAGCTTCTCACTGAGAGGCAAAGCCTCATATGTATCTTTGTTGACAGAGCAGTGTCAAGGCTGTGTGACAAGACACGCTCAGACAGTACGAAGTTCAGCCTCCAATGTTCTTCCTAGGATGCGAGCCTCCACGCTTCAGGAATGCAGCGCAAAAGTGATCGGCACTGGCTCAAGGAACGCACCTGCTTCTTCAAGGAGTTCCTCGTCAGGCAGTGTGCGGGGCGTAACTTCCCCAGCTGTATGCAGGATGACCAAGTAGGCACGGTTGCCTGTGTCGGGATTCAGCCCACTGCGAATGGTCACCTTGCTCACCGTAGGCTGGAACACCTTTATCTGCAGCAGCAACAAACCGCTTGCCACTCTCCTCCTAGATAATTACTTTGCAACAAATTGCCAAATTGTCGGCAGGGTGCAGATACATGAGAAATTTGTGATACTAAGTCAGACAGTGATTGACTGACCATAAATCCAGTGAGCATCGGGAGGCTCCCAGCAGGCCTCTGCTATGCAGTCAGGTGAATATTATGTACACCCCACATCATGAGGATGCTCTAAAGCACCAAAATGCATACCTTTGTCCAGGGTTGGAGCATGGGCAGCTCCTGGGAGTCCCTCTTGGTCTGCACGGCGGTTGTGAGGACCTGCAGGATCCTGTTAGCTCCCTCATCCTGCAGCCAGCAATCCCAGACCGGCAGCACCTGCACAGAACAGTGCATTTGTGAGTTTCCTCTCTGACTCTCAACATCGTGTTTCAATGCTCACTCTTCCATGCTCATTTATTCCTCAAGAAAAACGCACAGCACGCATTCACGTGAAAAAAGGAACTGAGTACAATCAATCAGAACTCCAAATAATTACCACAGAAAAAACTTGCATGCCAGCACAAAGCAGAAGGACACTGTGAAGGAAAGTATTGGTACCTCCTTTGGGTTGCTGATGTGGCGCAGGCCAAAGCCGGCAGCCCTCGGCAACTGCGGCACATCCTGCGCAAAGCTGAAACCCATCTTGTTCCTGTACCGGAAGGGCTTTGCGCATGGCAGGATGGGCTTCACCAGCGCTCGGGCCCCCTCCACTTTGCCTATGCGCCCAAGAGCGTCCACCACCTGTGCACATGACACTCCCACTGACACACTGCAGCTCAGATCTATCAGAGGCTTTGCTATCCTGCACCTGCGCAGTGGCCTCCCTTAAAAAGCCTGAATAGATAACAGAAATCCAGGAAAGCTCCCACAAGGCTCACCAAGCTCATAACAAACTGTGTCCCACAAAGCACAAAAAGGCCCACCAAAGGCTCACAACCCTCAAAACAAGGCTCAATCCCTCATGGTGTCCATGTAAGATTGCCTACAGTACCTGCTGCTCCTTGGCTGCAAGCTGCGCGCTGTAGGCCAGGTTCTGCACGGAGCAGCCGCCGCAGCCCTCGCTGTAGTGTTTGCAGGGGGCCTCCACGGCATGCGAGTGCTGCTGCATGGACGCCACCTTGACCGCGCTGGCGTGCGTCTTCTTGACAGCCGTGATGCGCGCGCGCAGGTGCTCCCCCGGCAGTGCACGGTCGCAGAAGATCGTGTACCCCTCCGGCAGCTTGCACACGCCCTGGACACGACACAAGATGCCTGTCAAGATAGTGGAGTTTCTCTGTATTGGGCGCCAGTCAATGCAGCGACTGTGATACAGTAGTCAGGAAGAGGATATGCTTCACATCCCTCTCTGTTGTGCACCCGCGCAATGCACCCACTGGGGGACACGAGAAGGCAGGTATTGCGGTTTGGGGGATTGTGGGGATCACTTCTTGCATTCTCAGGTATGCATTGTGCACATATGAAGCGAGCATAGAAGCCTGAGGGGATGTGCAAGTGAAGCAACCTGGCCGCCGAATGCCAGGCTCTGGCAAATAAGGTCCACCTCATCGCCTACACTCAGCCGCCCTTCCCGCTGGGGCCTCGCCCCTGAAGCCCGCCTGCCCTGCTGCATTGGAATCTGCTCCTGAGCTAATGCAGAGGAGCCTACAACGCTGCCGTTCGCGACTGACCTCTTCCCTCTCCTCTTGGCCATTCTCTGCTCTTCCTCTTGGAGCGCCTCTGCGGCTTCTTCGAGGACTGCATCCTCGTCTATGCTCAGAAAAATAGGGTCGCCCCCCTCTAAGGCGGCCCCTGGCGCCAGCTCTACAGTATAGCCATCATAGATCCTGCCACTCTCTTGCACAGGCCAGTCCTGGTCGACCGATGCTGACTGTCTCTTGAGGGATTGACTGGTGCTAGCTGCCAACTGTTGGGCACTGGCCGACATGCAGGATGTGTGCATTCTGGCTGCGCTTTGGCGCGCTACCACTGTCTCATCATTCCTCAGCTGTGCGCCAAGGCTCGTGGGTACTACCGAGGCATCTGATGTTCTCAAAGCTGAAGCTGATACACTGCAGCGACTTGCACCAACGCTGAGATGTCGGAAAGGCATCGAATGAGCGGTGCTGCCGAGTCTGGCTAGAGAAGTGAGACTAGTAAACTGGTTTCTGCTGAGGAGGGCCTGCCGAATGGCGGCATCTTGCGACTTGCAAATGCGCAGCAATACTTGAGAAGTTACATTAAGGCATGGCCACATCTACTCGAACTTCTGCTGGAAGCCTGAAAAAAGTACTGTGTAAAAACACGCAACCTCTGGAAGAGCTAAAACAACAAATAAATACTAATGTCAACTTCTCTCGAGCTGAACATCATCATCGATCGAATTTATTCAAGGATGGGCCAGCACAACATTGTAAATTGTTGTGAGAGCAGCAGCTTGTGTCGGCACCCTACCACGAAAACCCTTGTTCTTGCGGCCCTCCCCAGGGAGACAACATCTGGAAGATCCTTCGGAGGCTCGTGCCGGCACGATGCCACCACAAAATCCCTCGTGAGGGCATAACGTGTTTATCCAAAGAAACTTCCGCGACAATCGCGTTCACGTCATTCGACTGTTGTAACTCACTTAAACTCGCCCTTAAACCCTTATCAATTGCAGAGTGCTGATCTTGGAGCTCAGTGGCGTCGGATACGGACAGGTTGAAGATACATCCTCGTGCGGCGACCGGGCAACAGGTTTGCCTTCCCTCCCAAGTCAAGCGTCTTTTGACGAGCACATCTGCATCAAAGTGATTGCTTCTGTAGTTAGGGGCGGCCCTGCGGAGGCGAAGGATTCTGATGCAAGCGAAAGCAACGATAGGAGGGAGCGCACGTGTTTTGTTCAGCACAAGGTCTCGGCCCGGCGCAACGCCCGGTCAATTTGACTGGCCTCTTCTATCAGAAAGACCCGTTTGTGCTCTTTGAACATGCGGTCAATGGGTGGGCTGCTCAGAGGGGACGATTTTGCAAGTTGACTTCTGCTTGCGTGGACATTCCTACCCCGTCAGCCTGTTTTTTGGTCTTCCCCTGGTGTGGTTTGGGAGCATCGTCTGTCCCTTGCGCGACTCGTGGAGCGCAGTTTGATTGTTTCGTAACATCTGCTCCATTTAGGGGAGTTGTCCACCCTGAGACTGCTTTGATGCAGGTCTGAAACGCCGTAGCTGCCGCCAGCGACTCAGCTCAGGGATTCTTGCACGCTTTGATCCATGGCGCCTCCGGCTTTCCTAAATAATGGACCAGTGGCGACAGCCACCGCGACGATCACAACGTACGTCTCTCCAGAACTGCTGTCGTAGTGACGTGAAGCAAACCTGTTGCCGGCATGGGCTGGCCTCGAAGTATCCTAGCATTACGCCACTATTCTTGGATGTGTCTTTTTTGCTTTCAGTGCAGCCGAATGGGAAATCCGAGCACGCCTCAACTTTTATGCCATTCGCCTGCAGGAATACCTTGAAGGTCCATCCCTTCCAGAAGGCTGCCCCAGCGCCTCTGACCACCAGGTGAGGCCCCAAGGGAGCGACTCCATAATTTCTAGAAGGGCAGCATAGGCCTGCCTTCCCCTCGCACCCATGCTTTTCTTCTGCTGCATGCTTCTGCCTAGAATGCGCGCTCTTCACACCGGGGGTTGACTACGTGGAGCATTTTTGAGCGGTGATACATCGTGGCACTCTATTAGACTCATAACACACACTGTGTGTCTCCCTGCAGGATGGGTAATGTGGTCCCCTTCACAGTTGTGGAGGGCCCCGAGGCATGGACCGCCGCTGACTACACCAACACAGATGACTACATCTACCACTTCTCAGCGGCTGATTTGGCGGAGCTTGAAGCTGCGGTGGCAGCAGCCCTCCAATAAGGCAAAGACATCAAGGTGCTGTAAATCTTCCTGTCCTGTCGGCTACATCTGACCAGGCCGCTGCATGTGATATCATGGTATCAGTGCATTGAGACATCGTGACAAGAAGATCAGACAACCCATGGTGGTGAGAGGGATGGCGTTCTGAAATTCAAATGGACTGAAATTGCAGGACCTGGCAAGGGAAGACTTCCCGCTGCCGACGCTAGGCCCAAAACTGGTGGCGTTCAGGGAAGAGGTCAGGACGGGCCGCGGTTTCCAGCTGTTCAGGTGAGAGTCAGTGAGCTGCTCTCTGAAGGGCGATCCGTGCACATACAAGAGCGCAGCCATGTTGAGAGAAACGCTGTCATGAAGCTGGCCTCCAGCGCTGCATCAATATAATTTGTACACGTGGATGCAGCCATAATGGTACACCGGTGCATCCCAGCGCTGCATCAGATTGATTCCTACAAAGGAAATGCAGCCCTGTTGGGACAAAGACTGTCGTGTCTCTGGCCTCCCAGCGCTGCATCACAGCGCAGGACAGATGAGCAAGATACAGCGCAGGGCTGATGTCGTTTGGATATTGTTCACTGCAGGGGGCTGCCTGTGGGAAAGTACAGCCGGGAGCAGACGATGGCGGCCTACTGGGCGATCGGCACGTACTGGGGCAAGGCGCAGAGCAACAACAAGAAGGGGCACCTCATAGGCCACATCAAGGACATCGGCTACGACCCCTCCCAGCCCACCACCCGCCTCTACGCCACCCACGCAGCGCAGCCCTGGCACAACGACTCCAGCGACCAA
This sequence comes from Coccomyxa subellipsoidea C-169, assembly GCF_000258705.1. Lineage (NCBI taxonomy): Eukaryota > Viridiplantae > Chlorophyta > Trebouxiophyceae > Coccomyxaceae > Coccomyxa > Coccomyxa subellipsoidea. The sequence continues at coordinate 534,649 of NW_005178033.1, forward strand.
GTCGGTGAGTGCTCCTGCCCTCTAGTGCCCCCAGTCACAACTGCCTCATCTAGACTCTCAGGAGGGCTAGACCTGCACCTTGATATGCCTGAAATGCAAGAAGCGTGTTTGCTGGAAAGGTGCTGATACTTTCGCTGTTTCTGGGGGGTGGAGTAGTTGACCAGAGTATTGTGCAATCGCTGTAAGAAAGACTAGTGGTACGCACATCGCTGCTTGTGGGAGGCCTGAATGCTCTGCTCCCCAATACTCAGTAAGTGGGGCTCGGACGTGTGACACTGAGTGGGGAGACTGTGACAAGGCGTGGCTGTACTGCAGCACCTTTACTCCTGAGCAGCTGGTTGAGTTGGATGACAGAGGTGACCTTACTGATCCTTGCTGTGCTGCAGCGCTGCTGTGCCTGAGCAATGCACAGGAGGGCGGCCTGAGCGGCTGGAGCAGCAGCATTAGCGTGCACAACGAGATCGTGCGGCGGCGGCCGGATCTGGCGCGGCTGCTGGCGGGACCCTGGTTCATGGACCGCAAGGGGGAGGTGCCAGAGGGCAAGAAGGGCTATTTCGAGCTGCCAGTCTTCAACTACCACGAGGTATCTGTCCAGCCTTCACTTGACGTTTTATTCGTGTGTTCTCATGCAAGTGCAGCTGTTTGTGGTGATGGATCATGCTCATCAAATTCATTGAGTCTCACCACATATGGCCACCTTGGCATCAGGCATGTCTCGGTTTCTGTCCTATTGGAGGATTCCACCGAGTTCATTGAGACCTCGCCTAGTTGTGCCACTGTTGCATGCGGGAAGTGATGCATTTAATAGCCATGAACGGTAGTTCCATGCTGAGGCAAGGTCCTTTGGGCCCTTAATCAGTACTAGGTGCCCACATGGCTCCCTGCTTGAAGTACTCAGGCGATCAAAAGGCGCTAACTGAGCGCTGCATGGTTCGCACAGGGCTACCTGAGCGTGAATTACTCGGACAATTACTACCTGCTGAGTCAGCGATTCGAGGAGGTGCCGCGGCTGACGCCGGCGCACTACGAGGCGATGGCGCTGTTCAATGAGCTGGCGGCCTCGCGCGAGCTGCGCCTGGAGATGATCAACAACCAGCTGCTCAACAACCACACCTGCCTGCACTACCGCTCCGCCTTTGTCGACTACCCGGTGAGCCTCTCACTGAGAAAGTATTCATGCTTCTATCAATTAAGCGGTGAGCCTCTTGCTGAGATGTTTTCGTGCCTCTGTCAACCACTGGTGAGTCGCTGGGAAAGCTTTCACCAGCATGCACCACGATGATACCTCGGATTGGAGGACACTGAAGCCTGCTGTAACACGTGGTTCCACACTGAGAATTAGCAGTATCGAGGCGTGCAGAAGGCGCCAGAGAAGTGCCGAGGGAAAGGTGCAAATGCGGAGGGTGTGTTCACTGTGGTTCCCTCCGAATCTTTGAAAAGACATGTGCCATGCCGTGGGCGGGTGCTCTTGCCATGGGCAAAGTACAGGAAAGGGGCCACAGCGGTGAAAACTGCAAGCAGCTCTGAAGGTGGTAACCGCAGGCTGAGCTCACTGCATGCTTGGGGTGCATTGCTGCAGGAGCAGGACAGGAAGCGGCACCTGCTGAGGCTGTGGGTGGCGCCGCCGGTGGAGAGGCCGCTGCCGCAGTGCTACGCAGAGCTCTACGGCACCGTGAAGGTCGGGGACCGCGGCGGCATCCGCGTCAAGGGCTACGATGAGAAGATCCCCTTGGAAGCTGAATGAAGCTCTGCTGCTTCGTGATATGGCTGCATGCAAATGTGGAACACGTCTCTAGCAATCTTCAGGCTGCATGCAGATGTGTTGACAATTATAGCGAGGATCAGGCCTTCTTTTTCTGAAAAATTTTTGGTTGGCGAAGCACACACGCTGTGCATGCCGAGACCGGGGCTCGAGATCATGCTGCGCCGATCTGGACACGCAATTCCTTGACCGCTAGAGGAGGAGGGTGTGAGAAAACAAATGCGATGTTCATGCCCTGCTTCTGAACATGCACTGCGCTGCTGCCTCGGCATTTTTCTGTGCGCAGCAGTCTTGCATCATGGGAGCTGTTGAGGCTTTTGCACGCAGATGGGATTGCAGGTGAAAAATGGAATAGCCCGCACGACTCTTAGGATGATATCTCCCTTGTGGTTCAGATAGGCCGAGCTGACTCTTGAGAGCAGGTGCCGGCCCAGCCACAGCCGGTGAGAGTTCTGAGAGGGTGCTGTAGATGATGTGTAGATATTTTGTGTACCTTTTCAAATCAAGCTTCATTTGTGTGAGAGCTCTACTATGCTTTGTGATCTGCACATTTTGTCCGGTGTGAGTTCGTCTGCTTTTGACCTGTGCGCGACACTTGTTGCTGCATGCATACATATGCATATATGCAGACCCACATAGGTAGCGGATGTGTGACTCTTGACACTGGACTAGTGCTGTGCTGAATGGAGCGATAGACTTCTCATGTGAATTGCTGAATTGCTATTTGTGAAATAGCCTGATGGCTCAGAACATTTCAGGCTGCAAGAGTGCCAAGACAGGGCTTGTGGATGACTCTTATGATGCGCATGCAGAGAGGAATGTTCTGATGCCTTTCTGGCCTGTAGATAATTGGGTAGGACCCCAAGCCTTGTTGAACATGTCATGAGTGCTGCAGCTGCAATTAAATTCTGAGCCTGAAGCTCTGTGGAACATGCTTTAGCCTTAAAACTTTGGTACTTGCGCTCGAGCTGGTGTGCCCAAAAATGAACCTAGTCAACTTTGCCTGATACGCGATGGCAGCCGCCATTTGGAAGTTGGCAAGTGTCCTGTAAATAAGTTGCCGTGATCGCTGATGCCAAAATTTGCGTTTGCAAAGCCTCTTTCATAAAAGTGCCTAACATGCTCACCAGCATGCATTTGCACTCCTTTATAAAACGTCCAGATTTACAATTTCTCGGTGCCCAGCATCAGTCTCCACTCAACATATTTCTTCTCTTTGTTAAGTTGCTCTGACTTACAGCACATCACAAACCATCACAGTACATGTGTTTCAATGGAAACGCAGTACTGGTGTGTCCATATAATGCTACACGTGCAACATCATGCATTGCTTCTAATACGTCTGAGAACAGCCGTATGTAATACGGTAATATTCTTCACGCTATGGTGAGTTATTTTGAGGTCTTGATTGCCTCACAAAGCAATTGAAACCCAACCACCTTCGTTCAAGCATGGATGACGCCCCATCAATCAGTGTACAAGGAGATTACAACATATGTTACAAGACAATTCGAGCGCCAGAGCGCACTACCTGGGCCATCCATTCTGGCGGCACAGACTGCGGTACAGCCTCCTGCTGCACCCCAGCTGCATCAGAGCGCGAGGCAAAGAGCTCTTGCACTACAGCCTGCAACGAACCTGTGACCTGTCTCAGCACATTGCCGCTATTTACATCACCCGCTCATCTTTGCTGGGCAGCTCATCTTTGCTGGGCAGGTCTGCAGCGCTGCCCGGCAGTAGTGCACCGCCCTGCACGTCTATAGGCTGCAAGCTGCCGCTTGTATGTTCGGTGGGTGCCGCACCGGGCGGCAAATTCCCACTCAACGTGCCCTGGCCCAATGCGGCAGCAGGTGGAGTGCTGAAGTTCGGCTGCGCTTGCGAGACTGAAGGAGGCTGCAGAAGAGCTGGCTGCTGCGGCGCATGCGGCTGTGGCAGAGGCAGGGAGGGCACTGCGCCCGGCGCTGAGTGAGAGGAGGGAAAGGCTGCAGCTGCAGGTTGGGAGAGCGCCTGGTGATGAGGTGCGGTCATGGCAGCTGCCGGCGGCTGGGGAGCAGCTGCGGGCGGGTGAGGGGCAGGTGCGCTGAAGCTTACGTTGGGCGCAGCAGCCGTGGCGGCGTCTGGGGCAGCTGAGTGCTGCATAACATTGTGTGGGAAATCCTCGCGCAGTGTGCTCGCAACGTGGGCCCAGCCACCTGCTCGTGCAATCACAACATCCTGAAGCTCCGAGACTCAACGTACCTTCAGTCGCTCATGTAAGATTGCAGGTCCCAAAGAATAGACATCCAGGAGGCACATGGGGTGCTATTGGAGGCACGATTATGGGCTGTGGGGACCAGAGAAATGCAGGATTGCAGACGGGTAAGCTACAGCTGCTGTTCCATTGATCCCAGTCTATCTTGCAGTCCGCCACTTCGGCGAGCCTCGGTAGATGCCCGAGGCTGTCGTACACTAGGACTGCTCAGCTTACATTGATATACAAATCCTCACACCCTGAAGGTCAACCCAACAAAGGTCCATCCAGGAGTGAAACAGTACCTGTGCCGACTCGCCGCCGTTGCGTGCGCTTGGAGTGCAGTGGCCGGCCCTCTGAGGTGCGCCGCCGCAGCTCCCTGAAAGCCTCAGCGTCCGCGTACGGCATGCCCGTTTCCGGATCTCTGCACGCAGCGTCCAACCATCACACAGTACTGTGATGATGGAGAATCGGATCCGCAGTGAACAGGCAGTGCCCCATCATCACACACAGCTGTAACAGTGGAACGCTAGATCCACAGTGGACATGCCCCTGACAATTTAAGTTGCATGCCTCCATAGAAGGTACGTGCATGCAGCATTACGGCACTGTGGACCAGTGATAGCAGGAAGAAGGAGATGACCGCAGAGGTGTTGCCCAGACCTGTACTTGGCGGGGCGGCCAGTGATCACGCACAGGGGCTTGGCTGGAGGTGCAGGTGCCTTCTGGGGTTGCATCTCCTTTGGCGCCAGCATGTTGGCAATCTCGTACAGCATCTGCACACATATTCACTCCTCATCCACCGTGCAAGAAAAATCTGTCAGAGATTACCTGCGGCTCAGCAGCCATAACGTGATGTCAAGTGTGCCCAAGTCAGACGGTTTCAGCAACATGTGTTTTGATCTGCAGCGTCCGGAGACCTCAGGATCTACTATCAAGCAAAAATGCGTCATCACAAACCGCTGACAGGGGCACATACTTCAAAGCACTGTTAAGACAGCTCACGTTCCCAAGGCGGATAACATACAAAAATGTACAAGTGAAGAACGCTGACCATGATCATCAGTCCGGCAGGTTGACCCTAGGCCCATCTAAGCATAAGAACCAAACTTCACATTGGCAATCATCCAGAACATCTCAGACTACCTCGAGCTTCACAATGGTTCAAATGGCAGGAATGCGTCCCACTATCCTCCCACTGTGGCTAAAATTGGTGGGGGCTATCACCGGGGCGCACCACGGCCTCGCCGGCGACCTTGAGGGAGTGGTAGCGCAGCAGCGGCCCGCAGTACTTGGCCTTGCGCACGGCGGCGCGCGCGCGGATCTCCTCCTCTGCCGCCATCAGCGCCGCGACGCTGGCGCTGTTTTCTAATTCCGTCTGAGCTGCCTCCTCCAGCAGCTCCTCCTGCGTCAGCGGCCGGTGTTCCGCCCGCACCTGCGCCTTGCGCGGCTTCTTCTGTGCGCAGCGTGCACACCGTTGCTGGTCAGCATGCAGGCGCATGTGTTCCGCCCCTAAGTATACCATCAATTGTGCTACGTGGCACGCTTGTTTTGCTGCAGAGGTCTGAATGTAGACACACCCGTTTTACTGGTAAACAGTTCCTGGGTAACTCTGAGGATGGCAATACCGTAGTCAGCACCATATTTCCCGCATAAAATAATTCTTTTCTTAAAAATGGGTCAAAAATCAAGAACCTGAAATGTAAAATATAAACCCTGTGACAATTTTTGACCAGTTTTGGAAAGCTCTCGCTGAGCTTGGTGATGATGAAACATCATTCCAAGCAAAGAAAGACTCTTAAAACCGGGTCCAAGCATTTCATGCATTTTGAGGGGTGCGGGAGTTATGGTGCTGAATACGGTATGTACCCTTCCCTAGTGCAGGGGCAATCATGAATCTCAAGGCAGTAGAACAAATATCACGCGTTGCCATTGCCGCACGCACAAGATTTGGGTGCCAGGTTCAGCAAATGCCCTCACCACTGGGTCTTGCAGCGCTTCTTTTCGCATTCCAAAGTGCACCTGACGAGTTGTGAACAAAGGCAACGGATGTCCCTCTGTGCATCTGTCAGCCTCACCTGTTCGGTGCGCTGGCGCTCCTTCTGAGCCTCCTCCACGCGCACAAGCGTGGACCTGCGCAGAGTGGGCGCCTGGAACTGCGCAGCCTCTGCCAGCGCATCGGCCTGAGCCGCCCGGACGGCCGCTCGCGTCGTCGGCGACATCGGACTGCCCGGCTGCTCCGCATCCGCACCTGTGCGCACATGCTTCAAGTCAAGCACTTCTTCTCTCCCCTGATTGGGAAAAATTTACAGGGCATGCACCAACCAAAAACCTATCAACTAAAGAAGAAGATGAGATATGCCTCACTTTATACAATCAACCCAAAGAGCCTACCAGTGACTCGCCCCAAAGCGACTGCTCGAAGCCACATACGACTGTGAGCAATCACTTCATGCGTTTGGGCATGGTGGCTCGTCAGAAAAGGGGAAATGATATTCATCAGATGCAGAATCAGAGCAGGGGTGTTGCAAGGGAGGTGGTTAACACACCTAGAGCAGCTTGGGGAGATTGAACCCCTGCTGAAGGCTGCGGCGGCTGCGGCGGGCGCCGAGTCTGCTTCTTGGCCGCGCCTGGCGGCTTGAGAGTCTTTCTTTTGCTGCGCTCCTCTACCTCCACGCCTTCCTCATCACTGCTCTCCTCCTGTTACAGCAGAGGCGTTGCAATTAGAGCATGCACAGGGGGGATCTAGGGCATGCACAATCCTGGAATCATGGTTAATGATCAGGCCAAAGAGTTCTGGGAGGGACGTGCTACATTTTAATTGCGTTCATGACATGGGAGAACGCACCGACTCTTCAAAGTCTGAGTCTGCAACAGACTCCTCGGAGGATTCTGTGCTGTACCCCTCATCGGCCTTTTCTTCCTGGAAAAAATCCTGATTCCAGAATTCTTCGTCTGCGCTGTCCTCCTCCTCTAGCAGCTAAAAAATGGACACACACTCGTCGAATCCTTGAAGGAAGTGCCAAAGAAAAACACAGCTTAGACGAAACAAACCATGATAAATCAGACATTTAGAAGCTGCACATGCATAGCAACCACGTAACAAGGCACTATGATTCAAGCCGGCTATAAAGGGGTTTCCGGTTGAGCACCTTTTCGAGTCGCTTTCCTCTGGTAGCCCGATTGGGGAGCTGTATCTGTGGGACTTCCACCACCTCCTCCTCTTCTTCGCTTGATTCCATGACGCTGTCTGCATCTGAATCTTCTTCCGAGGACATCCTGGCCTGATGTGGCTGACTTTGTCCCTTCACAGATGCCTTATCTCCAATTTGATCACCACTCTTACTGACAGTGGAGGCTAAGGAAGGAATATATTACGTTCACTGCCTGTTTACTCTTTTTGGGTCATTTGGTTCTATAAAGTGAATAATTTTGAGGCCGCCTTCTTCCAGAGCAAACCATTCACAAACATCTTGGGCTGCGCATGCGCTGGGCTGGTTCATTGGGCTGCAGTGGCCTGCCCATTTGGGCACCTATCTAAGAGCAGCATTCACTAGCTTCTCGATGCACAGTTCGCCATATCCAGGAATATTGCCAATGCAGAACGGTGAAAATGATCAATTTGCCTGAGAATGTCACTGATCATCTCCTGGGAGCCGCTGGTGTCGTGGGAGCTGTTGGTCTCGTGATCTCTACCCTTGCCTTTGGCTGGTATGTCGTGTGGTGCACCAGCTTGCGGGACCTTCCCATAGCTCAAGAGATGATGGGGAAAAGGCGCCAGTCACAGGCACAGAAGGATCAGATCGCCAGAGAGATTCGAGACATTAAGCGCCAACATAGTAGGAGGGGCCCAAGCATGGACTTGGTTCGGCAGACATCTCTTACGAGACAGGTGGGCACTCAACTTCGTGAAACTGTAAATATCCATCCGTTGGAAGGAATGCCCATTGCGTTGCTCTGAGTTGATGAATTGTTGCAGGCATCCCTGTCTAGACAGATGAATCAGAGGGCTCCTGTGAGCAATCCTGGCTCTCAAAGCAGCAGATAACCTCACGAGCAGACCCAGGTGAGGTTCTGCAAGGTTGTTACGGTGTAAGTTCCGTATTCTTCCTGTTTCTTTCCCTGACTTATGTGCAGTATGGATGACTGTGCAGTGCCTTGCCCGTTGCACATGGCTCTGCAGAGGCAGCCTCGGCCTTCGCCTGACCCGGAGTATGTCTTGAGAGGCCACCGCACGGATGTTCAAGCCCTGCTATTCCATCCCGAGATGGATCTGCTGTACTCAGGGTCAGCCCTCCTTGCTCAACCTGCAAATGCCAGCTTGATACCTGTCGAGGTGTTTTGACCAAAGCTGAAGCTGCTTGCTGATGTTCAGTATACCCAAGCCTCCGTGCCAAGGCGCCTCACAGCTTGTCTGGAATTGTATTGTGCAGAGACGCTGAAGGTGGACTGGTGGTTTGGGACTTGCAGCAGCGCCGCCCTGTCTCTTCTCAAAGGTACAAACATAGCCGTGAATAATTTAAAAGTGCTACTTAAGCCTGGGGCTGCTTTTATTTTCCTACTGAGCCAGACGGACTGCCCACAGGTTGCATCCTGCAAATGCTGGAGTTCTCTCCCTGGCCTGGCTTGGCAAGAACCTACTGAGGTAATACTGCTTCTCCTCTGACCAAAAGGTGCCTCACTTTTACACTTCTTCGGGACAGATCATGACTAACATACTGCCACTTCCTTGTGCAGTCAAGGTCGCGATGGAACAATCAAGGGATGGGCTGTAGCCGAAGATGGATCTTGCTCGAGGTGCGCACTTGTTGTGGTTACATTATTCTCATAGTAATGGAAATTTTGCTTTTGCAAAGCATGGCTTGACGAGAGCCTTATTATGCCAGGGATCCCAGTTTGGAGCTGCAAACCAACTCCTACAATTTCTGCCGCTGCTCTGTCATTTCCTATGAAATTGATGACAAGCCGGGCAATGGGAAAGCGATACTACTGAGAGAATCAGAGGATGGCAAGCCTGGAACTGATGAATCGGAGAGGTGGCTGGTGGGCGTTGCAGGCAGTGATCCTGCTACTGTCGAGCTTTGGGAAGTCATGGGCTTGGTGCGCGCACATTTTTTAGCTCACGTCCACCAGCAGTGCTGGAAAGAGTGATCTTGCACTTGATGTAGCATGCTCATAAAGACTTGGGGCGCTGGCACAGGAGGCGGGCAAATGGAGGGAGTTCAGGCAGAGGGAAGACGCCAAGATGGGCATGTGCATGGCGCTGCAGCTATTTGTAAGGCCAGAGACTGGAACTCTGCATGCTGCAGCCGGGTATGAGGACGGCACTGTCGCTGTCTGGGACGCAGCCCAGCCAGACAGCCCCATATTGCACAGCAGGATGCACGCTGAGCCAGTCATGGCCCTGGTTATGGAACCTTCAGGCAAATGTACGCTCTTGCACCTACTAAATGCAGTGTACCGGGAGGATTTTCTGCTGAATGTTTATTTTTAATTTCAAATATTAAAATGGTCTTGGCTGAGCTTGAATTGCGATGCTTGCCCAGGGGGCGTCAGCGGCTCTGCAGAAGACAAGCTTGCAATCTTCAGCATCGATTGGGCCCAGCTGGAGTTGCGTGAGGAAGAAGCTGTCCCCCTCAAGAAGCCTGGAGTGGCGGCGGTGGCACTGCGGCATGATGGCAAGATATTTGCGGTGGCCGGCTGGGATGGCAGGGTGAGGCTGTACCGGTGCGATACGCGCAAGCCGCTTGCCGTGCTGCAGTACCACAGGAGCGGCGTGCAGGATGTGCGCTTTGATGAGCGGTCCAAGCGGCTCGCGTCAGGATCAAAGGATGGCAGCATCGCAATGTGGAGCGTCTACACCGACACGTGATTCGTGGCTGCGTTGAATGTAGTGTACCATGATGGCAAGGTTCCACTAGTACCAAGGATTCATCTGGGCAGGGCGAGTCAGGGGCAATACGCGCAGCTGTTGAGTCCTGCAGGGTTGCCAGTTGCCTGTCCAAAACCCATGTTGAACAGTCAAAGAAAAAAATTTCAATTTCTAGGGCGTGAACAATGGGAACATTTATGCTGTTCTGCTTGCCTTGTTTGCAAGCTGCAGCTGGCCATGGCCATTTGGGCCGGCCAATCCCAAGTTGGCGCCAATTAGACCCAAAGCTGATCGTCATTTTTGCACAGCCCACTGGAACGTGTTGAAATCAAAATCGTAGTAATGTTACTAAACTCCCATAGATTGGGCTCTGGCTCTTGTGTCCTGCTTTCCTGCCTTACATTGCATCTGAATCTACAAGGTTGCACAAAGAAATCGTTAGATTAATCCAGTGTATGGGATAAAGGTTGCCTGTTCAGGTTAGCATGCATGACGCAGACATCAACGCGCGTTGAGGCTGTTGAGCTGTAGAAAAGATTACATCGATCTCAAAGAATCGCCATCGTTCTGTACAAAAGATCTGTGCAAGCTTGAGGATGCTAAGACGTTCTGTTGTAGCACAATGCAGCGCAAGCCATTTCGAAGTCTCACAGCAGGTCGACTCACTGTGCCCAGGTATTACCGCATAGAGAGTGAAAATGCAAACCGTCAGTACCTATCCAGCTGTCTCCCTTCGCCAACTTTGACGGAAACTAGTGCAGAGCAGAGAGAAGCGATATGCAAGGGTGTCGTCAAAGCCCAGGACTTGCAGACGGCTTTCTGCCCAAAGCAGCTCCTGAAGGATTCCAAGCAGGGCAGCCTCACAACTTTTTGCTCGAAAAGCACCTTGCTGAGGCTCAAGCACAGCATGCAGCCTCAGAAGCAACCATTGTCGGAGCTTCCGATGGAAAACTTTGACAGACCTCCTTCTGAACCTCAGTTGCTCGACTTTGTGGAGCTTGAACCACCAGTTTTCGCCAAGGTACACGTCTATGATATCCTTCTGCTTCACAACAGAGGTCGCTTGCGAATTTCGTATCGAGTTTGAAGGTATTGGCTTGCACAGGAAGTTGCTCGGCCTTCAGTCACAAGGCCTGCTGCTGCCCAAAAGCAACTCACCAATGATGATGCCGGAGTGAAGAAGGTGACACCTTCAACCAGCACTTGCGAGTATAGATGCCTCTGTTGCAAGCAATGTATACGCATGCTGAGCAGGAGCTGCCTTGCATGCGAATGAAGTCCTTGTGCACTGCAGGTCAGAGAGATGTGTGGCCTGGATCCCATGCGAGTCGAGTCCTACAGCCTTCAGGAGTCCGGGGACCAGGCAAGCATGACAGAAAGGGAGCAGGCCCTGTCAGCGCATGCCCAGGAAATGGAGCAGAAATTGAGCATCCTGGAGCAACCGATCCTCCCTATCCTGAGGCCATCTTCCAGCAATCGCTCACTGGTGCCCTTGAGCAGCATCGTGGCAGCATCAGCACACAGCCCAGCATCACCACTTGACGACGGCCACGCACCAGCGATCAGCACAGAAGATCTCTTCCTCACACTCTTCACACAGCGCCTCCAGCAGCCATCCTTGGACCTGCCAGTCATGCGGGCACCAGCCGCTGCAGAAGCAGTGCCTGGCCAGAAGTGCTTCCACAGCATGCTGCTGCTGAGTGTCCCTGCAGTGCCGCCAGATCACAGCAGTGTGACAGTGCGCCAGCACATTGGGCGAGCGCTGCTGCAGTCCATGCCAGCACTGGTCATCAGTCATGTTCCTGCAGACGCAGACATCGCAGACGGCATAACCTTTCATGAGCTGATCGCGCCAGGCCAAGTGCTCAGCGACACATTCCAGACGCTCCCAGTGGTGATGCTGGAAGATGCAGGGCATGCCAGGGCAGAAGCACCAGCCGTGGCAGGCATGCTCAAGGAGCTCCAGCTGAAGAGCCGCAACCTGGCAGTGTCAGAGCTGCTTCTGGACTGGTCGCTGACAGATGCAAGCGCGCCAGACCCGACATCGGCAGGCAGCAGAGCCAGGAACAGGCTCAGGGCCGCGCTCACGCCAGAAGCTCTTCCGTGCGCAGAGTCAGCGCTGGCTGCAGCGCCGTGGGCGGAGCTCCTGCTGAAAGAGGTTGCTGGGCCGCCGGTGCACTGCTCTGGGCTGCAGCCCCGCCCCGAGCAGCTCCCCTCAGCTGTGCAGAAGTTCCTTTGCAGCAAGGGCTCCTCTCGCAAGGGAGGCCGTGGCATGGAGAACACAGCGCCAGTGGCGAGGTGGGACAGGGCAGCCGCAGCCTCTGCCCCACCTGCCAGGTTGCCAGGCAGGGCAAACCGTCAGAGCACAGGAGGCATGAGTGGCATGCAGCCCAGTGCCAGTCGACCTACACATGCACCTGACCAGCCTGGCAGCAGGGCGGAGGAAGTGGCAGCAGCAGGGAGTTTCAGCAAGCGCCCAGCAAAGAAGGCCAAGAAGGCCGCGGGCAAGGACGATGCATCCTTCTTCTTTGGGCTGCAGACAGGCGCTCTTGGCAGCCAGGACTCATCCAATGATGATGCCTCGAGCAGCAGCAGGGACAGTCTCCTGGGAAGGCATGCCTCTAGCCTTGCACAACCACATTTCCGAAATTCACAACAGTGACATTTCTCTAAGGTCAAATAGTATGTATGATGTTGGGTGTGTGATTAATTGCGCAGGTCGTCTGCCCCAGAGGTGGAGCACATCCAGATGACTCTGCCGAGTGCCCTGCTGCAGCTGCTGCGGCTGCTAGCCATCGATCACAGCCACATCCTGAAGCAGGCAGCAGGGATGGATGCTGCTGTGGCCATTGCAGGCCTGCTGTCCACAGAGGCGCTTGATGCTGCCCTGGCCTCTGCCACCGAGAGGGAGCACAGAATACCTGGCAGCCAGCGCTCTCTGCTCAAAGCCTATGCCGCCCTTGCGATTCTCAAGTACGCACCAATGTTCTTGACAGCGTTCACATAGTTTTGGACAGCTCTGCATGTCTGAAAGGAGTTGTGTTGTCATGACATGCATGTATTTTCTTATTTGCAGATACTTTGTCTGCACGCGGTAGAGGGATAATGTATTTCTGAATGACAAACAAGGACAAATTCACATGATTTATGTGTCCTGTACAGGCAGACAGCTTTGCTACTGGTGCACTACGGCGTGCGCTGTGCACACTTGCACCTGCGCCATCACGTGGACACCTTGCCAGGCCTGGCCGCTGCATGCAAGGCATCAGCAGAAGCCCTCTCAGCCGCCTATCATGAGGTCGAGAGTGGCCATCTGCAAGATCATCCAAATCAGGAGGCCCTGCGGCGTACACTCATAACCGTCAATGCTCTGCGATCGGTATGTGTCCTGTATTCTATTTTTTTAAATTTCCTTTCCTAATTTGAATCTTATTCTTTTCATGACCATCATGTGAATGGCGGGACTAATATTTTTGTGACATGTTTGCCACTGTGGGCATGTCAATCAGGCATGAAGAAATACCATGCTTGCACAGGGTTGCAAGGTGCTGTTGTTGGGGGACCATAGAGCCTTCTTCACCATGTACCGAGCCATCACAGATGCCGGTCTGCGCGCATACCAGCTTGACCGCGATGGCCGGCTCATGAAAGAAGGGCTCAAGGCATGCGTTCCGATCCCTCCATTTGTGTGACTAATTGCCCATGCATTCCCATCATGTATGCATGCTGTGATAGGTGAGCCCACCTTGAGGTCATCTGTTTACTAAGGGCCAGAAAATTACATGTTGTTAGTGGAATCAATTGTTTCTGTAATGCATGCAGGAAGTGGCAGTCGCGGCAGCAGCTGAGGCAGCCCTGCAAGCTGCAGACTGTCTTCTGGCAACCTACGACCACGCGGCTGTGAGGGACTTCCCATTCAGCCTGTTTCACTGCATCATCGAGTGCAATAGCTCACCCTTCAACGGCAGAGGAGAGGCAGCCGCAGCTGCCCTTGCTTCTGCGCCATGCCCCAGGTAATTGTCTAAATTTGGACCACAACCTTATCATCTATCAATACAATATATTCCTGCAAGGTCGCTCTCACGAGAAGCATGTCTGCCAGATTCTATGCTAACTTGATTTGTCAGCGTGACCAGTTTGCGTCTGGCTTGCAGGCATGTCCTGTTCAAGGTGCAAGTCAGCCAAGAGGACCTCATGGACCCGCACAGAGCTCACCCCCAGAGAAACTGCCCTGCATCCGAGGACTCACTCCGCAGCGAGAACTGTGCTCTTGCGCAAGCCCAGCACCACACAGAGGGGCCTCTCATCGCAGTAAATGCCCAGAAACAGGCCACAGCATCAAGGCACTCAGCATTAGGTGAGTGTGGGGTTGTACGCAGAGACACAACCCCCTTGAAGTATCACAAGTATTCAACTTTTGTGCCGTTACTTAGCCATTCAGAGCATCGTGTGGAGCATGCAATGCTGTCATCTGTGTTCTGCCAACGAGTTTCATCTTGTGCAGGGGGAAGCATGCCAGTCTGCGGCACAGATAATACTGCTAGTGGCGCAGATACGCAAGCATGGAGCCTGGTGATCAATGCCAGCGAAGACAGCCTTGTCCACACGCGCCGTGGCCTGCACAACTGCCTGATGCAACTGGAGAGGGAGGGTGCAGCTGTGGTAGAGCGCCACATCAGCTGCGCTGACCTGGCACTCTCTGATAGCACCTGCTGCTGCATCTGGACCGAGCAGAGCCTAAAGGTATTTTATTGTGTCACCCTGCCATGCATGCACCCACAACCCATGAGCTGATTCGCGGTGTTGTGGCCGGCTCTGTTACTGAATGTAAAAATCGAGATACTTTGCTGGAGATCAGTTGAGGTCAACATACTGGGAGTTGGCTCGGATGTTATTGTTATGTCCTGCCAACAGGGTCCAGCAGGGTCGCTGCCGAGCATAGTGAAGGAGCGTGTGGGGGCACAGATGGCGCTTGTGAGCCTGGCTTACAGCAGATGCATACTGTGCTTCGAGGGCAGCAAGGCATTTGAGCCGGCCATTCTAGCGTGCATTGAGGAAGTTGCTGTGCTCGGCAAGCGCTGTGGAGTGGGCCTGAGCATCCTCACCACAACTAGCCCTGAAGAGACCGAGGTGCTGCCCCCACCCTTGGACACAGTGGAGTACATCATGTTGAGGGGGGGCAAACAGCTGAGAAATGTCCCCAAATGACCAGGACACTCCTCGACCTTTATGCCTCCCATCCATGATTTCCACCACATCCCAGAAGAGCAGGTTGCAGAGAAGTACAACATTAATAAAAGGTGGATAACCAAATTCCTCATGTGCGTCCTTGAGCAGGAGGCCGTGAAAACAGCTGTCAGGACAGCGGGCATGGCCGCGTCAGCAGTACTGCTTGAAGAGACTCCCTCGCCTCGAGCAGCCTTTCTAGAGAGCTTTCCCAGTCTGAACCCCTTTGCAGCAGCGAGGCTTGCAGGCCTGCCATGCAGTACGCAGCAGCTGTTGTGCAGCAACTCCGAGGGCCAGCAGGAACTTGGGCAGATATTTCCTGACATACCTCGACGAAGCCTGGAGCTGCTTTTCAATCAGGCATCATGTGGCGCTCCGGTGCTGCAAGGTACACACATCACCAGGTCTTCTTCAGGAGATTCTACGAGCTGATCTACCATGACCTTGGCCAGCTGATTCTTGTATGATGGCCTTCTGAGAGTGCTTTGAGTTTCCGATCCCAATAGCAGCAAATTGCCTGGGCACGAATCCTTGCATGGCAGCAATTTTGTGCGATCATAAGTGTGCCACATGTCATGGCATCATTGTTGCTGCTTTGATTGCAGGGGCCACCCCTGCTGCTGGAGACATGCGTGCCAGCCGATCAGGGACAGCCAGGGAGGGAACGGCGGCAGACCGGCCCAGGGAAGCCGTTGAAGACTCCAGCCACATGCGCCCACCCTCTGCAGGCTCTGCACAGCTGCTGAATGTGACTGCTGAAACAAGCACTGCTGGTAAGTTTTGATTGTGATGACGAAGTACGTGCTGTTCTGGGACTTGGGGTGAGACTCCAGCCTGACAATCATTATGGATGCAGGCAATCAGATATTCAATGGCCCCTCGTATGGTGCGACTCTGCATGAGGCCGATGGGCAACATGGCATGGGAGGACTGGATGCTGTGCAAGAGGAGGACAATGACAGTGACAGGAGTGGCTGGAACCAGTACCTCGAGCCTGGGCACGCTTACAGTCACCACCCAGCTGAGGTGATGCCGAAAGAAGTGGATTCCTGTTTGATAAAAATGAGACATTGAGTCTGCAGGGAATATGCTGTGCCATGTTTGGATGTCAATCTTGGCTTCTTGGCTGCAGAGGCACAGACAGCATGCTTGGGATGATGTCATACTGTGACATCACCACTTTTCCATCATGAGACTACTTATGCGCGTCCACAGGCGACAAGGGCTGCCGCTCAAGGGCAGTGGCAGCAGTCACAGCATTGGCAGCGGACTGGCAGGCTCAGACAGGGCGGCCACACAGCGCCTGGTCCCCAGGCCGGAGCCGCGCATCTGGCAAGGTCTCCCTACAGCACGGACGCGAGCAGGTTTGCAGCGCATCGGCCGCCGCAGCCATCGCAGCATGCCACGCTGCAGCCGTACCGGCTGGAGCATGCGCACATGGGGCAAGGCGGGGCTGTGTGGTGGGTTGATCCAGTGCAGCAGCAGAGGGAGGTGCAGCAGCAGAGGCAGCAGCCGCAGCCGACAGGCTGGGAGCACATGGGGCAGGAACCACCCAGCAGGCACAAGGCCCAAGTATGGCAGGCTGATGACCAGTCCTACCCAGAGGCGCACAGTGACCGCCACTGGAGCGCCGCAGAGCAGCGGGCACAAGGGCAGAGCGCATGCATGCTGCATGTGAATGGAGGGAACGTTCCTCACGATGCCACCTATAGCGGGCAGTCGCGTCAGCATCTTCATGCCCCGCAGCACATGGGGCCAGGTGGGCTGCATGCGCACAGCCGGCAGCATGCGCAGCAGATGCTGCCAGCCCATCTGGGTCCCACCTTCCAGGAGAGCGGCCCATATGCCCAGCAGTCACACTACGCCATGCCAAGGCGCCGGCAGCAGCAGCAGCAGCAGCCTGCGCAAGGGCAGATGTATGGGGGTGTCTGGCAGGGGGAGTACGACTACGAGGAGCCCTATATGGGGTCAGCGCAGCCGGCCCAGCCTTACATGGATGACCCCCATGCGGCTGGACGGGGTCAGCTGCACCCTCCTCAGGCATTCCAGGCAGCAGATGACTACCCGGTACCCATGCGCACCGACCAGGTGTGCACTGTCTGTCCAGCGTTGAGTTTGCTTTTGAAATGCACAGTGCGCAGAAATGCATGAGACACACGTGCCTTGCCCTTGCCTTGTTTCTTTTGTCGGCCACTGATGACAGCGCTGCAATTCCTGCGCAGGGATGCTTTGACTTGCCTCCTAGTGCGCCTCCAATTGGATCTGCTGACCACTTTGCAGAGCCAGGTATGCTCATACACGGCTAAATTCCCCAGTTTTGATGCTAAGCGATCAGTGATAGATATCCTGGAAAGAAGTATGTTTGCCATGGTGCAGGAGTGGATGAGTTTGGGATCAGCTTTGACGCTGAAGAGCCACTGGCCCTGGATGATGACACCCCCGACAGTGATGCAGCTGCCGAAGCCTACCAGCCTCAAATGACTGCAGGACATGCTACTGTCCCTCCAGGTGGGTGTTTCAGCTGATGCAGTCAGATCTATCGCTCTCATTCTTTGTTCCTGCAAATCACCACACGTCCTCTTCCATTTGAATTCCTGTGCTGGGCTGGCGAGCAGGAGTCAGGATGGGGCACATTCGTGAGCCAACTGGCATGACAGGAGGACCAGGTGGCGAGGACTGGGATGCTAGCAGAGCCCTGGTAGGCACCACGCTCGCCCCTCATATACTGTGCGCGCAATACACTCAGATTTTTCTCCTCTCTGTGCTCTCTGATGGATTGCTGAAAGCTAAATGCTGCCCATACCACAGGATGACTTTCTGGAAAGGAGAGCCTCCAAGAGGAGAGGACTGTCGAGACCTTTGGCCTTGAAGCAGCACAAATTCACAAAGAGGAGCAATGCCACACCTCAACAGGGCAGCAAATTTGCCTCAGGTGCCACCTAAACACCAAGTCTTATCAATCTGCCAGCCCAAATAGATAACACAGCATTGTTTCAGCATGCAGCATTACTTAAGATTGCTGCATACTGAGAAGCTGTGTGATGTGTGTTTCACTTTTCACAGGAGACACCCTGGGATTGCGTCCCCATGCTACCATGTCAAGGGGGAGAGGGAGAGGTCAGATGGGGCATGCATTCCAGCAGCCCCTTCAAGGTGGCATGAGAGAGCAGGGCCGGCCGAGCAGCCCCTCCCTTGAGGACTCAGAGCTGATGGCGGACCCCACAGACATGCTCGGCGCACTTGAGGAGGAATTTCCTCCAACCATTAAGCGCCCATTCAAGTGCGGACTTATCCTTGATGTAGCTTCGCCTTGGCGGATGATAATTTCAGCTGAGCAGGACCATGTATTGACTTGAGTTATTTCTGATACTCCAGCACTGAGGATTGCAGCAGATTTATAAGTCGGTCATCTGACACAAGTCGTCTTTTGTGTGCAGGAAGGCAAAGTTTCTGGGGTACGAGCCTGGCAGGGGCTACACCAAGCAGACAAAGCTGGTGTGGCGTCCGTGTGGCGGCGGTGGCTACTGATTGCCATTTGGCCAGCATGCCTGTGAGGCTCGTCTGAAGCTTACATGTAGTAGCCCCCAAGATCTGTTAGGATAAACCCGTGACATATGCTGGATTGCTCCCGACTGTCTTCAGAATCTGTAACTTTAAGTTTTCAGAAGATAGACAAAGCATGACTGCCCCCTTATATATATTTTACACCACAACTTGCTGCACACTATCTCCTTTACACACAAGCCTCGTGCCATGATTCCCACAAGTGCTGTACAGCAAATGACTTACACGGAAAGGCCGCATGTCTGGGCACAACTCCCATGGGCCTCAGCTGGCGCAGCGTTTCAGAATTCAAATGGTATTCAGCATCAAACGGCAGGTGCCCCTTCACTGTGGGGAGCGCCACTGGGCAGCGGCTGGGCAACACCCAGCTGGATCAGAGTGACAATGCCATCGATGAAAGTGCTGGACTCGGGCGTCAGCCTCAGGCCCAGCTCTCTTGCTGCCTTGCTGTTGTCTATGCGCTCCTTCACATCGTACTCCAGCTCTGGCACCTCTGGGATGGCATACTGTGGGAAGCGCTCCTGCAGCATTGGGTCAGTCCATCACTATTGAGCTGCAGAAGGAGGGCATCCTGATTACAATTTAATTACTGTCATTATTGTGACACGCTGTTCCTGCCAGAGGCAAGGTGCCTCTGCAGACAAGCTGTTCCACTCAGGACTTCCAAGAAAGGCTTTAAGCTCTGTCAAAATGTTGTAAGTGCACAGACACCCTTCCCATGATGCCGATGGCTCAGGCAGCACAGGGAAAGAGCCTGAACATTGAAGCCCAGGCGCTTAAAAAGTGAGGGGTGCGCCAAGATTTTGGAGCCTCACCCTGAGCACTTTGGACAGGTAGGTGGCTGTGACAGGCGTCCGCTGCGACACGATGTAGCGGCCGGACGCGCTGGGCGTCTCTGCTGCCAGCACATGCGCCGCGGCCACGTCCCTCACGTCGCAGATCAGGGGCGTTCCCTCCACAGGCTTGCCCTCAACGATTCCCTGCGCATGTACACACAAGTGAGCACTAGCAGCAAGGGTAGATTTCCAGTAAATCTACCATTCGTGCCTTTGAATGTGTCAGGCACACATGCAGAGCAAGATAGCACACCTTGTCCAAGCAACCATCACCAGCTTGGGACGTTGCCGTAAATGGCTCAGGGAGTGTGCTCACAAAATAATTCCCAGGAAAATGAATTTTTGTTGTATGGAATTTTGGCAGGGGAGGAGCACCTTCAGGAAGCCCACTGAAGTCCCATCGGCACGGGAGGAGACGACAGGGCCCAGCACAAAGTTGGGCAGCACTGCCACGAGGTCCAGGCCCTCCTCCTTTGCCAGCCTCCAGGCCTCCTTCTCAGCCACAGTCTGCACATGCACTATTCAATGCAGTGTACCTCCATACCATTGTATGGATTTCTCTGACTATCAGCAATAGGTGCAGGTAGACAGGCCTGCTGCAGTGAGTGTGCAAAGAAGGGCGGTGGCGCATACCTTGCTGAGATGGTAGGCCTGGCCATTCTCTAGTGAAGATGTCTCATTCCAGTCCTCCTCTGTGTACAGGCTGCCATTCTTGGGCGGAGCAGCATACTCCCCATGCACAGCTGCAGTGATAGCTCATAGTCCTCACAATCTTCACGTGTACATCAAGCCAACGCCTATGTAGAGGCTCAATTTGCAAGAAGGAAGTCACTGTGCAGTTAGCACCTGCTACAGAAGAGGTGAGGACAACGCGCTTCAAAGTGTCCTTTGCCTTTGCAGCTGATGCCAGCACGTTCTGTGTTCCCTTCAGAGCGGGATCTATCAGGTCCTTCTGAGGGTCTGGAGTCTCGATGAAGAAGGGAGATCTGCACAAGGACTGCGCCCGTTACTAGAGCCAAGACGGTAAGAGTGCTAATAATCGTCCTTGACACTAAGGAGAGACAGAAATGACGCAAAGTATTGGAGCCTCACGCTGTATGAAAGAGAAATGTGCTGCCCCGAACGACCTCATCAAACGATCCTTCCTGCGTGACGAAGCAAGCAGGATTCAGTCGGCTAGGACAGGACTGAGAAGCGATCAACCGAGGTTATTTGCCAGCTAAAGTAGCAGTAGTAATAAGGCCACCTGCAAGAGGTTTGCTTCCTGTAGCTCAAGGTTTCCTGGCAAGGCATTGCCCAGCTTGGTGAGGTGCTGCATCTTGCCGGTGTCAGAGAGGGACCGGACTGTCCCTCTGACATTGTATCCCTTCGAAAGTAACTGCTTGATAAGCTCTGTAGCGACAAAGCCTCCTGCACCAGTCACTACAGCGATGGGCACCCCGCTCATTCTAGCGTGCTCTTCGTAGCAAGGAATTCGGTGCGATCGATGACCCCTGTCCTCAAGATGCTACAGCAACCTTCACAAATCGTAAAGATGAACCACACATCGCCAAATATCCATCAGTGAAGGGCAAAGTTTGCTTGAAAGTCGCACGTGCGAACAAACGCGAAAGCGTTACTAATTATCATCCAACCCTGCTCCTGCTGGTTTGGTTCTAGGTCAAGCCCGGCAGATTTGCATCGTTTCGAGCAGCAATATTAGTCTGGGAGCTGTGAGTTGTGGTAGAACTCTTAGCGATGCGCTTGTGAGAAAGCCTGCTGCACAACACCTCAACATCTGGAGTGGAAAAGGGCTCAAGAAAACCTTTTGACCCTTGATTCTCGAGAAGGATTCCAATGCAGATCTCTTCGGGCCAAGATGGCATCCAAAGATTGCTTGCTGCCGAGCAGGACGCTCAAGCCATTGTCACAGCGGCACGGAAAGGTGCAGTGCCCTAATCGTCTCTGGAGCCCTACTTAGTTGCTATAGATGTTTACATCAGGATGAAGATCTGCATAGTATATCATTCAAACGGAGTATTTTGTTGCCATGATTTACCTTCCTGTCAATGGTAACTTCGCCATGGTTTCTTTGCCTCACCCTGATCCATGCAGAGTGCTAAAAAATTTGCGTCCACGCCAAGCCAGATCAATTTTCACGCTCAAAATGAAACCAGTTGTAATAAGACAATCCCAAGACTGCCATAATAGTACTTTGGTTCCCTGACGTTGCCCCTTTGTGCTGCAGCGAAAGCTGACAGGCTGAAGCAGGCCAAGCAGGAAGCTGAGCGTGAGATCAAGGCCTACAAGGCCCAGCGTGAGGAGCAGTATCAAAAGCGCATTTCCGATGTGCGTTCAGAGTCCCTCTCAAAGCAAATCATGTTGCCTGATCTTTGCACTACTGGCTTGTGACCAGACCCACAGCGGCAGCGCTGTGCAAAATCTCTGCACACTGACCTTGAATTGATATCAGTATTGATATCATGATGTACACCTGCAGGACTCGACAAGCTCTGGTGCAAATGTGAAGCGGTTGGAGTCAGAATCTGCGGCTACTGTGAAGACTATTGAGAAGAGCATTGCAAGCAAGAAGAAGGAGGTAAGCTGCATGTCAGAGTCCCGCATCGATTAATAAGCTTTCTTCTCTTTGAGCAACTGGTGCTATTGGCGTGGCAATGTCGTCTGTTCGCTGTCTTGATTTGCTCCTCATTCTTTGCCTGCCATGAGTTCTGGACAGAGTGCAAATTGAAAATGATCTTTTGTACAGGTTGTGGAGACCTTGCTGGAGTATGTCACCAAGGTCAGCTTCCCCAAGAAGTGAGGAAGCTTAAGGCGCGTAAGTTAAGGCTAGCTGTCTGAATAGTGAGCCTCAAGGGCTTGGGACAGCCGGTGCATGTCTTCACTAGGGATTCCTTACATTCCTGGGATGCCAGTGACAACTGGAAGGCCATTGTTGGACGCCGAGGGGTGCTCCCTGAGTCCGTGCCGTCCAGATTATGACATTTATATGGGCTGACATCACGTTATACGTATATGGTCATGAGTGATATCACAGGCAAATATGGCAGGAATCGCTGCACATAGTCGTGCAGAGAAATGAGCAGTGACATCAGTACTGTTTGCTGAGTTCCATTGGAGGTCCTGCTCGTCATCAGTGGCCACTTTAAGTGTGACATCGACACAGCCCCACTATTGAAGTAAAATTTAATCGAGTACTCTCCATACGAGAGCCTCTGGCTTGTTATCAGAAACCACTGGCGTACATATCCAAGTATATCCTTTTCTTCTCATCCCAAAGCATAGGCTGCATTGTGCTCAGTGCGGTATTCAGCACAGTCACTGACCTGGCAGGCTTTGAACACTTCTTGGTGGTCGGGGCTTCTGAGCAGCTGCGGTACACATGTGGGGATCCGGATATAAATGTTGCTGATGGTCAGGCATCTCTCAGATGATCTCTGCATGCGCAAAGTCGCTGACTCGCTGGTTCTTGAACATCTGTTTACTGAAATCACACTTCAAATAGCAGTTCAGATCCAAGCAGTTTGCTTTCTTCAGCATGCATGATCTGACTGGGGGGACCTTGCCATGTGTTGCCCGTTCACGCGTTCAGGGCGCACCTTCCTTTTCCTCGTCCACTGGTCCGATGTATTCAAGGCATCGATCTCGTGGTGATCGATCCCGTGTGTTGCAGCGTCGTACGTTGCGCAACCCATGTCCTTCGTGCTGTAAACGCTCAAGTTTATTGTGACTATAGTTCTATTGCAACAACCAATCATAGTCAGCAAGGAGGGGTGTTTTTTATTAAAGAAGTAATATTGTTGTGTACGGTGATCTAACCTGCTCTTTTCAATTTCTTTATTTACATATCAGATTGGAGGGCTTGAATGGTCAGCGGTCCACTGTTGCAACCACCCTGACTCGGCCTTTCTCAAACTGTGTACAGCTCAGGCCACAAGTGGCATTGTGACGCAATGATATCTTATAAATAGTTGCATTCCCTGTTAATTTGATCTGGAGGCTCATGAAGGACGCGTCAAGATGCAGAAGTTTGGTACTTCCTGTCATTCTCAGTTGCATCTTACTAGGCAGTGGGCCAGCACAGGCCGCCCAGGAGGACAGCTGCAATGGTGCTCAAGTAAGAAGGATCTACCTTTTGCATCGATAACCCTCAATTTTATAATCTTGACAGAAGAGCTGGCTGGAATGCTTGTTCAAAACTCTGCTCTGGGTTTGGTCTCAGGTAATCATTGAAGTCAGCACCGATGGGAAGCCTATCCAGCTCTTTACCGCCTTTCCATCTAGACTGGGGACCCTGCCACCAGTGAAGCGGTCACAGCTTTTGCCTCTCAAGGCTGCAGAACCTGCGGATGCCTGCTCGCCATTGGACCCCTCTCGATTCTCAGGCACGAGTGCATCCTCTGCAATCACACTGGCTGTGCCAATGTGAAGAGAGAATGACTGGCAAAGATGTGCCGCTAGCTCTGTGGTCCTGACTTAATGGAAGTGCTTTGATGTCGGCAGGCTCTGCAGTGCTGGTAGAGCGTGGTGGTTGTACATTTCTGGAGAAGGCCAGGGCTGTGCAGGCCGCCAACGCTTCAATACTGATTGTATACAATGATGATGATGGTGCGCTGCCTATCGCATGTCCAGCCTACCATCCTTCTTCTCCTGTTAGTAGTGTCTGATGGCTTTGCGGTCCTGTAGGGACACTCTTGAGTACAATTTCTGCAGACACATGGCTGATTGCTGCTGATATCCAGCCGTTTGTCTCCTTGGACTGTACGTACGCGTGTCTTTGATTGGTTCAAGCTATTCCTGTGGGGATCTAAAGAACAATGCACTTTGCGTGGCATTAGGATGCTTCCAGATGGGTACCAATGGCTCGGCCACCCTGGAGAGGTTCAACATCTCATCCATCAGCGTGTCACGTTCGACTGGGGAGCAGATGAATGCCAAGATAGCAGAGGGAGCCACAGTCGCCATATGGCTGCCAAGGTCACTCTCACAGCATCATGTCCTCCTACCATATGAGCAACTTCAAGGGAAGTTCCTTGCGACCTAGTGAGCAAGAGGTGCATGCATGCGCAGCCCGAAAGGGTGTTGGTTGCTTGCAGGAATCGCAATTTGGATCCCAGCGCGGCTCTGTTGTGGTTAATGGCAGTGGCGACAGTGGTGGTAGCGTCGCTGTGGGCGGGGAGCGATTTCATGCAGGAGGTTAAATCGGCAGGCAGGGTCGCCGATGATGAGGTGACACCACCCACCTGATTGCTTATCCGCCAAAAGCAATTTCTTCAGAAGTAGCTTTATTTGTACATTTTCTTGCAGCCCTGGTGTTGGGTTGCTTGGGAGATCTCGCAATGACTGTTTGCTTTGGCTGCCTGTTTCCGCTTCGGGATGCTCAAGCTTTCCTGGCAAGGGATGGCACCAGCTCGCAGGAAGTCCTCAAAGAGCATGAGTATGGGCCGACAGGGTCCTGATCTGCAGGGAGCGCATGGGAAGGGGCCCAGTGCCAGCAGTACTGCGCCGGAAGTGCTGGTGGTGACGGGGCAGGCGGCTGTTGGCTTTGTCTTCCTTGCCTCCGGCATGCTCCTGCTGCTGTTCTTCTTCATGAGCCACATCTTCGCCGTCGTGCTGGTGTGCCCCATTGCTCTATTTAGTCACCCTATTGCCTCTATGGCTAGTTCCTGGGCTTGTCAGTTTCCATTTTCTGCTGCATGCTGGACCTCTAGGCTGTAGACATGAGGCTTGGGAAGCAAATGAGCTAAAGCTGTGATGCTGCGCACTTGTGTCAGATTCCTCAAAAGTTTTGCAAGTTGTCAACAGACACATCATTTGGTTCAGAAACTTGTCATAGTCAGCTCCTCACACTCGCAGACTCTGTGCTTGCGCAGACGGTGATGTTCTGCTTCGGGGCGCTGCAAGCCCTGACGCTGGTTCTGTCGGCCGCGCTGGGGCGTTGCCTGCCAGGCTGGCAGAGCCACATCAGCGTGCTGCCGCTGGCTGGCGCGGTGGACAGCCTGTCTCTTGCGGCGAGCCTGCCCGCTGCCGCGGTTGTGGTCGTGTGGTTCTTTGGCCGGCACACAATATGGGCGTGGCCGCTGCAGGACGCCATGGGCATCTCGCTCATGCTGCTGCTGCTGCGCCAGTTCCGGCTGCCGAACATCAAGGTGCGTGCATTCTGAGCCTGTGAATTTCACCGATGTGTGCAGGTACTTTGCCCTCCTGATCAATGCATGTCTGTCAATTCATTGAGACTCTGGTCACTAGACGGCCTTGTCCTCTCCTGTACTTTCCTCTTTGAGAAACAGATATTGTACTGGTGCAAACGCATGTTAAAGTTCAAGTTTGAATTGTATCAATGACTAAGGATGAATGACGCACCAGTGACGTGGATTGTGCAGGTGGCGTGCATACTACTGCCGCTCTGCTTCGTGTACGACATCTTCTGGGTGTTCATCGAGCCCCTGATCATGGGAGGGACCAGCGTCATGGTGGAGGCGGGTCTACCTTGCTCTCCCCTTCCCTCACCATCTATGTACCTGTACCTTAATTAACGCTTCCCCATTGTGGTGCAGCCTGCGCAATGTCAATTTTGAGCGTCTTGCTAGGGCGCAGCCTCGTCCAGATATGTCTACATGCTGCAAGAGGCGAAGCAGCTTCGGCACGTGTGTTTCCAAGCACCTGCCTCCTCATCTGATGTCATGTGTGCCAGGTGGCGACGGGGGAGGCTTCGCATGAGGCGCTGCCGATGCTGCTGACGGTGCCCAACATGCGCGGAGGCCCCTACGCGGGCTACTCGGTACTGGGCTTTGGGGACGTTGTGCTGCCGGGGCTGCTGCTGGTGTACGCGCGCATCTTTGACCTGCGCCACCGGGTTGGCATCTGCGGCGGCTACTTCCTGCCGGCCGCCGTCGGCTACGGCTGCGGCCTCGTGCTCACCTTCATCGCACTCTTGCTGGAGCTCTTTGGCGACCAGGTGGGATGCTTGTCTCATCACATGCGGTCTCTGGCTTGTCACTGTCCTGCGCATTTGAGCTCTCAAGATCAGAGGTATTCTGCGCTCGTGCAGTCTCCTCGAAGAGATCATCCTCTTGCGGTCGGGTGCTCTTGTGGATCGGCAGGGGCACTTTGGATCACACAATATCAATTGAAACCCGCTGAGGTATCTTGCGCAGCCTCAGTGTGGTTGATATGATATGAATGGTGGTTTGACTGGAATCGAATAGAGGAGTGAATATTATCAGTGTGTTTGGCTGCACACAGGGTCAGCCGGCGCTGCTGTACCTGATCCCCTGCACACTGGGGGTGGTGCTGGTGCTGAGCTATTGTCGCGGCGACCTGGCAGCCATGTGGGACAAGGAGAAGGAGGATCCGGGTGAGGTGGTCAAGGGGCGCCTGCCCAGCATCATAGAGGAGGACGAGGAAGAGGACGATGATGACATAGAGCAGGGCCTCCTGCGCACGCCCTCTGACAGCCTCCCCGTGCTGCCAGCAGTGCGCTGAGGTTAGGGTGTTGGGTTGTGGATGGCTGGGGGAAGGAGCCTGTGTGTTTCTCTTTCCTGCGGTTGTCTGTTAGCTGTATGGGGTTGGCTTGAGAGCAAGTATCCTCTGGGCACTATTCGTGCCAGGAGTTAGTGTAAGGGTAAAGTACAAGTAGCGCAACTTACACTTGTGCAGGTCATGTATTTCTGGGACTTGTGTTGTAAATTCAATGTCAGAGAAGTCCATGTGTCAGGCGGGAGGCTGCCATGCAAGTCTTACTTCGTAGGTAGTTTTATTCTGGCAGTGTGACACTGAGTGTTGTGGTTAAGAAATGGCTTATACCGGCACCGGGTGTGAGAGTTGCAATGGCACTTTGGGCCAACTTGAAAGTCGGTGCCCTCTGTATGGTCCTTCACTGTGCAGGCCAGCAAATGCGGCGCTCATTGCACCTTACGCAGAAGGGACACTATGTCCAGGAGTGTCAATGATCCCATATTTGATGCATGATGCTGTACATGATGTAAATCTTCACCTTGAAAGAGCGCTGGCGCCTGTAGCCGCCTTCATGCCTTGATCAAAATGCTTGCGATTTCGTGTTTTGCTTGTTTTCTTCTCTTGCCTCACCTGAACTTTTCAGCATTGTCTGGCCAGCAGATTTGCTCATGAGCCAACCTGCACAACAGCTGGCCTCATCCATTTTGGTTGCTATTTACTGGGACATAACCCCCTCAACACTTAGGAACTTATGCTTCTTGCAAACGAACCCTTTTCAATGGTGAGCTGCTGCTGGTGCCAGCACGGTTTGGTGCCTGTCCGATCTCGAGTTTGAATTCGAGGAGATCGAAGCTAATTTGGCCGCACTCACCGAGCTGTCACGTAAAGAGACTAAAAGTTAGATTTGAGTAGAAGTCATCGATTGCAGTATCGTGAAACACTTCAAAACTATACCTTTGTTTCAGCAAGAAGATGACGGAATAGGACTTGCACTTAGCATCAGTCCAGTATACTCAGTGCCATCGTCACCTCACGAACCGAACTTTGTTTGTGCAAGACCAGGTGGGTAGCTAAAACAGATTATAAATACGTTACAAATCCACAGCATAAAGTTAGAATATGCAGTGCGGCATTGGGCACCCAATGCACAATGTCCAACATGTTTACTAAGAAGTTCTGAGTATTCGGCAATCAGCGTGGCTGAAGTTACCGGTTTCTGAGCAACATCAGAGAGAGGATGGCAGTGTCAAGATATTTTCGATGTTTTTATTCGAAGTCATACTGGGCTTCAGTACCTCTGTGCTCGTGTGATTTGACGACCTGTGTAGTACAATTCCTGGTGCGAACAGAATAGTTTTTTGGGTCTCTGATTGCACGTATGCCTCCTGCAGGATCGCATGCGCGTGCTCATCCGTGTCGTCAGTGTCTGTTTCCTCCTCAGTGTATGTAGTGCACAGTACGTCAACAGCACAAGCAAGCCTGTTGACACAAGCGCTGGATACAAATTTTCATCTAACCAGGCAACGAACCCGTTCCTGATTATCATAGGTGAGGCTCAAACATCTCCACATCAGAAAGGCTCACTTGCACTCAACATTGCTGCTTGCAGCTGCAATTGCTGCTTGGCAGCAAGCAGCCTACACGCAGCAGTATCGCCTGGTGGAATTTCTAAAAGGACCATTACCTGCAGGTGTATGCGCGATAGCAGTCATCGCGGCATTCTTGCTCTTGTGCGGCACAACTGCATACGCTGACATCAGGCGCCGGAATGCAATCAATGGACCTGGCGGTCAGTCCTCAATTTACATATCTGAAGACCTCCTGCTGCACATGCATGGAAGCTCACACTGGATGCCTGGATTGGAATTGCTGTTGTAGCGAGGGATGACATTGTAGCGAGCTCTCGGTGGTGTGGCAGGGGTGCAACAGCAACCAGCGGCTCAGCGGTCAGCGCCGACCGGAGTGCAGCCGCTGAGACCGGAGCCCTTCATCCCTGTTGTTGTGGTGTCACCCAACAACGCAGTGGACATCGCTCGGCGTGTCGGCGATGTGGATAAGAACGCGCTGCAGTCGCCGTTTGGGAAGTGGGATCAGAAGCTCCAGTCCGAGCCTTCCTTTGGGAGAGGAAGTGAGACCCCTTGCCTACAGCAACCCCATTTCTTTCCCTGCTTCTGTAAGTAGGACTGGGGTTGTGTAGAGTTTCTTTAGCAATGCAGGTGTTTGCCATCATGCATGTGTCTCACTCACCAATGGCTGTTGACAGGGGTCATGCCTTTGTGGTTGGAGTCAGTCCTGCAGCGGCAAAGATCCACAGCGAGTGTGGATGATGTGGAGATGCAAAGGGTGGATTCAAGCGCAGCTGACAAGCCACACCCTCTGAGGAGAGGCAGCAGCAGAGCCCGAAGTTTTAGGAGACTGGGATCAGGCTGCTTGGGGGGCCCATCCGCCAGTGACAATTCAGCAGAGGTGGCATCTGGTGATCAGGTGGGTGCCATTAAGTTGCCGATGATTGTTTGTCATGAAGCGTTGGGAGGTGGGTTCACTAGCAGATGAGTTGCACGATGATTCAAGTTGCAGGATCTCTGAGAACTTCCTGCTGCTCTGCAGGCCTCATCATCACAAGCCGCTTCCACAAAAGTGCTGCAGGAAAAGAAAGAACAGGGAGAATGATGCATGCTGATCAACAATCAACTGTTGAATTTATGTAGTTGGAATCTGGCGGCGAGGTAGAGCAGGCATCTAGAGATCTGCCAGTGTATTGACCTCATTCTGCCAAGATGATTGCATCAATGTTGTCCATTTGATCTTTGTGGTGTGACTTGTGCATTTTCTGAGTCCTATGTACCGCTTTTCAGTCATGTATCTTCAAGAGGCCATGCCGACTCGCTATTTAAGATCTCGATGAGGTTGTTTCAGCACACTACCTTTCCCGCATGGGTCTGGAATTCTTTGTGGGCTTCTACTATGTGTCTTAGCCATGCCAGCATCTATTTAATGAGTAAGTGCCTCTGTTGTAATTGGCCCACCGGGTGCTTTGAGTGCTGCAGCTGAGCATGGTGCAAATGATCGTAATGTATGGGTTTTGAATGCCTGCTGTCACAAGTTGCAATAAAGAGACCTGGGCGAGTCGCCTTTTGTGCCTTGCTATCTGTGGGACATTACGTACGACTGGGCGCGTTTCATAAATCACATGATCATGTGGTGTGAACCAATCTGACTGGGATCTAATTTATAAAGGTCACCCAAGTACTACTCAGGGCCTCTCGCCTAGTAGGCGAGAGGCCCTGAGCCATTACTGCAATCAAAAATTGCTCTAGACCCATGGAACAATTCAGAATTTTGGAAATTGATGCTTCGAAAATATGTCTTTCCCATTTCCATTTTCATTTATATTCATGTATATGCACCTGGAGAAGTGCTGACGTGGCAAATGCACCATGCATGCATTGCTCGAGCTCTGTCGCCATCATAGGCCCAAACCATCGTGCCACTGAAACGGCACTTGAAAATGAATGTTCAACCTCGTCCAGGATGCACACTTGTTATACGAGACCGTGTTCCAACGAGAACGAATGCCAAAGCGTTTCCTTGAGATCATCTGATATTGACCCGAGCAGCGTCATTAATGAAGCTCTCAACAACAGCACACGGATCCTATTTGCAGTCCTTGCAGCAGCTGGGGTTACTAGAAAGCCTGGAGAATGCTCTGCAGAGCGAGGACGATACTCCTATCGTTTTGCAGGCAAGCAAATTTTTCGTCACAGTGCCGTATCCTCTCACTGAAACCATCGTCAGTGAGCAACCTGCAAAAAGTTACTGATCAACACTTTTTGAATTCGTAGGTAGATGCAATGCAGGCTGCATGCACAAGCCCTCTGCTTGGCTACACCTTGCTGTCTGACCCAGGTGAACTCCTGTGACTCACATCCTGCAAGCTGGAAACGATGGGATTGCTAAAGGACATGGATAATAACTTGCATTGCTGCAGAGGCAGTGAGGGGGAGATTGATAGCAGAGATCCTGGAGCAGGACGTGCTTCCAAGTGTTGCAGAGCGAGTCCGGCTGCGAGTGACAAAGGTGTTGTGTTTGCATGCATGAGTCTCCTTCTCTGCTGTCCACATCGTGCTGTTCATGTGAATATTTCCCAACTGCAGGCTGCAGCAAATGCCATGACAGGACAGGGTGGCTTCCTGCAGGTGCCTCTGCCGCTGTCCCCAGTGGGTCAGGGCCATGCCTTGACTGGCAAGCGCGCCACAGTGCATTTCATCGGCATCTGCGCGGCTGCCTCCTCAGTGGGCCGCCGCATCTCCTCACAGGTCCTCAAGTGCCCCAGCTGCGACACAGTCCAGACAGTGCTGGTCGGTGTGCCCAGGCATGCCTGCTGCGAGGAGAGTGACGGCCTCAGCTGCGCACAGTGGGAAGAGGACATGGCTGGACGCACATTTGTCCCGGTATTTCTGCCTCACAAAGCATGATCTACTTAATGAGAGCCCCTGCATTAGGTTGACATCGTGAGACATACGCATGCATGCTCCAACATGTGCAAGTACCAGCCCATGCGGCAAGGTTATGAAGTTAATTCTGTTGCCATTGCAGGTGCAGCAGCTCTGGTTCTCTGCTGTCAGCAATTCCTTTGGCGCTGTCACACCATCAGCACAGGCAGTGAGCATTCACCTGACAGGCGGGGACCTCTGTGGCAAGGCAGCCATTGGAAGCTGCGCCATCATCTTTGGCTGCATGGAAGTGACACCAATGTTTCCTGCATGGTCCATAGGAACGATCCAGGTAACGTTCTCTGTGAAGACACATGCATGCTTGCATGCATGCAACAAGCCATGCATGCACTTTGCCCTTATCCATCTTTTGCCTTCTTGCATTGCAATGAATTTTTGTTGGCAAGGCTCATCCTTTGTCTCTCACGTTCATGTGCCTTGCTGTGGTCAGGTCTGGGCAAACAACATGGAGATCCTGTTGCCCAGAGCAGCCGTGGCAGCCCCTGCTGCTTCAATCGAGTGGGATCGCTGGCAGAGTGACATGCTGTCTGAGCCCAGGCACGTCATCGCAAATCTGTGTGAGGCGCTCTCTGCCTGGCTACAGCCCCAGCCAACAAGTGCCTCCATCCTTCTGGCCATGCTCCTCAGCGCAGTGACCGCCGACACATCTCAGAATGACATGCCAGAGACCGAGCGGAGCCAGGCAAGTTGCCACATCTCTTGCACATTCTTGATGCAACACATGCTTGCAACAACCCACATATTGCTTTAGACATCTTGTCCCTAGGACTGGACAAGGCGTCATCACTTACAAGAAGCATGCTAATAGCGCTTACTAGACCCGAATACCTAATTTTCGCCTCGCCACGCTACCTCTGCCCAGGGATGACTGTCATGTGGTGTGCTTGTGTGTCTGTGTCGTGCAGCACTGATGCCAAAAATACACTTGCCTGTTCAGGTGCATGTCCTATTGGGATGTGATGGGCATGAACCAGGTCTCATGCGCATCATCCAGAGGGCTGCAAAGCTGCTGACTCCACACTGCGTATTCCATGATGAGTCCAGGCCACTCCTGCCCAAAGCACAGTCCACGCTTCTGCCTGGTGTTGAAAATGGGATGCGCGTGGATTCTGGATCCCTCGGACTCGCTGCATCAGGTAAGCAGCTCTTCCAAGCTATGGTTCTTCTGCAGCCGATTCTTCTCAACTCAACATACAGGTCTCTAGAAGGAATACAGTTTCCCTTTTGACATGCCCTGCACAAGATCCCAGCTTGAGGCAGTGAGCCCCCATACTTTGACATCATGCATGCAGATAATACCAAAGTAGAGATGGCCAGCGACTGTGGTGTAGGAGTCCTTGTGCTGCAACACCAGCACCTGAAGAAGAAGGAACAGGATGCCCTCGCGCACACTCTGGAGCACAGCAGTAAGAGTGTCTGCGCTGACCCCACCCTGAGTGTCCCTGTCACCGCTGTCCTGTGGATGATTGCCGACCAGGAAGACATCCAGCAGAACGGCACCAGTACAAAGGTAACCAAGGTCTTCATTCAAATCATGTGAAACATACCGTGATATCCAGTAGTGGGGTCTGGCTTGGCAGTCTGATTCTCACCTGCCAAGCATTTCAGGCCATCAGGAGTGATATTTTGCAATGCATACTTTACCTTCAATGCCAATCTGCCATTGACACAGACATGCCAATCGTAGTCTGCATTTGTCTTCAGCAGGGAATGTGCCTGTGCAGGGCCGCTTCATGAGCTCTACTTCGGCGAAGGTCCAACTCAGCAGCAGTCTGCTGGGTGCATTTGACCTTGTGGCTAGTTACAGCACCACAGCAGACTTGGAGCTGGAGGCCATAGAGCACATCCTGGATCTGGTGGCTGACCCAGGATCAAATATGGACGATTCCAGCATTGAGCAGATGGCGTCCCTTGGCAGATGCATGCAGCGCCACATGGCTGAGGCGGCATGCATGCTCCAGCCGACAATGAATCCTGCTGCTGCCAACTTCCTGCAGCAGTACTTCATGGTGAGCCTGCAACATGTTCCCAACGCTGCATTTCGTTATGTGCAGCAACAATCCGCACTGTGACAAGCGACCGGTGTCATGTGACATCTAGGGACTGGCTCTCGTATAAAAATCAGTGAGGCATGTTGCTGATGGGCACAAGCCTGCAGTGCGTGACAGTCTATAATTGTGTGATCTTGCTGTCGAGTGCAGGCCCTGAGGCAGTATGATGCAGCTGATTTCGAGGTGACAGCCGCCACGCTGAGCAGCCTCGCCCGGCTGGCAATCGCGAGCGCTCGCCTGCACCTGCGCGACACGGTTCTGGCCCTGCCTGACGCTGTGCTCGCCATCGTCATGTTTGAGCGGAGCTGCGAGGCCAAGGTTCGCATGCTGCACCTCTCCTTTTAGATTTTGTCTCACGATCGCTGCGCGTCTTCCGACACAGCATGCTTGAGGAAGCTGCATGCACAAGACTGCACTTAATGCTCAGGGTCTTGCCGGAATGTCCTTCGGAAATTGATAAATTGCAATCGCCCCCGGCTGGCGTGGGCCAGTATAAATACTGAGCAACGTGCCCACTGTTGATTGAGTCTTGCCTAAATCTGGCGAGTCCATCAAGGGGTAAGTGACAGCCTTTAAATGCAGCTTGTCTGCAGGACGCAACTTGCCTCTTGGCAGGAAAATCGTGTAGTGATAGTCTTGCAATTAACCGATTTAACTAGCAGCTAAGGTGCTGTTGTGTGCACAGGGGTTCCAGGCACAGATGGCACATGATGTCTGCCACGTGCACAACAGCTTGCCTGATGGAGAGGAGTTGGCAGACCACCTGCAGGCTACATACACCGCCCTGAAAGCGCAATTTGGCAGCATGGATGTGGATTTGGCCAGAGAGGAGTGAGTATTCCGCTGCGCATGCTTTCTGCCTGTTCAGGGTTTGTGTGACCTTGCAATAGGATGGTCCAAGACCTTGTTGCATGGGCATGCAGCATATACGCGTATTACTGATAGGATGTACCATGGGAACTGGCATATGCTCAGCTTTGTGGCCGAGGGCAGTAAGGTGAAGTACAAGCGCCAGCAGGAGGTGAGATGCATGTGTGTATGTCGGAGAGATGGTCTTCAGTGCTGCTAAATAGCTGCCTAATTTACTGAATGACTGCCATCGGCCTGGACACTGAACTGCCTGCAAGCGCATCAATATTTGCAAGGCAAAGAATGACTGCAAGATAAATCTACTAAAATCTTAGAATATTTACTGCGCGCCGGCTCCTCTCCAACCTGCTGGGTGCCACACGCTGGCTTCACAGGACGCTTCCTAAGAGCTCCCATATTTAAATTTGGCGTGATGCGCAATGCCGGCCGGCCACGGCCACGGCCACGGCATATGCCTCACAATGATGCATCGTAATCATTATATTATAATAATCATGATGATCAGTTTCATTGCATGCAAGTCATGAGCATGATCATGCGCATCCACCAGGTGCATGCGATAGTGACCATGGTGAGCTGATGCCCTTTACTGCGCACATTCAATATTCGTGATTGCACTTCAGAGCCTGGAAATTAAGCACATGAAAAGATCCAGACTGCCTCAAGCACGTGACCCCGCCAGGTGGCAATCAGGACTTGTCACCGTTTCCACCAGGTGCTCCTGGAACACAACACACACACAAGGCTGCACTGCAAATGATGATCATCACTTCGGTGCCCTCGTGCCTCACATTTCATGCAGGATGGTGATGCGCCCTATGTTTTCTCCATAAGTCTCGTAGGGGAACGGGGAGGGGTTTTTCTTGCTTGCAGCAATATCCCCTGTGCATCGTACTACGGTAGATGATTTGATATTTTGCTTAAGTTTGTCGCAATTCAAGACCAGAATCTGCACTCCTCGTGTTGTGCGCAGCTGACTTTACCTCGGCTTCCCCCTAGTTTCGCAGTGGTCATGGGAGGGAGACATTGTGTCTGATAAAAGTATTGTAAGCATCACAGCCATCAGTAAGCTGCAGAATGGCGAGGGCAGCGCAGCTTCGGCGGTTGCTTTTTCTGACGAGCATCGCTGTTCTTACCTGCACAAGTTGTCTTGCACAAGGCCAGAGCGATGTTCGCCCAGGCATCAGCTTGAAGAGGTCCTTGTTGGATGCACAGTCTGATTTAACCAAAGCAGAGGGGGCTGATTGCCGTAAGGTCAAACATCTTCCTGAAGTCGTGGACAAGTGCGCCTATGTGAAGGAGAACTGTGCTAAAGGTACGAGGCGTGGACCCCCAGGCACTGCTATATTGTTGGTAAATTACACATTAGATAAATTTACTGTAGGAATGCTGATACGCAGGCTCAATCATATCCTACGTGGAGTTGTATTTCTGCTATGTGAGACCTGCTGGGCAGCTCCCAATCATCCTATACCAGGTGACATTCGCGGGGCTTCCTTGGGGGATTGCAACCTGTGGCATAGAGAATGTCCTTGCATGGTGATTGGAATCTTCAATCCCTTCGTGTTCACATCATTTTTGCTGTTCGCAGGTTGCCTGCATTTTGTGGCTGCTGCTGCTCTTCCGTATCCTTGGCAGCACAGCCGAAAACTTCTTCTCCCCAATTTTGACACAGCTGTCACAAGAAATGGGGTTGCCTCCCAGGTTTGCTGGAGGTGAGCCATTTACCGGTATCTTCAACAATTGTGCAAGAGTTGTGCAAAGCAGGCTCCAATCATATGAAGTTGCAAGTTCAGGAAGAATCTGCACTGTCCTTTGCAGTGACGTTCCTGGCATTGGGCAATGGAGCACCGGACATCTCATCATCAGTTGCTGCCATCACTGCTGGCCACTATGAGTTAGCTGTGTCTTCACTCCTTGGTAAGTGCGCCAGCACTTCTTGTGATACTAGATGATTTTACAGGTCTCATCTGACTGCAGCAATCATTCAGCTGCCAGCATGCCTGAAGTTTTCACAACACGGCGATCTAAGTGACACAGAAGCAGCAAATTGTTATGAGGTGGCAGGGAATATCATCTCTTATGTGCAAACGGGATTTGATATTGGGTTGTGAAGGTGGCGGCTTGTTTGTGGGGTGCATTGTGGCGGGCGCCATTATGCTTGCGAATGGTGGAGCGAAGGCTCGTGGGGCGCTCATGCGCGATGTGTCAGCTTACTGCATTGGCGTTATAACCATCACGGTGTTCATGTGGACTGGAGAGATGACTTACTTCCGCTCGGGAGTCCTGCTCATCCTCTATGGAGCATTTGTAGTCATCGTGCTGGGTGCCGACCTGTGGCACATTTTCACCAAGTGAGTACTCGATTCAAATATTGTTGCTGTAGCCTATAGTGCAATTCGAGGGATGGATGCATGTGTGCTCTGGCGCAGTGGGCGTAGCTGACGGCTGCGGTGCTCACCTTTCACAAGCACTTTGAATGTTGTGCATGTCAATCGCATGCCAAAGGCCTGAACTCGTGCATGGTCTTGTGCTTCTCAGGGGTGCGGACGCCGAGAAGCTGCCAGAGGCGGAGCCTTTGATGCAGGAGGATCCAGCTCGTGGGAGGAGGCACACAGAGCCGACTATCCCCCCTGCAGCAGACCTGTACTTGCATGATCATGCTCATAATGTGAGTAGCACCCTCAGTGTATTGTGGGCCTCCTGGAGTTGGGGGTGGGCATTTATTCCTGGCAATTCCACAGGTTGATGGGAGCATGCTGTCGGAAGACGGTTTTTCTGAACGGCACGCGATTCGACAGTATTGTCTGCTGTGCTGCTGAGTGCTTACTGCTTTTATGCGAGTCCCTTCTGGGCACCCATACTCTGTCAATGTATGGCCGAGCTTCTTCTTGTGTGCAGCAGGTTCCGGACAGCACCATTGAGTTGACAGAGAAGCAGCACAGCACCGGCAGCATCGCTCACAGTGTGGAGGACCGGTCGGAGAGCGGCCTGAACCACCAAGCAGACGGCAGCCGCGAGCATCACCATGAACAGGTGCCCCCTGCCTTGGCCTCCAGCTGACCTGAAAAATCACCAGAATGCAGCATGCAGCATGAGAGATTTTCGACAATTGCCTTTCTTACTGAATGTGCTAGATGCAGGGTCCGTTGTAGCATTGGCCCCATTGCATGCAGGAGTGCTGAAATAATAAGTTTCATTTGATATATGCAAGGGTGCTGTAAATGTTAAGTATTCTGCCTCTGATGATATATGGCTGTGGCAACACACCATGTCTGCTGTGAGAAGGACATGCATGCATCAAGCCTGAGACATGATTTCGAGGACACCGTACAGTGGTTGGCTTGTGCATGACTTATGTATTCCTCTGGTCATTAGTAACCAAATGGCCTCTAGATGGGGCACCCTATTACAGCATGCATAGCAGGGATGCGTGAAAGGCAGGCCTGGCTCGGGCAAAGGGGCACTACAGACACTTGAGCTTTGAGAGACAGGACATGGGCAGGAACACCATCATTACTATCAAAACAAATACCACATCTATAATTGTGCTACTGGCGATGGTGCGGCAGGCGCGGCACCACAGGGTGAAGCGCTGGCTGGACCAGGAGGACGTGCACCTGATGAGCGGGCGCGGCTACCGGGCGCGCGCATTGGCTGAGCTGGCCAACTCCTCCACCTTCAACTACCGCGGCCACATCCACGAACTGCGCCGCGCCTCTGCCGAAGCCTCCCTGCTCAGCGACGAGGAGGCCGGCCCCGCAGGGCACACCCCTGCAGACGGTGCGCTGCAAGATCTCTGCCATGAATTGCCCTCCCTGTGTTATACCTGTGGTAGTGACGTTCCCGGTCAACGTGATGTCCATGCAGCTGTGCTTCTTTTGTCTGATGCAGACGCTGCATGAGGCAATTACAGGAAATTGTTTGTGTCATTTAGGTAGTAAACCACAAGGGTGATCTTTCTGGAAACAGTGCACTGCTACTGGTACATATTACCGCTCTTAAGCAACAGGCGAGTAATATATATCTTTTTGCTGGGCTGCAGGGTACCAGCCGCCAGAGATAGTGGACTCCGGAGCAACGATCCCTGAGGGGCCGGATGAGGAGGGGGAGGGGGATGGGGAGGACTACAGTGGCGATGCGGCAGAGAGGGGGGTGAGTCCCCTGCTGGCAGAGGGGGGACCGGGCCCCCACCGGCCTCGGAGAAGGACAGCTTCCATGGAGCTGCTGGAGCCCGGCGGCGCCGCCAAGAGGCCCGGGTGGTTTGGGCGCTCCTTCGCGCGGTGCAGAAAACACTCTGGCATCGTCTGTTCTGTGGTGAGCATGGCTGCCTGTGTGCTCTTGGGCCGAGCCTTTGTGTGTACTTGGATATGTCATGTGAAACATGCGCAATCGCCCTCTCTACGACGGACAGTGTTGTTGATGTGCTCTCGTTATAGAGTTTGAAGAGCCAGTGCAGGGTGGAGCACAGGTTGCTGGAGAGGAATGAGCTGTATGCACTTGTTTGCTGAGCAGTCTAGGTCTGCCTGCAGCTGGGGGTGCTTGAGGTGATTGCCAGCACAGTGGAGTGGCCACTGCTCATCATCCGCCATGCCACTGTCCCGATCGTGGAGCAGGAGTTTTACAGCCGCCCCTGGTTTCTGACATCCTTGGTGCGCACCCTGAGGCAAATTTTCTGGATCTTGTGAATGCTTACTGCTGCCATGCAATCTGGTGACCTTGTCAATGGTTGAAGTGCGGCCACCATGGCTGAGCACACTGCACATTGGCATGAGTAGCGAGTCAGTGTCTCATGTCATGGTGTGCAGGTGTTTGGGCCACCAGCTGCAATGTACTATCTGGAGCTCAGCTTCATGGCCATGGGCATTGCTTTGGGGGTTGGCTGTGCGGCCTCAGCGCTGGCTGCCTGGGCAACCAGATCTTCAAAGGCCACTCCACCGGTACTGCACCTCTCCATATCCAACAGTGCTACTGCTCTCATGTCATGTCGGGCAATCAGATGCTGCGCTGAAGTCATCAAAATTCCATGCAAGAGTGCATACGTACCCCGCGCTACCATTGGAAGTAATGGGTGTAATGCTGGGTTGCAGGCCTGGACTTTTGGCCTGGGCTTTCCGGTCGGTTCAGCGGTCATTGCTGCACTGGGCTTTGTCTTGGCGGCCATGTGGATTGACACAATTGCCACGGAGCTGGTCAGCATGCTGGAGTACCTGGGGCTGCTGTCTGGCATCAGCCACACTGTGCGCCCCTGTGCATGCCTCACTCAGTCCTTGCAACATCTATTTCCTTCACGGCTCCCTTGCCATGCTTGCTGCTACGTCCACAATCGCCTTTCCTTCTTATGCACCCTCACAACCCCAATTTATTCGAAGGCGCAGACCAAGCAAGGCATATGTGCGCGGAAGCCCGAAGTTTGAAAAACAACGTGTATGTGTGCGCAGGTTTTGGGCCTGACGGTGCTTGCCTGGGGCAACTCGGTGGGCGATATGTCCACTAACATGGCCATGGCGCGCAAGGGCCTGGCAAATATGGCCATGACTGCATGCTATGCTGGTCCAGTCTTCAACCTGTTGGTACGACCCCCAACTACCTGCTTCCTTTTGTGGCGGGTTACTTGTTACTACTGCCATTGCTAAAGCAGTTGGTGCTATTCCAATTCTGCACCGAAGTCGGCAAAGCAGCTGTGTCCAAAAATCTCACAGGGTACACTAATGCTGCTCTGGCAGATCTGGGGTTCTGAAAGGTGGTTGATTGAATGCTGCAACAGGTGGCGATTGCGCTGGGCTTCATCCGGCTGCTAGCCTCCAAGGGCCTGACCAGCGTCCAAGTGGTGGTGACAGAGAATGTATTTGCCAGCTGTGTGTGTGTCATTGCCATGTGTGTCGGCGTCATTGGAGTGGGCCTGACAAACAACAACCGCCTACCCCCCAACTTTGGTCTGGTGCTCATCGGGATGTATCTGGCATACCTTGTTGTGACCATCTGCCTGCTGCTTACGTGAGTGTGTCCAAGTGTACTTGCAATCCCTGCAACTGCCAAGAAGAACAAAAATAGGCCTTTTTGAAGTAATTGTACACTTTCAAGCTTTCTTGGTGTCAGAATGGCCCAGCCTTGTATTTGTTTTGCAGATTTGAAGTGGTTGTGGGCCTAGGCTCTACTGGAAGAGCTACGGTCGCTGAAGTATTCTCAGGACCTGTTTGAATTTTGGAGTCTCAAGATGTACATCTCTGTGTATCCGGTTGTAGAACAAGGGCGATAGATTTACAACAGGGTCCTGGACTTTTCAAGTAATAATCAGATTTTTCACCAGTGAAGTGTGCATCGCCCAATGCTTCCAATACTTGGCAAAGAACTCAGGGAGTCACCTTGTAATCAAGCATTCAAGAATACTCTGGATCTCTGCCACTTTTTGTTAAAATTGGCTTCCAGAATTTGATCACTGCACTTCTGCGCCATGTGATGCATGCAGGGCAGCGCTCTCTCCCTTTCTGGCGGTCAGGCACATCTGTGCTGCATATCTGCAATTCTATGCTGCTGATGCTGCTACTGTACAGTGTGCTTTTGACCCATTCTAGTGTATGAGGCCCCATCTCCGGTGCACATTGTTTATTGTCTGGAAGAGGTTCAAGTCAAAGAGCTCGCAGCGGATGGGCATCTCCACCTCATAGAAGGGGTTCTTCAGGACAAAGTCGCAATAAAGATCATAGATCCTGCACACATGACAGTAATTGGAGCAGTCAGCATCCTCATCATCACATACCCTTCCTGCAAGGACTGCAACAGAATTTCCATTGTTTAAAAATGCATTGAGCAAACTTCAATAAGGGGTCACAAGAAGCAGCGCACGTGTCTTTGAGGAGGATGTCCACATCTGGGGTGTTGGGCTCCACCACCATGAGAAATTTGGTGCCTGTGAGCGTCTGGAAGCAATGCAGGTCAAAGGTGTCCGCATGCAGCAGCTCTATGCCTGTGCAGCCGGGCGCAGGGGACAGCTGCGCGGCGATGGCATGCAGGGAATGCCTGCGGCATGCCTCAACTTCAGGTCATACAATGTGGTTGCTGAGGCTGTATATCTAATAATATTGCTGAGGTCAAGGCAGCGATGATGATGTCTTTAGAGCATTCTATGTTATGTGAAAAGTGGGGCAGCAAATATGTTGGACCTGATCGCACTGAGATCAAATCAGAGTTGCACATCGAGGGAGCTGCTCACCATATACTCGCCAGCCTCAGGGTATCATTCAGGTTGTTGCTCGCCATGATCACAAACTCCTGAACATTTGAAGGGCAGGGGGCTTCAACAAGTCTTTCAACGTCTTGATGACACTTGCGATGCAAAGAGTGATCTTGAAGGGAATCCCTCTGCAAGACATCGCAAGGTTGCAACACTAGCAAGTATCTAGTGTCAGCCACTACATTTTCATCGATCTCACATGAGCGTAGAAAACCAAAGCGCTCCGACTTGCCTTATTGTAGATGAGGCCTCCTGATTTATTGATGACATAAAGCGCATATATAGCAGGCATGATGACGGGTAGCCTTGGATATGCTTCATACTTTTCTACCCCGCATTCTAGATCTTAGACCTGCAAGGATAGTATCTACATTTTACAGTATCTGGCAGATCACTCTCACAATCACCAGCCTCTTCGGCGATGAACAAATGGTTGCTGATGTTGGCAATCGAAATAGGTGACAGACACCTAGTGTAAGGCCTCCCTGCCAGTTTCTTATTTATTGCTAATCAGGCATCAGGTCGAGAAAGCGTTCGCACACAAAACGGTTTGGGAGTCAAGGACGTTGTGAGGACAAGGTGGTGACAAGCAGTTACTCAGCATGGCCTCGTTGATGTCACTCAATGCAAATCTGTTGAGATCCGTCAGATCTCTTGCACATTGGCGCGCATGTCGCGCTTGAAGGATGTATCCTGATGGTGGAGGAGGGGGCCATCGCTGCACCACCCCCTCCACTCTATGACGCTTCTGTGTGCTCGCTGCGAAAAAGACAAAGACGTCCTGGTTTGCCCAACCCCCTTTCGTGTACAAGCCCACGCAGATGAATAGGCTCGCTAAACTAGAGGATGAAGGGGTCCCTGACATCAGCAGGATGGGGGATAGCCTGTTGCCGTACGGTGACACACTGCACTACCCAACTTGTGGATGCCCACCAGGATGGCAGAACAGCACGAGAGCCGCAGACATTGTGGACTTGCTGGCACAGCAGGCGTTCAAGGGGTATCAGGCTGGGCGGCTTGTGGCCACCAGGCCCCTGCGAGTGCTGTACTTTCTCCCACACCACAACGTGACTGGAGGCATGAAGTGCTTGGTGGAGCACATAAGGTTGTTGAAGATCCGAGGTGCGACATACTCCTCGGTTCCCAGCAAGACGCTTTGGCATATGCGCTGCTCTTACACACACTCGAGACCTTGCATCCTTCAAAGCTGCTCAACACCAAGTGTTTGTCATATTTTGTACTGTGGCGACCTGGCCTCACCTTGTGGATGCCGATGTGGTTAGTGTCATCCAAGTCTTAGAACCCGCTTGCAACCATGCAGCAAGCGTGTCTCTTAGAATCCATGCAGGCTCCATTCACATCCAAGGTTGCATGCATGCGGCAGACTCCATTCCTCGTCATGTAAGCCCTCATGTCCGCCAGAAACAGGCGTGGCTGTCCGTCTATCTTGTGCTGCGCCTTGTGCATGCAAGTCATAATCATTGTCCTTTTGCATGCATGCAGGCCACACTGTGATCGCTGCGCATCGCTCGGAGACGGCCGACCGCGCGATGCCTCCTTGGACGCGGGTGGAGGCCAGCGTGGATGTGGTCTGCAGGCTGCATCAGCGCATCAACGACGTGTATGACGTCACCAAGATTGATGTGGTCGTTGTTGGCATCTTCCACCAGGTGGGGCGGCACCCCTCCATCTGCATTTCTTGTGCTCGAGATTGCACGACACAAGCTGCGCCTGAGACTTCAATTAGTGGCTGCGGATGGCATCTTAAGTGGATGACCAGGCAAACAGCACACTCAGCTGAGGCTGGCCTGAGCCTAAATGGGTCGAGAAATCCTCTTGCCCCATCCCATGGGTGCACAATTAGGAACCTCAATGTAGGCGACGCTGGGAGGTCTATCGCATGGTGCCTGTTTTGGGGACTGTTCAATTTGGCAACGGCGATATGGCAGAGTAGCAAGCATGGTGGATGATGACGGCCTGTGCGTACAGGTGGCTGAGCTCCTGGTTGGTGTGCCGGCGCCAATCCTCTACTGGGAGCAGGGACACGAATGGCTGTTCGGGGACCCAGTCAGGTTCCAGGTAATGAGCCAATTCTGAATTGCAGTGCTACACATTGACCAAGCTGTTACCGCTTGGAGAAGCAAGGCAGGGCCGCATTTGTGCAATGCCGCCATATTCAACCAGCGGTGCTTGATCACTCCTGGGATGTCTTGCTCCCTGCATTGCAGCTGCAATCCTGTATTTATGGCATGCTGCATGCCAATCGGGCTCTGTGAACCTGCACAACCATTTTCCACTGCTTCTTCAGCCCCCGGCCGTATCGCTGCGCTGGTGTACCAAAGTGAACACCTGGTTCCCAGGCGAAAATGCTGTATAGCTGCCTAGGGCTATTAACTGAGTGGGTGAGATGAAACGCGCAGGTGGCGCACAACTACCAGCGGCAGGACCAGCTGTTCCACAAGGTGCTGCACCTGCCGGTGGCGCTGGCCGCGGTGTCAGAGGCGGTGCGCGCCATTCTGCAGCGCCAGTTCGGGCGCTCCTCGCTGCTCATCCCCAACGGCGTCGACTGCGACCGCTTCTTCCCGGGGCCCCCCGCCGCCGTGCCCCCCACCGCCGCGCTGACCTCCCCCTCCAAGGGCCAGGTGCGGGGGGACATTCGACCTCCCTTTATTTGCATGCACATGATGCTTGCACGCTGACATGGGCAACTTGGAAATCTCTTTCTGTGTCGGGCATAGCTGGCTAAGAGATGTGGATCTGCTGTT
Organism: Coccomyxa subellipsoidea C-169; assembly: GCF_000258705.1. Taxonomy (NCBI): domain Eukaryota; kingdom Viridiplantae; phylum Chlorophyta; class Trebouxiophyceae; family Coccomyxaceae; genus Coccomyxa; species Coccomyxa subellipsoidea. The sequence goes on from NW_005178033.1 coordinate 579,028, forward strand.
TAATTTGGCATGACAACCAAATATAATATCTCCAGTCTCCCTTGAGTGGCAAGCAGGATGAGCTGCTTGCGGGTGCTGTGGTCAAGACAATCAATTTTCCGGCTTATAAGTGCGGAGTTTGCTGCTTGTTCTTGCCAGACATTCAATAAACTGGGAAGTTTGACGATCAAGCTGTCTGCTCTCGTAGTATGTCTTGCACAGGGCACATTTAGCCCATTCTTCAATTACGTTGCTTCCTATTCCTATGTCACAACAAAAATACTGAGCAAAGCAGCATCAATTACTGAATGCAAACTATCGCGCAGGAGAAGCGCGGGGAGGAGCATGCGGGCAGGCGGTCAGTGCTGCTGGTGGGCAACCCAGCGCTGCCGCTGAAGGGGTTTGACGTGGCGCTGGCGGTGCTGTCCATGGTCAACCGCGTGCTGCCGCTCGACGTGACCTGGATCTGCCAGACGCACCCCACGTCCGCAATGGTCTCCGGCCTCGCCTCCTGCGGCCTGCGCATCAGCCTCCACGTCAGCCCCTCCCAGGTGCGCATTTTTGGATGCGCGCACACTCTGCAGATATCACTGTTGTCCTGGACAGGTGAGCAAGTGGCCAACGACAGTGTGCTTCTGAACCTTATGCAATGCTTGTGGTACGTATTCTTTGGCTGTGTGCTTTCCTGGATCATGACGATGGGACATAAGCTCGTAACAGTGTGGGCTCCACTTATCCAAAAGCACCCCTGCTATTATGCTGGATGCTGCCACATTGCTGGACAAAGCGTTTTTGGCAGCATCTTGGTATCAGTGCTGTTATCAAAGTAAATTCCTACAGGTCGCGAGGGTCATAATGGGACCCATTCTCCCCTCTTGGCGGCTGCAGTGGTGAGCCTGACTGGTGTCTTTTGCAGGAGCTGCTGCCGGCACTGTACCGGGGCCACGATGCGCTGCTGTTCACGTCGCGCTACGAGGCGTGGGGCATGCCGGTGCTGGAGGCCATGGCCAGCGGCCTCGCCTGCGTCGCCACCAACTGCCTTGGCGTGCAAACCTTCGCGCAGCACGGCGTCAATGCCCTCCTCGCCGACACCCAGGTCTTACTCTTCCCTGTGCCACTAAGCGGAGTTTTGTCAGGCGCACCTTCCACAGGAGTTAAAGCTCCTGTGCAGACAAATGTCCTCATGCCAGCTGCTGAGCCTCTCGCTGCCAGGTGCTCTGGCTTACCTACGCCCATCTGGGGCAAAGTTTGTGCTCACGGTTGCGTTTTGGAAACCGCTGCATCGAAGAGCAGCAGTCTGACAGTGTAAATCCGCAGCATGAGCACCCTATCAGTGGCGGTTGTGTAAAGCGGGTGCGCATGCATGTTCGCAGGATGTGGAGCACCTGGCGCGGCTGCTGCTGACGGTGCTGGTGGAGGACTCCCTGCGCCAACGCCTGGCCATCGCCGCGCGCGCCACAGCCCTCCAGTTCGCGCCCTCCATCATCGCCGACAGGTGCGCGCTTTTCTGTGCGGCCATCTCGGCGATCGCCTGCTTTTGGTGCATGTGCCGGATGGACCCTTCAGACTAAGACTGATGGCCTATCCAGCGCAACGCACATGCTCTGGGTGCTTAAGGCATTCGTTGGTGCCTTCTCTGAGTGCCAAGGTGGTGTCCCTCATGGGAGGTTCCCATGGCATTTTTTGATACACCCTGTAGCCTGCTCTGCAAAGCCATGCAAAGTTCGCGAGCGTAAGTCTCACAAGGCATCTGCCACTCGGTTAATCCCCAAAGGAACTAAATAGCCAGAGATCATCAGAATTTGTAGGTCATATTAACTAGTACATGGGTGTGTGACGTGAGGAATGCATGCGCAGGCTGGAGGCGGTGCTGTACAGCCTGACGGCGGGCGCGCAGGACCTGCTGCACCTGCGCACGCCTGCGCTGGCCGACCTGCACGCCGCATGCGCAGCCGCCTCCCTCGCCTGCGCCAAACCCGCCGCCCCGGCCGCAACATCGTCCTCAGCTTCCTCCTCCCAGGTGCCGCGCACCAGTATTTTTGGGGATTAGTACTCAAGCCCTTCAGCGGTGATTGGCCCCGGCATCCTACAGGCCCAGCGGCATGCCGGCCCAAAAAGTTTGCATGACCGCTAATGTAGAGAGACAAAAACCTGAAACCTGACAAGACATGCTCATTTGTTGATTTGCGTGAGTCTCAGGGCCATCACCTTCTTGGTGTGTGGATGCTGGTATGCATGGCATTTACGTTTGCATGCGTGTTAGCATCCATACACAGGAGAGGCTGCTGGCCTTGGAATCAAGGATACTAAATGACCGGGAGGGACAAGCACCAAGAATTGCATGTGGAGTGCTGTTCTTAGATGCTGATGAATATCGATGGTTCCTTTCGACAGGTGCAAAGCCGTCCCGAGCGCATGCACAGCAGCGAAACCAATCTGGGCGCTGACACTGGGCGATGAGCGGCCTTGCCCTTGCAGTCGCTGGAGAAGGGCGGGGCAAGTTGTTGAGCAACAGTGTAATAGAGTGAGCGGCCTGATGGGGTGCCCAACTGGAGGCCCCACCTTTTGCCCTGAATCCCAATGCGTTCCTCTGTCAGGACAACCCTGATGACGCCCCAGCCAACAAGATAAGGCCAGGACACCTGTGCCTGGTGCTGCATGCTAGAGCTCGTGGAGCCTTGGCGGTTGCTCTGGGCAGAGCACTATAAAAGCACTTGAAAGTCCGTTGATGCAGTTCTCACGCCATTTGCAATGCGTGGGACAGTTGTTGCGCATTAAGGTCTGTTGCCGCGTCCTGCTTTTGTGGCTGCTTGAATCGGCGCAGATGGTTTGGCAAGGATTGCATCCTTGACCAGGTACCGGTGTGCAGGAAGGTCTTCCTGCACACAGCTCTGGTACTGCAGAGACAACTGTACCAGAGCAATTATATGTCCTTTACCACAAGTTGGAGTGACAGACCAACAATTGTGTCGTACAGTCAACATAATATGTAGCATCCCCGCGCCCCTTGCCCACCGTCTGAAGTGATGCAGATTAGTCTTCCTTCCTGTGCAGCCATTTATAAGTAAATATTATAAGATCTGAAGAGGCCCTGTAAGGTTTATGTAGCGGATGGGAGGTGCATCAATATACACATCGTCCCCTAAAAATGTGGGTCTGCGGTGGAAGTACTTTCTGGAGTGCGGCTTGCTATCAATACCGATGTTGCCATCAATGCCAAGAATGGACTTGATCAAGCTCATCAGAACTGTGCATACGGTACGTACCGTATGGACAAGACGCGCTTAAAATGCATGTGCATAGAAGTGGGCGCTTTCAAAGGTGCCAAAGCCCCAGATGCCATGTTTTACTGTGCATACGGTACGTACCGTATGGACAAGACGCGCTTAAGATGCACATGCATAGAAGTGGGCGCTTTCAAAGGTGCCAAAGCCCCAGATGCCATGTTTTACCACTGCAATCTTCAGGAGTTTACACACCTCCAGATTTGCTTCGACCACCAAACAGCGTTGCACGAGACAAACACATGCAAAAAGGCTGTCACACAGCTGCAACATGCCCTATATCAACTCCTTTGAGCAGCTACACTAGTCCACATTTGAAAAGTAGGATGTGATATTTGAGACCAGGCAAGTTTCCAGAGCACCACATTTCAGGACCTTTAACGCATGCGCAAGAAATTCGAAAAACTACTGGGGCATCGCAGCATGTACATACAGGGAAATTTGCAAAAGCGACAACCGGTACAGAGAGTGCTCAAGTCCAGCGCTGAACAGATTGGTGCCGTCCTGCACTTCAGGATGCAATGCTTAACACGGCGCTCTCGTACAAAGACAAGTACATTCCCGGGATGTTCTCAGCCTGAGAATATCAGGGGAGCACCATACACTTATGTGCTCGTATTTTGTTCCTTTGACGAGCAAAGGAGCCTTTTCAGCTCATTTGCCGCCAGCAAGGATTCTCTTTGAGATTATTAAATCAGCCTGTGAGAAGCCCCTCTGTCTCTGCCTTGTTGCGCGCAATATTCTCCTCCACTCGCCTCACCAGTTCGGCGTGCAGCTTGGGCCGGTAGCCCAGCACAAAGAGGCCCTCCATCCATGCGAACAGCCCTGCCAGGACTAGGCTCTGCCATTGTGCACAAACACATAGTGAGTACCAACTTTCTTTTTGAAAAAATGACAGGCAGATGATGACAAGAACGCCATGATACTGTCCAACATGTGCCCAAGAAGTGATGTCAACAAGAGTTCCTGGGTACCTGCATGAAGCTGTCCAGCAAGGCTGGCTTGCGATGCTCAATCAAGATGTGGCCCACCTCCACCTGTGTCCAGCACAACAATGCCTCATCACTGCGATTCTGTGAAAAAGAGCAAAGCCAGCCTTGTGATGCATAGCTTTGTACTAGGCTGAGGGCGAGTGGTACAGCTGAGGACTCGCCTGCAGGTACCAGGAGAGAATGTGGAGGCCGATGGCCCAAGCCCAGGCATAAGGCACATGCTGCGCAAAGGCAGTGGCCGTGAGCCACATGGGGATGCCCAGGAGGATGCCCCAAGTGGTGCCAGCAAAGGGCTCCAGAATCATGTAGTAGAGGGCATACAGGATAAGCACCAATAGGCCCCAATTGAGCACCGCAGCACTGCACAGGCACAATGGCGTCAGTTCAGACTCACACCTTCAAGGCATCATATTAAATGCAGTATGAGCTTCTGTACATTCTCAACACACCATATTCAACTTGCACCTGTCTTCCTGATTCAGCAAGCTCTAGATGCCTCTAGGAACATGATGCTGATAGTAAAAGGCCAGAAGAGCAGAGCCAAAATAAGTCACCTGGAGATGACTGGTGGCAGGAAGTTCAGGTGGGCTGGCAGGTCAAAAGAAGTAGGCAAGGGAGCATAGGCTAGCCAGACGGTGATGGTCCAGTGAATCAGTGGGACAAAGACAAAGTGGATGCACTGGTTCCATCCACGGGTGTGGTAGCTGCCGTAGAATGTCAGTTGATCCATCAAGTTGAAGTTCAGCCCTGGCACCGACATCTTCGTCCACTGTCCTGCAGTCCACAGTATTGTGTGTCAGCTATAGCAGCTGTCAGAGTCACACGGTGATGTCCATGCTTACATGCATTTGGATTTTCCCTTTCCATTTCCTGCCGTTGCATATTCCACCACATTCTAACGGGGACATGTCCAAGGGTCTCCAAACAGCATCCGGTGCTGCAGCAAATATGTCTGTAATTGATCAGAGCTTCTCTCCTGTTGTGGAACAGAAAACGTCACTCACCTGGTAAATGAGGCTGGATGAGAGGGTGACAAGTTTGCAAGGCTATTTCTAGAAGGAAAGACACGAAGGAAGAGATGCAGATTATTGCAGTAGCCACAGTGCCTCTTGTGCACGTTGTCTTGCAAACTTGAATAACGATCTGAGGTCAGCAAAGCTCACAATTGAGCAGCAAACTGTCCTGTGGTCGCCTGCGGTGATCCCGATGAAGGCATTCTTGGTCCAATTGTCCAGCTCAGCGATGAGGTGATGGGGAAAGGGCGCAAAACATTGTGGAAAATTGTTTGGCACCCACAACTTCTCACACTGCGTTGGATGGCAGCTCAAAAGCTTGACATCCAGGTCACAGATCTGTCTGATCACCAGGAAGCTGTGACCCAGCTTCACACAGGCGAGGAAATTTGCATCATCTGCTCAGCTGAAAGTGCTCAGCTCCAAGTCCAGACTAAAGCTGGGCAGTTGGTAGGAATATTGGTCACAGAGGACGAGAACACTCGACAACTGTTGAAGAGGGGCAGGGGAGTCGTCCGATCGCTGAGAAAGCAGCAAGGAGCAGTCGTTCAGGTCCTTCTTCGTGTCACTGACGCCCCGCCCCAGCCTCTCCTGCAACCAAGTAAGCCTCAGGATCGTAAATTAGTCAGTTTTGTGCTTGCATGCACGTTAAAGTTTGGCCATGATCGCTAAATATTAGGCACGGTGGAAAGGCTTCATCTTTCATGACTGGGCCAATGTTGCTTGTATCACTATCTCACAAGTAGTAATGTCAGCGCTAGCTGTTGCATCTTAGATAGGATTCTGTGCACTGGATTTGATGTACTTTCTTTTGGTTAATAGTGATTGGGCTGATGCATTCAATCCTGCAGGCAAACCTATCCAAGAAGTGGAGGTGGCCGCAGCAGTCGTCAAGACAGACGCTCTCTACAACCTCGGTATGCCTTGCACTTTGCAGGTTATTTCAATTCTTCAATTGCATTTTATTTCTGTGTGTACTGATTGGACCCTGTTTTGTTTTGCGTAGCAAGTAGCGAAGAAATAAGGGCACAGCTGAAGGACGAGCGTTTGCAAGATCTCATCAGAGGTGTTGACTCAGCACACGATAGGGAGAAGGTACGGCTACACCCTGTGCGCTGGCAAATCAACAACCTCCACATGATTTTGCTGAGCTGGTCCTCACCAATATCAAGGTAGGCCTTTAGCCTCTTTTGCCTTTGCAGGCCTTGAAGGAGGCCTTGCTGCGGCCAGACTTCAAATCCTTCAGCGACAAAGTGCTGGCATCCATCACACGTGGCTTGTGAGCCTCGAACAGGTCTGCCCACAAATGCTCGGACACCTCGCCACATAAATACCTCAGTCCTGCACCTTGCTCAATCCCCTTGCCTGCTGCCACAGTGGCCAAGACTTCTCATGCAATCGTGAATTTATGCGAGTCTGACACGTACGATTGTCCATCTGCTGCAGGGGCAGAGGTACCCAGGATGTTTGACTACGTGGACATGCTGCAAGGCCCCTCAACGGGTGCAGTCGACTCGGACGATGAGGGTGCAGAAGCCAAGGGGAAAGCTGCCCAGAAGGGGGCAGACAGCGCAGGCGGCAGCTTCAGCTTCTGGGGCATGGCCACAGCGCTGGCCGAGAATGTGAAGAAGAGCACTGCTGAAATTGCGGCCAGGTTCGTGCTTCATAAGCAGAACTTGCGTTGCACGCACATGTACAGCTGATGTAGCTTCTACAGTGTTACCAGAACCTTCTGTCAAGTCATGTCCATCCTTCCACTCCTTGCCATCGTCATCGGAGTAACATTTTGGTAGTACTGTTGAGACGGCTGTGCGCAAGGAATAGAAGGACGGTCACCAAGGCTGACAGAGTGCCCAGCGCCCTGATATGGAAGATTTGTGCCTCGCTTATGGGAGGTTTGCACTGTGCCTTAGTGTGAAGGAGACGGATTGGAAGGCGGAGCTGCATTCCTTCTCCAAGGGTGTGGCGGAGGACTCCGCGGAGGCGTCCCACATAGTCCACAAGGGGCTGGAGCGCTTCCCAAAGGAGGCAACCGCCCACCTGCCTGCCAGCCTGGGAGTGGGTCTGGAGGGCCTGGGAGAGCACATGACCGGCAGCTTGGATTCCCAGCAAGTGCAGGAGCAATTCACCAAGGTGAGTGGCAGTGGTTTTTCTAAGAAGTCCGTTTTATAGGCGGGTGCCAAGGGCATGCATGATGAAAATTTAAAAACGTATCTACTCAATCCTCCACAGTCTTTTGACAAGCCTGCTGGGAGGCTCCCAGTCAAGATATACAGAATTGCGATCTCGGCGCTTTGCTACCCACGAGCGTCTCATCTGCTGGCTCCAACTGCGGCGTTCAGCAGTGATGAGGCGGTAGGCGGCTAAGCGCCAAAATCCAGTGGGTGAAGGTATCAAGAATTTGCTCCCCAATTCATAGATTGAGGTGAGTGATCGCCAGCGCTGCTGCGGGCTCAGGTGGGCTCGCGGCTGCGGGGTCTGGGCACGAGCGTGTTCATGGGGACACGCGAGCTGCTGGAGCAGGTCACCGACGCCATCTCCAGCGAGCTCGACTCCATCGAGGGCATGGCCGCGCACAACCGCCCCGGTGCCGCCAACCGCTCCGCCGCCCGGTGCGCTCCTGGCCTGCATGCCACGCATGTAATCTTGCTAATGTCGATCGCTTGTTCTGCATACATGCATTCAGTTTGCACAGAAGCACCAGCCACCACAAAGAATGGCGCGCAGATTGGTCCAGGCTGGGCTAGTGCTGTCGGCTCAGACCTGTTCAGAGCAGTCTAGAAGCCTTGAGCTGGTCTGGCTGCACAGGATCGGCCCACCCTGAACAAAGCTGTCAACTGCAATCAGGATGCCAGCAAAGTCATGCAGAGCTGCCACTTACCCTCAGCTCAGCAGCAATTGTCTTTGAGCAGGTCTCCGACGTACCCAGCCACCGGTTCCTGCCATCTGAGCAGCACGTGTGCAATGAGGCAGGTTTGCGGCTGGCGGCGGCGGCGGCGCGCGGTACAGCCGGCTGGACGCGGAGGTGTCGGCGATGCAGCGCAACTCGTCCACGTACTGCGACGAGCCCGAGGACGCGGCCGACTATACGGCGTGGCTGGCGGCCTTCGATCTGGCCGCGCGCAAGCCCGACATCGACGCCATCATCGCCGACAACGCATTCATGGCCGAGCTGCAGGCCCGCATCGTGCCTCTCATCGTGCAGTACGACGAGTTCTGGACGCGCTACTTCTACCAGTGCGGCCCCACCGTCATCTGTGCCGTGCCCCTCTGTTCTCCTGGCGTCTCCTGCGGAGCTGCAGCGATTGTTACATTTGTACATTTGTGTGGGAGTGCAAGGATTTTTTTTCGTGAGTACTCTGTTGACATTAGCTGTCGAGCTGGCATTTATGCAAGACAAATTGCCACTTTGAGCGAGGTGACATCATCTGCCTGTTGCACCTGGCTGATTGATCTGTGGCAGAGGCTCCTTTAAAGTACTGCGTGTTCTGACAAGTAGAGCTGCGCAGGCTGCACAAGCTGCAGCAGAAGCACGAGCAGCGGGTGGCAGTGGCGCAGCGTGCGCGCGCTGCCGCAGAGGATGAGGTGGCCTGGGACGACGACCCGCGCGTTCCCTCCCCTGCCGCCTCCCCCAGACCTGCCATCACCGCCGTGCCCTCGCCAGCAAAGGTGCGTAGGCATCTGCTTTGGGTCCTGGTCCTGGGCTTCAGCTGCTGGTTTGTTGCAAAAAGTGTGATCCTCATGACATTTTTGGCGGTGATTGCATCCCGCAGGAATTGAATGAAAGTTGTGCTGCAGGATGGTGTGCGCGTGGGCACGCAGAGCAGCCCGCCACCTCCCGTCAGCGTCAAGCCTGTGTCTCCCAGAGTTGAGGACAAGGGGTCTACATCTTCCTCTCCGGTGGCTGTCAAGGTAGCCTTGGATCTTCTGCCACAAACGGACCACTCCCATAGCTCATCGGCTCCTGTGCGTAATATTGACACTGCTGTGAATTTTGCACGCTTGCTTGTTGGCAAAATGCAGGTCGCATCCTTCGGCCCCTAAGTATTAATTAGAAATCGGCTGTGATGCAGCGAGGCGACGAGCACTCGGATGTGGAAACGTCGACCGCGTCAGACGAGTCCAACGGCGCGCACCCCTGGACGGTCGTGACATCTCCCTCGGCCAGAGCCGCCGCCGCCGCTGCCACAAAGGCGGCATCGGTCCCCGACGAAGGCGAGGTTTCGTCGCCCATTGTGTCCGATCTGAAGCCTGCGGTGGCCACCCCAGTGAAACCTGCCACCCCTCCCAGACCAGGTGCGCTGTCAGCTGCAATCCTGAATGCGCCACGTGGAATTCTTCTGATGAGCCCCAGTGTACAATTTCAGATGATGATTCAAGGACGCACCAGGTGTAGCCTATGCTGTGGTCTCATCTCATGCAGAATTTCTGGCCTTATGAGGAACAAGGTGCATAAAGTTGAGAGAATGCATGTGTCCCTGCAGAGACATCTGAGGAAGACACCGCAGAGGGCTCCGGCGAGTCTCCCTCGAGCAAGGAGGACGCCCCTGCAGCCAGCCCAGCAGCAGGCAAGCCTGCGGCAGACAAGACCACAGCTGCACCGGTGGTGCCGGCTATCAAGCTGGCAACGGCAGCTGCAGGGGCGGCAGGAGCAGTGGCTGTTGAGAAGCCTGGCATTGTTGAGGATGAGGATGAAGATCTGGAGATCAGCGATGAGGATGCTGCGGCTGCTGAGGGTGGTGAGTCCGATGTGGACGAGGACTGGGGTGGTGACTGGGAATAGGAGGTGAAATGCTTGGCTTCAGAGGTGTCTATGGAACCTGGGCGCTCCTGCATAACGAGGGCCTGTTCCACCTTTTGGCGGGCAGAAACGCCGTGGGCGGGCGCAGTTTGGAAACCTTTGCTTGTCTGTTGATTAATACGTTGCAATGCCGTCGGCGGCTCGAGCCTTTGTGGTATGTGTGGACTGCTGCACATTTGTACATTATAAATAATAAGCACGCGTTGTAGCATACTGGCAGCCTTATGTCTGGTGAATGTCTAATGTATGAGGGAGGTTTTTATTGAAGAACAGTCATTTGCATGGTGCACCCGGGTTTTGTGGATTGGCAGGCCTTTTCCTTTTGCACAGCCACATCCAGTCATTGTACTGCTATTCTGCGACAGCTCGAAGCAAGTGCAACTTCTGAAGCTGGCTGTATCTGCAGAACGAATTCATGAAATCATCATCATGTGCCAATTGGCTGAGCATCATGTGCCGACCAGTCACTCAATAGCCCGATGACCTCCTTTACATTGCAGAGAAGTTTTGGCATGGCACACTATAACGCATATAGACACTAGTCTTGAGAGATTGATGAACTTCCCAAGCCGATAACCACAGTCTAATTGTCACCATATGCAGGACGTACAGATATGTGCAGGCCTAAGACACATCTGTGCAGAGCAGCTAATATTAGATGGGAGTCTATATCACTCCAACAACTGCTCATAATGTTCCCCTGGGAATCTCAGCAATCGTTGCCGCAGTATAGACTGACATTCAATGGCGCGACAACTGCCAACTTAGAGGTACACTTATCCAATGGTGAAATCCACTCATTCCCGAAGGGGCACTAGCTAGTTTCCAATGCTTTCATCACCCGCCTGCAGCTTCTCTTATCCTAACGCAGCACCCACACAACCCCGTCCTCTGACCACCTTTGTACCTAGCAACACTCTTGTCATGCAATAGTTTTGGGAATCGTCTGTGACACGCAGTCACTGAATTCCAATAAAGCGGTGTGTACACCATGCGAGCAACGTGCCAACATGCAATAAAAAGGAATGGCCCAAAACACGAGGATAAAAAATGGAAGTAAGTCCCCAATCTGATAGTCCTGGTTTGACAACCATTTTTTTGCTGGTTTTCGGCTGTAAAACTTCATTTCATGAGCGGCCTGGCAAGCTGTCTTGCTGTCCTTGCTGCTGCTTGGGCCCTCTGCAGCAAATCCTGCAGCTCCATCTGCACCACAAGATCAAAATCAAAAAGCTCATCCCAAATAACTGAGCTTGCTGTGTAGAGCTGGAGTTGGAACCAATATGCTTCCTTCCGCCAATCGCTGAAGCAAGGCACCATCCTCAAGCACGAAATTGATGCAGTCATCCTGACTGAATATCAAGAGACAGACGAAGCGTGAGCAGCCAGGCTGAACCCATGCACCTAAAGGATCTCTACCTCCTTCATATTCAGCTGACAATAACCCACCTCAAGCGGGGTCGCTTTCAAACAGGGTAATCACTTGTGATACGAATGAGCGAGACAGACTGCGAGCATCTCATATCAATTCAGATTTTGACAAGCAACATCCGATCAGGGCTTGAAAATTGAAACGGAAACCAAAAAAATTCGGGTGGGGGGAGCGGAGAGGGCGCGCCTGCATGGGCCCGGCAGCGCGCCAGTGGTCGTCGGCGATCTTGATCGCGCGCAGGCCGGCGGCCCGGGCGGTGCGCGCCGTCTCGGCCGCCACGTCGCGCGCCTCCGCCTCGTCATCCTCCAGCTCAGCTTCCTCCCCGTCCTCCAGCGCCGCGTCCGGCTCCAGCGGCGCCAGGCTCACCAACACACCGGCCTCCCACCGCCCTGCGCGGTCCAGTTCAACTCTCTCAAGTATTGCCCAAGGTCACCGTGACGCCATGCAAGGTCCTGGAACGATAAAAATACAATGAAGAATAGACAGGATATTGGAGGTAAGCAGAGGAGACATGGAGGAGGCCTGCGCCATTGTTCTGTAGGGCTGCAGTGTGTTGTTCGGGAAACCTGACAAATTGCCTTCTGTCAGGTTTCCAATAGCCCCGGCTCACATGCGGCTGGGGTAGTTGCACAAAGGGGCGCGCACCGTAGGACTGCTGGCTGCCCACGGTGACGACGGCCCAGCCGTGCTTGGCGCCAGAGTCCCAGGAGCCCTCCAACACGGCGCCGCTGGCCGCAAACCGGTACACTCCGTGGCCGTGCGGCGCGTCGGCCGCGCACTCGCCCTCGTAGCGGTCGCCGTTGGGGAATGAGTAGATGCCGCAGCCGCGCCGCTGCCCCGCGCAATACCCGCCCACCTGCGCAATCCACCCCAGAACTTGCTTAAGCCCACTCCTAAAGCACAATGCTGTTGTGGCTTTGCCCCTGCTTCAGCAATTCTTGCACTCACCAGCGCAAAATCACGACCTTGCCTGCTGTCTGTCAGCTGTTTGGGGACCCACATCAATGTACGAGTGGAAACAAAGTAATTCCAATGCAGGACCTTTGATGCTCAGCAATGCCAGTCCAGTATTCATGAGTGTTTGCAAGGAAGGAGATCAGGCAGTGGAACAGGTGAAGCAGAACAGAATAAGAATGAGGTCGGGGGAACTCACGTAGTTGGAGCCGTCGGCGCACTGCTGCATGCCCATGCCGTGGCGCAACCCAGCACGCCAGCCGCCCTCGTAGTAGTCCCCATTGCGGTAGTGGCACACCCCTGGCCACACCAGCCATCTTATATCAACCCTGCTGTAATGTTGTCACCACGGCAGCACGCAGCAATGTTGAAAAGCTGAGGACAGCTTCCTCTTTGGCTGGATATTGAAGAGGGTAGCAACAGCGGGGAGAAGTGGAGAGCTGAAGCTCACCGAGGCCGTGGCGCAGGCCGGCATGGAAGGAGCCCACATACATGCCATCCGCAAATGTTTCCGCCCCGAGCCCCTCAAATGCTCCGTCCAGAAACTGCGCAGCGCCCACAACCCAGAATTTCATCTCTCATGAACCACTGATGCGGCCATGCCATCCACATCTTTCCATGGAATACCCAAGAAGTTCAAGCATTCCGAAGACAGCTTTGGTGGAGTGATTGGCATAAGATGAGGTCGTATGGAGTACCTCTCCCTCGTAGCGCGCTTGGGTGCTGTCGAAGGCGTACACCCCAAGGCCGTTCATTGTGCCGTTGCTGATCTGGCCGGCATACTTGTGGCCGCTCGGAAATGACACCTTCCTCACCGGCGCTTGCCCTGCCTGCAACACCATCACACATACAGTTTTTCAACCCACACACACAGATAAATTCCCCATGTGCTGCCTGCAGCACCCCAGTGGTGTGATATCTCTTTAAATAGCCAACTTCCTCCCCACATGGCTTTATGCTCTGGGACAAAGTAATCCTGGGCCCTCAAATCTCAAGCTTGCATAAAAGTTCCCCTGTTTCAGCCCCGCTCATCAATCAGGCCATGTAACAAGGCACGCTCACCTCGTCCGTGGCGGAGGCCGGTGGTGGGCTGGCGGAGTTGTTACGTGTGAGCTTGATGGTTGGCGGCTGCAAAATCGGTGAGCAGCCGAAGAAGCGCGCCAGCTCAGCGTTCACGCCCCTGAGGCGGGCCTTGTCGGCGGAGGCTGTGCCGCCTGTTTTGGCGCTCCTCAGGGCCGCCTCAGGGGTGAGCACCGTGCTGGGGGACCCGGCGCGGCTGCCCGGCAGCTTCAGATTGCCAGAGTACGCCGCCGAGCTGCTGCCGCTGCTGCTGAGGGTGCTGCAGGGGCTCCACTCCGGAATGCGCGTCGGCTTGCGCGCCGGCGGTTCCGGCTGGCGCGTCTCCCCGGCCGCGCTGTTCCCTCCCGACGGCGCGGCGGCGGCCGCGGCACGGCCGGCGACCGGCGCAGTTTCCGGCCGGCCGGGGCGGGCGGCGCGCGGGGGCGTTGTCATCCCCTCGGCTTCACCGGCTTCATCTTGGATCGACGCCGTGTAGCGCTGCTGCTGCGCCTGAGGGATCGGCGGCGGCTGCGGTGCGGCAGCGGCCGGAAGCTTCGTCGGTGTGGCTGTGTCCGGCAGTGGGGCTTTGTTAGAGCCTGATATTGTGTCGGGCTCTGGTGACGCAGCTGCGTCCTCGCTGGATGAGTATCCGCTGACTTGCACCTTGCCAAGGTCGAGCGCTAATTTTGGGCCTGTGGCAATGTGCTCTGATGTCCTTGTGATGCTGGCTGGGCTGCTCGCTGTTGGGCTTGGCGCGAGTTCTTCTGCGGGTCTTGAGTCATCCGAGGGGCTGGCAGCGGGTGAGGCATCCTCGCTCGCATTGCTGCAGGCGTCGTCGTCGCTGAGGTCATCTTCGCCGCTGACATCCCCGGTGATGTCACTGGCCAGGCTGGCAGGGATGCTTCCTCTGGCATCCGTCAGGCGCACGCTCGGAGAGAGCCTGATTGCTTTGGCAGCGCTGGCCCTGCGCAGAGAGGTTTGACGGTCAGCATTCGTCCATCAGCCATTGTTGCATTTCTGCCTGGGCAAGCTATTACCCATAGCAATTTTGGTGCAGTTCTATGGAGGACAAGTAATATCTCCAACTGAGCGGGAGATGGAGCAGCAAGATCTAACAGATATTATGGTGATTTTAGCTTTTCTATGTTCCTCTGGACTCTAATGCCTCAGATGACCTCTCATTGGAGTTATCTTTCACATGACATGCTAAGCTAACTGCACAACCGTCAGATGTTAAACGCCAGCGCCAAAAGGTGCTGTGCCAACACACTTGAAACAAGGTTTGCTTTCTAGCTTGAAGACAGGCGGATTGGGCGGGGAGATTCACCAGGGGGAGTGGGGGGCCAGCTCAATCCAGAGCTGCTGCAGGTCCTGCATTGCCCCGCCAACCGCACGTAGGCTCACCTCCAACTGCCGTGCACCCGCCTTGCCTGCACAGCCGCCACAGCCCACCCCTTGTTTACATGCTCCCATGTGAGGTCACTCACCAAGGAACTCAAACACAAGCTGTGCAGACCATGCTGCCGCACAGATAGGGGCTGCAAGATTGCGCACGTTGCAGATAGGAAGCATAAGCTTCTTTATACTGCCAGATCAGATGTCCCCAACCCGAGCGGGCATGCAGTAAGGTCTGAACACTTTGAGTGTGCCATGCAGATAACTGACACAATGCGCATATACTGCATTGTGTCAGGTTGTGACAGGTTGTGATGAGTAAGTGCACGCACCGTCTGCAGCAGTGTCCCGGGCGGTGTGCTCGCCGTGGCCGATGCCCGGCACAGGGAAGAAGCGCTCCGCCTTGGCGATCTGGTCGCACACGTCCGCAAAAGACTGCTCCGCCGACGCCAATTCCTGCACAGCGCAGCATGAAGCATGAACACTTTGCAGTTGGACCTACCGAGCTCCTATTTGCTTATTTTGACATTACAGGCTCTAATGCGTTTACTTGTGCCATTCACATGCAGTGTAGCAGTAGCATCGCTTGCATTGCAGCACTTGGCTTTGCTTCAGCTAATACAGTCTCAGCACTGCAGCACGAAGCAGGTGGGTGTCTGGATTAGGACGTATGCACAGCCAGAAACCGCCTGCAATGCACTTTTCTCTCGAGCTTCAAGAGTAATGAAGGGCCCACCTTGAGCAGGCGCTTGGCTCTGCGTACGCGCGCTCGGGCGCCAGGGTCATCCACAGCCAGTTGGCTGAGCTGGCGAACGTGCATCAGCAGCTCGCGAGTGCGGGGGATCATGGCGCTCACCATCCAACGCCGGCACCGCAGCTTGCCCCGGTGCAGGTACCTGCAAGATGCGCCACAGCCATCTCACCCCCACCGACCAAGAAAAGTCTGAACCTCTAATTGACTTATTCCTAGCTTATGCCGTGGTCCAGAGCGCGGGTGAGAACAGACAATCACTACGGAAACTAAATGGCCAGCTTTTGCAGGACAGCCTTTCCTGTGGGACTGTGACTGCGGCCAGTGAATGGGGTGGATTTTGGGGGCAGTTGACAGATGTTCACCCGTCGCGGTTGGAGCTGCCGATGTCCTTGAGCAGCAGCTGGAGCTCCGGGATAGCGCGCAGAACGGTCGTGGCCGCCGCTTGCGCGATGCTGTCCGCCGTCTCGATCTGCAAGCAGCCATTTGCGCCCTTAGTGCTCCCCACATATCATTGCCTTTTCGCCTCATCTCAAGACTGTGCGACCTGTGCTCCTCGTGCAACACTAGCACTTCTTACATTTCAAGATTGCGCGGGGCCTGTACGTGTGGCAGCAGTAGATGTTGGCAGGCTGCCATTGACAGCCTCCTTGATTTTCTCACAAGACAGGCGCTCAAGCAAGGCACACCGGACATCAGGATTCTGGATACAACTTTCATGGCAGGCAGGGAGGTCCGGGGTAGCTGATCGATGCATGATTGGTGCAGACTTGCGCAGATGGCTGCACGCTGTGGGTGGAGGGAAAGTTTGGCGCACCTTGGTGGAGGCAAAGGCGAGGCAGGCGGCCTTGTCAGGCGACAGCAATATGGCGCCCAGATCCATGCCGGCCAGGGAGGTACGCCGCCGCGCGGCCTGGTCCTTGCCGCGGGCGCCCCTTGCGCTGTTCAGCGAGCTGGCGCTGTCTGGCGCGGCGGCGCGCAGCGCGGAGCGGCGCTTGCGCGCCGCCTCCGGGCTGGCCGCCCGCTGCCGCAGCGCGCGCAGCCGCTGCACGGCCGGCGACGGCGCGGTCGGGGCCGGGGCCGGCTCGCTGATGTCAGCGGGCGGGGATGACACGTCGATGCCGCTGACGTCAGCCTCGGCGGTGATGTCAGCAACGGCGGTGATCGGGGGGACGTCCGCGGGGGGCCGCGGGCACTGCTGCACCGCGTCGGTGTTTGTTGGCGGCCGCTTGGGCGTCAGGTGCTGCAGCGTCGGCGCAAAGGCCTCTGCCGGAGTGTACGGGGATGCGGTAATTTCGGGCGCCTTGCTGGCCGTTTGGGAAAGCTTCTGGGCGGCCTTGCGGAGCCATGACAGCATCTGCAGGGCGAAATGAGGTGCCTCATACCTTGCCCATGTTGAGAGGCTTCAGTAATGTGTCATTGATTTTCATGAGACCAATGGAGTGTTTGCCACTGCAATCATTCACTGTCATATCCTGTCCGCTCAATTCCCTTCCATATGATGCATGTCTTATAGTGCCAGTGCTGTCTCAGTGGCAGAATGGTTGAAGCCAGCGGAGCCATGGGAAGTACCGGGACTTGGCTGGGCCTGGTGGCGGCTGCAGATTGCTTCTCGGCGGAAGGCGGGGAGCGCAGGCGCGGGATGGCGCTGTTGCCGGTGCTGCGCGGCTGCATGAGGGAGTTGCGGGGAATCGCGCCGTGGCTGAAACCTGCCTTGCTCTCCGACACTGCCCCTCTGGGCGTGGGGAGAGTGCCTCCAAACCCTGAGCATGCAGCAGCCCACGCTCTCAATTGCTTTACCGCATGCTGCAAGTTTGTGGCTTCCTCAGCCCCAACCTGCATTTCTTTTCATTGGTCCGCTGACTTCGCAACATATATCATCTGAGGCAACAGGCACCTGTGTCTGTTGTGAGTTTGGCAGGGGGAAACTCTTTTGGAGTGAGCCCATGCATGCTGCCTTTCCTTCCAGGTGCCTTCATGTTTAGCAGGTCAAGCTGGCGCCTTAGGGTCCAGTGGAATAAAGACACACCTCTAGGGGTACGGAAGGCGCTGCTGAGCTGGCGGGGAGTGGGCAGCTGGGCCGGGAACAGCCGGGGGGTGCGCTGCGTGAGGCCACCGCTGTTGGGTGACACCTTGAAAACAACCCCGCCCAGCTTGGCACCCGCGGCCGCGTCCACAGATATGCTCAGCCGATGAGGGGGCGAGCCTCGCTTAGTTCCCCCAATGGGAGAGGTTTTGGGGGAGGTACGCCGAGCCGAGATGGGCCCCTCGGTGGGGCTGCGGGGGGTCCGCGCCAGCAGCAGGCGGGGGGTCTTGGCGCCGGCCCGGGAAGCTACCGCGGCGCTGAGGGCAGCCAGCCGGAAGCCGCCGCGCGCGCTTTTTGGCGGCGAGCCGGCCTTTGGCGGTGAGCCGGCTTTGGGGGGCGAGGCCGATTTGGTCGGCCGGGGCGGGGAGGGCATCTTGCCGCCCCTGGGCGGCGAACCTGCCTTGCCCACAGCCGCCTTGCGCAGCTCCAGCCGAGGCACTGCACAGTACATATTGTACAACTCACACCTTGCAATTGTCAGAGTAAGATTGCCAGGTTTGCATAAAGCTTGACAGGAGTTATTTCGTGATATTTTACGGATGTCTGAGGCTAACAGGGCAACGCACCTTTGTTGATCTTTGGAAGGCTGGACGGCTTGATGGCCCTCCCTCCGATATCTGCACAGGCACAGAGTGCTTGTTGGCGTGTACTGTACTATAAAAGCAAGGCAGAAACATGCAAAACTGGCTCCCAAGAGCCTACCTGCCATGGGCGTGGACACCTTGCCGGTCTTCACAGGGACGGGGATAGCCTTGATGTCACCACCCTGCGTGGCCTGTCTCTGCTTGACAGGATCATAGCTGGCTCGCACGGGCACATCTGCACACGCCACAACCTTTGGCTGATCTCTTTATCGGAGGACAGCATGTATTATGTGGGGTAGAGGTTCCGCATTGCATCTAGTAGCGTGCGCTGCACATCCTTGACAACAACCATGACATCAACAGAAAATATTGCAGACGTGCAAGCCCCTCTTCATGACTCCAGGGGTGACTCACCGGCATACCGCTGATGGAACCACCTCAAGAGCGCCTCATGCGGCTCGGGAGATGACATGAGCCGCTGCCGATCCACAAACTGCAGCCATGTGTTCCAATCAGGTTCCCTGATTTACTCTGCTAAAACTTAACGCGCTTATATTGCATGCAAGTTGGCGCCAGGCACGCTTCAGGATTGGTGTGTTGGTGGTAGCTTACCTTGACGATATTGAGTCTCTCTAAAGTGGACTTCAGCACTCTGTAGTTGTGCACGAACTCATATTCGTATCTGGAGCCCAGCGATACCTGCAGATGCAGACTCAATTCCTTGTTGAAGGCGCTGTGGCAGGGCATCATCTTGATGTATACAAGAGAATGGTAGAGCCCCATTGCCAGTGCAAACGTTAAAAGTGCATAAACCTTAAAGTGAAACTATCGCATCGAGAAGGGCATGCAAACTCTCAGGTGCATCACTCCATCACCTTGCTGAGAGCCACACAGTTGGCGTGGAAGGCGTCAAGAATCAGCAGGTACACAGCACCGCTTTGAAGCTGCAAAAGTGCAAATCCAGTGATCAGTTGGCAACTACGTAGGATTAACATAACACAACTGAAGCAACCCTGAGTTGGTACCTGATCAAGCCTGTGCAGCTCAAGACCCAGAAGATTTGAGGCCCATGCAAGGCCATCACCAGATCCCATTAGTGGCGATTGGATCTCTCTTGTTTGGTTTTAGGTGTCCCTCAAGGATGGCTAACACTAATTATGGAACAATCATTCTTGAAGAGCCTGCACTTGGCATTCTCAACTTTCAGCAATACAATGGAGCTCTCCTCGTTCGGTGCCGCCTGCCTGTCTGAACGCTATATGTTATTGATCTGATGATCAGAGATGCCCCGACTGATGGCCACAGCATGCTTACAATTCCGTCGCCATCGGGCCTCTGGCGGTGGAGTCTCCAACTTTTCCAATGTTCAAAAGTGGAAGGCGCGGGACTGCATTTTACGTCGACGACCCTTGCCAGTGCACGTTGATTGCCGCGCAAGTGACCCAGCCTCAATTCGGGTATTCAGAATCGTTCTGGGATATCAAGTCTCAAAACTAGCGTCTGGAATCACCTGAAAATTGAGTTTCCACTGACAATTGTTGCCGAAAAACCGCGCTCGGCCGAGCATCGGTTTGCATGTGACGCTGCCCACACGTCTGTGCCCGATGTAATAATCGCTATGTTTTAGTGGGGATCGTGCTACTTACGTTATTTGAGCAATAATTTTCCAGCACTTTCGTCAATCGGCACGCCCTGGCACAAAGCAGATTCGACCAGATGTCTCAGGTGTGTCTCTGTTCCTTAGCCTGTCAGCTGCATGAGCACGAGATATCGAACGAATTACCAAATACCAACAGGTACAGGCGCCACTTTCTACAAACACAGTCCAGTTTCTTGGATTCATATGCCACCAGGTCTGCTGATGCCTGCACAGGAAGCCATGACCAGGTCATTGGGGCAGGCGAGCTCTCAACGATGGATCCTACTGGCTATAGTTTGCCTGGCTCAGCATGCCAGCCTCTGCATGGGATACAAATTGGCTGTCGTCATGAAGCTGAGGGAGACATTCCCCGCTGGCTACCATGACATGAGAGACGTGGCCAAGTCTTTGGAGAGGCGAGATCACCAGGTGGAAGTGAAATCAGTCAACATACCCGGCACAGACTGGCGCGCGCTGGTTACTGAGGACGACTTGGTCACCCCCAAGTATGATGCCATTCTGGCGAGCGGGATCTCAGCCCACACTGGTGAGCAAGCCTGCCTTGAAAAGCAATCAACAATTCCTTACCTCTGCCTGTCCTGAGCCTCACACGACCTTCTTTTGCTGATAACTCTGCAGCAAATATCATGAGATAGCAAGGACAAGTACATGCCTGGGTGGTGGCAAGCAATCACACCTCAATGCGAGCTGGCCAAGGCAAGGCGCCAACAAACCCTCGTTTGGGATCATGCTGCTTGAGGGACCTTGGCTGCTGTGCAGTGGCGGACTGGGCGGCCCGAGTGGATACACCCGTCGTGCGCTTCTTCCCTGACAGCCAAAATGCAACAGACAGCACCTTTGAGGTGCACAGGGAGCGGCCCAGCATCCTCGTCTTTGCCAACGCCACCGACGCAGAGAGGTGCATGCGCGACCCTCCCTCAGCAATGAACCAAAGCATGTGCCTGCCAACTTACCATTCTTGCATCTCAGCACATGTTTGACCATCAGATATCAACCAGCATGGGGGCCTTCAAGCTCTTTTTCCCTTCTGGGCCTGTATGCATGGCACCATTCAAGGATGGTGAACAAGGAACCTGTCAGCAAGGATAAGGGAAGTGCCTTAGTGCTGCGATCTACACATACTACCTGCAAAATAGAACTGCAAGGCTGGGACATCACGCATGTACATTTGAAGGTACTTGCATTTGGGCAGATTCCCCTACTTGGAAGATGTGGAGCGGCTGGTGCTGCCCCTTGCGCGGGTGAAGACCAAATTGGCGCCTGCCTATGCCGCTCTGGAGACGGCCCTAGAGAAAGCGTTGACCAATTCAGAGCGAACAACCCCACGCAATACCCTGCAGGTGACACCAGCGCCTCGCCACTGTGGGAAACGTCGTCTGCAAGAGGAATAGCAAGGCATTTCGTCAGTGCCGTGCTGTGCCAGTGATTGCCCTGCCCAGGAAGGAAGGGGTCCGTTCTGTCTTCATTGGAGCACCAGCAGGTTACAGCAAAAAATACCTTGAGCTAT
The DNA here is from genome assembly GCF_000258705.1 of Coccomyxa subellipsoidea C-169. NCBI lineage: Eukaryota > Viridiplantae > Chlorophyta > Trebouxiophyceae > Coccomyxaceae > Coccomyxa > Coccomyxa subellipsoidea. The sequence continues at coordinate 600,522 of NW_005178033.1, forward strand.
GAGACTTTAATGTCTGTGTTTTGCAAGAGAGGGGAGATCCATTGAAGGGCAGATGGGAGCTTATGCAGACGGACGAGATTGAGAGGAGAAGGATATATCTGCATCTCACTTATGCACAATGCATGAGGGAATCTTGTCATGATCCAGGTGAGCGAGGAGGCGTGCGGCAGCAAGGGCGGCGAAGATGGCGGCGAGGAGAGGGAGGAAGGGGGAAGCTGCCCGGCAGCTGCCCCGGCATGGGCGTGGCCAACGGCGGCTTCCGGGGAGCCGCCGCTGCTGGGCTTAGTCATGATCCTGAAGAATGAAAACGCGACGATCGCGGCAACGCTGGAGAGTGTGAAGCACGACATCGACTACTGGACAATTGTTGACACAGGCTCCACGGATGGCACACAGGACACCATTAGCAAGATCATGGCCGACGTGCCGGGACAGCTGCTCTCGGAGCCCTTCGTAGATTTCTCCACCACCAGAAACTACGCCCTCAAGGTGCCCTGCGCAGCCTGGGTTGCAATGTGCCCATATCCTGCTTGAAGACAGGCCCAGTATCCCGGCAACAGCATTGGCATGTTTGCACTCTCACCAATATTCATGTTCAGTAGCTTCAGTAGCTTCCTTGCTTGCTTCTCTGGCTGTGTGCACAGGGTTGCAGCATGCGGAGGCCACATTGCTCCGGTGCTTGTCAGCGCAGTATTTTCAGCAGGTGGGCGCATAGGCTGACTTGCAATTTGTGCTGTTGCGCACAGGCGCATGGCCAGAAGACGGCGTACGCGTTCATGCTGGACGCTGACTTTGCGGTGGTGGACGCGTGGCGGCTGCGGAACATGGCGCACCGAATGGTCACCGAGTGCCGCGAGCGCAGCATCCCGGAATGCATGAAGGGCGTCAAGGTCGGCCTCAAATGCTCTTCCTTTATTTATCTGCTCTTCAGAACTCAAAAAAAAGATCACAGTGGTCCAGCTTTCCCCAGAATGTCCTGAAAGTAACATTGCCTCGTGTTACACGTGGCTTCTATGCTGCGCTGGCATAGCTGACAGATGCACATGCACGAGGATGTGCGCTGGAGATTGCCAAATTACCTGTTTCCCTTCCATTGAAAGTGATGCTGATGCTGGATTGCTTGTGTGGCAGGTGTGGTTCAAGATGGGAGATATGGGATTTTTCTCAAACCGTGTGTTCCCTACGCCTGGACTGGGATTGCCCGGCGGCTGGCTTTACAAGTACCCTGTGCACGAGGTAGGGAGCCCCATGCTGACAAGGCACACCCCTCAGCTGTATTTCTTTATCATTGCCGTAGTCATTTGCAGTCTGGATGCACCTTTTTGCGCTGTGTTTTGGCCGTATGTCTTGCAAGTCGCTTGTACCTGACTGAGAACCAGCCTTGATGTTTTACCTTTTCTGTGTGGCAACGTCGATAAAGATATGTACTGTACTGCATTGAATGTTTGATGAAATTCTGGGTGCTCTTTCACAGGTGCCGGGGCACAGTGGGCTGGAGTATCTGAACGTGGGCAGGATCGATGATGTAATCCAGATAAGGGATGTCATTATTGAAGCGCTGCCCATCACCCACAGCAAGTCTTCCGAGCGCTGGAAGAACGTGAGCCACTTGCCCCAAACTTGCTCCTTGGCATCTTCTCCCCTGCGCAATACCCGATATTCCCTCTTCTGCCCATGCTTGGCTTTCCCAAGCCTGCCATGTGACCACTATCTCCCAGTCCTGCTGCAAAATCCGTGAGCAAGAACAAAGATGAAGGCCTGTTCTGCCAACATCTTGATATCGGCAGCAGACTGAGGTGATTAGAATCTTTCATGTGACAGCTGACAAGTACAAATGGCATGCATGCGCAGCTGGACCTGCCGCTGCTGACAAAGGAGCATGAGAAGCACCCGGAGGACACGCGCATTGTATTCTACCTGGGCCAGACGTACCAGCTTATCGGTGAGACCGAGCAGGCGCTGGCGACCTACCAGAAACGCATCGACATGCGCGGCTGGCTCCAGGAAGTCTTCGAGTCCCACCTGCGCCGGGTGCGGGCCCCATTCACAGTCCTGTCTTGATCTTTCTCCGTTTTAATCTGTTTCATTCGCTTCGAGAGATTGCATGTGTGCCAACAACAGCAAAGGGAGGACTAGACACTTGCAAGCAGAGAGAACGGTACTGGGAGCACTTGAGTGAGTCTACATGCGCAACATCAAGCACCTGTAAAGCAGAATTTCCATTTTGTTCTTTACCCTGTCGAGTCATCCCTGCAGTGTATTGGTCACGGTTTATCAGGTCTCGAATACATATATATATATATATATATCTATAAGTATGCATGCAGAAATTCCATCCGTTCAAAGACACCTGATCTACGCAACGATGGCTCAGTGACCCTGCTGTCGCATGCGCGCAGGCCAAGATGATGATGCGGCTTCTGGCGGCCGACCCGGGGATGGACCCGGCTAACGACACTTCAGTGGACCCTGTCCCTGACTTGCTGGCTGCGCTTGCGCTGTACCCAAAGCGCGCAGAGCCACTGATGCAGCTGTCTCGCCATAGCGAGTGGATGCGTGACAAGTGTGCCTCTGACTCTCTGTTACTGCGCTAACCTTCTCTGCGCTAACATCTTTTGCTCTGCCTTTATAAAGACTCTGCCAGGGTCACAAGGGGCTGAGGAGACCTTGACCAACACCGAGAGCATCAAGTGGGTGTGTATATGTGTGGCGAAAGGGTGTGTATCCGTGGGTCACTGACAGGAGCTGTGTTTGGGCTCTTTGGATTGGCGTGCCAAAGCCCTGAGCATCGGCCTGGGTGGGTGAGTCGAGTGTAGTGATTGGCATGTCATGGATTGAGTAAGCATATTGTTTGCAGGTGGTGCCATCGGGATGTCGACCCCGTGGTGTGCCGTATGCAGCAACAGGTCTCCGCCTTCGACTACGCGCACCAGGCGGCCGAGATGCCCTTCCCTGGCGGGGTGTGCTCTTCTGTGTCTAAATCTAGCAAGCCTTGCTAAATGACAGCTTGTGGAACTAATTTCAAAGCCAGAGTTGCTCACATCCTTGAATTTCCTTAGCCTTGCTGCTGAAATCTGCAGTGACAGCCTGCTGTATCCGTGTTGGCCACCTGATGTGAAGTGCTTATTCCTGGGCTCTGGCTTTGCATGCAAGCCTGTCAGGGGATGGACTAGCATTGCAGGGCTGTCATATTCTTGGTTCTATATCGATGAATTTGTTGGGTCGCCTGAGCTGTGACAGTTGCCTCTGTCTCCGTGCAGGACACGCTGTTTGCAGACATCTCGGTGTACGAGTACGAGGCGAAGGAACAGCTGGCAATCACTGCCTGGTATGTGGCGAAGGACTTCTCGGATGCATATGATGTGGGCTTGGATGCAGCCCACAAGCTGCTCAAGAAATTCCCAGACGACGAGCAGAAAAAGGCGAACGTGGAGTGGTATGAGAAACTCAAGGACAGCCTTGTGTGACAGCCTGAGCTCTAAGCTGTTATTGGTGGATTCAGAGGCGCTCGCGCGGACTCCTTTGCGAGATCAGAGCAGCGCTTGTAAGTTGCAGTATGGCGTATTGTCGCGTTGGGATTCCTACCTTGAAGTTGCGGCTGTGGGCCCATTTGTTGTACTGTTGCTGCCACTGCTGTGGCAGGTGATGTTTCAGCACACTGCTACGGAGATCTCAGTTGAGTATTGGTTGCACTGTTTTACCGTTGAAGTACTTTATCAATGGCCAACTTCGCACGGAGTTCTGCTCCCCAGCATCTGCTCTCTGCGTTCCGATTTTGATTTGGGCAGGGTCAAATTCTGGCGCCTGCTCATTGTTGGCATCAAATGGTACTGGGCGGACTGAAAAGTGGTGTGCAAGCCATGCCTGCTACCTTTGCAGACAAGTTTCAACTGGCCGGCACTGCTACAGCTGTGGCCAGTGCTGCATGCTTGTCCGGCACCGCTGCCTGCTTTGCAGCCGGCTTCTTCTGCCTCAATGTCCAGGCAGTGATTGGATTTTCGCCCGCTCCATCACCGCCCTGTAACAAATCGGACCAGGGTTGAGTTCAACGTATTTAAATGCATTGAGCCCGGCCGTCACTACACATGAAGCAAGCAAGGGTCACATCTGCCTTGCTACATGGCAACCATGTTGCGAGATTTATCTGCACGTGAACATCATCGCAAGCATGTGCATCATCCAATTTTCAACTCCTCAAATTCAAATTCAAAATTGAGAAGCGTCAGGAAAGAGTGGCACAGGAAATGCAAGGCACCTTCTTGGTGGCTGCGGCCGAAGCTTGCGCCACCACACTGCTCTTGCAAGCAGCCTCTGTCCCTTGTTGGATTGCCACAGCGCTGTGCGCCTTCACAGCAACCGGTTTGTCCTCTTGAGCTGCGTTCAGCGCCTGCCGGGCAATAGCCCTTTCTTCGAGTACACAGCCCTCGTCGGCTGCTGCAGTTGCAGCCTGCGGCGTCAAGCGGCCGCCCTTACACCCTGCCTCCTGTAGCAACAGGGGGCATTTCATGAGTAGATGCCATGTGAACATTGATACTTTTTACCAGGTTATCTAGTGTCTGCCGTTCAGATCATGTGATTCGTTGGCGGGTGGTTTGTAAAGTATTTGTCAGACCTGCGAAGCCAGCTCGCGCAGGGCCGCCACCGTGAGTGTGCCGATGGACTCCAGCGGTACCGGTCGGCACAGCTTCTTCTGCACTACTGCCCGCACCTGCGCACCCAACGCTGTGGATGTGACAATCCATCACTAAACTGGAACATACTCTATATTGCAAACACATGATCCTGCAGCCTCCGCAAACCTGTATCATCCTACTAACACCAAATCCGTCGGGAATAATGCCCATAATTACAAGGTGGTAAATTTTTCAGAAGCAGTGGCGGCTGCGGCATGACAGAGATGGCCATATCCATGCACACAGAGACGTTCAGAAGGACAAGGGAGAAGGCAAGGAGTGAGGGCCAGCTCCCTCACCTCCACCAGCTGCATGCTGTCGATCCCAAGAGCTGCCAGGCTGTCATTCTCGCTGACTGTGCCCGCCTTGAGGCCCATCAGGCTCAGGACAGCTTCTACCAGGTCCTGCACAGCCTTACACAATCATCAGAAGAAGAGCATTCACTGCTTTAAGCGTGACGAGCACGCTGCAAACATTGCGTGTGGTGCGCTGCTGTGACAATGCATGCTTGAGTGTGTCACCTTCGATGGCTGAGCGCCTGATCATGCACCTCATTGATATCGACCTATCGGCCTATTCTGTCACAGTGAGAGCATTGCGCTGAAGTTAGTGATCACACATACAAAATCTGAAACCATATATCACAAAATTGAAGAGGAAAGAGGGGCTCACAATGTCCTCCTTGCAAGTGGCAGAGCTGCAGCCAAGCGTCTCCGCGGTGCTGCACATGATCGGCGCGACTTGACTGCCGCCCAGCAGGCAGCTGCCAAGCACGCGCAGGCAGTCATCCACCGGCTGCGGCAGCAGCCACTCAAACACCCGCCCCACCAGTCTGCCCTACAGATTTACAAATTCAAAGTTGTAATCAGTCTCCAGGATGTCACCAGTGAGCCATTTTGAAGCTCCTGGGGGACCACTGGAAGAGCCTGGCCATTTCCAGGATCCATCAAGGTGGCAGTAGGAGGGCCGGTCAAGTGTTTAGATTCACAAGCATAGATGACATTAAATGGCATTGTTTCTAGCAGTACAGTAGGTGCACTGCCGCCAACCAGCAGGCTGTAGTTCTTACCAGGCACATTTAAACCATCACAGATTGTTTACAGCCTACAAATTGCTCCTTAAAGTGAGATTTACAGCCGGAGAGGTGCTGGGCTGAGAGTGAGGGAGAAAAGCACCTTGAGAGTTTCGGCCACATATCCCACGTGGTCGACGGGGCCCCATGCCAGTGCTAGAGCCGGCAAGCCCGCAGCCCGCCTGGACATGCACAGCATGTCGCACGCGCTGTTGGCGTACCCGTAATTGCCCTGACCTGCGCACACATCAGATTGCAGCGGTGCTCAGCCGCATTGCGCTCTCATCACACCCTCCTACTACCTTGCTTGATACCACCGCAGGGCATGGTTTGCTGAAATACTTTAAGTCACTATTTTGGTACCTTCAAGCCCTACTTTACATTATCACCCCTAAGTTAACACCTCACCAGAACGTGCGCAGACGCTGCTGCTGGCGCAGTCTCTGGCCACGATTCGTAAAGCGATTTCAGATATTTCACAGATGTGCATGGTGAGTCTGGGCACACCTTCGTTTCCGATGGAGGAGACAACAGATGTGAAGATGACAAAGTGCTCCAGGTGGGGCAGGCTCCGGGACACGCTGTCCAGGTTGACCGCGCCATGCGCCTTGGGAATGACAGCCAAGTTCCAGCTCTCACCCGTCTGCGCGCAGCACACCCTCAATCTCAGCATATACCAAATCTGACAGCCCTTAGGACCCCCCTTGGGGACACACACAGACCTTTAAAGGCAAATCTAAGGGACCTCCAGGTTAATGAGGGAATCTGGCATGTTGGCAATGCCTCATAAGGTCAATCAAGGGCACCCTGTACTCGTGAGGGAAACTGGCGCCATATTAGCCATGCCATGCAGCAATATTTCCTGCGTGCAAAGGGCTAAAACCGCATTGCAGTTTGAGCAAGAGCGTGGGATGGTGAGGGAGTGCACCTGGTTGGACATCCAGCGGTCCTGCAGGGTCATGGCCAGGTGGAAAATGCCTCCTACGGGTGCCACGCCCTCTGCCAGCGCTATAATCTGCTGCGCCTCGCCCAGATCAGCCACATCAAGCTTTGACACCTCCACCTGCAGCATTCAGCCATGCCTCAGATGCAAGCAACATGCTCCACTGCTGTTTTGCAATGAGGGAGCAAGAAAAAGAGCTCCCTTACTCCTTGCCATGTTATCTGTAAAGCAATGAAAGCTGAACCAAAATAAGGATGGATGACATTCCTTGCAGAGGTGCACTTGGCACTGTTTTAAATAGCTAGTGCCTCCAGCTTCAATTGTCTGCCATGCAGATGATGTCACCCAAGACTTGTACCTACTGAAATTCGTTGCAGAAACATGATTGGAGGGGAGGGAACGCTGACCCGGACACCGCGGCTGCGCAGCATGCGCACGATGCTGAGCTGGCCGCCGGTGCGCATGCCACGCTTGGACGTCAGCAGCAGGTTGCACGCGCCGCGGTCGGCCAGCCAAGCCGCCAGCGCCAGCCCAAAACCTCCCAGTCCTCCCGTGATGATGTACGACCGGTCAGGCCTGTGAATGCACCCAAAGACATGACAAAGTTGCGTATCTTCTAGAGTCTGTCATTCAATATATTGACATCCCTTCCGGTCAAATTAGGGCTGACGTGAAGCCCAACCCCGGTAGTCAGAGTAAGCGCCTAGCACGACATCCAAATACTCTAAGAGATGACTTTGGAATCAGAGCATAACGACTAACTGTAGACAGCCCGTCTCACCTGCAGAAGAAGACGGGCTTGGCAACCGGTTCCTCTGCAACAGCAGGCGCCATCCCAAGGGCCTCTGCTGCCTCGGGAGTCTGCTCCACCCATGGCTTGGCGGGCCGCGCTGGCCACATGAAGTTCGAACTTAACTTTGAATATTCTGGCTTCTCGGCAGCAGCCTCCGCGGCATCGGCTTTGGCGCCCATCTGGATCAGCACCTTGCCCACGTGGGTACCTGCATTAAACAACACATATGCCTTGAAAGTCATGTACAGCAGATCTGATCACTTAGCTACGTGGTCGCCGATGGATCTATACAGTATGTTCTTACATCCACCAGTTCCTGATGGCATGGCGCTTTCCCAAGACATGCCATGCTATGCCATCACGCTCTCATACTCACCTTTCTTTCTTCTCAACCAAACCGTCAGGCTTATATTCAAGACACAGCAATTGTCATGGTAGGTGGCAAGTGACAGCGCACCAGCAGCCATGAACCGGAAGGCATCGGCAGCCTCCCTGCGTGAGAATTTGCTCAGCGGCAATGGCACAACCTCGCCGCTGTCAAGTCCTGCCTTCAGCAGAGCGTGCACCTCCCACGCCTGAACATTGCATGTGCTCAAGATAACACCACGCATGCCGCACCTGCAAGGCTTCAAGCAGCATGCAATACCCCATTCTGACTTATCTGCCCATCTATGATGTGCATATTGTGTGCACACAAAAAAATTTGAACTATGAGAAACACGGGGTATAGGCACTGGCCAGCTGTGGCTGTATACTATACTGTAGCAGACATATCTTTAAGCGAAGCTAGCTCAGGCTAACTCAGGCTAACAGACTTCACAGCACAGGGCCAAACTCGAATATCAAAATAAAAATGCTGCCCACCCTGGCAATGTTGTGGGGGCAATTGACGATCCTGTCCAGGTCAACGCCCTCGAAGGCAATGTTGCGCATCAGGGGCGCCATGCTCAGGGGCGTTCCCTGCAGAATGTCATACTTGCCAATCTCCAGCAGGCGCCCTCCGTCCGCCAGACACCTGACAGTCGCCTGCGCAGATTTCTGATCATAAGTACAAGTGCAGTACAAGCGCTAACCAGAGGCCAAATTGCAATAATCAAAGTTGGTAGATGCATTATGCGGCCATAATCAAGGCAAATTGCAATTTAATTTATTCCATAGCTCTTCTGCATGTGATTGTGGCCTGCCTCCCAAGAATACTTGTTCCTGCATATCTTCCACCAATCACATTTAAGACCCATGGGACCTATTCCATCCAGGTCACCTCTCCTTTACCACCTTTCCCTAAGGCCCAATAGTTCGTGCATGCAACATCGTGTCAGGCACCCTTGATCGTCAACAAGGGGAGCACAATAGAAGGGATAACCTCTTCTTCTACTATTACTTAGCCCAGTCCAAGTGCACCTCTGGTGAGCTGTGGTCAAGTCGGGCCGGTACAATCGTTTTCACGCATCCCTGCTCTGCATGCTGTAACAGGGCGCCCCATCTAGAGGTCATCTGGCTACTAACAACCAGAGGAATACACAATGCACATGCACCCCTGATGTCAGCCATGACATGCACCTGCAGTTTGTCACCGGCGAGGGAGTTCAGAGCAAGGTGCACGCCGGCGGCGCCGGTCTCGCGCATGACTACTTCCTCGAACGCGCACGAGCGTGAGTCGCCGATGCGGTCCCCCCTCAGCGCAGGGAACGCCTCCAGGAGGAACGCGCGCTTCTCCACAGATCCACACGTCGCAAACACCTGCGCCGCACCCGTCATGTTCAACATTACAGCAGCCGGCGCGTACCGAATTCGGCTGTGCTTCAGACACACACTTCTCAGAGATTTCACAGCAGTTTGCTTCCAACCAGGCGAGTTGCTGACTGCCTAATGGCAGACACGGACAGACCTTCGAAACATGAATGAAATCAATTTGATGTCTTGAAGACTTTCCACACCTGCCTCAAACAGTGCTAGCAGAAAGCATAATGTTCCAGGGAGTACTGGTGCTCTTCAGTTTCACCCGACACTTGGAAGCAACCCACAGGTCGGCAGGGCATAATATCATGTCACACCTCGCAGCCCCGCGCGAGGCAGATGCGCGTGGCGGCCAGGCCGACGGCGCCGGCCGCAGAGTGGATGAGCACGCGGTGGCGCGGCCGCAGCCGTCCGCAGATGACTAGTGCGTAGTATGCCGTCGCGTACGCCACCGGCACTGTCGCGGCCTGCGCCAACCCCGACTGTGTTCTTCCTCGCTTTTATCAGCATTGAGGGATTAATTCCTCACATAGTATCAACGTCATGAAACGTATCTCACAGGAATGTGATTTTGTCCTGCATGCAATGGTGGTTGCAGGACAATGTTAACGTCCCGTCCAAAAGCTCTAGTCATGAAATTAGATAGCATCTGAAGGAACACCTGCGCCAGGGTCCAGCTGTCCGGCACGTCCCACAACGCATGCGGCCTTGAGGCCACCATTGTTGCAATTGAGTTCTGGGGCGTCATTCCCATGACCCTCTTGCCACTCGCCTTGTCCTGCACAAGGCACGCTCATCTTCTAGGGTCAAGGTTCAATGCGTTTGAATCAATCCCTGAAATGTGCCCTCAGTGACTGCACGCTAACTGAATGATTTTCCAGCCCAGATACACATGCGGTCAAGACAGGCCTGAGGTTGCTCATCACAATAGCCTCGGGGAAGCCACGTGCAGAGGGTCATCACCTTGCCGGAGAACTCGAGGCCAATCTGGTAGCCACCGTGCGCGTGGCTCATGCGGTCTTTGCTCAGCTTGCCATAGGCAAACATCACATCGCGGAAGTTCAAGGCCCCTACGCGGGGCAAAAGCAGCTTGTGACAAATTGAATACTGACCACCACCATATGGGTCACAAAATGTATGGCACACACTTCGACCTGCAGCATCCACAACCTGGTATTGCTTATACTACATCCTTTTGTGGGGATTGATCTCTATTATTAGACAGCTGACCTCAACAAGGGACGGCCCGGCCAAAACATAATTATTTGCACAACAAGTAATGCTGAAAAAGCGAAAGCTGCTGCTCACCAAATGCTACGTTGCATTGCAACAGGCATGCCGGTGGTGCTTGGCTGTGGGCCCACATGAACGAGGAGATGTCTCCGGGAGAGGCAATGTCCAGGTGCACCCCAATCTTTGGCGCTGTCTCGGCCGCGGCTGCATTCTCCAACTCATCCAGCTGCATTGCATGCACTCCTCTAGTCAAGCATGCACTGATCAGATTGGGGAAATGATTCGAGGAATGTGGAGCGCTAGCAGCTGTGGAGCTTGTTGAATTTGGGGTGAGCAGCCCCAAATCGACGTCAAGAGTGCTGTCACAATTGCGAAGGTGAGTGTCATCATGGATGTAAATACACTACTTGAGACCAACCGGGCCTGAGGCACTCTCAGAGCACTAGAGAATCTCATACCCCTAGGCCCACTAGACCAGGGGTTTCTATATCTAAGTGAGATATAGTCTAGATATATAGTCTATTTAGATCATTGGGGTTATGGCCCTAAGAACACACCTCTACCAGTGAGATGCGCAGGGATCCGTGGACGCCGTTGTCAAACATATTGTTAACCAAGTCTAGCCGGCCGGCAATTGCCAGCATCTGCTCCGCGCTTAGCTTGGGGCCGGCCTTAGCGGAGAGACCTGGGACATGAACTCTGTATCAGTGAGCATGCAGCCCTTTTCACTTTGCATCTGCACTTGCTGCAGCAGTGTCAAGCTTGTGAAGGCACCTGATCACCTCCATACATGAAGGCCCAAAGCATTTCCTGGATCATTTCAATGAAACACCGCTCTTGGAAATCCAACAAACTCCATGCGAATCCCAAACAACGTCACACTCGTTCGATTGTGGCAGTCTTCACCTGCAGCTGGTCTGCGGCCGCACCCTGCCTCTTGCCAGCATCAGCACGGAGCATTGGTAATTGATTCATATAGACATAAATGTATTACCTGTGCAGGAGGTGGGAGCGGAGGAGGGGTGATGTGCATCCAGCATCCAGCGCAAGTTGTCGCCGTGAGCTTCCAGCCGCGCGCATCGGCCGAGGCCTATCACACCGGGGCTGTCGCGCAGGTTGCCGTGCAGCCACAGCCGCCGTCGCACTTTTGCCGGCTCTACGCAGCATGCGCCAATGCGTGAAGTTGAGATGGGCAATGTCACGCAGGTCACTGGCATGTTTGCATGCAGTCAGTTGGGTGATAACACCTCGGTGATGTCATGTTGCTTAGTCACTGCCTATAATTAGCAAATCGCTCTGCTCGTCCTGTTGTTGCCCCGCTTGCAGCGGCATTGTTGCAGAGGAGAGTGGGAGTAAGGAATGCTTGCGGTGTCCAAATATTGCAGAGCAGACCCACTGCATATTTGATGCACGCCCGGTGCAGGTCTGTCATTTCTGCAAGATGTCAGCAACTCTGGAGAGTTTGTTGAGATGCCCACCTGCTGCCTCCTCACCCTCGGCAGGGGCAGCCTCTTTGGGCACATGCTTGTCGATAGCTGCTAGGACGCTGTTATAGCGCTGGAGCCAGCAACCCATTTTTTGTTGGCTGGTCACCAGGGGAGGCGCCGCAAACAGCAGCGGGTGCGGCACGCTGGGCAGCTTGCGATAAAGAAACAACGCCCCCGACTCATGCGGGCACCTGCGCGCACATGCCTCAGCCTGGGTGTTGTGATCTCTGTCAGTCTTCACTTTCAATCACATTCAGCTGTTATTCATTCTTTTGGGCCCTCTTTTCCAGATGCACCTGAAAGCTATCACATGACATAATAGAGAGGGATGGTAAAAAATTGAGCTCGATACTTGCAAGGTCAAGGGTGTGCAGCATGCCTGTTCATCATCAGAACATTTGCAGCCTGCAAAATACTGAGGTGAAATGAGAACAGTCTGTGAGCAAAACATTGAGAGTCTTGTAAAAGTTGCCCACTCGGCTGGTTCGCACCAGTGCTCGGTGATCTGGGTGAAGCCGGCCTCGGCCCAGAGGCGGTGCCAGCGCGGCTTGGCGATCCAGAGGCCGTACTCACGCTCGTCAGTGAACTTCCAGGTTCGCTCGTCCAAGCCCCACAGACAGGCGGTGAACGCTGCTGTGGTCTCGTACAGCAGCACAAAGCCGCCGTCCGCCAGAGATGCGTGCACGTTTGCCAGCGCGTCTGCCACGCGCCAAGACTTGCATTTAGTGATTCACGTTCCATCGGGAGCTGATCCCACATCTGTCTCTGGTTCTCAACATTAGCACCCAGCGTGCCAACAAACACTCATTGACGAAACTAGCAATGTCAGCAAGATCGTTCTGCCAGATCAACAATAGAACGACATGGAACAAGGAAGGGAATTAAACTCAGATGTGCATTTGTCACATTTCACAATCTCAATCTCGATTTTCAAATGCAATCATGTGAAGAGCAGGCAAGGTGGCGTATTCATGAGCACACGGCATGCTTTAAGCGAGGCACAAAGCTGCAAGACAGGTTGCTCACCTGCCATATTGTCACAGGTGTGGAGGGCGTTTGATGCCAGGATTAGGTTGAAGGGACCTCCCAGCGACGCAGGTGCCGGCTTGTTGACGTCCCATGTCTGCAAGCATGATGCAGCGGTCAGCATGCATCACACACGTGCTCCCGCCAGACCTCAGAACTAAAGATTCTCAAGATAAGTGATCAAGAAACTAATGTTCAACATATGCTTTGTTGCACTGGCGTCAAATATGCAAGGCTGCATACCCTCTGCATCATTCAGCCTGAAGAGGAAAGGGAGCGTACCTTGAAATCCAGCTTGGGGTTGCTGATCATCTGCAGCAGATTGGGCCCAAAGCCAGGGGTGATGTCTGTGGCAGTGTAACCACGCAGCTCTGAGAATGGGCTTTGATTGAGCTCAGCAAAGACCTGCAAAGTTCAGTGCACCAATGAAGGCCTCAACCACGCTTGCACATTTCAATGGCCTATGATGCGTGCACAAAGGCGAATGAAAATGCAGTTCGAGACATCAACAGCGATAGAAGCAGAGCACAACAGCAGTCCTTTGCAGCGGCAGACTCATTTCAAGTCAAATCAATGAACGGCAAGTCAAATAAGAATGTTTTTGGTCAAAGCTGACAAGCTAGTCAAAGCTGACCTGGCGGGTGAAGCCACCGGTACCAGCACCGATCTCAGCCACCGAGAAGCCGGCCTGGCCCTGGTTCTCGCACACGATGTCTAGCATGTGGTTGATGTGGCGCGCGTGGAAACCCTGCATCAGTGGGTCCTGCGCGTACAGCTGACTGTGCTCCCCGTGCTGCATGATTGCCTGAATTGGGCTCTGCACACCAACACACACTTATTATTGTTATTATTATTATTACATGCTTTTCCTGCCAAAAGGCAAGGTACGTCCTGCAGACTAGCTGCAATTAAAGGCTGCCACAAATCTACCCTTGTTGGACTCGCCAGATCCAAGCAAGACCCAATCGACCGTGGGCACGGTGCTCAGTATTATACCGCCCCTCGCCAACACACACTTATCTCAGCTAAAGCCAGCGCCACCGCAAGTCCCCCAACGATATTTGATGACCGTGCATTTCTAAATAGTTCCCTATCGGTAGACATCAATGACTGACCCACAAGATGAGGATGGAAGGAGAACAGCCAGACTGCATGCTGATAATTCTCCCACAAAAAGGCGGAAGTCAATTCAGCACCAGTTTGCGTTTGCTGCAGCTTTCAATGCCTGCCATGGGCACTGCCATGTGCACTTTCTGTCCCATGAGGGGTGATTAGTAAGAGGTTTGTCACACAGGATGACCTGCATGGTGGCGGCGGAGGCCTCCTCAGAGAAAAGATCGCGGATGAGGCGTGCCAGGTGGTGACTGGGCGCCGATAGGAACGCCTCCAGCTGAGCGCCGTCAGGCGCTGGCTCCTTGAAATCTTCCAGCAGCGCCAACACCTGTGCAAAGAATTACAATTGATCAAACCATGATTATGTACTCTTTCTGTGTCTGCCATTGCTGTGCAGTTCCATTATTTTTCTGAAAAGAGCGAGGGCATCATGCATCTTGTGGGGTTCAATGATACCTTTTGCAAGTCATCTTGAGACAGAACCCCAATGAAGGCAATAGACGTCGGATCAAAATCTTTGCCTGCTGCGCATGCATAAAAATTCCATTGCATGTAATACTGGGGTGAAGCTTCACCTTGCGCAGGTGGTCTGGCATGCCGTTAGCACAGGTGGCGGCATGTGCTAGAATGGCCGGTTCGACCTTGGGCCTGAGGTAGCCGCGGATCTGCCTGTAGTAGGCTAGCCGCGCAGTGTCCCTGTCCAGGAAGAAGAGTTCTCACCATCCTGATAACTCTGGGTGCAGGAGTGACCGGAATATGAAGCACCGCAGTCAGCACCATAAATCTTGCACCCCTCATAATGCGCAATCCGGTTGGACCTGTTTTTTTAAAGTCTTTCCTTCCTTGAAAAAATGTTTCTTCATCACCAACGGGTGGGCCTCGGCGAGAGCTTTCCAAGACTGGTCTAAATATCGTTATAGGGTTTTCATCTTGCACTTTAGGGTCTTGCTAATCGACCCTTTTCAAGAAAAATAAGTGTCTAATTTCCGAAATATGGTGCTGACTACGGTATTGGTGGGGTACCTTGGAGCCCACTTATTAACAGGCGAGGATGGCAGGCCCCGCCAGCCAAGTACTTTGAAAGCATACAGACCTTCGTGCTGCAAGTGAGCTGTCACACAGGGAGCCTTTGGAAATCGAGAAGGATATCAGCGGCATTAACATTGACCCTTTGAGAAAGAAAGAACAACCTGTCCGGGTGCTCGCCGTAGGGCAGGAAGTCTGTCTTCTTGAGCAATGTCTTGTAGCTGGCGGGTCGGCGCGGGGCGGCAGACAGCTCGACCCCGGCCACCTCGCAGATGACCGTGCGGCAGATGCCCAACCGGGCGTCCACGTCAACCATGACTGCATGCATCCCCATGCATCCCATTTCAACACACTGAACCCTGAACCCTGTTGGTAGATGCGCAAATACGAGGTATTGACCGGTCAAAACCCCGCAAAATATCATTGTTTTTCAGCTTGCGGGAATGAAATTGGTATCTTCTTGACATGTGGTAAATGAAAGCATCCAAATCCATCATGACTGTGCAATAGACAGCCACACACTCAGCCCCGGTGCACAAATGCTAGTTTGACGCCCTGCCTGTCATGTTGTCAGGTCTACACACCCTTACCATGGTGAAATTGGACAGCAAAACCTGCCACCGAAACCTTGAGCGCCAGGCATCACCAGGGCTTCCTCAACAAGAAGTGGTACTGGATGCTTGTACAGTTTGAGATGGGGATGAAGGCACCTTGAGAGCCAGCGGGGATGGCTGGGCTGGGGTCCAGGATTTCCAGGTGGCGGATCTTGGTGGGGATGCGCAGGGTGGTGTCTGTGGCATTCCCTAGCGCACCTGCCTGCAGCATGCCATCCAGCAGCCGGATGAAGCACTGGTCCCACCTGCATCCGCACCAGAAAGCGCACTTTATTACCACTGTTATTGCTATCATTTTAAACGATTTTCAATCCATGGGAATCACACGCGTCATGCTCACAGCCGCTGCTACTCACTTCACCTGAGCTCTTCTTATCATGAGTGTACCTCTCTGGGAATGTGTAGAGATCCAGGGTGGAAGGAATCTGCCTCGGCGAGCCTACTGGCTGAAACTCATAGACATCAAGCTACCAAGCAGAGGAATTTCATGCATACTGTAGTATGAATGATTGCTGCCATTCAGCATCTACCCAATCTTTGAATGCCTTCGAAATTAGGGAGCAAATATGTGTGAATGAGCGTGGGATGGTGGAAAGGAGCGCACCTGAGGACAGCAGCCGTGCCGTCGATGCAACGCTTCTGCAGCATCTTGAAGTGGGGCCCATACTGGATGCCAGACCTTGCCACACCCAGGTAGAAAGTGTCTGCCTCTATCGTGTCCAGTGTCTTGTATGGCCAGTCCACCATTGTAGGCTCTGCCTGTGCTGCTCCACCTGCCCACCAACCACTTTCTTTTGAGCAACCAGAACAAAATCCTGACCTTATTTGTTGGAAACTGGAAAGGTGGGGTATGGATGTGGATATACAATCTATTGTGTCATTGTGCCCGGGGATTGATTTGTCATGCTGGGATATCAGTCATACCGGCAGGGGATGCGGCCCTCCGGCAGGGACGTCTTGGCAGGAGCGGCTGCCTCGGCCCCTCCAGGCATGACGATGTTGGCCAGCGCCTCGGCGGTTGCAGCTGCTGTGCAATTCTGCTTGGCAGGTGCGGGTGCTGAGTGCGGCTTGATGCACCCTTCTGCGATGACGTCTGTCTCTTGCAGCACCTGCACAGAGACATGATGACCTCCACGATCACAAAGCCCATGCTATGGTAACATCTGTTGTTTCCCCCTGCCAGGCCTCAGAGCATGTCAGTGTTTGCTGAGCATGTTGGTAGATCAAGGTGGTCCGTAGGTGAACCTTTAAGGCAATGTTGTAGTGTTGCATGTCCAACGGCAGAGCAGAGCAGAGCAAAGATGAACACTTCTTGCTTATGAGGATATCAGTGCAACTTCAACAATGCAAGCTGCTGCAAGCGACATGTGGTGCTGCCGAGCAGCGCCAGTCAATATCTGTGCCAGGGTGAGCACGAAAATTGAAGGCAATTGAAAAGAATTTTATTTGAATGCCTCTGACAGGAAATCTGGTAGGGCACCTGGAAGCGGTGGCTGCGGTCCAGCAGCACAGAGAGAGTGATGTTGTCTCCCGGCTGCGCCTGCACAGCTTGCAGGATACACACATCCTCGAACGCCACCGGCAGCTCGGCCATGGCCTTCTCTTGCTGCGTTGCCAGCGCCTCCCATGCTGCTACCAGATATGACGTCGCCTGCACACAAGACAAATATCCACCATACTTGATAGTGAATTGTTTAATTGATACAAGAACAGAACGCCCCTCAAACCCGCCCATTGCACAGTAAGGCCAGCCAAACATTTGCCATACACATCAATCAAAATAGGTCTGGGTTACATTGGATTGCTCAGCAGGTTCTCCTAAATGGACAATAGTTACCCTGCAAACCTCCTAGTGAGATGCTTCAGACCTTCTCAATTCTCTGATACTGGTCAGCATTTTTCCCCATTCACATTGGTCAGCAGGGTGTACATGAAGCTGAAGCTTGCACTGGGCGACACCCTCTGAAAGCAGCTCAGCTAATCGGGAAGTGGGAGAAGAGCGCACAGGCATGAGGATGCGGCCGTCCACAATATGGTCGGCCAGAAATGCGTGCTCGCCGCCTAGTTTGTAAGTCTTGATGAAGCCGGAGCAGCCGCGCGCAGCCGTCCAGTCTTTGAATGTGGGCAGCGGATAATCAACTGCATGGTCCCAGGACACCAGGGCCTCTCGCACCGCCCGCGGCACTGCATCAGCGACAAGCACACCCCTCACAACTTGCCTTGACGCCAAATTTGTGACCAGCTTTTGATTATAGAACAGTATAAATCCACTCGCAGGTGCCCTCCATGTTCCCCTGGGTTGAGTAAGAACCCGTTCAAGGGCACCGAACACATGTCGCTAAGCCTGGCAGTGGCTGGACTCCGGGGGCTTCCAACAGGGGCCAATGCATGTTGCTGGATATAAGTTGTAATGTTAGTGCCCCATGTTTGCAAGTTTCCGAGGGGTGATGAGGAAAGCAGAAAGGGGCTCACGCTCGTGGGCGGCTGAGGGCGCCGGCCAGGCCACAGGCCACTTGACGGAGACGCCGTTGCGCCACAGCTCGGCGACGGCCGCCTTGAGAGTTTCCACGGCGCTGTTGCCCTTGCGCATGGCGGGCACATAGTGCAGATCAGCGCGGTTCTGGTGCAGGAACGACCGCATGAGCGCGTGGGGGCCGATCTCCAGAAGGATTGCGCCCTTGGGAATTCTTCCGCATGCCTGCCGGAACTGCACACGGCTCGCATAGTTGTGCGTCTGCGCCAGCAGAAGCATCTGATCAGCACTAGAAGAACATGCTCAGGCGGTTATCTCAGGAATATGCGCATGCACAGCTGTCCACGCGAGCATTCAAAGAATCAGATTTCAGCAA
The DNA here is from genome assembly GCF_000258705.1 of Coccomyxa subellipsoidea C-169. Taxonomy (NCBI): domain Eukaryota; kingdom Viridiplantae; phylum Chlorophyta; class Trebouxiophyceae; family Coccomyxaceae; genus Coccomyxa; species Coccomyxa subellipsoidea. The sequence goes on from NW_005178033.1 coordinate 619,088, forward strand.
CACCGTGCACACTCGCATGCACTCATGAAGACCATTACGTTGCGGAAAGTTTCCGCCAAAAACAGCCACTTGGATTGGTGTAAAAGCGCGGATCATGTCTCCCATAAGGCAGGCATGCCAGTGTGCATTTAAGTGTCATGCAGTGGGTTCTTGCAAGAGATACCTGGTAGGCTGCGGAGCACAGGCGGGCCTCCGTGCTGTCATTGTCCACTGCATAGGAGGATGACAGCCACGTGGCCGAGCGCTCCTTGGGCTCCGGCACAACCTCCTCCAGCGCTGCAGGCGCATCAGCAAAAACACAATTGGACATTCCTTCCAGTCAAATGCCTTCACTGGCCAGTCCTGTGGCAGCCGGCACAGCGCCGTAGAAGCACAAGCTGTCAGAAAGGCTGCAAAAAGGGTTCTTGAAATTCTGAGTGTCACCTGAGTGTCATAGATACTAAGGGCAAATCTCAGTCTTGCAACAGGTGTATCTGGTCCTGGCCCCCAGTCTCATTTAGGCACCCTGTCCTAATCCACTTCACTCTGCTGGGATCTGCGGCCAGATCATCCAAAAGAGCGCAAGCCTGCAGCTCTACTTGTACCCACTGAGACTGCCTTTATAATACAAAAAATACCCTCAATGCACAAAAAAAATTCGAGCCATTAGTTCAGACAGGCTAATCCTTTATCTTTTGATTTGCGGCAGAAATACAAGAAGAGGGCGCACCAGCCTGCAGCTCTGGCAGGTGTGGCTGCAGGATGGGGGAGTGGTATGCCAGGCCGCGCGTGTCCAGCTCTCGCACAAATACACCATCCGCCTTCAGCTGCTCCAACAGCGGCTTCAGGTCCGCCTCCGGACCTGCGTGCCACAGAAACACAGAGACAGCCCTCAATGTTTCTGCCTGCCTGCCTGTGCGTGACAACCCTGAAGGCAGGAGTGCATCCGAAGGGTGTAGGGATGCAGGCACCAACAATAGCCAAATTCTCAGTATCCAAAAGCCAGGAGATCAATGTGTCAAGATGTGCCTGCCCCATACTGGGACGCTGAAGGCCGGAAGAACCTCGACGGGAGCTTCTGGAGGACGGACAAGGTGGGGCCTGAAACTTGGAGAGGCAGTTGGTACTGAAGAGGATTGATGTTAGTAGTCCCTGAGAACGGGGAATGGAAAGCCACCTGAGAGGGTGGTGCATATTGGGGAGTTGTCGCAGCCGATCACGCAGGAGTCCTTGCCATGCGCCGCCAGACGCGCCTCCGCCACCTCGGCGCCTAGTCCCACAGCTGCCATGAGGCCTGCAACTTGAATCATACTCCATAAATGGAATTTGTTCATCTTGCATGCGTCCTGCACTGATGCAGGTCTGCAGCTCCTATTTGACGGTAGCAGCTTTTTGAACAGCTGGCATCAGGTTTATTGCATTTGTATTACTTTGTGAGACAACGCGGCTGTGTCCAGTCACAGCACGAGGAAGTCTCAAGACTATGTATGGCAGCAGGAGGTAATGCTTAGCCAATCCAACTGAGTCAGCTAGGCCTGGTGCCCCAATTCACAGCATTTACAAGGGGAGCCAGCCTTTTCTTCTCCCTCTAGCGCTTGCTATGCCCTGATGTCTGTGTTCCTTTCTCTCTTAGAAAGCACAGTGTGAACACCGGGGAGATTCAGAGATCGCATACCGCCGCTGATGCCGTGGTCGGGGCACATGCGTCCGCGGTGGTAGGCGACCATTACGGTTTGCTCGCGGCTGAAGCAGCCGTCCCCGTAACCGCACGCCGTCTCGCCCGCAGAATGGCCCACCACACCGCCGGGAATAATTCCATACTCCTCTCGCAGCACATCCACCAAGCCCACCTGCACCCCAGGACCGCTCCGATTTAATATGCACGACCATGTCACCGCTTACTATTGATGACTTAATTCATGCCGCCATACTGAGGTCCCAGAGGATGCTATTGCCAACAGCAGGTGGCCCTAGTCAACATTTAGAGTTACACAAGCTCAGCAGAGCCTCTCCATAGCAGTTTTTCTTTGACTACCCAGCACTATTGACTGCTGGATCAGCCTTTCAAGTTGCAGTCATCTTACAGGCCGACCCATTGAGCAGCAGGCAACATACTTGGCAATAAGCTGAGAGTGAGCTCTGTGTCAGGAATTGTGCACTCACCTGGACAGAGGCAAGACCAACAGAAGCCAGGCAGTTGTTGACAAAGCCGTCCTCCCTATCGAGCGCTTCCAGCAAATCAAGACCCAGCGGGGCAATTACTGCAGCGCAGGCCTCGATGCTGCGCCTGAATGTGGCGTTTTGTTGAATGAGATCCGCGGCCATCCTGGGCCACTGGCTGCCATTGCCTGCGCCACATCACCATTTCTATTCTCAAGCTGATCTGTTCTCTTTACCTGGTATGCTCTTGTGCAACCCTTAGTGATTTGAAGATCCCAGCAAGCACTTTCTCTCTTGTAACAAGCACGTGTAAGTTTGAAAATGGGATTTGCCTGCTCAATGAGGAGTATGATGGATTGTGCACTTTATTGATGTTGAAATTTACAATTGCTACGAATCCGCTCAACTGCTTTGCAACATTGCATGACTCACAAGAGCAGGCTTCTCGGCGGAGCTTGAAGTCTGCTGCTGCAAGGCGGCATGGGATGGGGAAGGCTGGTGTTCTGTTCTGATGCAGATTTTTGGCGTGAGCACACCTGTGAAGATGAACCAGACGGGCGGAGCGGATGTGGGCGCCTGGCAGCAGCGCAGCTCGCCATCAATGAGTGTGCCTCTCATGGACAGCCGCGCGATGCTCCCTCCACAACTGTTGGCCCAGCACCGCATCGGGTCCACCACTGACTCCTCGCCGCCTGTGCGCAGATTTGAATTTCAAATGGAAAATGCCGGTGTGATTGCACATCACATTTAAGAGATGGACAGATATCTGTTGTCTTGAAAACCTGAGAATGTAAGATGCTTTCACTGCCGACACAGAAATACTGGATAATTATGCCGCAGCATGTGAGACTGTCTGCAACTGTTTTGATCAAGAGCCCACCGCAGCGAAATTTTGCACTGCATGTTTAGCCCCAATATTTCCAAAGAAGCACCATCAGCAGCTTCCACCTTGCTTCAATTGGGTGATCATCCACCAAAAGGGTGAATCACCTGGCAGGCCCTGCAGGATCTTCACCACCTCGGCCATGCCCTCCTGGGTGCGGCAGGCCAGTGGAATGACCTTGCCAGTGGCTGCGCGGCTCTGCTCGCTAGCAGCAACTGGTGCTGCCACCGGCTCATGCCAGCCACCGCCCTGGAGCAGCAGGTGGACGTTCGTGCCTGCACATGAAGCCCTTCCTTAATTTTTCAAGTTCAATTTCAGACCTCAACAATGCAGACAAGCAGCCGCAATGTTGTAGCATCCAGGCTGGCATTCATTAAAATCTCAAGCATGCGGGCGCAGACGCACATTAGGAGGGGAGTACGTACCTCCAAAACCAAAGTTTGAGAGGGCAGCTATCCCCTCAAATGCTGTGGGCTCGGTGATGACTTTGAGTATTCCATCCCTGAGGCCGGCGCTGCTGGGATTGGGCTCCTTGAAGTGCAGGTTGCCTGGCAGCGTCCGGTGCTCATATGACAGCAGCACTTTGATCAGTCCTGCAACCACAGACAATGTGCTGTGAGCACCCCATCGCCCAACAGTGTTACCTGACTTCTCTGTCAGACAAGTCTCACTGAAGGCCGTCAGACCGATCAGTTGCAATTGCATGGACATTTGCAAAGCGGCAAGCCCAGCTTTCAGTGAAGTGTACCTCGGCCAAGCATGCAGACCCAGCTTTTAAAGTGCTATGGCATCAGCAACAAATACTTGCAGACCCAAGAGAAAGAGTCTGCAAGCAAGCGGTGCTGATAATGCCTGCCAACAATTTGCTTGCAGTTCTGGAACTTTCAGAGTGGAATCTTCTGCCACATGGGATAGAAATGCAGACCACTTGCAGGGGGCGCACCTGCCAGGCCGGAGCAGCCCTCGCAGTGGCCCATGTTGGACTTGACAGAGCCGATGAGTAATGGATTGTCAGGAGTACGGGCCCCGGCGCGGCCGTACCACTCCTCAATCGCGCCAAGCTCCTGGCCGTCTCCGGCAACTGTGCCTGTGCCGTGCGCCTCTATGTAGCCCACCGCCGATGGTGCAAGCCCTGCCTTTGCGCACACCTGCATGCAACAAAATTGTGCGAATCATATCCTGTTTGCCAGCATGAGCTTCCTGCAAAGACATGCAAGCTGCGTCTGTTTAGTTAAAATTTATAAGCTCCCCCAAAGAGCTAAGAGAGTTGAGTGCTGAGCAGTCTCTAAACAAGCTGCAATGCACAGCATGAACCTTAGAGTCTGACTCAGTTCTGTGCAGTGCCCATGAAGTAACCTGCCGTGTACTTGCAGTCAGCCCCACAGCAAGCGATGAACAGAGATGCAAGTCTTGACTGCTTGAGATTCCATAACACCATGCATTGTGAGGTGGAGCACCTGCTGTGCCAGGGCCTTCTGGGCAGGCCCGGATGGGAATGTAATTCCCTCCTTGGTGTGGCCGTCATTGTTGGTCGCGCAGGCCAGCACGCGCGCATAGGGGCGGCGCGGGGCCCAGACAGGGGCCTCAGACAGGCCCGGCCGCCGTAGTACCACAGCCGCAATCCCATCCGAGCGCGCATAGCCGTTAGCCGATGCATCGAAGGACTTGCACGTGCCCTGCGCAGGACACTCCTCTGAGCTTCGTTGCACTTAGCTATCTTTTCAAATGATTGTTAATGCATCTCATGCTCGGCGCTAACTTTAACAATTCAGCATAAGGCCATGCCTCCAGCCTTGGAGGCGATGTAAACTCACTGACTGACTAAGTGACTGGATGTCATGCTGGGCGCTGAGTCCGAGACACAGAGTCAGCCACCGGAGGCAGCTCTGCCTTGGCCGCAATGCAAGGTTATCTTGTCCCACGTCAACATCCAGGCTTGGTTAAGCAGCATGCTCTATTCGCATGCAGTGATCATTTCAAGCAGCAGATGGAACCTTCCAGTGCAAAACGAAGTGAGAGCTATGTGCAGGATGGTCCAAATGCGGAACCTTGAGCAAGCAACAGCTGGGGTGCTTCTTCGATGCAGGGTGAAGGGGCCATGCTCACATCTGGGGACAGCATGTGCAGCCGCTGGAAAGCGATGGATGTCTGGGGCTTGAAGATTCCAGATGTGCCGCCGACCATGGCATAGTCGATGCGGCCGGCCTCAAAATCGCTGATTGCGTCGTTGAACGCCGTCAGAGAGGAGGAGCAAGCTGCACATAGAAAAAATATTCATTTTTAGACTCCAGCTGATATGACATCATCTTGCATTACAAAGTCTTTGGCACACAGAAGGCATGCTCAAAGTCTGACAAAGTTGCTGGTTTTCTCTGTGCCTGCTTCAGAATTCCCCCTTCTGTGCAGATGTGCAGCTGTGGCAGTGCTGCAGGTATGGGCATGAGGGTCTACAGACGATATTTGATGGCAGATCTTTGGGGCTCACACCTGTATCGATGCACTTGCTGGGGCCGTGGAAGTCAAACCACCAGGATAGGCGGTTGGCGAACATGGAACGTGCACAGCCCGCTTGTTCGTAGCCGGTGATGCTGTCGATGTCCGCCACCCATTGAGCGTGAATCTCAGACCCACAGCTGCCCACATACACTCCCACTCTCTCACTGCCTCGCAGTGCGCGGAAGTCTATACCAGCGTCCACCCAGGCCTCGTACGCGACCTCCAAGAGCTTGCGTAGCTGAGGGTCCATTTTCTGCGGAACAAATACTTAGCTTTTCACCTTTAGGCCCTGCCACAGATAAATTGTATTGACTTACAAAACACACAACCTGCGCGAAGGGCAGCAGTAACCACATTTTGAGCAAGATTGACGACCGCAATGACATCGTCAAAGTCGGCCGCTTGTGCTTCGTTGTACTACTTGACGCAACAGCAAACTCGTCGAAGAGAAGGACAGTGAGTCTCCAGGAAACGAATTTTTTAGATGCATCGACTATTTTCGCTTATCAAATTCGCAGACATACACCGAAACTTAAGCCATGCCCAGGACGTCCTCCGCCGCCTCGCCCCAAACTATTCTATGCATTCCGACTTGCTGTGCACATGTACTAATTAGATTTTTCTTGCACCATCTAACTCAAGTGCCGCATCAACATTACACAAAATCTTCTAGAAGACCTCTTTATATGTCAGCCATCCGTGAGGCATCCACGAACCTGTGCCTGCTTGCCGTGGACTGAGAAGAACGCCGCGTCGAATTTGTCGAAGCCAGGAGCCTTTCCAGACCTGGGAGGGAGGCCCTGGAACGCAATTGGCCATCGCCTATCGTCAGTGGTCAGCATGTCCGTTCCGTCTATTAGGTTGGTCCAGAACTCCGCTGGCCCGTTTGATTCGGGGAAGCGGCATGACAGGCCGATAATTTCTGTCATGGTGCCTGCCGCCGATCTTGTGCATAATTTGGCTCTTCTCGACGAAGCTTTGTTCTGCAAGCTGCTGGCTAGAAATGCCCCTCGGATAGGGATTTGAACGATTTGGGACGACTCGTGATGTCACGGCATACAGAAAGCGCGTCCGCAATTTGAGATCACTCCAAGGTTATCACTCTTAGCACTCGCATCAAACGACCGTATCAAGATTTTGCGAAAGGAGTTGAAGTTTGTCGACTACTCATTTAATTATTAAAACTCCTTATACGATTGTAGCTCGAAAATCAGCTGAATACCTGCCGCGATAGACTCAGCGAACGGGCATCGCCGACGGTCTGAATAAAATAGAGAGATTGTGATCTACTCCAGGATTATTGTATTTGAATGCACGTCAGTAAGTCAGGTGAATTTTCTCAAGAGCGCTGGGAGGCATGGTTGAGTTCTTGCCTGGGCCGCCTGAGGGACGCAGATCTCCTGCGGACACTCCGACCAGTGCAGCCAACCCTTTCAGGGAATCGGGTGCGACTAATGCGCATTTTATTATTTCTTCTGACAAACTCGAGGGGTGTGCATTGACAAGATCGTCTATACCGCCAGGTGCACCTTCCTGGCGATGTGCTGGGTCCGTGGATAGAGGATGGAGGCGGACACGCCTGTCAGGATGTCCTTCAGCATGGTAAAACATTGAAGCTGTTCAGTACAAACGACTACCTGGGCCTATCCATGCATGCGGCCGTCCGACACGCAGCAGCTGACGCAGCAGCGCTGTACGGAATTGGTATGAACTTCTTCCTACCTTTTCAATGGGGTTGACCTTAGCACTCTTCTATTACGGCCGCACAGCACGGCGTGACTCTTTTCTGCAATGATTGATCTACTATCGGCATCTGACCGGCATCCTTGCAACCCTAGTATCATTTCCTTTCTTCGGCGCATCAGGGCCGAGGTCGTCACCGGTGGGTCTTGGCTACACGGTGCTTCATCAGGAGCTCGAGAGCCGGCTGGCTACTCTGAAGGGCACCGAAGAATGCCTTCTGTTCGCCACGGGATTTGCGGCAAACCTGGCAGTCATGTCAGCTCTGGGGAGCAGCGAGGATGCAGCCATTTTCTCAGACGAACTGAACCATGCATCCATAGTGGATGGCGCTCGCCTGGCCTGCAGAAATAAGGCGCGCTTCATGTTGCAATCTGCGTATTCTGCATGTTCAGGCCAGTTCCCGAATTACAGATGCAGAGCTTCATAAAGTCACCTGAAACTTCTGGGCCTGTGCTTGGCAGGGGCAGCTGCACATCTACAAGCACAATGACATGCGGCACTTGGAGGAACTCTTACAAACCTGTCCATCATCCCACAGAAAGCTTGTGGTGGCAGACAGCGTCTTCAGCATGGATGGTGGGCACTCTTGATCCCTCCAAAAGACACAATCCAGCTCGTTGAATCACAGAGCCCTCACATCGTTCCTTGCATCTTGTTCCAGAGCACTTTTGTGATCGACTGTCTGCCGGGGATTAGGTGACATTGCAGATTTTGAGGGCCTGACGCGGCTGCGGAGGCGGTACGGCTTCCTGCTGGCAATTGATGAGGCCCATGGGACTCTGGTCTGCGGCTCAAGGTGTGGATTACACTGCACTGCATTCCTCTGCTGTCCACCAACTCTTGAATGCTGAGCTGATTGTGGCGGGACTGAAATCCCCTTGATCTACTTACAAAGACCTCAAAAGAGCAGGGCATCATGCTGCCATGTCATTCGTTAGCACTGCTCTCGCACTCCAGAAGGTTTGCGCACTATTTGAAGATTTGCACTCATTCAGTCAGGAGGATGTCAGTGCCCTGGTTGTGTGAGCCCAGGCTGGCTTCCTTTAACAGATATAATTTGCTGGCGTCAGTGCTAGGTGAAGCTGTCAGGTAGAGCACGCAAGGATCCAAACGGCAAATCAGTGCACAACTTCAGATAAACTGATTGTGTGCCGGTGCGTGGCCAGGGGCGGCGGAGCAGCGGAGGCATTTGGGGTGGGCGAGGAAGTGGACCTGCACATCGGCACGCTGAGCAAGGCGGTAGGGGCGCACGGCGGCTTTGTGGCCTGCCAAGCCGACCTCAAGAGCCTGCTGATCAACAAGGGCCGCTCCTACATCTTCTCCACCGCTCTCCCAGCACCGGTGGTGGCAGCCGCCATCGCCGCGCTGCAGGTCAATGAACAGGTGACTCCCTGACTGACCATGACTCACAATGATCACTGACCCTAGTGAATGACCATGGTGACTCATTGTGTGACTCATCAGGGTGACTCACCATAGCTCCCAGGTAGGGATCAGCATTCCTCGTGTTATCGTCATGCATTCTCCTTCGAGAGGACAGGCATTCCAAGCAGTATTTAGCATGAAGGACAGCATTGAGTGTGGTCGGGAAATTGTGCAGGAGCCAGACAGGCGTGAGCATCTGTGGAGGCTGGTGAGGCGGCTTGGGGAGGGGCTGGGGGTGGAGGCCTGCAGCCCCATTGTGCCTCTCATCGTCGGCAGCGAAGCTGCGGCTGTGGCCGCCTCCGCCGCGCTCCTCGAGAGGGGCTTTTATGTGCCGGCCATCCGACCTCCTGCGGTTGCCCCAGGCAGCTCCAGGTCAGCAGAATGCACCATTTTCAAGTTTCTCTGCATGTTTTAGTTGTCTTCTCTTTGTTGCACCAAAGCTTGCCCCCGCCGTATAAAGTGTGACCACCATGCGCACAATCGACTGGGTCGTGCTTGGATATCTGGCATGCCCAAGGAGGGGCTACTTATTCTAGCAATAGTTATATAAAAGCCTATATCTAATATCTCTGCAGATGCGCCTTGCCTCTTATCAGGAAGAGCTAGTGGCAATGAAAGTATTATAGCTGGGAAAGCTGCTTAGGGAAGTGATGTTGAGGCAAGTCAAGCGGTCAGATTGAAGGTGTGTGTGCTATGCACAGGTTGCGCATCACGCTGTCTGCTGCACACACTGTTGAGGACGTGGATGATCTGCTTGCCGCCCTCAAGGACTGTGGCGTAATTCCTATGAGAGGATTGCATGCGGCCATTGCCAGTGGCTCGGCAGTGCAAAATGTTGTCTTCCTGGCTAAGCTGTGATGGGTCGCAGCGTGGGTACGTGCATCAAAAGCTTGCAGGAATTTTGCCTTCCTTTTCCAATCACACCCCCTGACAAGCCTGCTGTGGGAATGCTGAAGCAGCCATTGCTCCCTTGTGTTTCCCGCCTTTGACTTCAAATGAGGATGTTCTTGCAACTGCTGCGCAGCTGCTACAGCTTACAAATTGGATTTATTTCATTTTGATGTCTGTGCCCCATGTGTCCGCTGCTATGTGTGCCGAACCTATCATGCTTCTGGTTGTAAGGGGATGTGTCATATGACTGTTGTCATGACCCGCTGTCAGTGACCTTCACTAAAAGAGAGTGACTTTCTGTGACTTTAGCTGAAGTATTTGAAAGCCATTGACACTACTCTCCAGACTATGAACCCCTCAGAAAAAGGCCAATCTTCTCAATTTTGCATCATGTCAGGAATGGACTCGCACAAACTCCCACATCCATGGAATAAAACCATGCATCGCAAAAAGTAATGCTGATGTCAGCACCAACTATCGAACATCTTCCAGCGTGGCGCCCATGTGGCCTGAGGCGATCCTTCAAATCAATTCACAAATTAAGATGATTGCAACTGAATTGTTGGGATGATTGCAGTTGCAATACTCACCAGATTGCTTTGCGTGCTATTGCACCAAGTCCAGAATGCAGCAGCAGCAGCGTTGTGGCAGATGTGTCGAGTGGCAGAAGAGAAACAAGCCTGTCGACCTTAGTCGAATCGTGAGAGTGCATTATATTAGTGGAAATGGAATCCATCGCAGATCGTCACCCGTCAGTTCTAAAATGGTTTCATGTCTCCGCACCGACTTGGGACAGCACAGCGTTGGTGCTGTGCTCGACCGAGATTCCGCAAGATCATCAGATAAAGAAAATATCATTGACACAGATGCTGCATTATATACTACTTCAGACAGGCAGCGTTCTCAGGAAGGCGCTAGCACATCCTATGGAAGTCTCCCAGAGGAGGCAGCTCCTGGGAAGGATCTCGTGAAGGATGATAGCCAGACACCCAGTACAGCAAGCACAGAGGTTCCTAAGCTCTCAGGGCCTCCTCGATTGGTCAGACCAAGTCCACCCAGGCAGCCTTCACAAGAAGCAGGCACAGATCCTAGTAACCATCCCTCGCTCAGCGATGGCAGCAGTGCAGCTGCCACCTTGGACAGGGGTCCTGCAGTTGAGCGAGTCTACTGGACGGGGTCAGTGCTGAGCAGGGAAGCTGTTCTTGGGCGAATGCTGGTGGGCCTTCCACAGGGCGCCAGTGTGTCTCGAGTCCTGGAGGGCCAGATGTTGTGCAGCAAGCAGATCACCCGGTGTGACTTCATCCCTCTTCGCAAGCTCTCAAAGATTGCCATTCCCATCGCATGCTGACCCGGGAATTTCTCTGCTTTCTGCTCAAAGCCAGGACCTTTTGCCAGCTAAGTTCATGCAACAAATATGGATGCCAGCAGCAAGCATTAGGGTCCGATATGCGCAGGTTGCTGTCGTGGTTGGGGCACGAAGGGCGCTTCGATCTGGCGCTGGCAGCGTTTGACTGGCTGGACAGCTGCCCAGAGTACACAACAGCGGACCGCTTCCTCTACACCCGCCTGCTCTCCATGTCAGCGCGCCAGCCCAACGGCGCAGTCAAGGCTCTGGAGTTCTTTGACCGCATGTGCGCCGCCCGCATCCGGCCGGACGTCGTGGCTTTCAACGCTGCTATCGGCGCTGCAGGTACAAAATGTTACATCTGTGTGCTGGATTCAGTACAAAGCGGGCAACAGGCAATCAAGCATGCAATTGCTTGGGATACTGATGCACATTCAAGCTCATTATATATGTGGAGGCCATTATCGTACTTCACACAACACTTTGAGCTCTAGGCTTGGCTTGACAGAAAGGACAGGGGCAATGAGGTGATATGGGTGAGTATTTCATTAGACTTACCTTGAGTATGAGCGATGGCGTGTGCGATAGGGAAGGCGGGGGACTGGGAGAGGGTGTTGCGGCTGTACGCGGACATGCAGCAGTCGGGGGTGAAGCCGGATGTGTGGACCTTCTCGGCGCTGACGGCGGCGTGCCAGGCGTGCGGCAACCGCTGGAAGGACGCCCTCAAGTTCCTGGACCAGATGGAGAGCTCAGGTGGGTCTTTTGACCGGCTGCGCAGCTGCAGAGGCTTTTCCTCCAAAGTCAAAATCTCTACCGTTAAGGCTTTCACGCACGGGCCTGCATACCATGAGAAGCTGTGCATGCATGCATGGCACTGTCTTGTCAAACTTGAGGGGAGGGGTTATGCAGTGCTTGCGTGAGCGAGTTGGCATGCACCAAAACAGTGACCTAATCCCCCGGACAATGTGACAAAATTCTGTTTTCTCATATTTGCTGTCTGGAAGCCAGAGATGCTTCTGAGGTGGGAAAAGTGCGGGAGCAACATTTGAAACCAAGCTGTGGCTGCGCAGGCATCAAGGGGAACGTGGTACTGTACACGACGCTGATGAATGTGTGCCGGCGCGGCGGGCAGCCCGAGCGTGCCATGGCCATCTTCAGGACCATGGAGACAGATGGTGTGCAGCTCGACGTGGTCAGCCCCTCTCGACTCATATTTACAGAGCTGTCCTGCCTGCCCCGTTCTCACAAAAGATGCCTTGTCTCTCCAATGACCAAATCGTCCCTGGGTTCCACTCTCATGTACAAGCAATGAAGCAATGGGTGTTTTTTGTGTGGAATTGGCAAGTGTCCAGGAGTAGCAGGATGGCTGTGGTTGGTGGTGAAGACTGCGTGGCTCATGGAATGCTGCTGGGTATGTGCAGGTGGCGTACAACCAGGCGATGGCGAGCTGCAGCTGGGAGCAGGCCTGGTCCTGCTTCAACGTCATGCGCCGCGCCGGCGTGCAGCCCAACACCCGCTCCTACAACGCGGTGGGTGCCGCTTTTCAACACACAGACAGGTTCTTTGGTGCCAGTGAACACTCCCCTCCTTGCTGGCATGCTGCGGGCCCTTTGCAGCAGCAGATTGAAGGAGTTGGTGTGTCGTGCCCATGTCTGTGGACAGAAAGAATATGTCGATTTGCTTGGGAAGTGAGGTTTGAGGTTGTCTCTGGTGTGCAGCTGCTGGCTGCATGCGAACGGGACGGGGAGGCGGATCGGGCGCTGGAGGCCTTTGCGCGTATGGAGCGTGAGGCAGCCAGTGAGCGATTCCTGCTCCCTTTCTCCCTTGCCTCTTGCTATTCAAGCACTTGCATATATCCTTCCAAGGTCCGTCATGCTGCTGTGCCACGTGAGGCGCCTCTACGTAGGAAATTTTGGAAGGTAGCCCATGAAAAAGTCATTAAAGAATTCGACACAATGCTAGGCACAAAAACATGTGTTTTGCAAGTGTACTGCAGATTACCCTGAGCACACGAGCCAACATTAGGCACAAAATTGGGGGGCGTTGGAGCACCTGACATCTTGACATGACTCCCGAAATGCAGAAACGTACGGGTACGTGGAGCCGTCGGCAGTGACATACAACACGCTGATCAGCGCGTGCGGCAAGGCGGGGAAATATGCCGAGGCGCTCGAGGTGGCGGCCGTGATGCGCACGCGCGGCCACACGCCCGACAGCTTCACCATCTGCTCGTTAGTCAGCGCGGCAGGCGGCGCTGGCGAATGGCGCTCCGCGCTCGCCACCTTCCAGGAGTTCTGCGCCGCCGGAGGGCGGCCGAACGCAGCGGCCTACAATGCGCTGGTGAGAGGCCGCCTTACCAGCTAGATACTCAATGAGAGTTGACAGAGCGCATAGGAAATGCATGTACTTGTGTTGAGGTCCCAGCAGATATGCTGTGCTGGCCTGCAGTAAGCCCCTGGCGCAGTGTTATGTCATGCACTGCAGGCTTTGCAGTGTGTGCCAGTAGATGCACACCCTGAGATACATGCACTCTATTGTTGTGTCGCACCGCCTGGCCTGGCTCTTGGATCACTCTCTCTTGTCCAGAAGCAAAGATTCCAGATCGGTGGTGTGACACGCAGCTATAAAACGTGTAGGAAGAGGCTTTGATGCCAATGTTACAAAACTCTCACTTCATGCACATCTAATGGTTGTCAGAGTCCTAGTCAAGCCTTCATTTCCTTTGTGTGCAGATCCGAGCGCTGGGGCAGGGCGGCCAGCCGGCGCGGGCGCTGGCGGTCTTCAACGGCATGCGCAGCGAGCTGCCACCGGCACCGGGCCGTGCCCCGGCACCGCCGCCAAATGCGCGCTCGTGGGCGGCCGCGATTGGGGCCTGCCGCGCCTGCGGCCGGTGGCGCGACGTGCTGCGGCTGTATCAGGACATGTGCGACTCGGGGCTTGCCCCGGACGGGCACACGCTGCAGAGCGTCATCAGCGCATGCGAGCGCGCTGGCGCCTGGGAGGAGGCCGACGCAGTGCGTCCCTTTTCCTCAATCAGTAGTCTGGACCTAGAAGTATTGAAGCAAGAGGCTGAATAGCTCAGACCCACCTTGCATGCCACTAGTAAGCTAAAATTATTTTTATTCAATAAGTTCAAAAGCTCAAAACAAACACCGTGCTGCTGCGCTTCGCGACCCCTCTTCATGCGGATCAAACAAGCGAGCTCGAGACCCTCAGGCAAATGCAGCCTGATCTCCCTTCCTTTGACAGCACCGCATGTTCCCAAACACCACAAGTGCGCCATGTTGGTGTGCGTTTTGGCGAGCAACCTTTCAGAGGAGAAGTTGTTCTGGCGCAGGTGTTCCAGCGGATGGAACAGGCGGGTCTGCTGGCGGACATGGATGGTTTGGCACTGGCAACGAGGCGGGTGCTGTATGCGCTGCCGACACTAGTGGCAGGGCCCCTCATGACAACCGCGCATTTAGCAGTCGACTCCGGCCGCGCCGCGCGCCGGTGGATCAACCGGCCGCCGCCCGCCACGGCCGAGTGAGGGCGCCGGGCTTTTTTTGTCTATCAATTTTTTGTCTCTTGTTTTTTGCTGGCTATGGTGATGGGGTCTGGTGCTAGACAGGTCTTGTTTTGCGAGGATGGATGGAGTGCTTTGTGCAAATGCATTTGGTAGAGTGCTGTTGCTGAATTTCATTATTGCTTGACGAAGATATTGGAAGGGAACTGTGCATCGCTTGACCCTGCAGTGAGGCTCAGTGACCAGATTGGACAATTCGCTTTGGAACTCTCAGATTGAACCTGGTTGATTGTGTGGTGAGGAATAATTTGCCAGATGCTATAGCACACAAGCTGGTAGCGTTCCTCCGCAAAGGCACAATTTTGAAAGTGTGAACCTGTCCACTTGCAATACTTGCACAATTAATTGCTTGCAATTATTCACTGCTCTAGTAGCTACAGATATCTGAAGTGACATCCCGGAATCCTGAAGCTGGACACCAGTGCTCATCTGCAATTATTCCTTTCCCGACAGTGCGCAGTACCACCCTGCAGTCTAAGCATACTTCGGCCAGTTGCAAGCGTATATGGCATGCAGCATGCTAAGCATACTTCTAATACAGGGCTGGGTCAAGGACTGAGCAATCCAAGAACTTCACGTCGAGATTGAAACGGAGGTGCCAGCACTGCTAGCTAGAGCAAAATCCAGCAGTTGGCAGTGCGCCCACAAAATCTGCATTGATAAGTGCCTGGCATCAGCCCACAGTGTGATACTCATGTGCGTGCACAACGATGTTGTACACAGATCCGATGGCTGCCAGCACTCCCGCAACCCCATACACCACCATGAGCGCCACATTGAACCACAGCTCCGGGCCCTTGGGCTTTGTCGCCTGTTCACACGCAGCCCACACCTTTCTTTAAACACCTTGCCAAATGATTAAGCCAAGATTTGGCTCAGACTGCTGCTTCTTTTGTGCATGCACTGCTGCAAGGGCAACAGTGGGCGCACCTTGATCCAAAGGGCGGGCGGCAGAATGAAAGTGAGCGGCATCAGTCCCAACGAACCCACCAGCCTGCGACAGAGGAAACAGCAGGGAGGGTCAGCGATGCGTCCATCTTGGCAATTGTAGCGTGTCATACAGATCTGCATAGTGATTTGGCCACATGAGGCTGATTGCACAGCTACATCCCCTCCAGCACAAGATCTTTCCACGGAGGTGCAAGAGCAAGTGCCTGACTGCTGCCATGGGTACTGAGCAAGTAGGCGGCGCACCCCATGAGGTCGCCGAAGAATGGGATGAGGATGGCCGCGAAACAGGTGAGTGCCACGTAGCTGCAGCGCACGATCGCGCGCGTCACTATCGGCCGATCCACCAGCCGGTGCTTGCGCGCCGCCAGCCAGCCCTCCGCCGTCTCGAATATTGGCTGCGCAAACACCTGCGCGCACGCACACTCTTTATGCATTCCCAGGGAGCACTTCAACTGATTACTATGAGGAAGATTTTGGTGTGGCTGCTTGCTGGCGAATGCATCTAGGGCAGTCCACCTGCAGCATTTTCCTGCCTGCCTGCTGGAGGAAGGCTTCAGCGGGCAATGCCATGATGGATGCGAGGCGCTAGCTCCATTTCAGCTCTCAAGCAAGTGTCCATGCAAGGAGATCGCTCCTGGCAGCAAGTTGTAATGATAGAAGCCTGGATGGATCATCACATTTGATCCTCCCCATCTTGACTTTCCCAGGCAGGCAGGACATGCAGAGGGGCGGGTGAGGAGGCGGCACCTGGTAGGAGGCTGCCAGGTGGATGACCACCATGAAATTGGCGATGCTGATGAGCCAGGCAGGCTTGCGCACGGACAGCAGCACGTCCGGGGACACCACATTCCCAAACGCCGCATACCCCGCGCTCGCCACAGGGAAGTACGCGATCACTACCACCGTGTAGGCCGCACCCAGGCCGCGCATCATCGACTTGAGCGCTGACGGCGGCGTCTGCATCGTTGCCTGCACAGCATTGTCTTGATCTTCAGCACTGCATGTTGCCTTGGACGCGTGTGGTGAGCAGCCCCTTGGCCCCAAGTAGGTCTTCTGGTCGTCATACAGCTTCTTCTTAAAGCTGCCTGGTTGAAGATGCCGCTGGTGCTGGGAGGTGAAATCAAGAATGACCCATGAGCTCAGCTAGTCAGATCCAGTTGCCCCTGCTTGAGGCTGAAGCCGGCATCTGGCAGTGCCCTCACGGCTCCCTTGCTGTGCTGAAGTCTCCCCTTGTGTATCCCTCGGGCTCGCTAAGAAAAAATATAAAGGATTACTTGGGAGTTGGGCAGGCAGCCTCACCTGCACCTCCAGCAGGATGGCATGGCCGCCAAAGGCAAACATGATGGTGCCCAGCGCATTGAACGCTCCCAGTATGAGTGCGGCCGGGCTCTCCTGGCGTGGCCCGTAGCTGGCGCCCTCCGACCCAGCTGCCACCGATGTTGCAAATGCCAGCGTTGAGTACATCGCTGACATGGCCGCCCCCAGCAGCGATACCCACCTGCCAGAACAGAGGCAATCCCAGTTAGGTCCAGAAGGACTGGAAGATTATTAAAGAGGGTGGGAAGCCCCTTCAAGAGGATTTGATTCCTTCCAGCATCCTGGCAGTTGTGCCTCCGTCAGCGTGTGAGAATATTGGGTACACTGGAAGAGGGATTCGGGTGGAAGGCTTGGCAGGGCTGCTGTGCTGTGCTCTGCTACAGGGCAGCAGGCGTGGTAGTTATCCACCCTTTCTGTGTGGACCTCATGGTGTTATGCTCAGATAGGAAACATGAGTGTGCATTCAAGCGCAGCTGAGGAGTCAGGGCCCACCAGAGGGAGTGGAAGTCCTTTATCTGGGACAGAAATAGCTCGAAGAAGGAGAAGACAATCGTCCACCAGGCCAATGCACTAGAACAGTTCCTATCAGTCCGCCCCGCTCCAACCGCCTTGTACACAGCGTTGTTGCACGTGCTGCTGTGCACTGCCTGTCAATGGGCAACCCAATCGTCTTCAAATGATTGGCCAAGACCAGCATCTGAGGTGTTATTAATTGCAAATGATTGCATGGACAATCAAGACGCGGCAATGGGGGAATGCCTGCAGGATGCTTTGGTCATGCATACTAAGAAGAAGTGCCATTTAAGATGTCAGAGCTGTAAGATGTGTATTATTAGAGGTCAAGTCAAGGCAGTATTTCTGTGTGAGGCTGCAGGCAGACCTGGAGGCTCTGGCCTGCAGTAGCAGTGTATGTGATGGCCAGGCCCACCAGCACAGACCACTGGAATGGGGCAATCGCCCAATTGCCCCACTTCTCCCCAAAGATAGCCCTCCCCAGATCCCTGCAAAGCAGCCCATCCTTGCACCTTTGATATGCTTCTCAGTGGCTCCCTTTTCACGTGAGATTGCTGTATGATACATTCTACGCAGTCAATGTTTGACTTGTAAAGCGGCATGCTGGCCTCACCTGTATCTATTATGCCTGTGGC